>NC_053025.1:574002613-574621578 GCF_003073215.2 Triticum urartu | reverse complement strand
CCAGGGGAGGAGGGAGAGCGAGAGGGAGTGAGAGAGGCCGAGGGGAGGGCGTGGCGTCGTCGGGGGCCTCCAGCAGCGAGCGGGGAAGCAGGAGGTGGCCGGCGTGTGCTCGCGTGTGGCGAGCACGCGCTCGGCGTCCTTCTGGCGCGGTGGAGACGACGACTGGCAGCGCCAGTCAGCTGGGCCGGCCTGTTGGGCCACTGGGCTGCCTGGCTGTAGGTAAGGTCCAGGTAGGCCTTTTCCTTTATTTCTTTTCTTTTCTATTTTTCTGACATTTGTTTTGATTTGATAAAAATACCAAATCATTTTATTTAATTCTGACAATTTTTGCAGGGGCCTAAGGGATTATTCCAAAGCCCCTCACCAAAATTCAGAATTATTGGACAATATTTCATATGTATAAAAATATTTATCCTACGCAAATAATTGTTGGGTTAACTCCAAATGTCCAAAATAAATATTTATGAGTTCCTTAAAATATTGGTTTGATTTTTACCTCTGACCAATATTTTCAGAGAGTAACATGAACATTTTCTTGGACCTTTTTGGAGAAATTTTTATCTGGATTATTTCCAGAAATGATTCTGAGGGTTTCACAAATCCCCATTTCAAATTTAAATGGAATTTAAACATGATGCACAAATGGCTAGCTGGTCTAGGTCATACCAGAACTAGGGATGTGACAACTCACCCCCACTCAGAAGAATCTCGTGCCGAGATTCAGGAGTCGGCGGAAAGAAAGCGGGGTACTCAAGTCGAAGACGGTCTTCACGCTCCCAGGTAGCTTCTCTCTCGGAATGATGAGACCACTGAACCTTGAGAAACTTGATGTTATGACGTCGAGTGACACGCTCTGCTTGATCAAGCATGCAGACAGGGTACTCTCGATAAGTGAGGTTATCTTGGAGATCAAGCGTTTCGTGGTCCACTCCGCGGATGGGATCCGAGAGGCAACGCCTGAGTTGAGAGACGTGGAAGACATCATGAACTCGAGAAAGATGTGGGGGTAATTCCAACTGGTAGGCAACCTCTCCTCGTTTAGCGAGAATGCGAAAAGGACCAATGTAACGAGGAGCGAACTTGCCCTTGATACCGAATCGATGGGTACCCTTCAAAGGGGTAACCCGAAGGTAAGCTTTGTCGCCAATTTCATAAGCCACTTCCTTATGACTACGGTCATACTGGCTCTTTTGACGAGATTGGGCTGTTTTCAAATTATCACGAATGATGCAAACTTGCTCTTCTGCCTCCTGGATCATATCCGGTCCAAAGAATTGTCTTTCTCCGGTTTCTGACCAGTTCAAAGGTGTTCGACATCTTCGTCCATACAGAACCTCAAAAGGAGCTTTCTTGAGGCTGGATTGGTAGCTGTTGTTATAAGAAAACTCGGCGAAGGGAAGACACTTCTCCAAATCCATACCGAATGAGATAACACAAGCTCTAAGCATGTCTTCAAGAATCTGGTTGACCCTTTCCACCTGACCACTTGATTGAGGGTGGAAAGCGGTACTGAAGGAAAGACGGGTGCCCATGGAAGTTTGGAAACTCTCCCAGAAATGAGAAGTGAAAATACTACCACGGTCTGAATTGATCTCTAGTGGAACACCATGAAGTGACACTATTCGAGAAATATATAAGTCAGCGAGTTGACTAGCAGTGATACTCTCTCGAATAGGTAGGAAGTGAGCCACTTTAGAAAGACGATCAATGACTACGAAGATAGCATTATTCCCTTTCTTGGTCCTGGGAAAGCCGGTGATGAAGTCCATACCAACTTTATCCCATTTCCATTCAGGAACAGCTAAAGGCTGAAGGGTGCCAACAGGTCTCTGATGCTCTGCCTTCACGCGACGACAAACGTCATAGTTAGCAATAAACTGAGCGATTTCTCTCTTCATCCTAGTCCACCAGAATCTCTGGCGTAGGTCCTGATACATCTTAGTACTACCGGGATGAACCGTGAGAGGAGATTCATGCGCCTCCTTAAGGATTAATTTCCGAAGATGCTGCTTCTTGGGGACCACCAGGCGATTCCCGAAGAAAACAACACCCCGATCATCTATAGAGAAACTACTAGCAATGCCCTTGGCAATGTTTCTCTTGATCCGGGTAATCCCCGTATCATGCTTCTGGGCTTCTATGATATGATCCACAAGAGTAGGCTTCGCCACCAAGGTAGAAAGGAATCCGTGAGGAGCAATGTGAAAGTTAAGCTTACAGAATTCCTCATGAAGAAGTGGTTGGCCCTGCTGCAACATGAGATTGTTGCAATAGGACTTACGACTTAGCGCATCAGCCATGACATTCCCCTTGCCTGGGGTGTAGGTAATCCCTAAGTCGTAATCTGAGATCAACTGCAACCAACGTCTTTGCCTAAGGTTCAAATCTGGTTGGGTGAAGATATACTTGAGACTCTGGTGGTCGGTGTAAATCTCGCAATGTTTACCGAGAAGGTAATGTCGCCGTGTCTTAAGTGCATAGACTATGGCTGCAAGCTCTAGATCATGTGTAGGATAATTATCCTCATGTGGATGCAACTGTCGAGATGCATAGGCAATCACATGACGATCCTGCATAAGAATGCAACCTAGTCCCTGTCGTGAGGCATCACAATAGATAACAAAGTCCTTAGTGAAATCCGGTGGCACAAGTATGGGAGCAGAAGTCAGGCGTCTTTTCAGTTCCTGAAAACTGTGCTCACACTGTGGGGACCACTCAAACTTTTTATCTTTCTTGAGAAGTTCCGTGAGAGGTTTGGCCACTTTGGAGAAGTTCTCAACGAAGCAGCGGCAACAACTGGCTAGGCCAAGGAAACTCCTAACTTGCTTAACTGTTTCAGGCGAAGTCCAATCAAGAACGGCCTGAACTCTCTCGGGATTGACGGCAATGCCCTTACCAGATATCATGTGGCCTAGGTAGGTCACTTCTGGCAACCAAAATTCACACTTGGAGAACTTGGCATAAAGGCGGTGCTCTCTGAGTTTTTCTAGCACAAGTCTAAGATGTTCGGCATGCTCTTCCTCATTCTTCGAGTAAGTAAGAATATCATCGAGGTAAACCACGACGAACTTATCTAAGTACTCCATGAAGATCGAGTTCATCAAGCGGGAGAATGTAGCTGGAGCATTGGTTAGACCAAAAGACATGACGGTGTACTCGTACTGGCCATAAGGAGTGACAAAAGCCGTCTTAGGAATGTCCCCGTTTCTAATCTTGATTTGATGGTAGCCTAACCTCAAATCCATCTTGGAAAAGACTGAGGATCCAGCGAGATGATCATACAGATCGTTGATCCTGGGGAGCGGATACTTGTTCTTTATCGTGACCAAATTAACGGGACGATAATCTACAACCATCCGGTCCGTACCATCCTTCTTCTTGACGAAGAGGACGGGGCAAGCCCAGGGAGAAGAACTAGGACGGATGAAACCCTTTTGCAAGGATTCATCGAGTTGTTTCTTAAGCTCAGCTAGTTCTAAGGGTGCCATATTGTAAGGTCTCCTAGAGATAGGAGCGGTTCCTGGGATAAGATCTATGACAAATTCTACATCTCTGTCAGGTGGAATGCCTGGCAGTTCCTCTGGAAAGACATCCGGAAAGTCACGGACTACCGGGATATCTTCAAGGTCTGGAAGAGGGTTGGCATTAAGAGAATAGAGCTGACGCTTTGCAACTCTAGTGGAGACAACGACTATCTTGCCAGATGGATGTGTAAGTTGAACAGTCCTGGTGTAACAATCAATCTTGGCATAATGAGCTTTCATCCAGTCCATACCCAAGATGATGTTAATATCTGTAGAGTTGAGGGCTATAAGTGATGCAAGGAATACAAGTCTGTCGACAAGGATTTCATTACCATGGCTTACACTAGAAGTTTGCCATTTGGATCCAGGGGTTTGAATTACTAGTGGAGAAGGCATATCACAAAATGATATGTTGTGCAAGCTGGCATAGCTTTCGGAAATGAAGGAATGAGATGCTCCGGTATCAAATAGAACCGAAGCTGGATGACAGTTGACAAGGAGTGTACCAAGAACGACATCCGGATCATCATGAGCGTCTTTAGCTGAGACGTGATGCACACATCCACGTTCAGCGGGAGCTGACTTGACACTAATCATCTTGCGTGATGGCTTACCACGGCCAACAGACTTCTCAGGTTGGGGTGGAGCATAGTTGGTTTGAGAGCAGTCACGTGCATAGTGTCCTGGCTCTCCGCATGTGAAACAAGTCCCTGAAGTAGGACGTGGACCCGCTTTGACAAGCGGTCTACCAATAGGCCTGGGTGGAGCATACTGCTGAACTGGGTGAGGTGCCACACAAGATGGCCTTGGTGTATAACCGGGTGGAAGAGCGGAGTTCGGAACCCAAATCCGACGCTTCTGCGAAGTAGAACCGGAGGAAGAACCCAAATCACGGGTGTGCTTACGAGACTCCTCGTAAGTGAGCTGAGCTGTCTCTGCATTAATGGCCTTGTTCACAAGAGCCTGGAATGTATTGCAATGATGCAAGTGGATATCATGACGCAACTTGGGGTTGAGACCCTTCCGGAACCTAGCCTGCTTCTTAGCGTCCGTGGACACCTCTTCTGAAGCATAGCGAGCGAGGTTCTCAAATTCTCTACTGTAAGCATCAACAGACATCTCACCCTGGGTGAAACTACAAAACTCTTCTCTCTTGCGATCAATGAGGGCTTGAGGAATGTGATGTTCACGAAAGGCTTCAGTAAAATCTCTCCAGGTAGGTATTTGGCCAGCTAGAAGCATAGCCTCATAGTTTTGCCACCAAATACTAGCAGGACCTTCCAGGTGATATGCAGCATAGGTGACCTTGTCACTTTCAGCTACGTTCGCAGAGCGCAGCTTGTGTGTGATACTATGTAGCCAGTCATCTGCATCGAGTGGTTCAATGGAATGATGGAAGGTAGGTGGTTTCAGACCAATGAAATCATAGATGGACGCTGACTCTTTGTGCTGATGGGAGGTGTCCTCCTCAATACGTGCTAACAAGCGGTTAGACTCTCGCTTGTTCTTCTCCATCTCTAGCATGAACTCTGCCAACGAAGACTGGTCGGGAGGATCCTCATCCCTACCATCTCCGTGGTTCCGGATATGAGCAACAGAACTTCAGTTAACCGGCAACATCCTAAAGAACCAACCAAGGAAACAAGGATGGATTCAGCATCATCATAAGGATGTAGAATATAGTACGAGAAAAAAATACTATCTCTTGAACTCCTAGGACAATTCCGGCAGCATAACGGCAGTAAAATGCTCGAAATGAGACATTCTGCAAAAGATGGGGTAGCACCATACTCAACATCATTACTCAAGGTTCTGAGATATTACTAAACAGGCTACACCGGAGGTACTCAAAATGGGATATGACTCAGATCAACCAAACCTTAGAGACTACGGAGTAGTAACACGTGATCTTGATAGACGGAAGAGAAAGCCTAGTTCCTTAACCCCGTAGGAAAGATAGGATGACTCAGATCAGAAGGCATGAGGCATAAGGAGTAAAAAGAGCCTTACGTTCCCTTCCACAATCAATTCCCCTATATAGCTAAAGAATTTCTAGACTCAACTTCGACCAGGTTGGCTTGGAAATCCTACAGGCAGTCAGGCTCTGATACCAACTGTCGGGACCCCGATTCTAAGTCACACTGATCTAGCATGTAACACTCACTTTGCACGCACGTATCCCCACGGGTGTCGCCTTATACCATGGCCCGGAACCGTTTGCGCTTTTGGCTCCACGTATATGATAGTGTCGCTAGCAATCCATATGACAGAGAACCGGGCCGACATGGCTAGTCGTGAACCCAAAGCGGCACAGACCTATGGAGACAGGCATACATGAATCACATCGAGCATGTCGGTCAACAGCGTATGAATCCGGGCTGTAGCACTGGGCTAACAGGACTCCGGAAGTCACCGCGTGACATTTCCCCGAAGGGACAGACATAGGAACGAAGTGGAACACATGCCGGCCAGTCAAGTGTTCTGAGCAGTAGTGCTGGGCTAGCAGGACTCTAGCAGGACTCCGGTGAACCGGGTTGTAGCGGACTACTATGGCTCAAGGAAGCACTAGACTACATTTCCCCATAAGAGAGGCTGCCAAGGACAAACAACTAGATTGTCGGATCCCACACATAGCAATACACGTCACACGTATGCATAACATGCAAGTATGTGATGTACAACATGGCATCACAACATAACGCAACTCATATAGATAAAGGCTCAGAAGAGCCACATAACATAAATACAAACAGGGGTCACATGACCCATCATTCAGAGCATACAAGCAACGGAAGCATTACATGTCTGAGTACAGACAACTACAAAAGAAAAAGGCCGAGAAGCCTGACTATCTACAAGTCCCTCCAAGGTACAAGATCGTAGCTGAGGTAACAAGCTACTCGTCGAAGTCCAAGGGGTACCACTAGTGAGACAGATGTCTCACCTGCAAAACATAAATAAAGCAAACGTGAGTACAAAGGTACTCAGCAAGACTTACATCAGATCCTATCATACATGCATTTGTATCAAGAAGGTAATGTGGGGTTTAGTTGCAGCAAGCCAGCTTTGACTCAGTGGCTATCCTGTTCTGCGACAACGAGAAACTTCTTTGAGATGAGGCAGCGCACACGAGTCCACTAATCACCACACCAATACACTACTATGGTTCCATCCTCGTCTCCTTACGAGAAGGCCATCCATAGCACTCACACTTGTCTTGAGCATTTTAGAGTATCCACTTTAAGTTGTCTATGTACCACGTAAGCATCCAAGAAGTCCATAACCGAGGACACGGCTATTCGAATAGATCATGTTAACCCTGCAGGGGTGTACTTCTTCACACACGCTCTCACCACTTATCACCATGTACACGTCATGTATCTCGGCAACCTTCAAGCGGAAGCCTGGCGAGGGTATCGGCCACGACCTGACTAACCACGCAAGACTCTAATCTAGGTTTATCGGCTATTCGGGTTCCATCCGCAAGGAGATCCGACCGGGGTGTCGCTCACGGCCCCAAACGATGTGAGCAGGGTTCCCAAGCCCACCATCCGGGTGCCACTTGGTACACCGTGCCACCTGTGCCTAGTCTGTCCCGAGCCCACCCTGCCGGGTGCCACTCGGTAGAAAAATAGCACTACCTACAAACACCATAAACTAGTTGCAACTCCTGGACAGAGATCAAGTTGGTTAATAAGTCGAGAGGGGTCGAGTTACGGAACCCAATGTGTGGTAGTAGCTAGTCATTGGACAACTTACACAAAACTCGGTTCTTAAGGACGGTCCCAATGAGACAACCCACCATGTACTCCTACATGGCCTCTCACCGCTACCTTTACCAAATCGTGTTCACACGCTTAACTCTCAGCATCAGAACATACCATAACACTCCAATCCATTCCCAATGAATCAGACCTGACAAAACTCTAAGCAATAGCAGGCATGGCATGGTAGAAGCACAACATGGCTCAAACAACTCCTACACATGCTAGTGGGTTTCAACTATTTACTGTGGCAATGACAGGTCATGCAAAGGAATGGGTTCAACTACCGCAGCATAAAGTAGCAGTTGAATCGTTGTTGTCCTAATGCAATAAAAGAGAGCAGGAGCGAGAGAGTGGGATTGTATCGGATTGAACAAGGGGGTTTGCTTGCCTGGTAGATCAACAGGGGGGCACTGCTCCTCTGACAGGTACTCTGGATCGGTCTCCGGAGCAGGACCTATCGAGAAGGAACGGTGTCGACAATCAATACACAAGCATATGCAACAATATGATGCATGAACATGGCATGAAGATGTGATGTTGTTTGAGCTAATGCAACTAGCATTCATTTGGTTAAAGTCCATTTGAACCAAAGATTCAAATGCATCTTTAACATAAGCTCTTATAATTGCCATTCATGTGTTTTCACCTATACAGCAGGTATAACTTGGTTTTTCATGCATGAAACTAGTACAGATGGATAGATTGCATTTTTCTGATGATTTTTCATATATAAATTATTTCAATCTGAGCTACGGTTGAATTTCTGTGATTTTTTGAAGTTTTGAATATTTTCTGGAATTTCCTGATTTATTTTAATACCAAAAAATGAATAATTGCGTCAGCATGACAGTGGCATGACGTAAGCAAGTCAACCGTGGCTGACCGGTCAAACCTGATGTGTGGGGTCCACATGTTAGTTTCATAGGTTAATTAACAGAGGGGGTTATTTCTAATCTAATTAACAGATTAGGGCGCGGGGCCCACTGTAGTGTCACAGAGGGGGGGGGGGTTAATTAGCAGGGTTGACTCAGTCAAACCTACCGGCGTTTAGCCGCCCGCAAGGCCGAACACGGCGGAGGGCACGGGAATCGCCCTCCGGCGACCATTCGGGCGGCGGAGACCACGGGCGAGGAGCTGAGCTTCGTCCGCGTCATCTGGAGCAAGTGGGAGAGGCGGGGACGACCGGAGCTCGCCGGGGCGGAGCTCGGGGCGGCGGCCGGAGTTTAGTGGCGTGCGGGCGCAGCGCTGCGGTGCACGGCAAGGGATGCGGAGGGCCTCTACGGCCTCCTGGCGTCACCAGGAGCACGGTGACACACGCGGGAGTGGCTGGCTCGGGCTCTGGCCACGGCGGCGCCATGGCCGGCGGCGAGGTGCTACGGCCGTGGTGGCAGACGGGGCTAGAGGGCGCCAGAAGAGCAGGGGAGAGGGGGGTTCGACGGCGGGGCTCACAGCGAATCCAACGGCGGGGTCGGCGAGCTCGGGGAAGACTTGGTGCAGCCAGAACGGCGAGGGCGATCTCCGGCGGCCGGAAGTGAAGACGACGGTGAGGCGGCGTTCCAGGGCCTCCCGTGGTGCGTGACTTGGTGGACAGGACGAGTAGGACGGCGCGGAGCGTCTGGGCACGGAACGAGGGCGAGGCCGTGACGGTGAGCGCGGCAACGGCGAGCCGTGGCGACGGAGCCGTTCGGGGGGGGGGGGGAGAGAGAGGGATCCAGGGGAGGAGGGAGAGCGAGAGGGAGTGAGAGAGGCCGAGGGGAGGGCGTGGCGTCGTCGGGGGCCTCCAGCAGCGAGCGGGGAAGCAGGAGGTGGCCGGCGTGTGCTCGCGTGTGGCGAGCACGCGCTCGGCGTCCTTCTGGCGCGGTGGAGACGACGACTGGCAGCGCCAGTCAGCTGGGCCGGCCTGTTGGGCCACTGGGCTGCCTGGCTGTAGGTAAGGTCCAGGTAGGCCTTTTCCTTTATTTCTTTTCTTTTCTATTTTTCTGACATTTGTTTTGATTTGATAAAAATACCAAATCATTTTATTTAATTCTGACAATTTTTGCAGGGGCCTAAGGGATTATTCCAAAGCCCCTCACCAAAATTCAGAATTATTGGACAATATTTCATATGTATAAAAATATTTATCCTACGCAAATAATTGTTGGGTTAACTCCAAATGTCCAAAATAAATATTTATGAGTTCCTTAAAATATTGGTTTGATTTTTACCTCTGACCAATATTTTCAGAGAGTAACATGAACATTTTCTTGGACCTTTTTGGAGAAATTTTTATCTGGATTATTTCCAGAAATGATTCTGAGGGTTTCACAAATCCCCATTTCAAATTTAAATGGAATTTAAACATGATGCACAAATGGCTAGCTGGTCTAGGTCATACCAGAACTAGGGATGTGAAAACTTGTGTGATATTCAAAAGAAAAAGATGTGGATAATGATATTGTTAAATTAAAGCTATTTCCGTTCTTGCTTCGAGATCATGCTAAAACTTGGTTTTCATCTTTGCCCAAAAATAGTATTGATTCATGGAATAAGAGTAAAGATGCTTTTATTTCCAAGTATTTTCCTCCCGCCAAGATCATCTCCCTTAGGAATGATATTATGAATTTTAAGCAACTTGCTCATGAACATGTTGCACAATCTTGGGAGAGGATGAAATTGATGATACGAAATTGCCCTACTCATGGTTTGAATTTGTGGATGATTATACAATTTTTTTTATGCCGGATTGAATTTTGCTTCTAGAAATCATTTGGATTCGGCCGTGGGAGGTAATTTTATGGAAATTAGTTTAGGAGAAGCTACTAAACTCCTAGATAATATTATGGTTAATTATTCTCAATGGCATACCGAAAGATCTTCCACTAGTAAAAAAGTGCATGCAATTGAAGATATTAATGTTTTGAGTGGAAAGATGGATGAGCTTATGAAATTGTTTGCTAGTAAGAGTGCTTCTATTGATCCCAATGATATGCCTTACTTTGATTGAGAATAATAATGAATCTATGGATGTGAATTTTGTTGGCAGGAACAATTTTGGTAATAACGTGTATAGAGGTAATTTTAATCCTAGGACGTTTCCTAGTAATTCCTCTAATAATTATGGTAATTACTACAACAATTCTTATGGAAATTATAATAAGATGCCCTCTGATTTTGAGAATAGTGTTAAAGAATTTATGAGTTCACAAAAGAATTTCAATGCTTTGATTGAAGAAAAATTGCTTAAGATTGATGATTTGGCTAGGAACGTGGATAGAATTTCTCTTGATATTGATTCTTTGAAACTTAGATCTATTCCACCCAAGCATGATATCAATGAGTCTCTCAAAGCTATGAGAATTTCCATTGATGAGTGCAAAGAAAGAACCGCTAAGATGCATGCAAAAAAGATTGGTTTGTAAAAACTTGTTCTTCTAGTTTCCGTGAAAATAATGATGAAGATCGTAAAGTGATTGATGTGAATCCAATTGAATCTTTGTGTTCCAATATAAATCTTGATAAAGATGGGACTCGAGATGAGTCAACTTTAGTTAAAAGGCGTCCCAATGATTCAGAGTTTTTAGATCTTGATGCAAAAATTGATAAAAGTGGGATTGGAGAGGTCAAAACTTTAGGTACACTACAAAAAAAGACACATCCGTGACATTTTGGGCCGAACGAATTTTTTTTCTGTCATACATATGACACTTCTATGACGATAATTGTGACAAAACCCGGTATCATGATAGATGTGGTGGGCTCCTACTTATATGACAAAAAATCATGATAGAAAATTGGCTTTTCGTCCTGGGCGGGCCGGAGACGCAGCCGCATGACATTCTTTGGGCCGTCCATGACGGAAAAAACCATGGTAGAAGCGAGGGGGAGGAAAATTTCAGGAAGTTCCCGATTACGGTGGGAGGCTGGGGGCCGAGCGATGCGCATTTCTCTCGTACACGTACGCGTGTGTGTGCGAGGCGTTGGGCTCTAACTGAACCCGAGCGATTGCACTACAGGCTACGCATTACTAAACCCGAGCGATCGATCGATGGCTGTTAACTGAAACCGATCGAGCGATTCCTTCGCTACTGCTGCTAACTGAATCCAATCGATTGGATGAATAGTGAGCGTTGCGGGGGAGGGGGGTGGATGAACAGTGAGCGGTGGCGTTGCCTCTGGATGAACAGGACCCCATGGTGTGGAGGGCTGGATGAACAGTAGACGGTGGAGGGGTGCCCGTGGAGGGGTGGTTGAACAGGACCCCGTGGTGTGGAGGGCTAAATGAACAGTAGACGGTGGAGGGGTGCCCGTGGAGGGGTGGTTGAACAGTAGCCGGTGGAGTAGCGCGCGGTGGAGGCTGGATGAACAGGAGCCCGTGGAGGCTGGAGGAGGTTGACGGTAGCCCGTGGAGGCTGGAGGAGGTCGACGGTGGAGATGAACAGTATCCTGTGGAGTCCCGTTTTGCGGTACGCCACACCCCTCCTGATGAATAGGACCCCCGTTTCGACCGTAGGAGGTCCATTTCGTCCGTTTTGTGGTACGCCACACCCGTCCAATCAACAGGACCCCCGTTTCGACCGAAGGAGGTCCATTTCGTCCGTTTTGCGGTATGCCACACCCCTCCCGATCAACAGGACCTCCGTTTCGACCGTAGGAGGTCCGTTTCCTCCGTTTTGCGGTACGCCACACCCCTCTCGATCAACAGGACCCCGTTCCGAATGTAGGAGGTCCGTTTCCTCCGTTTTGCGGTACGCCATGCCTCGTTTCCATCGCCTGTTCTGTCCAAGCCCTCCCGATGAACACGACCACACATTCCGTTCCGACCCAGCCGGTTGGCTCCCACGTGTTCCGTTGCCTCCCGATGAACACGACGCATTCCGTTGCCTCCCCATGAACACGACGCATTCCGTTGCCTCCCCATGAATACGACGACGACGTTATTTCTCCGTTCCGACCCAGCCATGTACACGAGCCCTAGCCGTACGTATGCGCGAGTAGGCGTTCGAGACCCCGCCCGTATGTACACATACGTGGCCATATTTTCTTTCTTGCACCCTGGCCGCTGTATGTACGTGTACATGCTACGTGCGCGCCTCTACTACGACACGTACGCACCTCTACTACGACACATGCATTCCTCTACATCCACCAGTATATATGTACGTACACGTTCGCGACCAGAATGACAACGCTATGTACACTTCGACCAGGTGGGTCCCGGCTGTCAGGCACTTCCTTGTGTGCGAAGATGTAGCTGGTGGGTCCCAGCAGTCAGGGGGGAATCGTTTTTTTGCCCGGACGCGCTTCCTTGCGTGCGAAGATGTAGCTGATGGGTCCCATCAGTCAGGGGGGCGAATCGTTTTTTTGCCCGGACGCACTTCCTTGCGTGCGAAGATGTAGCTGGTGGGTCCCAGCAGTCAGGGGGAAACGTTTTTTTCATGAAATACGGTGGCCCGTCCGGTGGGTCCTCGCTGTCAGGTGGAGGAATCATTATTTTGCGCGTAATAAGGAGGCACTTCCTTGCTGTGGCCGTGGACCCAGCTGTCAGCCTCTCCACGTACAGTCCACGTCCGATGGAAGTCGTTCCTTGACCACGTTGACCACGCCGCGCTGAGAGCACCACGGCGGTGGACGACAGCGAGGACTAGGAAGGGGACGACTCAGAGCCGGGGAAGACGCATAAGTGGATGCCCACGCAAGAGGAGTAAGAGGGTTCACTGGTTCGGCTGCGGTGTGAGGCTGTTGTCACCGCAGAATATCAGGGGGTGTGGGTGAGTAGAGGGATGGCCTGGCCAGCGGTGGGAGTAGTAGGGGGCGGTGAGGCCTTCATGACATCACAGCCGGCCACGAGAGGCAGGAGCACGCGGCACGACCGACGCTAGTTTGGGCGGCTGGAGCAAGAAGACCAGAGGTTGAAGAAGCACTACGGCCGTTGGATGAACATCGTACAGTAACAGGAGATAGAATCGTTCATATTGACTAAGTTGACAAAGCCCTCCGTCCTCGTCAACTTGGTAGGCCCACAAGTCAGCCTCCCACTATGCAGGGTTCCAGCTGGCAGGGGGAATATTCATTTTTTTGTGCGTAATAAGGAGGCACTTCCTTGCGTGTGAAGGTAGCTGGTGGGTCCGACATGTCAGCGGGGGGCACGTTATTTTCACGAAATATAGAGGCCCTTCCGGTGGGTCCCAGATGTCAGGTGGAGGAATCATTATTTTGCGCATAATAAGTAGGCATTTCCTTGTGTGCGGCCGTGGACCCAACTGTCAGCCTCTCCACGCACAGTGTACTTCCGATGGTGTCGTTCGTTGACCATGTTGACCATGCCACGCCGAGCGCATCCAAGGTGGTGGACGACAGCGAGGCCCCGGACAGCAACGAGCCGGAGATGGGAAGACGCAGGAGTAGAGTTGCAGACGGAGAGGTGTACGAGGGTTAACTGGTTCTAGTGTGGTGTGGTTCGGCAGTCGGTGGAGAAGAACATGAGGTGTGGAGGGGTGGAGGGATGGCCTGGCCAACGGTGGAGTAGCGCTTCATAGCGAAGCGTGCTAAGCAGAGCTGCTAGCAGCAGGAGGTGGGAGGTGGTCCTGGCGGCGCTGGAGGAAGAAGACGAGAGATTGAAGATGGATCTCGGTCGTTGGATGTAAATCCAACAGCTAACATGTTAGAATCATTTGTTGACTAAATTGACAACGACTTGCGTTGGCTTCGACCTATTGGCCCACATTTTAGCCTCCAAAAATGTGGCACGTATTCAACCCATTTTTTCAGAATTTACAGTCTTTTTTTGCGCGGTAGAATTTATAGTCAATTTGATCTTTTTTTTGAATTACAGCCATTAGCTGGGCTAGGTGAACAAATAATGTAGCATCCATGCGGCCCATTTATTTTATTTCCTAAAAAATTACAGGCCATTTGCACTTTCTCAAAATACACGATTTTGCTGGGTTGATTCTAATTATAATGTTGGGTTGGGCCAGCAATGTTATCAAAAAATAAAAAGGGGATGAGCATTTTGTTATAAATATATTTAAATAATAAGTGATATTATTACATTCGTCCTTAAATCTTACCAAGCTTTTGTACACAATCACTAGGATTTTCGTGCCAAAATAATCCAGGATTTTATTTGTCAAGAAATTATTTTTATAAGTTAATAAGATGTGGGATATTGTTTTCTTACATATGTAAGTATCTGTTAAATATATGATGACAATAAAAATAATATATAATAACATATAAAATAATTTAAAAATATATAATACAGTTAGAAGGGAAACATAAGTTGGACCTGGCGTTCCTATTCTTATATAGAAAAATAGAACAGACCTTTGCGTTTTCTTCAAAAAAATACATAAATTGGGCTGCCAAAAATAAACCTCAGATGGGAGGTCCATAGGCTGGTCGATACATGACGGCCCTAAGAAAATACAAACAGGCCTATGGACCTCCCATCCGAGGTCGTGGGCTGCACATGTTAAAAATGAAAGCCTAGACGGGGCAGCCCAAAACCACGTCCAACACTTGCCAAAACTTCGTCCCTCATTTTCTCTGTGTTTCGCACACTCGACATTGTGTGGGAATTTTGACTGTGCATCATATGAAGATGTGCTATGCATGAATGTTGATCAGCATGATGTTAACTGGCTGGTAGTTCCATTTTCGACCATGAATAAAACTTCCAACATGATGTTAACCCTGTTTGAAAAGGCCGTGTTAATATAAATGCTCTGCCTCTGAAAGTTGCAGTTTCTTATCTGAAACTGAACTTGCAGTTTCTTATCTGAAACTGAAACTTGCAGTTTCTTCTCTGAGAATCACAATGTCTGCACTTTTATACTCCTATGAAACTACATTTTTTTAAGTGCTAAAAATAGACCTCTAGATTTCATAAAATACTTCATATGCTCAATACTGCAAATCTGAAATTCAAAAGACATTCATATCTGAAAGTACTCTCAAAATACACAACACAAAACACAATTCACAACCTGCAAATACTGACAACCCTAAGCTTATCCTGACAATTCACAACCTGCCCGACAATAGGGATGGGGGGGGGGCAGCCCCCTCCTATTCCTCGGCGGCAGACAGCCGCCCCGTGAGACGATGTGAACGGCGAGGGAGACGATGGTGGGGAAGCGTCATCGGGCTAACTGCTTTTCTCCTCTTGCAGTTGGGTTCGGTCGACGAAGACTCCACCGGCTCGCTCTGGCAGGACACCCTCACAAACGGCACCCTGTAGATGCTCGATCCTTCAATCTCTGGTGGATGCTCCATCTGGGATCGATACTCCCACCACCGCTCCCTCACGATTGTCTTCAGTGAATCTGTTTGCTCCATGGCCCAGAGGAGCAGCTCTATATACTCCGGCACGACTCCCTCCGGGAGTATCGCCGCCTTTTTGCTCTGCTGCAGAGATTTGGCCATGGATGTCGCCGTCGCCGCTAGTTGGTCCTTGTTGTCAAACCAAGACTGTATCTCCAACATCCTAGCTAGCTTCACAGGGTCGCCGTCTGCGATCCTCACGTATCGGTTGTACTCCTCCATCGATCTACTTCTCCGCAGCACCTTCACTCGCCGGCGGTGGTTTTTGAATGGAAGAGGAGAGGAGCAGCGCTGGTTTTGGATTAGAATGGGAGAGGAGCGACGCTGGTTTTGGACTGGAACAGGAGAGGAGGGGCGGTGGTTTTGAAATGGAAGAGGAGAGGAGCGGCGCTGCATTTAGATTGGAACAGGAGAGGAGCGGCAGTAGTTTAAGAGGAGAAGAGCGGAAGAGCGGCGCTGGTCTTGGAAGTATTTTTTTTGTTGTTTTGCGTATTTTGGGTCAAAGTTTGACCACGTACTGTATTTGACAAGCAAAATGTGAATGCATGTCACCAAAAATTGTATGGTTTGGTTCGTATCTGAATGTACTTTCAAATTATATTATTTTTGCAACGTATAACATATATTTTATGTGCGAAAATCATGGTCAATTATGACCCAGAATAAAAGGGAGACTAGTTAATGTGGGGTCGCTTTCTTAATTGAAGGGTAAATTGATTTTGATTTTGATCCTGTCACAGCGTGCCGGCCCTCTCATCCAATCCTAAATCGCTGCCGCACGCTCCTCTCCCTCTTCTCCATTGCAAAACCACCTCCTCTCCTCTCCAGTAATTGAAGGGTCAATGACTGTCGAGAAGTCTTCATGCACGTGGCCTGGAGGTGCAGTTGTCTTTATTTTGATCTGAAGCACCAGATTATAACATATAAC
This sequence comes from Triticum urartu, assembly GCF_003073215.2. Classification (NCBI taxonomy): domain Eukaryota; kingdom Viridiplantae; phylum Streptophyta; class Magnoliopsida; order Poales; family Poaceae; genus Triticum; species Triticum urartu. The sequence goes on along the minus strand of NC_053025.1, from coordinate 574,605,052 downwards.
ACGAAAAAATGCCACATGACAAGAAATCATAACCTCACTGCCCAAAAGAGACAACATGAATCCCGACGGATAAACTAGACGAGGAACAAAGATCAAATTAAAGATAAACTCGTCGAAAAGGGGTCCGTCGATAGATGTCCTAATTAACATAGCCGGCTTGACCTAGATGGCAGCCGAGTAGTCACTGTTCGTGCATGTGCCCCCAATGACTAGCCCAACTCAGTTGTCGCTGTTTAACCCTCGCAGTGATCCGAAGCACATGACACCTAATTTTGCGAGATGACAAGAAACCTTTTTTTAGATTTCTCACCACAACTACAGCCATGTACAACACAGCCTGCACGATATGTAAACGATAGCCAATCCAGGCGTGTTTGCTGGAGTCTGGTCACATGCATGGACGAACTGATCTTCCGTGTCTTGCAGGGTTCGTCCAGGCACCAACGTAGTACAACACTTCTCTAGTACTATCGCTCGTCTCCCTCTTCGATTAAGTCACCCGACTTGCGGGGCCGGGGAGTGTGCCTATTGTCGGTTCTCAATTTCCGTCCCACATGTGTGTGCAAACGCAATATGATGCGCGTTCCATTCGGAGAGCAGCGTGCCAGACCGACCGACCGTCTGGGGTGCGACGCGAACGCGACGGGCGTGCTGTATACTCTGTACATGTGTACCGCCGTTTTTTAGACGCTTTGCTCCATGGCGCGGGCGCAATCCATGGATACAAAATTAGTATACTGTATACTATTTAAAAGTCGAGGGCGGGGCTTTTCCTGCGCGGTAGGCGGCTGGGCAGTTCCGCCTAGTCGGTTTGACAAAGAAGCGAGAAGACGAGGGAGTAGGGTACTGCAAACGTAGGGCTGTGTGATTTGACAGCGAGTTACTGGTGAACAGGTGGGCCCTGCGATTTGACTTGCCATTATCATTTTAACTGCGGCGCTACGACCAGCGTGAGTCTCCCGATTCCTGACCACATCCATACAGGTGCCTCTCCCAATGCTCCACCATGTACTAGAGGATGGATATTGCATGAGAGCCCACTTCTCCACTTTTTCCTTGCCTCTCTTTCCTCCACATATGCAAAAATGCCATGTAAAGCGCACTATTGTACTTACTTTTACTTGCTCCTACAGGTGCTTAAGCTTGCCACACAGGCATAAAGTCTGATGTGGCAAGTTAATCAAGAAGAGAGAGACTAGTTTGGTGACCCAAGGAAGAAACGGTGCTAAGTGCGTGTACCTACGTGAAAAGACAATTTTGAGTCTATAGCTAATTAAATGAAGCAAACTTAGCAACACCATTTCATTGGAAGAGGTCACTCCTTGGCAAATGCAATAAATACTAGTACTCCCTGTGTCCCATAATATAAGAACGTTTTTGGCACTACACTAGTGTCAAAAACATTCTTATATTATGGGACGGAGGGAGTACGAAGAAAGAGATAGAGAGGAGTAAAAAAATACACTTATAGCCAACCTTATAGCCAACCTTGTTGTAGTATGAGTGACTAAGTGATGACTATGTATGACATGCCAACATCAGATAGCCTAACGCACCGTGTTAAATCTCCAAGGGCGCGATCGCGCGAGCAGCGCGACCATGATACGGGTTGCTGGCAGCCCTTGGATCTGAGATCAAACGGTCGCATGCTAAGTTGCTAAAAATTTGCAGAATAACCATACAGGATAGGATATTCACCATAGGTCTAGAATCACGCCATGCAACCATTCGATCTCAGATCGAAGGGCACTCGGAAGCCCGTATAATGGGAGAATGGAAAGCCACTACCCTACCATTCGCACGCTGGCAGTTCGCTCCTACTCAGCCCCTCACGTCCTTCAATACTACGGCGGTTCGCTCCTAGACGTCCCGTCCATTCACATTACGGGAGTTCCACTAATCCTAACCCTCCTCCCTAATCCATGGCGTCCCAAATCTCCACGATCGGCGGTGAGTACAAGGTTAGAACCATCACCAGCGATGAGTTTGACGTCATCTACACCCGTTCTTCCGCGACGGTGAAAGGATGCCTTTCTCGCTTCAGACGCATGTTCGAAGACTCAGATGATGAGTGGGTCGCTGGGCTAGATGTTGAGTACACCACAGTCCTGGGACGAGAGAAGGATCTAAAGGACGAAGAGAGGAAGAAGCCCGCCGTGATCCAGGTTTGCGTGCATGACTTATGCTTGGTCTACCACATATGCCATGCCGACATTGAGTGCCAGGATTTTAAGGACTTCCTCGAGAGCAACCTAGTCAAATTCGTTATTGTAGACTTTGGTAACGACAAAGAAGTCCTGCGTCGGATAGGCCTCGTTGTAGGCAACACCTTCGACCTCCAGAAGAATCGGCTGGTGTCCTCTCGTCAGCCTTCAATGCTGACCCTGGCAAGAGCCATGGTTCATCCTTCGTATGGTAAACTGGAGAAACCTCCATACACGTTTCATCGTCATGCATGGCAGCGGAATGTACTAGATATAGACCACATCCACTACGCTGCAATGGATGGCTACCTTTGCTTCAATATCTACAAGGGTTGGATGAAGATCAACAGCCAAGTGTGCGGTTCAAGCAAAGAAGTATCGACCAAGAGGAAGAGGGGCAAAGACGAAGTCGAGGACGTGGACGAGGACTCCGAGTAAGGTGGCAGTGTCGTTGCTCATGGTGGTTCTAATGCAGTGTCTACCGCAATAGTTGCAAAGTTTAATTTCAGGTGTGCTTAATTTAATTTGAGGGGTGTGTTGTGCTGAGCCCCCAGCAGAACTATGTTATGTTTATTCTCGTTACATTAACTCTTCAGTACGTACATACTAGTATTTCTTACATTTCATCTTTTAGTTGGTATAGTACCACCACTTGTTTCTTCACATTATATACGTACAATATATATGGCCAACATCATATAGCCAGCAGTTTAGTTGTCAAAGAATTTCAGGGTGCTTAGTTTTGTCAAAGAATTCCAGGATGCTTAGAGGGTGCTTGGATCCAAGGGACTTATTTTAGTCTGACTAAAAATAGTCTCTTTAAGAGGCTAAAGTTCCAAGCACCCTTGACTAAAGAGGGGCTAAAACTAGTCTTGAGACTAAATTTTTTAGTCAGGGGTTTGCCTACTAAAATGTGGATTAGTCCTCTCTCTACTCATTTAACTCCTCTCCTTTAACTCATGCGAGTTCTCGATTGGAGGGTTTGGAGGATAATAAATTCTCATTAACTTGATTTTAGCCTTTTTAGTATTTGGATCCAAGCATGGGTGAGGCTAGCATGTTTTAGTCCCACTACTTTTAGTCATGGGACTAAAACGTATCCAAGCACCCTCTTAGTTTTATTTGAGGGGTGGGTTGTGCTGGAAACCATTATTGTGACTAGCCTTTTTAATAGTACTATATGCATAATTTGGCGACGAGCGCTCTCTATATGTACCACCTTTTTTTAATTTCAAGTTTTGCTCCATGGCGCAATCCATCGATACTACTGCTGTACAAAAGTATACATTTTTTAAAAGGCTAGAGGGCGGGGCAGTCTAGCTTGGTCGGTTTCACGAGAGGCGAGGGCCTTTGTGATTTGACGGCTCATTACTGCTGGAAGGCGGGGCCTTGTGATTTGACTGCTCGTATAAATGCACCGACGACCTGATCAAGGAGGAGCAAAGAACCGTGCGGTATACTCAAGTTTTCCACTGGAGTAGTACTGCGACGGGGGAGCACGAAACACGATAGCCCAGTGCCATATGGCGATAAAAAATTATCTAATTTGCTAGTCATCTCATTGTTAGCATTGTTCTATTCATTCCCTCAAAAAAACCATTGTTCTATTCATGCCTCGCAGAGAATGTGACATGTGCGGCGAAACACCCGAAGCAAAAGATGAAACACAGGAGCAAAAGAAGAAGGAAGATTATCACCCCAAATGATCTAATTCGCCGCGGAGTCGTGACTGCTTCTTCATCGCCTCCACGACCTCCATCTCCTTGCGCGTCTCCTTCGCCATCTTCTTCATTCTGTCCATGATGCGGGATTTCTCGACACGAGCCTTCATCATATGTTCCACGGTCGCATTACGTATGTTGACAGCAGTCGGGCGCTCGATGCGGAGCTTCGCCAACTCCTCCTTCTGTTCCATGACGAGGGCCTGCAGCATCTTCATCGAGGAACTACTATTCTCATGCAGCTTCTTCCAGCCGGCGTTCTTCTACTTCAACAGGTCAATCTCGTGGCAGAGCTTCGCCTTGTCCTCCTGAAGTCGCAGGATTTCGCCGGTCGCCTTCTTCTCCGAGGCAATGCTCTTCTTCAGCAGCATCACCAAGCCGGCGGTCAACTCCCCCTGCTGATTGAGCTCAGTGGGCATGTCGTCGAGGCTCTCCTTCAGCAACTCCATCAAGCCTTGGATGAACTCCTTCTGCTTATTGAGGTGCTTATTGAGCTGATCGGGCATGCCGTCGAGGGATAACGACTCCAGCTCCGCCGGCTCGACATGTTCGCCTCCGCGGCTAGGGCGCTCCTGGGAGCCATCGCCTGCCCGTGAGAGATCTTTCGAGGTCTCTACGTGGCGACGAGCCCTTTTTTTTCTGCAGCCTTGGTTGCCGCTCCCTTGTTACGAGTAGTTCTCGACCTAGAGCTCTACTCTCCGGCCATGGCAACGACGGACGAAGAAGAAGCACTTATGAGGAGGAAAGGTAGAGTAATTTTCGGTTAGGTAGTTCCCCTTTTTATAACCTAAGTACTAGCACTAGTACTAATACCTACATAGTGGGAACACGTTCAGGTTTGGTATGTACTAGTAGGCGTGAGCAGGCTTTCGAATGTGATGGGAACAAGGTAAAGACTAATTGATGGTTTTGGTTTCGAGGCCTGAAACGGCTCCCGATGAGTTTAGCGGAACATAAATTTCAAGTACTACACTGCTCAAATGTGTAAATATTATGTTACTATCAAAAATTGGCACAAAATACGAAGGAGACCAATGGAACTACTACTAGCAACCCACGATTTAACTACTCGCATGCGCGCAGTGGAGTAATAATGTCTTTCTTCCGCCCTCACGTCCACTCAATTTGCATGCGCTGTATTAATTGACCATCAATGAAGTGAACGACTTTACACGCGTCAAATAATCACATGGGGTGGATCTTGGTACAAAATTGCGTCCGCCCGTGTACCCGCGTGTGCGTGCGAGGGAATGAGTGCGTGCGTGGCGTGCGTGCACATCTTCGCTTCGTGCATGTACCGCCAGTATGGCTCAGGGAGGACGAGTACATTCTTCTGGAACTAGCAGCACATTACTGTGATCAATCCACGCAAGGAGGTCGCGACAACGCCTCCACATGTGCCACATGGCTTCATGAACTATAAGAGAGACACTGTGTAGCGTGCCATTGGTATTCTAATTTACGTGTTTTGCACATACTCGAAGTACTAGTAAGGTACACGTGCATTGCACGCATCAGATTTTGCAACCAAATTATGAATAAATACCACACTATAACATGTAAGCTCTGAGTCATATATGCCTGATGTAGCCCTTCGTTTAATTCTTATAGTTCATCTCATTCAAAATCAATTAGTTTTTATAAAAAAACTAAGAACGCGGGAATAGGAAAAACATGGGATTATAGTGGAATGTCGTCTTGAATGCTACAAGATTGTATGAGTGTTTGATTGTGCATAGAAAAAACACAGAATTCTTTCAAAGAGGTTTGAGTGGATGGGATGTTTCCTATGAAATCTAGTGCAAATGAATCATATGGAAAAATTCCTATGGTTTACAATCCTACGAATCAAACAACCAAGATAGGAAAAATTCCTAATGATTAGAATCCTCCAAAATTCCTTTGAGAATCCTTTGAATCAAAGAAGCCCTTAATCTATTTATGATTCATGGAATTGTGTGTTGTAAAGCATAAAGTAAAAACAAATAATGGCAAATCAACTAGAAAAAAAGTTTGGGCAGTTATGATACGGAAGATTCCAGAACAAATGAGAACCGCTGTTGTTTTGAGGTTTGTGCATTATGCTTAAGTTCAACCATGGAGTCTGCTAGATTGTACATGTGGCAAAATCCAGTCGGGGGCTAGAAGATGGTGCGAGGGGCCGAGTGGAGGGAGACTATGAAGGAATGCACAAGTGCGAGATCGATATTTAGAGAGAGGGGGCGAACACGTGCACTGTAGCGCGCAGTGGCGGCGCCATGAAAAATAAATGAGCTAGGGGGCCAAGCATTGCTAATCCTTTACGAGGAGGGTCAATTCATGAACTTAAGCCATTTTTAGCAACAATTGTCTAATGATCACATTCATATTAGCCTCGATATATAGTGATGTTAGGGGGGAGGGGGCAGGGCCCTTACTGCTCCCTGTTTTCGCCATTGTGCACGCATCTGAGAGATGAAGCAAAAGGCATGGATGATGAGAGGGGGACGTTGGATATATAATTAATGTGGGTGTATTAGCTATATATGTTAATCCTATAAATAGAGGTATAGATTGATCGATGTGGACGTGGGAAAGAGGGTGAGACCTCACTCGATATATCGATTGATCGGTTTGTGTGGAAAGCTATGAAAGACCTAGCTATATACACACATACATAGAGGAACATCGATCGTTGCGCATGCACGCGTGGGAGATAAAGAATGCCCGATATGATGGAGAGGGGGATGTGTGTGGGTGTGTGCCTTCATGGGAGACCGACCTGAAGAAAAAGATTGCATGCGTGCGATGGATAATGCCAATTGGTAGTGTGTGTGCATGCATGCACAAGAGAAAGTTAGTGGTACAATTATAAAGAGAAGACTACTGTGTGGGTGTAAAAGAATAGGTGAGGTCATAATCAATGTAAAGTTGAATTCAAATATTTGAATAAGAGATTCTGATGTTTGAAACCCATGCATGCATGAATATAACAGAGATATGAGCGGTGTGGTTTGGAAATGAGCATGTTGTAATGTATACACATTGAACAAGGTCAGACTGATTTGAATTTGAGATACCGATGGCAGACATCATTTGGCCACTGAGGGAGTCCTGGATTAGGGGGTCTCCGGACAGCCGGACTATCTCCATTGGCCGGACTGTTAGACTATGAAGATACAAGATTGAAGACTTCGTCTCGTGTCCGGATGGGACTCTACTTGGCGTGGAAGGCAAGCTAGGCAATACGGATATGAATATCTCCTCCTTTGTAACCGACCTTGTGTAACCCTAACCCTCTCCGATGTCTATATAAACTGAAGGGTTTTAGTCCGTAGGACAACAACCATAACATACAATCATACCATAGGCTAGCTTATAGGGTTTAGCCTCTCTAATCTCGTGGTAGATCTACTCTTGTACTACCCATATCATCAATATTAATCAAGCAGGACGTAGGGTTTTACCTCCATCAAGAGGGCCCGAACCTGGGTAAAACATCGTGTCCCCTGCCTCCTATTACCATCCGGCCTAGACGCACAGTTCGGGACCCCCTACCCGAGATCCGCCGGTTTTGACACCGACATTGGTGCTTTCATTGAGAGTTCCGCTGTGTTGTCGCCACTAGGAAGGATGTCTCATCCCGTCTTTAAAGACGGCACTATCGCTGAGGGAGCTTTGGCTATCGGCCAAACTCTCCAGCTAGGTGATTTTCTTATGACCTCTTGTTTGGCTGCTGCGCCGACGATGACTTCTCGGGTCATTGAAAGCAATCTTCACGTCAACTCGGAACTCGCCGAGCAGTTAGATCCAATGGAGCTCTCTTCCCTGAACGAGCTCTTGGATCGCATCGCCGCCCTGGGAGTCGCTACAAACTACGATCAAATTGGGCCTAAACCCGATCCGAGAGAGATCAACTCTCCCCAGGTCACCCATCACATTGCAGTGGTGGAGGAACAATGCGGCAACCCTTCATCTATCTTAAGGACTAGCTATGTCTGGATTCCCGATCCCTCCAAGCCAGATACCCGCGGAGGGGAGGACGTCACTCAAGGCCTGAACCTAGAATCAGGCAGCGGGCTAGATTCATCGGAAAACATCCAAGAATCCAAACTTCCGAGTTCGGAAACTCCTTGGCCCCTGAGTCTCAGATTGGGTGAGGATTCGGATTCAATTCCACCCACCCACCCAAACATACGCGATCTATCCCAAATTAGGCAAGAGCCTGAAGAAATAGTACACCATTACTGGGCCAGATTCCTCCTGGTCATGAACAAGATAAAGGACTGCCGTGAGGAAGACGCAATTTCATTCTTCTGCAATAATTGCACGGACAAGGGAATCCTCAACGCCATAAGTCGTCGTGAAATTACACGCTTTGCCGACTTGGTGTCCATAGTACGAAAGTACTGTGCGATGGAAAGCGCCTGGAAAACCAAAATAAAATTTTGGGATAATCCGGCCCTGAATACAAACCCAGTCCGAAATAAAAGGGTGCATTATCACAATACACCTAGGTTAACTACCAAAAAGCAAAAGCCCTCTACGGGGCAAGGAACCGTACTGGAGGGATGGCTCAACGGACCCTGCAAAATTCATAGTACAGCGGATGCAATACCAACGCACAGCCTTAGAGCATGTTGGATACTCTGGCAGGTGGCCAAAAGTGGTGAGGATCTACTCCTCCCAAAGACAACAGAGCATCATCCCGTGGACAACAATACGGTGTTAACGGTCTTTGAGACCTTCGCGTCAAATAATAGACGCAAGCGAACACTCCGCAGCATGGCCGAAATCTTCCACATAGCAGAAATAAATCCTTGGAGTGACATGGCTATTACCTTCAATGCCAGTGACAAACCTAAATTCCGAACAGCCCGAGCACCAGCCGCACTGGTCCTTAGTCCAATCGTGGACGGCTTTCGACTCACCAAGGTACTCATGGACGACGGCAGCGGATTAAACCTCATCTATGAGGAAACTCTTCAAAAGATGGAAATAGACTGGAGCCGCATTAAGCAAAGTAGCACAACCTTTAGAGGAATCATCCCCAGTCAGGAAGCATGCTGTGCTAGAAAAATCACACTAGACGTGGTATTCGGCACGCCAGATAATTACAGGTCCGAAGAAATTACATTCCAAGTGGCCCCGTTCAGCAGCGGATACCACGCTCTATTAGGGCGGGAGGCGTTTACAATCTTCCAAGCCATACCCCATTACGGGTACATGAAGCTCAAAATGCCCGGGCCCAACGGAATCATCACTCTTGCTAGTGATCCGGACATAGCACTCCGCGCCGAAAATAAGACAGCTGCACTGGCCCTTGAGGCACTATCCGAAGCCCTAGCGGCCGAAGAACTAACTGCGCTGTGCTCCACGGTGAACAGGGACGACGTGATACTCGATAAAAGATCCAAGTCCACCTCCTTTAAACCGGCGGACGAAGTAGTTAAATTCCAAGTCCATCCAACGGACCCTACAAAAACCGCTTCCATCGAGGCACAATTAAACCCTGATGTCGACACCGCACTGCGAGAGTTCCTACACGAGAACTGGGACATTTTTGCCTGGCACCCTTCAGACATGCCAGGAATCCCACGCAGGCTGGCTGAGCACAGCCTAAATATCCGAAAAGGATTCAAGCCAGTCAAGCAGGCTCTTCGACGTTTCTCCGAGCCTAAAAGACAAGCCATGGGAGAGGAACTAGCCAAGCTATTGGAGGCCGGATTCATCAGAGACACAAAACATCTGGACTGGCTAGCAAACGTGGTGATGGTACCAAAGAAGGACAAATCCTGGCGCTTGTGTGTCGATTTTAAGGACCTTAACAAGGCCTGCCCAAAGGATCCCTTCCCCCTCCCCCGCATCGATCAAATCATCGATGCTACCGCATGACACGATTCATTGTGTTTCCTCGACGCATACTCCGGCTACCATCAAATTAAAATGGCAGAGCCAGACCAAGCCGCAACGGCATTCATCACACCATATGGCCCATTCTGCTTCAACACAATGCCCTTCGGGCTAAAAAACACCGGCGCAACATATTAGCGCATGATTCAGACATGTCTGGCAAACCAGATCGGCAAAATAGTGGAGGCATACGTGGATGACGTGGTCGTTAAACCAAGCATGTCGAAACTCTAGTAGACGACTTGAGGCTCACATTCGACAACCTCCGAACATATGACATCAAGCTCAATCCGGAAAAATGCGTTTTCGGCGTACCAGCCGGAAAGCTCCTGGGATTCATTGTCTCCCGTAGAGGTATTGAAGCTAATCCAGCCAAAATCCGAGCGTTGTCACAGTTGGCTACCCCAACAGACCTCAAACAAATACAAAAATTGACTGGATGCATGGCGGCTCTAAGCCGCTTTATCTCCCGCTTGGGAGAAAAGGCATTACCCCTTTATCGCCTCCTCCGGTGCACCGAACACTTCGAGTGGACGGACGCCGCCACGGCCGGACTCAACGAAATAAAGCCATATTGGCAACAAACCCAATCCTGGCCGCGCCAAACATTGGTGAACCAATGCTATTATACATTGCGGCAACGCATCAAGTAGTAAGCGCAGTGCTCGTCGTCGAGCGAGAAGTGGACGGACACAAATTCCCCCTTCAAAAGCCGGTTTACTATGTGTCCACTGTCCTTACTCCATGCAAATCACGGTACCCGCATTATCAAAAGATAGCGTATGTGGTATTTATGGCATCCCGGAAGCTGCGACACTACTTTCAAGAGTGTTCGATAACGGTAGCCTCGGAAGTACCACTTAATGATATTATAAACAACCGCGACGCGATGGGCCGGATTGCCAAATGGGCCATTGAGCTCCTCCCGTTCGACATAACTTACAAGCCATGGCGAGCTATTAAGTGGCAAGTTTTGGCTGACTTCCTAAAGAGTACAGCACATATTCAAACTGGATCATGCACTTCGACGGCTCCAAAATGTTGGCTGGTCTGGGGGCTGGCATCGTTTTGACGTCCCCAACAGGAGACACCGTTCAATACGTACTATAGATAATGTATACGGACTCCAACAACGCAGCCGAATATGAGGCCCTTCTACATGGTCTCTGGATGGCAGTATCCATGGGCATTCAACGCCTAGAGGTGCGCGGAGATTCGAACCTCGCGATATCCCAAATAAATGGAGACTTTGATGCCAAGGATCCGAAAATGGCAGCTTATCGCAATGCTGTCCTAAAAATGTTAGCTCAGTTCGAGGGGCTTGAATTTCACCATGTGGCTCGGGAAAACAATCAGGCGACGGATATCCTCGCCCGCATCGGCGCAAAACGCGACGCGGTCCCTCCCAACATATTTCTGGAAAGGCTTTTCAAGCCATCCGTAGCATGGGAAGGGGACACCAGTAACAACAGTCCGGACCCGGCCAAAATACCCGATACTGAACTCTCTGACACAATCGGAGGCTCTGCCACCGAAATAACACAATCAGCCCACGAAATAATGGCCATTATTGCCCTGTGGACAGAACCATTCCTGGCCTGCCTAACTAGATAGGAACTTCCGGAGGACCAAAATGAGGCACGCTGCATAGTGCGGTGATCCAAGGCCTAAAGGGTCCATAAGGGAGAATTGTACAAAAAAGCGCTACCGGAGTCCTTCAAAGGTGCATCTCCGAAGAGGAAGGGTAGAACCTTTTGGCAGAAATTCACGTCAGACTCGGCGGTCATCACGCTGCAGCCCGGGCTCTTGTAAGCAAGACCTTTCGTACATGATTCTATTGGCCAACGGCCCGGGCAGATGCACATGACTTGGTCCAACGTTGCGCCGGTTGCCAGCTCTTTGCAAATCAAAGCCACATGCCACCCACCGCCCTCCAAACAATCCCCATTACATGGCCCTTCGCGGTCTGGGGGCTTGACATGGTTGGACCCCTTAAAGGGGGAACCCACAAGAAAAAAATACTTATTGGTCATGGTGGATAAATTCACCAAATGGATAGAGGCTAAACCGGTTAAAACAGCCGAATCCGGACCGGTGATAGATTTCATATCCGGGGTTGTACACCGTTACGGCGTCCCCCACAGCATCATCACTGATAACGACACGAACTTCACGGCCGACGAGGTAAAACTCTGGTGCAGCAAAATGGGCATCAAGCTCGATTATGCTTCAGTCTATCACCCACAAACCAACGGTCAAGTCGAACGAGCAAATGGTCTTATAATGAGCGGCATTAAACCTAGATTAGTGCGCTCCTTAACGGAGTCTGACACGCACTGGGTAGAGGAGCTTGACTTTGTACTCTGGGGGCTGCGGACCACGCCGAATCGTAGTACCGGATATACACCATTTTTTATGGTGTACGGCGCAGAGGCAGTCCTGCCCTGTGACATAATTCATGACTCACCTCGAGTGCGCATGTACGAAGAAAGAGAAGCCGAGCTCGATCGGCAAGACAGTCTGGACACCTTGGAGGAAGAGCGCGACGTAGCCAAAGCCCGTTCCGCATTTTTACCAGCAACAGGCTCGCAGATACCAAAGAAGAGGAGTACGGGCCAAAACTTATAACGTTGGCGAACTAGTTCTACGGCTGCCGGATAAGAAAAAGAACAAGACCAAGTTCTGACCGGTGGAGCGTACCGACTGCGGGATGCATCGACTAGTCGACTCGAGCCGAACCCATGGAACACAGCCAGGCTCCGAAGATTCTACGCCTAGCACCGGACTTTATGTTAGTCCCCTCCCTTTGTCCATTTTCTGCATATGCATCATCTGTCTTGTTTCCCTTTCTTTCTTTTATTTCTCTAGGCCTTCAAGGGTAACCTTGTACCTCACTCATACATCATAGATGCGCTAGCCGCACTCTTCACTCTTCATACCTAGGGGCTTCTTTCACAGAAGCTTAAATTATTTACCTGGGCCTCACGCCCAACACATGTGTTATACTTCTGCATGTACCTTTTTTCACCATTATATGCATCGATATGACTTAAGTTTTGGCCAAGCTGGGTTGCCTAGCTCTTGTATTTATGCCCTACATTCCCGTTAATTCGGCTAGGGCATAAGGGGAGAACCTCTGCGATTGTTATCGCCGGGTCAGCCGGACGTGTACCTCAGACTGGGTGAAGCTGAAAGCTAGCGTTCTTAAGAGAATATTCGGTCGGTGAACAAAAGATGACTTTTATTTATTATCCATATCTGCCCCGAGATGCTTTTTCTGCGCTTCTTGTCGCACTCCGGACATGCACTTTAGGGCATGCCTATCCAGGGAAAGGAACCCTTAACAGAACTATTCTCTTTGGAAGATGTTTCTTACTACCCATGTAATATAACATAACTAGTTGGGCACTTGTCTGATAAAGCACTAATGACCCCTACGCCTGGTCTCCACGCATGCCCCGGTTCTTACATAACCGAGAGGGTATTCGGATACACTCCGGACTGTCGGGTCCCGAGGTTGAAGCGAAAAGGTCCGCCACGACAAACGATCTACAATCCAGCTAGAAGGCATTATACATGTCAATTTAAAATTACATAGTCAATTTGACTGGTTGAATTCCTCTTCAATGCCATCCAATAGGCTGTCTAGTCTACAGTCCTGTTGGGAATACTTTGCGGCCAATTCTACTTGGCCGTACACTAAGCTCACAGGGATCTCCTTCCCATCATGCCCCACAGGTCCGACTTCGGCCATGTGGTTCGGGTCAGCCTTCGTGTACCGTGTCTTCACCATTGCCCAGGCTTCCCTGGCGCCCTGACGGCAGGCCGATATCTTCCATAATCGGAAGCGCCGCCGTGCTCCCTTCAACTTTTCTGCAAGCTGTCCAAGGCCTTCGGGTATGGAGACGGATGGCCACAAGGCTTGGCAACGCCTTGCATCACCTGCCGAATTCGTTTGTGCAACTGTGAGATCTCGGGAAGAAGATCACCCATTGAACCAGGCATCTCCTTGGCAGGACGACCTGTTAGCATACCTACAGACATAACTCTGTCAGCCAGCTTCCTTGCCGAACTCTTTTCCAAAGTTCATTCAAGCACTTAATATGCCGCGTCGAAGCCGCCGATTCTCCTTAACAGAGTCCGACAGTTGGGCACGAACATCTTTTAGTTCTACGCCTAGCTTGGTGTTGGCATCTAGGAGATCATTCTTCTCCTGCCTCACCCTCGTAAGCACGCTGTCACCGGCCTTCAGCTGGCGTATGAGCTGTTGCTTATCCGGATTTACTCCAGCGTCATCTGCAATTTTATCGTCAGATCTGCATATACGCCACATTCTAATATGATACTTATCATTCAAAGGATATGTTACCAGAGGGGGGCTCTTTGGGCTCCCCTGCTGCGGCCAGTGCGGCCTGAAGTTGGGCTTTGCACTCTTCCAGCTCCTGGGACAGTCGAGTATTCTTTTCTGTAAGAACCTGCATAACAAATGATCCTTAAATCAGTTATCCTAACTATTTCAAGTCTCAAGGGCTACTGATATATATAATCATCAAATTTTATCACCCGTATGTCTTTTACATACTGCTCCGTGGCTCTGGCTAGACCATTTTGAGCGGCACGGAGGTGTGCCTTTCCCGAGTTGAAGGCATCCAATGCCTCTTGGGAGAAACAAGCGTCACAAAGAACAGTCCGGCGACGCCTGTGGTTCATGGCACTTTCCACCTCAGAATGGGTGGCGGACAGTTTGTCCGCATCCTCTGTCGGAGGAGCGCCCGACGCACGCCTCATATTCGTTCCCGCCTCCGAATCCGGCCTTGGAGCCTGGCTGGTGGATGCGCGATGGGTAGCCTCTCCGGGTATAGTCTGGCGAGCGCTCTTTTTCCTGAAAGGAAGGAATGGGCATTAGTTTGCCTCTGAGAATAATGGCTTGCAATAAATACGGCATGCCGTACCGCTGCGCCGGTGTCTCAATCCGGACTGCAGGTCTTTTCAGCCCGCCTGGCCTCGCGGCCCCTTGTTGGCTAGTTGCCACAGGCTCGGCCTTCTGCCCCGAGGACCTTCCCTGCAAAACACGGCTGTTATACGGCAATCAAAAAAGCGCAAGAATGGATCCCTTTTAAGTGCTGGGACTTCGTTCTCAGTCACCTGTGAGGCTGGAACTAGCCCAGGGTAATCGGCCGTAATGGCCACCAAGGTGTTGTCATTACTCGATTAGTAAAACACCCCATCTATCAGCTCCACAGATATGTCCGGATCCTCCTGGGAGGCCAGGTCAAGGGACCGTCTAGGGTCCTTGGGTTGTGGAGGAGGGCTGTTTATCTCCTTTACAGCCTGGCGCAGCTCCTGCGATGAAATCACTAGACTGAATACTTAACTATGGGAATACGAAACAGATGGGGAAGAAAAGTCTCCACTTACCCAGCTCGGAGGATTGTACATAGAGAATCCGCCCTGTGGGTTCACACGAAGGAATTCCTCCTCTTCTCCCTTGTACAAAGTGGACAAGATCTTTATTAGATCAACAGCCGATCCCGGCCCTTTGCGGCCGTGGCGGGTGGCGTCATCCTCCCCGTTGAAATCCCACATGGGGTGGCCTCTATACTGGAGCGGCTGCACCCCCCGCATGATGCATATGGCCATGACCTCGATCATGGTCAATCCGGATCAAGCTAAAAAACTTATCCGGCTCATCAGGTAAAGAATGTCCCTGTCATCTTCCTCCAGGGAGCTCCGTGGACGCCAGCTCCGGCGCTTCTTCAAAGGGGCGTTGTCGAACTCAGGAAGGCCGATCCGAATAGGATCCAGGAGGGGGACGTCTTCTATATAAAACCATTCTGAAGGCCAGTCTTCGGACGTCTTCTTTGGGGTCCCGGACAGGTATCCGGTCCCGGCAATACGCCACACTTCGGCTCCGCCCACTTGATATATTGATCCCTTCCGAGAACGAGGAACAAGGCAGAACAACTTCTTCCATAGAGCGAAATGAGCATCACAGCCCAAAAACAACTCGCAAAGGGCTACGAATCCCGCGATATGCAGCAGGGAGGCAGGCGTAAGGTTGTGCAACTGGAGGCCGTAGAACTCCAGGAGCCCCCGGAGAAACGGATGAATTGGGAATCCGAGCCCTCTTACCAAATAAGGGACAAGGCATACCCGCTCTCCCTTGGAGGGATTGGGAAGGCTCTCCGCTTGCTCTCCGCCATTATAGGTGGCAAGCCCGGCTCGAACCGGGACCAGGTACGCTGGGGGAAGAAATACCTTGGTCTGAAGCATCACTAATTTGCTGTGCAGGACGGAACATCTCTCCCAATCTCTAGGCTTGGAGCTAGGGGTGCGAGAGGAGGAGCTGTGTCGACCGGCCATGATGGAATGGATCTCTGTCGGGTGCGCTCCGATGAAGGCTCGCCGAGGGATGATGGTGTGATTTGGATCTGAATCCTCGTCTTTTTAATAGGCGGCTCATTCATACAGCTAGGGGGGCAAATGTGAACATGCCCTGGCTCTTCACATTCGCTCGACACGTGGAAAGTGGCCATTATTAGGCGTGGAAGCCAAGGAGTGCAACATTCACAAGAGACCGGACACTATTTCGACAGGTACACAGAATTTGGAGAGGAACCCGCCTTGCAATGCCGAAGACAATACTGCGCGCCGGACTCATCGTCATTGAAGCCTGGTTCGGGGGCTACTGAGGGAGTCCTGGATTAGGGGGTCTCCGGACAGCCGGACTATCTCCATTGGTCGTACTGTTAGACTATGAAGATACAAGATTGAAGACTTCGTCTCGTGTCCGGATGAGACTCTACTTGGCGTGGAAGGCAAGCTAGGCAATACGGATATGAATATCTCCTCCTTTGTAACCGACCTTGTGTAACCCTAACCCTCTCCAGTGTCTATATAAACCAAAGGGTATTAGTCCGTAGGACAACAACCATAACATACAATCGTACCATAGGCTAGCTTCTAGGGTTTAGCCTCTCTGATCTCGTGGTAGATCTACTCTTGTACTACCCATATCATCAATATTAATCAAGCAGGACGTAGGGTTTTACCTCCATCAAGAGGGCTTGAACCTGGGTAAATCATCATGTCCCCTGCCTCCTGTTACCATCCGGCCTGGACGCACAGTTTGGGACCCCCTACCCGAGATCCGCCGGTTTTGACACCGACAACCACGTCGCATCCGTGCATGGACACACTATTCTAATTGAAGATGATGGGCGGCTTTCGCATCACATATCTATATCTATACCCCTATATATATATTATATATTATATTTTTTTATATTGTGTGCGGGTAACTTTAACTTTGAAAGATGGTCGTTGGGTGAGGCAAACCCGATGGTCCATAGATGGCAAATTTGAGCACTACTGGCCATTGGATATCATCTAGATTCCACCAGATTTCGCCACATGTATAATCTAGAAGACTCCATGGTTGAACTTAAGCATAATGCACAAACATCAAAACACAAGCACTTCTTATTTTTTCTAGAATCTTCCGTATCAGAATTGCCCAAATGTTTTTCTACATGATTTTCCATTATTTGTTTTTACTTTGTGTCTTACGACGCACAATTCCATGAATCTTAAAATAGATTAGCTTTCTTATAAAAACTAGATGATTTTGAATGAAATGAACTATAATAATTAAATGAACATCTACATCATGTATATATGACTCAAAGCTTGCATGCTATAATGTGGTATTTATTCATAATTTGGTTGCCAAATCTCATGCCTGCAATGCACGTGTACCTTACTCTAGTCTAAATGGTGTTTGTGTGAGTGTTATGCATGTTGAGGTGCAAATTGTCTTTTTGGGTACACGTTAAGCTTGTTCTTCCGAAATTTCAAACCGCGCCTTGTTAGGCCGAAAATTCAAGCTAGCGTCTCTGTCTATCATGTTTCGAAACTCCCGCCTCTTCAACCCGCGCCTTGTTAGCCCGAAATATTTAAGATATATCTTTGTCTCGTTGTGCTCCGACAACTCCCTCCATCTCAACCCGCGCCTTGCTATTCCGAAATTACAACGCGCGCGAAAACTCCCTCCTCCTGTGAAATCCCGACACACGAAATGCCCGTGGTACCCCTGAACCGAAAGAACCGCCTCAAATCGGTGGGGGTACTTTCGTAAATTACCCCACATTTCGGACAAGCGCGTCTCTAAGCCATGGTTCCCCACTGCCATCCCATCCGCCCACCCATTCGTACACCGAGGCCACGAAAACCCGCGACGAAACCCCACACCCTGCTCCGTCCACCACCCAGCCGGAGCCTCTTCCCCAACGACGTCGTCCACAGCAATACCTCGACGTCCCTCATCCACCGTACCGGATGAGGATCCGTCGTCGATCTCATCGTCCCGCCGGTTCAGCCACCCCGTCCTCCACCTCCAAGGAGCTGCCCCGATGTTCCCCTCGTCTTTCGCACCACCTCCATTCCCACACCACCGTCTTCACCTGCACCACCGGAAGAGCATCATTATCACCATTTCCTCGGATGAAGCTGCGGCCTAATTGGTGCCACCAAAGAGGTTGTACACTAATCGCCGCATTTTCTTCTTGATTCGATCTCGCGGTGCTACCGGCGCTCGGTCCCGAGCCGACACGGCGCGACTCCATCTACGGCGGCGTCGCCGGCCACTTCCTCCACGGCGTCGCTCCCTCAGCGGCGACGTCCACATCAGTAGGAGCTGCTGCTGCTTTAGCTCTCGCTCGCGCTGCTGCTCTACTCTTGCTCTTGATCACCTGCCTGGTCTGCTCTTGCTATTGCTCTTGCTCATGCTGCTGCTCTCGCTCTTTCTCTTGCTTGCAATGCTGCTCCGATTTAGCTACACTTCAGTCGACTGAATCGACTTTTGGGTCAATCGATTTTTAGTGGGTGGGGGGGGCTCGCCGGGGTGAAGGAAGAACCAGCCATAGCGGGGAGGGGGGCTCGCCGAGAGGTACCCCACTATCTATCTTAGGGTTCAGGATGGGGGCGGTGGTCGCCGGCGGTGGCGGGGCGTTGGCGGGGCGGTGGCGTGGGGATCGCCGGAGAAAAAGCTCGGCACGGGGGGGGCTAGAGGGATGGCCGGGGCGGCGGCGGACCGGCGGTGGGGAGTGTTTTCGGGGCGGGCGGGGCGGCGCACTGCCAGCCGCGGGGGGCTGCTGTTTGGCCGGTGGTGGCTGGCGGCTCAGGGGGTGGAGGTTGAAGATGAACCACATGCCCTTGATTTCGTATCCAACGGCTGCAAAATCGACTGACCAGAGATGAAAAGTTAGTCGATCGACGTGTAGCCTCATCTTGCTAGTGCGTTCAGTTTCGACAGCAAAATTCAGTTTTGACAGCAAAATTCAGTTTCGACAGTTAAGTTCAGTTTCGACAGTTAAGTTTAGTTTCGACAGTTAAATTCAGTTTCGATAGTTAAGTTCAGAGATGAGCGGCTGATGTATTTTACATCTAGCACTTTGTGGTTATGTATTTTACGTCATGTATTGGACATGCTATTAGAATTCCACTCAGGTTAACGTTGTTTGTTGTCTCTCTTGTCCTGCTTCAGCCTCGGCGTCGTACAACTCACCGGAGCTGCTCCAACGACGAAACCCTCCATCATAGCGGAGCAGTACCTCGGGCTCCATCTCCAGACGCCTAAGATCTTCTTCCCCTCCTCTGATAGCCAAGTCAGCCGGAGCATCCTCACCGGCCAACCCAATCACGCTGAGATCGACATGGCTTCGCCAAAGAGGTTGTACACTTGTTGCATCTATTTTTTACTCTACATGTTATATGTATTGTCCATTGAGCACTCGTAGTAACGGGAAATACGATTATTTTCTCCTACTATATGACAAGCTGTGAGGTATCAGGCAACTTAGCTATCCGTGATGGACTCTCTTGAACGCCATCATTATTTATCTCTGCGCATTTGAGCTGTGCATTTGTCGATGGGCCTGGGAGTTGAGCTAGTATGGCAATGGCCTGGGTCTAAAGTAATAGAAGTAGCACAAAAACATTTTTTAGTGTAGGATTTTCCTTGCTCAAGCCTACCTACTAGAATCTCCAGTGCTTGAAAGGAAAAGTGAATGAAAAACATCGGAATTGGAATTTGGTGCAAAGGAATGGAGCATAGGAAAACTATAGGATTTGTTCCTTTAGTGTCTCCTTGAAAGAACAACCGTAGGAATTCTAATTTCCACTTCTCCTACTTTTCATATTCCTATTCATCAAGCATAAGACTAAGAGATAGTAGCATAATAGCATTATAACCGTACATTTTCTTGTGGTTTGACTTAATATCACCATGCTTTTTTGCATCATGTGATCTTCCAATTGTTGTGAATCAAACACCCAGATTGGCAGAAATCCTGTGTTTTTAAATTCTCTGTTTTGCACGTGCATTCCTATCCTATTCCTGTCTATTTCCTATCCCTGCATTGTTAGAATCCTCAAATTCAAATAAGCCCTTACTCAATTACTTCTGTTACAGATATGTGTCAAAGAAAACCTTGTGTGGTTTGTCCTGCTCCTGCGGCGTTGTGTTCCACCCCAGCTCAGCTGCTCCAAGGACGGAAGGGTTCACCACAGCAGGGATCCGCTCTCCAGACTGTCTTTCGCCGCCTGAGATCTTCTTCCCCACCGCGGGAAGCCACGACAACTGCATTACCATCATCAACTGAGCAGGAGAGGTTGCACTCTTCTGTGTCCGCAAGAGAGGTCGCACTCTTCCGTGTCTGCTTACGTTATGCATCGCTTAATATGATGACATGCTACATTATCGTCCTGTTCACCTATTAGACTCTGAGTCAGGTCCAAACTAATGCTGAAACTTGAGTTTTTAAATGGTTGTGGGGTACATATTAGGGCAGCAATCAGTACTATCTGTCTACTATCTGGCTAATCTCCGGTGTCTACTATGAGTTTCATGTTGGGTGCAAACAAACATTCAAGGAGCCATTATCTGTATTTTTTAACTAAAGCTATTATCTGCCTGCTATCATTGGTTTTGGGTCTATCCACATTTTGCTACCATCACTCTGGATTTGTTCATGCACTCCTTACATAATCTCACTATGTTTTATTCCTATGCATGCCAGTTATTGTACACAATGGAACTGATCATGTAGAGCAAAAGAGACGACCCTTGCATGGCAATAAAATTTCATGCAGACGTCGTTCCATGGCGGGTGCAAAGGCAGCCCCCCTCCACCCATTTCGGATCGTAATCAAGAGGAAGATAACTATTCTGAGGGGGATTCAGAAGGAGAAGACCACTCCTATTTACCCCATGAGGTCTTCGCTCTAACTTGGCATGCTGATGTTGGCAATATCATGCATATGGTGCCTTGCATTGCTTACTGTATACATTAAAGATGTCATCTACTTAGTTTATACATTCTTTGTGTCAATGCCATCTGTTTAGTTTCTTTATCGTATATGTGAATCATGCAATGCCATCTTGTCTAGCCAGGCATCATATATGTGAATTTTGCAATGCCACCCTTGTTAGCTAGTCATCTTATATGTGAATTATATCATGCCATCATTGTTTTATTACCTGTTAAATTTGTCAACAATTTTAGTACATTCAATTACTCTTCCTGTGCATCAGCCATTCGGCACGGTCATGGAAAAATCTGGAGTGGAAACAAGGTCTTCAGAGCAGACAATGCTATCTGACGAAGCGCACGTCTTGCTGGTTACCGATAGCTCCTCAGAGGAGGATTCAGAGACAGATGACCAGTCATATTTCCCCCCCAAGGTGCATGCCCTAACTTGGCAGGGTTATGTTGCTCATATCGTGCATATGGTATCTTGCATTGCTATGTCATTTGCTTAGTTTAGACATGCTTTGTGTGAATGCCACCTGTTTAGTGTCTAATTACCATATATGTGAATTATGCAATGCCATCTTGTTTCAAGACATTATATATGTGAATTATGCAATGTTATCTTGTTGCAAGGCATTATGTATGTGAATTATGCAATGCCATGCTGTTTAGGCAAGTGTCATATATGTGAATTATATCATGCCGTCCTTTTTTTGTATTTCTCATTGCTTTTGTCGACAATGTTTGTATATTCAACTGCTCTTCCTGTGCATCAGCCATTTGAATTGGTGATGGAGAAATCTGGAGTGAAAACAAGGTCTTCAGAGCAGACAATGCTACCTGCTGAAGTAGATATCTTGCTGGTTACAGATAGCTCTTCAGGGGAGGATTCAGAGGCAGATGACCAGTCCTATTATCCCCCTGAGGTGTATGCTCAAACTTGGCAGGGTTATATTACTCATATAATGCGTATGTTGTATTGCAATGCTTAGTTTTTACATCATATACACAATATTGAATGCCATCTCCTTAGTTGACACATCATATATGCGATTGCCCTCTACTCACTTCCTTAGTATATAAATCATATATTTGAATTATGTCATGCCATGATGTTTACATAGACAGCATGTATCTGAATTATGGCATGCCAACCCATTTTCTAAAGACATAATATAGTTATATCATCTCATCCTGTTTACATAGTCATCATATTTTAAATTATGTCATTCTATCCGTGAATTATATCATGCCATCATGTTTCCATCGACGGCATGTTTGTGATTTATGGCATGCCGACCACTTAGTTATATCATGTCATCCTGTTTACATAGTCATCATATTTTGAAGTATGTCATTCTATCTTGTTTAGTTAGCCATCATACATGTGAAATTGTGTCATGCTATCCTGTTTAATTAGCCATCATATATGTGAAATTATGTCCTGCTATTCTGTTTGCTTAGACAACATAAATGTGAATTATTTCATGCCCTATTTTCTTCCCTACTATCCATTGCACCTATCTATCTTACAATGTCTATACACTCAATTACTTTTCTTGTTTATCATCCATTTCAATTGGAGGAGTGATGGCAGTATCTGTGGGAGTAAAAACACGGTCTTCAGAAAAGATCGTGCTACCTGTCGATGCAGATAGAACCACGGTTGTACTTGCCCAAGAACCAGCCCCACCACACATAACCCACACTCATGCAGATTGTACCCCTACCCAGTTGGACAGAGAACCAGCTACACCCCTTCTAACCCCAACCCTAGCAGATAGACACCCAGTTCCCATTGACACAGCACCGTCTCCACCACAGAGCACCCAAACACGAGCAGTTAGTAAGGCAACTGCAACGTCCAAATCACGAGGACCACCACTCCGAACCCGAAGTCAACGCTTAAAGCAGCAGAAGAATTGTTCTCAGGTCAGGTTCCATAGCTATGGTTCGTACTACTTTGCTCTTACATCACTGTATTTACTTATACCAACTAATTTCAAATTTGAAGGATGCAATTGAAACTCCAATGGCGCAACAGGTATGTTTTAAACCTTTTTCTTGAACGTGTTTAGTTGTTTGCTGTTGTAACTTGCTCTATGTTGATTTCAGTTTCAGTTGAATAAACAGTTATGTTCTCATGCCATGCACATTACAAGTGTTGTTATTGCTGTATAGTTTCCCACACTTGTATTCTGTCTATGCTGCTTTGTCTTAAATAGATATGATTCAAACTGTATCTATCTTTATTTGGCAACATAAACTAGAATGATATAGACCATACAGTGACCATAGTACATAGATATATGTTTGTTTCATGTTGTATCCTGTCCACCTTACTACTGAACTGGTTTACCAAAATGAGTTTCATATACTACATTGTAAACCTGAGATGTTTTTGTTTGTTTCTCTTTTAGAACGCGGATAAAATATTGGAGAAGAGTACCCTGTTATGCAATGGTAAAGGAAGTAATGCAGATAAGGTTCAAGATAGTGAGACATCCTTGTTGGTCTCCAAGAAAGCTGATAAAAACTATATTGAGGACACTGAGACAACCCCAAAGTCCTGTATTGATGTAGTGTTCGAGTTACTGGCTACCACTACTGGCAGCAACTCTTCGAACTCGTTTCCTAAATCAGTTCGGCTTCTTGAGTCTCAACTTCAAGTTGAAAGACATCGATCAGATGTTATGCGACAGGAAGCCAAAGGATTGAGGAAGTACCTGCAGAATTCAGATGCATACTTTCTGGTGCAACAGCAAGCGCTGAAGGACTTAAGCACCAAACAAGAGAAAGTTAATAAGTGTGCTAAGCATCTTGCCAGCATTATGGGTACCCAGGATATTGTTTCTTGAGCACTTCTGAAGTGGTTTCAGTTCTCTACTTGTTTTGCTGCGGCGTTTATATGCTGCTGTGTTCCCTATATTTGCATTGGTGGCGAACTTTGATGCCCAGTGGATGTAATATGTGTAATAGTCGTGATAGCCTAGTGTAAGTTGCTTGCTTATTTATTTCCTTGTTGTCTTGTTTATTTGTTTGCTTGTAGTCAGTGCAGTTCTTTTTCTGTGGTTTGCTAGTGGCTGCAATAACCTATTTTTTAAAACTAGGCCACAATAACCATGGGCTAATATTTACTGTAGTGACACTGGGCCTCCTACGGGACGTAGAAACAGTGGGCCTTCTACGGGCCGTATAAACAGTGGGCCTTCTACGGGCCGTAGAAACAGTGGGCCTTCTACGGGCCGTAGAAACAATGGGCCTTCTACGGGTCGTATCATCAATGGGCCTTATACGGGCCATATGATCGATTAGCCAAACATGGGCCAAACAGACCGCATTCTGGCCGTAAATGGGCTAGAGTTGGAATCGTCCGTTCATGGGCCAACCATAACGGGCCATCGTTAATAGGCCGTATTTGATGACGCTATGAAAACGGCCCAACGTATTAACGGACGACAAACGGGCCGACTGTAACCACGTGGTGAATTTGGCCCACAAGTAGAAAATGACAGTAACGGGCCGTAAGTAAACGAATGATGGAAAATAGCCCAAGAATAAATGGGCTCTGAGAAGGCCGAAAGATAACATGGGCTGGAAACGGCCCAACGGAATAACGGGCCATTAATGGGTATAAAGTCATACACCGTTCTTTACGGGCCAGTTTCACCATGGGCTGTTAATGGGTGTAAAGTGATACACTGTTCACTACGGGCCAGTTTCACCACGGGCCGTTAATAGGCCAAGAGTTACATAGGGCCTCATATGGGCCAAAAGACGTCATGGGCCATACATGGGCCAGAAGTGAAAACGGTCTGGAATCATATTGGATGGCCCAGATGACGCTACTGGGCCTAATTCGAATAGGGCGTAACGGGCCTTGGGTTAGCGGGCTGTAAATGGGCTATATGCTAACAGGCCGTTAACATGCTTTCCATGGGCTGGCCCGCCACCTTTTGACCAAGTCAAACGGGCCGGCCTTTTCACAGGAATGGGCCTCTATTGGGCTGTGCCACGTGTCGACGTATCATAGGCGCCTTCTGTCCAATGAGTGGATGACATCTGTCCCAGTGATGAGCCGACACGTGTTTCCTCCAGCCAATGATGATTTTTCATGTGGAAAATCCCCATTGGTCGGGGCTGTTAATGGGTTATCAGATCCAAAACCCGACCCGATAGCTTAACGGTGTTCCGTTACGGTGGATGCCACGTGTCGGTCACCCTTGACGAAAGCACTTCTGTGACGCGTGATTTATCGTCTTGGAAGTGGACACTTCCATGATGATAATTTTGGTAATGTCATGGAACACTTCTACGACAACACATGTATGACTATCTTGATTCTATCATAAAATCGTCATGGATGTACATGCATGACAGAAAACGCGACCTACTGTGACAAACACGTATCATCACGGAAGTGTATTCTTTTTTGTAGTGGTAGCAATGAACCCACTCTTTTGGATTTCAAAGAATTTAATTATGATAATTGTTCTTTAATAGATTGTATTTCCTTGTTGCAATTGATGTTGAATTCTCCTCATGCTTATAATCAAAACAAAGCTTTTACTAGACATATCATTAATGCTATGATGCAATCTTTTGAAGAAAACCTTGAATTGGAAGTTTCTATCCCTAGAAAACTTTATGATGAATGGGAACCTACTATTTAGATTAAGATTAAAGATTATGAGTGCCATGCTTTGTGTGATTTGGGTGCTAGCATTTCCATGATTCCAAAAACTTTGTGTGATGTGTTGGGTTTCCGTGAATTTGATGATTGTTCTTTAAATTTGCATCTTGCGGATTCGACCATTAAGAAACCTATGGGAAGGATTATTGATGTTATTATTTTTGCAAATAGGAATTATGTTCCCATAGATTTCATTGTTCTTAATATAGATTGCAATCCTACATGTCCTATTATTCTTGGTAGACCTTTCCTTAGAACGATTGGTGCAATTATTGATATGAAAGAAGAAAACATTAGATTTCAATTTTCGTTAAGGAAGGGCATGGAACACTTTGCTAGAAAGAAAATTAAATTTACTTATGAATCTATTATGGGAGCTACTTATGGATTGCATGCCAAATATGACAATACTTAGATCTATTCGTGTTTTATGCCTAGCTAAGGGCGTTAAACAATAGCGCTTGTTGGGAGGCAACCCAATTTTATTTTTATTTTTGCTTTTAGGTTCTGTTTTGCAATAAATAATTCATCTAGCCTCTGTTTAGATATGGTTTTGTGTTTTAATTAGTGTTTTTGCCAAGTAAGACCTTTGGGATAGCTTAAAGTGATAGTTGATTTGATCTTGCTGAAAAACAGAAACTTTTGCGCCCAGTCCCAGAATTGTTAAAAATCACAGAAGCGCGATAAAATTCTGAATTTTTGACACAAGATTGATATACAAATTGCCTCCATATTCCTAACATTTCAGAAATTTTGGAGTTACAGAAGTATTCGAACTAGCCAGATTGCTATAGACTGTTCTATTTTTGACAGATTCTGTTTTCTATGTGTTGTTTTCTTATTTTGATGAATCTATGGGTTGTATCGTGGGGGGGGGGGTATGAACCATGGAGAAGTTGGAATACAATAGATATTACACAAATATAAATAAAGAATGAGTTCACAATAGTACCAAAAGGCAAAAAAAGAGAAGGCCCAAAAAAAGAAAAAAATGAGAGAAAAAGAGAGAAGGGGCAATGTTACTATCCTTTTACCACACTTGTGCTTCAAAGTAGCACCATGATCTTCATGATAGAGAGTCTCCTATTTTGTCACTTTCATATACTTGTGGGAATTTTTCATTACAGAACTTGCTTGTATATTCCAACGATTGGCTTCCTCAAATTGCCCTAGGTCTTCATGAGCAAGCAAGTTGGATGCACACCCACTTAGTTTTTATTTTTGAGCTTTCATAAAATTATAGCTCTAGTGCATCTGTTGCATGGCAATCCCTACTCACTCACATTGATATCTATTGATGGGCATCTCCATAGCCCGTTGATACGCCTAGTTGATGTGAGACTATCTCCTTCTTTTTGTCTTCTCCACAACCACCTTCTATTCCACATATAGTGCTATGTCCATGGCTCACGCTCATGTATTGCGTGAAAGTTGAAAAGGTTTGAGAACATCAAAAGTATGAAACAATTGCTTGGCTTGTCATCGTGGTTGTTCATGATTTGAATATTTTGTGTGATGAAGATGGAGCATAGCCAGACTATATGATTTTGTAGGGACAAACTTTCTTTGGCCATGTTATTTTGAGAAGACATAATTGCCTTGTCATTATGCTTGAATCATTATTGTTTTTATGTCAATATTAAACTTTTGTTTGAATCATATGGATCTGAACATTCATGCCACAATAAATAAATTACATGGATAAATATGTTAGGTAGCATTTCACATCAAAAACTCTATTTTTATCATTTACCTACTTGAGGACGAGCAGGAATTAAGCTTGGGGATGCTTGATACGTCTCCAACGTATCTATATTTGTTGATAGTTCCATGCTATTATATTATCTGTTTTGGATGTTTTATATGCATTAATATGCTATTTTATATTATTTTTGGGACTAACCTATTAACCTAGAGCCCAGTGCTAGTTCCTGTTTTTCCCCTGCTTTGAGTTTTGCAGAAAAGGAATACCAAACAGAGTCCAAATGGAATAAAACCTTCACGATGGTTTTTCTTGGACCAGAAGACAACCAGGAGACTTGGAGATGAAGTCGGAGGAGCCAGGAGGCGACTAAAAGGACAGAGGGCATGCCCAGGTGGGTAGGATGCCCCCACCCATGTGGGCCCGTCGTGCACTCCCTGACCTAATTCCCAAGCCTATTGCTACCTCTTGAGCACTGCGTTGGTTTTCCCTGAAGAGGAAGGGATGATGCAACGAAGTAGCGTAAGTATTTCCCTCAGTTTTTGAGAACCAACATATCAATCTAGTAGGAGGCTACGCGCGAGTTCCTCGTACCTGCACAAAACAAATAAATCCTTGCAACCAATGCAAATAGGGGTTGTCAATCCCTACTCGGCCACTTACGAGAGTGAGATCTGATAGATATGATAAGATAATATTTTTGGTATTTTTATGGTAAAGATGCAAAGCAAAGTAAAAGCAAAAAGAAATAACTAAGTATTGGTAGATTAATATGATGAAGATAGACCCGGGGGCCATAGGTTTCACTAGTGGCTTCTCTCGAGAGCATAAGTATTCTACGGTGGGTGAACAAATTACTATTGAGCAATTGATAGAATTGAGCATAGTTATGAGAATATCACTAGTGCAGAACCGGGCAATAGCACCGGTTCGTAAGGGCCTTTAGTGCCGGTTCGGTAACCGGCACTAAATTGTAGGCACTAAAGGCCCCCCCTTTAGTACCGGTTCAGCACGAACCGGTGCTAAAGGGTAACCACGTGGCATGAGCCAGCTCCGTGGGCGCGTAGGACATTAGTACCGGCTGGTAACACCAACCGGTACTAAATGTTTTGGTGTGTTTTGGTTTTATTTTTTATTTTTACTTTAATTTTGTGTTTTCAATTTAATTTAGTGATTGTTTTACATTATAATGAGTTGTTAAATCATTAGGTGATTAGTTTGATTGGATGCGTGTGGATCCTAGCTAAGTCATCAAGTACATGTCATATCCATATTATATATACTTGATCACCTACTTAAGTGATCGAGGTAATATGGATATGGCATATACTTGATCACTTAGCTAGAATCCATCCAGTTGAAACTAATATGCAATTTCTTTCATAAATGATATAATAACTCATCATCATCATCGTCATCATATTAATTAATATAAAAACTCTTGCATCATATATATCATCACCAACGGTTTTCATACAAAGATATCATTGAGTTCAACATGGTAATGATATTATAAGCGTTCATAACACCACAAAAGCAAATCACTCTTTGAGATTAAGTTCAGGACAAAGAACACGAACATGAGAGGACAAGTACTAAGAGCATGAACTAGCTAATTAATCACTCCTGCTGCTCTCTCTCAGGTAAAATAGCATAGAACATGTATAGCCTTGCTGATTCATCATATTGGAGCATGCAGATGAACCTGTCTCCTAATCGTGGGTTGCGCTTCTGATTGCTGCCCCCTAGTACTTCTCTGTGATCGTTCACAATTTTGCTCCAGTCTTTTACTATTAAGTATTCCTCGCTATTAGAAATCCTGAATGCACTAAAGTGCATTCTAGGATATCTTGGCCGTAAGCTAACAATATTCATGGTACCTTTAGTCTCGATCCAATCAGGCACAACATTCATCGGGAGTCCCTGTTGAAGAACATCGTATAGTAACATACTTAGCAATGAAGTTTAGCTTAAAAAAATAATGTATGCAAAAGATGCACTGAGGAGAAATAGTAGAAATCTTACCATCTTTCCTAAATATATGTGACCGTAGTTCAGTACGAACACTATTGGTCGCATGTTTTGAGTACTAACATTTCTAAGTGCAGGAAAGAAATTTGTCTTGACAGCATCAAGATCCTCAAGCCATGAAACATAATGACTTGTCTCCTCGCAGTTTAGTTCAGCCCCGGGACAGTGGACGGTCCTGTCTACCAAGCGCCGGACATGTTTGCTTGATTGGAAGTAAGCTGTCAATATAAATTGAGATCTATTAATTATTCAACTGGTTCAAATAATCTCATATCGAAGACATAAATATGGTTGAGAAACTCACATAATGGTAGAACTGGAGGCGTCTGCACATTGACCCAGATGTCTTTATTACCTTCAATATCATCTTCCGGACGAATATCAAAGGTGATAACCATATCAGGCTCAAATGCATAAGCCTTGCATAGTGCTTGCCAAGTTTTGCATTCAAAATAGGTGTATGTGTCTGCATTGTATTATTTGACGTTGAAGGTATAACCATGCTCGGTCTTCAAGTAAACTCTTTTTACCTCCATAGTTTCGTTAGGACTGAAACCTATCTTATCCAAGACAAAAATTCTTGCATGGCAGGGGATACGCTAGTAGAATAGTGAAAAATTAAAATTAAAAGGTGAAGCAAATGAAGCATAAGTCATGCTTAATTACGAAAAAAGACTTGTCGTTGTGACTTACTGTATCCACTTCTAAGTTCTCATCCAGCTTGATGCTGAAGCGTCTATCATCAACTAGAAAATTTCTGCCGCACAGGCCGCGCTGGTCTTCGTAGTATTCGCACATAATGAAATCGTGTTCTACGTCAGACGACATTTGTATGTTCATAGGTGAAACATTAAACAC
The DNA here is from genome assembly GCF_003073215.2 of Triticum urartu. Classification (NCBI taxonomy): domain Eukaryota; kingdom Viridiplantae; phylum Streptophyta; class Magnoliopsida; order Poales; family Poaceae; genus Triticum; species Triticum urartu. Next base: position 574,574,639 of record NC_053025.1, on the reverse strand, counting down.
TTATTAGTTTTATTAATTCAACTAGTTCAACTAATTAATTGAACTAATTCAACTAAGCACTTACGAAGAATATACCTAATTAATTGAACTAATTCAACTAACTAGTTCAACTAATTAATTCAACTAAACTAGTTCTATTAATTTTCTTACTAAAAATAAGGTAGCTAGTTCTATATAATAAAATGTTAATTAGATAATGAAATCTCATATAACTAAATTAAATATGTATCTAACATATAATTTATATCTAATATCTAACATATGTTCACATATAGGTGAAACATTAAACACTTACTAGTTCTATTAATTCAACTAAATAAACTAGTTCTATTAATTCAACTAAGCATTTACTAAAAATAAACTAGTACTATTAATTTCTTACTAAAATAAAGTAGGTAGTTCTATATAGTAATATTTTGATTAGATCATCAAATCTCATATACCTAAATTTTCTTACTAAAAATAAACTTGTTCTATTAATTTTCATACTAAAAATAAACTAGTTATATTAATTCAACTAGTTCAAATCTCATATATATACCTAATTAATATCTAGCTATACTAATTCAACTAGTTCAACTTGTTCTAATTCATGTAAAATATATTTGACATTAATATTTAACATCTTTTCCATATAATTCATCTAACATTAACATTTAACATTATTATCTACGTAATTTATCTAACATTAATCTAAACAATAGAAATAGAAAATAAGTAAAAACAATGTGTGTGTGTATGTGTGTGTGGTGTGTGTGTGTGTGTATGTGTGTGTACGAGCGGGGGGCGGCGGCGTACGGGCGGCGGCGGGCGACGACGGGGACGGGCGCGGCAGGGGCGAGAGGCGTCGGCGCGACGGGCGCGGCGCGCGGGGGCGGCGGCGGTGATGGCGACGTCGGGTGGCGGGGGCGACGGCGGTGACGGCGATGACGGGTGGCGTAGGCGACAGCGGTGACGGCGACGACAGGCGGCGGGGGCGGCGCGCGATGGGCGACGGGCGCGGCGAAGAAGTTGGATCGAGAAGAAGTACTGGTGGTCGATGAAACTGATTTTTTTGTAAGTGCCATATATATAGGAGGGGTCTTTAGTACCGGTTGGAGCCACCAACCGGTACTAAAGGCCAATTTTCGCCAGGCCAAGGGGCGGGAAACGACCCCTTTAGTACCGGTTCGTGCCATGAACCGGTACTAAAGACCCCCCCTTTAGTACCGGTTGGAGCCACCAACCGGTACTAATGGTTGTGCGCTACCACCGGCGGTGCACAAATGTTTAGTCCCACCGCCGAGCGAAGGGCAGCCGCACTGGTTTATAAACCCAGCCGCAGCTACTTCTTCGAGCTTCTCTATATAGCAGGCTTCTGGGCCTAACTAGGGCGCGCTGCCTTGTGAGTCTGCTGACCCTTCTGGGCCTGCATTTGCACACCCTAGGTCTGGCAGGCCCACTGGGCAGCGTGCCAACAAATTTTTTATATAGTTTTTTCTTTTCTGCATTATTTATTTTCTTCTATTTATTTTTGAGTAATTTTTTATATAGTTTTTTTCTTTTCTGCATTATTTATTTTCTTCTATTTATTTTTGAGTAATTTTTTTGTATAGTTTTTTTTCTTTTCTGCATTATTTCTTTTCTTCTATTTCCAGTTTGTACATGAAGTGCGTCCAGTTTTTGCCGTGACCCTCTCTACTCTTTCGCACATGCTATGCGGGTGAAATGATGATACCATGCCAAGATTCAACATTTTCAGAAGTCATTTTGTAGTGATTTTCAATTTCACGGTCATTTAGCTCTCTAAACAATTAGGTAAATGACCGAAAAACAACAAATGATGTCAGAACATGTTGGAAATTGATAACGTCGCTTTGAATGCTACATACTGAACACAAAAGAAGTCCGGAGTTCAAATAAGTTTAAAAAAACATTGAAGTGCCCGTGTAACAGATGAGTTCTCGTCCGAAACCCTGATACTCCGAAAGAGTTTGTCCAGTTTGTACACGAAGTGCGTCCAGTTTTTGCCGTGACCCTCTCTACTCTTTCGCACATGCAATGCAGGTGAAATAATGATACCATGCCAAGTTTCAACATTTTCAGAAGTCATTTTGTAGTGATTTTCAATTTCACGGTCATTTAGCTCTCTAAACAATTAGGTAAATGACCGAAAAACAACAAATGATGTTAGAACATGTTGGAAATTGATGACGTCGCTTTGAATGCTGCATACTGAACACAAAAGAAGTCCGGAGTTCAAATAAGTTTAAAAACATTGAAGTTCCCGTGTAACAGATGAGTTCTCGTCCGAAACCTTGATACTCCGAAAGAGTTTGTCCAGTTTTCACACGAAGTGCATCCAGTTTTTGCCGTGACCCTCTCTACTCTTTCGCACATGCTATGCGGGTGAAATGATGATATCATGCCAAGTTTCAACATTTTCAGAATTCATTTTGTAGTGATTTTCAATTTCATAGTCATTTAGCTCTCTAAACAATTAGGTAAATGACCGAAACACAACAAATGATGTCAGAACATGTTGGAAATTGATGACGTCGCTTTGAATGCTACATACCGAACACAAAAGAAGTGCGGAGTTCAAATAAGTTTAAAAAACATTGAAGTACCCGTGTAACAGATGAGTTCTCGTCCGAAACCCTGATACTCCGAAAGAGTTTGTCCAGTTTGTACATGAAGTGCGTCCAGTTTTTTCCGTGACCCTCTCTACTCTTTCGCACATGCTATGCGGGTGAAATGATGATACCATGCCAAGTTTCAACATTTTCAGAAGTCATTTTGTAGCGATTTTCAATTTCATGGTCATTTAGCTCTCTAAACAATTAGGTAAATGACCGAAAAACAACAAATGATGTCAGAACATGTTGGAAATTGATGATGTTGCTTTGAATGCTGCATACTGAACATAAAAGAAGTCCGGAGTTCAAATAAGTTTAAAAAACATTGAAGTGCCCGTGTAATAGATGAGTTCTCGTCCGAAACCCTGATACTCTGAAAGAGTTTGTCCAGTTTGTACACGAAGTGCGTCCAGTTTTTGCTGTGACCCTCTCTACTCTTTCGCACATGCTATGCAGGTGAAATGATGATACCATGCCAAGTTTCAACATTTTCAGAAGTCATTTTGTAGTGATTTTCAATTTCACGGTCATTTAGCTCTCTAAACAATTAGGTAAATGACCGAAAAACAACAAATGATGTCAGAACATGTTGGAAATTGATGACGTCGCTTTGAATGCTGCATACTGAACACAAAAGAAGTCCGGAGTTCAAATAAGTTATTAAAAATAAAAAAGAGGTGCAATGCTGGTTAATTTGCTTCAAGCCATTCGGAATATTGTAGACTGCACTGCACATAGCTCAGTGCAATCTATGCTATTCCGCAAGGCTTGAAGCTAATCAACATGAAGGTGAGCATTGCAACTCTTCGTCATTGTCTGTGCACTCACGGCTTATAAACCGCTCATACTACCTCTCTCTTGGCGAGGTGGGACTAAAAATCACCTTACTAAGAAACTCTAGTACCGGTTCAGGGCATGAACCGGTACTAAAGGTCTTTGTGGGGGCCCCAGCCTGACCATAGCCTGACATAGCCTCATTAGTACCAGTTCGTGGCATGAACCGGTACTAAAGGTTGCCCACGAACCGGTACTAATGATGCCCGCCCGCCTAGCCGTTGGAACCGGCACTAATGGTCACATTAGTGCCGGCTCAAATTCAAACCGGCACTAATGTGCTTCACATTTGACACTTTTTTACTAGTGTATCTAGGTATGATCATGTATATAGGCATCACGTCCGAGACAAGTAGACCGACTCCTGCCTGCATCTATTACTATTAGTCCACTCATCGACCGCTATCCAGCATGCACCTATAGTATTAAGTTAAAGAAAACAGAGTAACGCCTTAAGCAAGATGACATGATGTAGAGGGATAAACTCATGCAATATGATGAACCCAAAGCAAGATGACATCTTGTTATCCTCGATGGCAACAATACAATGCGTGCCTTGCTGCCCCTACTGTCACTGGGAAAGGACACCGCAAGATTGAACCCAAAGCTAAGCACTTCTCCCATTGCAAGAAAGATCAATCTAGTAGGCCAAACCAAACTGATAATTCAAAGAGACTTGCAAAGATAACCAATCATACATAAAAGAATTCAGAGAAGATTCAAATATTGTTCATACATAGACTTGATCATGAACCCACAATTCATCGGTCTCAACAAACACACCGCAAAAAGAATATTACATCGAATAGATCTCCACAAGAGAGGGGGAGAACTTTGTATTGAGATCCAAAAAGAGAGAAGAAGCCATCAAGCTACTAACTATGGACCCGTAGGTATGAAGTAAACTACTCACACTTCATCGGAGGGGCTATGGTGTTGATGTAGAAGCCCTCCGTGATCGATGCCCCCTCCGGCGGAGCTCCAGAACAGGCCCCAAGATGGGATCTCATGGATACAGAAAGTTGCGGCGGTGGAATTAGGGTTTTTGGCTCCGTATCTGATCATTTGGGGGTACATAGGTATATATAGGAGGAAGGAGTACGTCGGTGGAGCAACAGGGGGCCCACGAGGGTGGAGGGCGCGCCTGGTGGGGGTAGGCACGCCCCCCCTACCCCGTGGCCTCCTCTTTTGTGTCTTGACATAGGGTCCAAGTCTCCCGGGTCTTGTTCGTTGAGAAAACCACGTTCCCGAAGGTTTCATTCCGTTTGGACTCCGTTTGATATTCCTTTTCTTCGAAATCCTAAAACAGGCAAAAAACAGCAATTCTGGGTTGGGCCTCCGGTTAATAGGTTAGTCCCAAAAATAATATGAAAGTGGATAATAAAGCCCAATAATGTCCAAAATAGTAGATAATATAGCATGGAGCAATCAAAAATTATAGATACGTTGGAGACGTATCACCTATATATTCCCATATATCCCCAAACCAACAGAGTCATCCACAAAAACACTTTTGCACCATCGCATGGTTCTATACCCGTGAGATCCCATCTAGGGACTGTCGGGACCCCGATCCTAAGTCACACCGATCTAGCATGTAACACTTCATAGCACTTTGTGGCCTCACGCATGGTACTCCCACGGGTGCCACCTTACCTGGCTCAGGACGTTTGCGCCTTTTGGCTCACGTATATGATATTGTTGCTAGCACCCATATGACAGAGAACCCGGGCCGACATGACTAGTCGTGAACCCAAAGTGGCACTAACTTACAGGGACAGGCATACATGAATCAACCACGAGCATGTCGGTCAACAGTGTATGAATCTGGCTGTAGCACTGGGCTAACAGGACTCCGGGAACCCGGGCTGTAGCAGGCTAGGCAGGACTCTGGATGTCACCGCATGACATTTCCCCGAAGGGACAGACACATGAACGAAGTGAATCACATGTCGGCCAGTCAAGAGTTCCGGAGCAGTAGTGCTGGGCTAGCAGGACTCCGGTGAACCGGGTTGTAGCGGACTACTATGGCTCATGGAAGCACAAGACTACATTTCCCCATAAGAGAGGCTACCAGAGGTAAACAACTAGGTTGTCGGATCCCACACATAGCAATACACGTTACACATACACATAACATGCAAGTATGTGCTGTACAACATGGCATCACAACATAACTCAAACTCATATAGATAAAGGCCCAGAAGAGCCACATAGCATTCAATACAAACAGGGGTCTCATGACCCATCATTCAGAGCATACAAGCAAGGGAAGCATTACATGTCTGAGTACAGACAACTACAAAAGGAAAAGACTAAGAAGCCTGACTAAACACGACCCTCCCAAGGGTACAAGATCGTAGCTGGGATACAGGCTACTCGTCGAAGTCACTAGTGTAACCAACTGCAAAACATAAATAAGCAAACATGAGCACAAAGGTACTCAGCAAGTCGTACATCAGAACTATCTACATATGCAACATTATCAACAAAAGGGGGTGGTGGTGGTGGAGTTTTAACGGCAGCAAGCCAGCTTTGACTCAGTGGCTAACCTATACTATGAGTATCAAAAACTTCTTTGTGGTGAGAAGACGCACACAAGTCCACATATTCACCATATCAATACTCCACTATGGATCCGTTCCCATCTCCCTACGAGAAGGCCATCCATAGCAATCACACTTATCTTGTGGATTTTAGAGTATCCACTTCAAGTTGTCTATGTACTACATAAGTTCTCCAAGTTTCCATATCCGAGGAAAACGGCTATTCAAATAGATAATGTTAACCCTGCAGGGGTGTACTTCTTCACACACGCTCTCGCCACTTATAGCCCTGTACACGTCATGTACCTCGGCAACCTTCAAGCGGAAGACGGGCGAGGGTGTCAGCCATGACCTGACTAACCACACGAGTCTCTCATCCAGGTTTATCGCCTATTCGGGTTCCATCCGCAAGGAGATCCGACCGGGGTGTCGCTCACGGCCCCAAACGATGTGTGCAAGGTTCCCAAGCCCACCATCCAGGTGCCACTTGGTACACCGTGCCATGGTGCCTAGTCTGTCCCAAGCCCGTCCCGTCAGACACCACCTGGTACACAAATAGAACTACCTACAAACCCCAGAAACTAGTTGCAACTCCTGGACAGAGATCAAGTGGATTAATAAGCCGAGAGGGGCCGGATAACCGGAACCCAATGTGTGGTAGTAACTGGACTTGGATAACATACACAGAACTCAGTGCTTAAGGACAGTTCCAATGAGACAACCCACCATGTACTCCTACATGGCCTCTCATCGCTACCTTTACCAAAACGTGTTCACATACTTAGCCTTTACCGGTAGGACATGTTCACCACTCCGATTCATTCCCGATGAATCAGACCTGACACAACTCTAAGCATAGCTGGCATAAAGAAAACAAGCATGGATGAGTAGGCACATCAAGGCTCAAGCAACTCCTACTCATGCTAGTGGGTTTCAACTATTTACTGTGGCAATGACAGGTCATGCAGAGGAATGGGTTCAGCTACCACAGCAGAAAGTAGCAGTTTGAATCGTTGTTGTCCTAATGTAGTATAAGGAGCAGGAGCAAGAGAGTGGGATTTATCGAAATGCTCAAGGGGGGTTGCTTGCCTGATAGATCCACGAAGAAGCACTACTCCCCAGACAGGTACTCGGGACACCTTCCGGAGTAGAACCTATCGAGAAGGGACGGTGCCGGCAATCAATAACAACCATATGCAACAATATGATGCATGAAGATGACATTTCAAAGATTCTTGATTTGCCCTAATGCATCTAGCATCAATTTGGTTGAAGTCCATATGAACCAACGGTTCATATGAAAACCCCAAATTAAATATATAACATGCCATTATTACGTTTTCACTTATACAGCAAGTATAAGTTGGTTTTTCATGCATGTAACTGGCATAAATGGATTCCTTGCATTTTTCTGATGATTTTTGATATATAAATTATTTCATTCTGAGCTACGGTTTAATTTCTAGGAATTTTAGAAGTTTTAAATATTTTCTGAAATTCTCTGAATTATTTAAAATCCAGAAAATCAATTACTGCGTCAGCGTGACGTCACAGAGGCATCAGCAGGGGTGACCAGGTCAAACCTGACGTGTGGGGGCCACACGTCAGTGACACTAGGGTTAACCCCGAGTCAAACCTGGGCTGATTAGCTTTGACTAAGCCCTGGGGCCCACTGTCAGCGGCTGGTGGGGTGGATTAGGCTGCGGGATTAGCGCTAATGACAGCCATGTCGGCCTCGCCGGAGTTCGGCCGGCGACGACCAAACCGCGCGGCGGACGCTCGCCGGAAACGCTGCTCCGGCATCCATTCGACGCGCTGATGGGTGCTGAGGGTGGCTGGCGCTCGCGAGCATCTAACGGAGCAGGGCTCGCGGCGGCGGCCGGAGATCGGTTGATGCAGAGTTGGGGCTGCAGCGCTTGAGCGAGCAAACGGAGTGGCTAGGCGGCCTCCTGGAGGAGCCAGGAGCGTGTCAGTGCCCCTGTAGCGAGTAGGAGAGGCTCTAGAGCGCGGCTCGCCGGCCATGGCGGACGGCGGCCTCGGTTTCACGGGCGATGAGGCTAGAGGAAGAAATCGAGCAGGGAAGGATGGGGGAAACGACCAGTAGCTCACAGCGGTTCTGTTGGTGCAGCTGGCGATCTCGGGGAGGCACTGGAGCGAGCGGAGCAACGAGGAGGATCTCCGGCGGCCGGCGATGGAAACGAAGACAGTGGCGTCGCTTCCGGCGTTCCGCGGGCGCGTGACTCGGTGGAGAGAATGAGGGCGTTGAGGCGAAGCTCGTGGGCACGTCGGAGAGGCGAGGGGAAGGTAGTGGCCGCAGTGGTGCTTGTCGGCGGCGACGAGCGTGCTCGGGTGTGCTGCGGTGAGAGGACAAAGGAGGGGGAGGAGCGAGAAGGAGTGAGAGGGGGGTCAAGGAGACTGCGTGGCGTCGTCCTAGGCGTTGAGGCAGCGGCGGGAAGCAGGAGGTGGCCGGGCGTGCACCGGCGTGTGGCGGCCACGCGCTCGGCGTCCTCCTGGCGGGAGGTAAGTGGTGACTGGCAGAGGCCAGGGGGCTAGGCCTCTACTGGGCCGGCTGGGGTGCCAGGTAAGCCAGGCCTCAGGTAAGTGTTTTCTATTTTTTGTTTTCTTTTTCTATTTCTGACATTTGTTTTGACTCTAAAAGAAATGTTAAAACATTTCCATAAATGCTGAAAATATCTGTGGCATCTAGATATAATATTCCAGAGGCCCTCACCAATTCCCAACATTTTTGGAGCCATTAAAATATTTATATAATTTAAACAGCTCCAAATCAAATATTTATGCATTGATTCAAAAATCCAAAATGTGTAGCAAAAATGTGCATCACCTCTGGTTGTTGTTCCCAACATTATCCAAAGAGCATGAACATTTTTGAAGAGCATTTTGGGTTCATTGAAAATCCATTTTAAAGTTGAACCTATTGGAAAAAACTTTGGTGCTAGGGTTTGCAACTTCCCCATTTCAATTGTCATTTGAAATTTAAACATGATGCACAAAGCAAGCCTAGGTCATACCAGAACTAGGTATGTGACAACCCGCCCCCACTCGAAAAAATCTCATCCCGAGATTCAGGAGTTGGCGGAAAGAAAGCGGGGTACTCAAGTCGAAGATGATCTTCTCGCTCCCAAGTAGCTTCTCTCTCGGAATGATGAGACCATTGAACCTTGAGAAACTTGATGTTATGACATCGAGTGACACGCTCTACTTGATCCAGAATGCGAACGGGGTACTCTCGATAAGTGAGGTTATCTTGGAGATCAAGCGTTTCGTGGTCCACTCCGCGGATGGGATCCGAGAAGCAACGCCTGAGTTGAGAGACGTGGAAGACATCATGAACTCAAGAAAGATGTGGGGGTAGTTCCAACTGGTAGGCAACCTCTCCTCGTTTAGCGAGAATGCGAAAAGGACCAATGTAACGAGGAGCCAACTTGCCCTTGATACCGAAACGATGGGTACCCTTCAAAGGAGTAACCCGAAGGTAAGCCTTGTCGTCAACTTCATAAGCCACTTCCTTATGACGACGGTCATACTGGCTCTTTTGACGAGATTGGGCTGTTTTCAAATTCTCACGAATGATGCGAACTTGCTCTTCTGCCTTCTGGATCATATCCGGTCCAAAGAATTGTCTTTCACCGGTTTTTGACTAGTTCAAAGGTGTTCGACATCTTCGTCCATACAGAATCTCGAAGGGTGCTTTCTTAAGACTGGATTGGTAGCTATTGTTATAAGCAAACTCGGCAAAGGGAAGACATTTCTCCCAATCCATACCGAATGAGATAACGCAAGCTCTAAGCATGTCTTCGAGAATTTGGGTGACCCTTTCCACCTGACCACTTGACCGAGGGTGGAAAGCAGTACTGAAAGAAAGATGAGTTCCCATGGCATTCTGGAAACTTTCCCGGAAATGAGAGGTGAAAAGACTGCCACGGTCTGAATTGATCTCTAGTGGAACACCATGGAGTGACACTATTCGGGAGATATATAAGTCAGCGAGCTGACTAGCAGTGATACTCTCTCGAACAGGTAGGAAGTGAGCCACTTTGGAAAGACGATCAATGACTACGAAGATAGCATTATTCCCTTTCTTGGTCCTGGGAAAGCCGGTGATGAAGTCCATACCAACTTTGTCCCATTTCCACTCGAGAATAGCTAAAGGTTGAAGGGTGCCAGCAGGTCTCTGATGCTCTGCCTTAACGCGATGACAAACGTCACAGTTGGCAATATACTGAGCGATTTCTCTCTTCATCCTAGTCCACCAGAACCTCTGGCGTAGGTCCTGATACATCTTTGTACTACCGGGATGAATCATGAGAGGGGATTCATGGGCCTCCTTAAGGATCAGTTGCTGCATCTGTTGACATTTGGGAACCACCAAACGGTTACCAAAGTAAACAACACCTCGTTCATCCATAGAGAAATAGCCAGCAACTCCCTTGGAAATATTCTTCTTGATTCTGGAAATTCCCGTATCATGCTTCTGAGCCTCTATGATCTGATCCGTAAGGGTAGGTTTCGCCACCAAGGTAGAAAGGGAACCATGAGGAGCTATGTGAAGGTTAAGCTTATAGAATTCCTCATGGAGGGGTGGTTGACATTGTTGCAACATGAGGTTGTTGCAATAGGATTTACGACTTAAAGCATCAGCCATGACATTGGCTTTGCCTGGGGTGTAGGTGATTCCTAAGTCATAATCCGAGATCAACTCCAACCAACGTCTCTGTCTGAGATTCAGATCCGGCTGGGTGAAGATATACTTGAGACTCTGATGGTCAGTGTAGATTTCGCAACGGTTACCAAGAAGGTAATGTCGCCAAGTCTTAAGTGCATAGACTACGGCTACAAGCTCCAGATCATGTGTAGGATAATTTTCCTCATGTGGATGCAACTGTCGAGATGCATCGGCAATCAGATGACGATCCTACATAAGAATGCAACCTAGTCCTTGACGCGAAGCGTCGCAATAGATAACAAAGTCTTTAGTGAAATCCGGTGGCACGAGTATGGGCGCAGAAGTCAGGAGTCTTTTCAGTTCCTGAAAACTGTGCTCACACTGTGGGGTCCACTGAAACCTTTTATCTTTCTTGAGAAGTTTCGTGAGGGGTTTGGCCACTTTGGAGAAGTTTTGAACGAAGCGGCGACAATAACTGGCTAGACCAAGGAAACTCCTAACTTGTTTGACCGTTTCGGGTGGAGTCCAATCGAGAACGGCTTCGACTCTCTCGGGATTGACAGCAATGCCCTTACCAGAGATCACGTGGCCCAGATAGGTCACTTCTGGCAACCAAAATTCACACTTAGAGAACTTGGCATAAAGGCGGTGCTCTCTGAGTTTTTCTAACACAAGCCTAAGATGTTCGGCATGCTCTTCATCGTCCTTCGAGTAAATAAGAATATCATCGAGATAAACCATGACAAACTTATCTAAGTACTCCATAAAGATCGAGTTCATCAAGCGGGAGAAAGTAGCTGGAGCATTGGTTAGGCCGAAAGACATCACGGTGTACTCGTATTAACCATAACGAGTGACAAAGGCCGTTTTGGGGATGTCCCCATTCCTGATCTTGATTTGATGGTAGCCTAACCTCAAATCCATCTTGGAAAAGACTGAGGATCCAGCGAGCTGATCATCCAGGTCGTTGATCTTGGGGAGCGGATACTTGTTCTTTATCGTGACCAAATTAACGGGACGATAATCTACAACCATACGATCCGTACCATCCTTCTTTTTGACGAAGAGGACAGGACAAGCCCAAGGAGAAGAACCGGGACGGATGAAACCCTTTTGCAAGGACTCATCAAGTTGTTTCTTAAGCTCGGCTAACTCCAAAGGTGCCATCTTGTATGGTCTCCTAGAGATTGGAATAGTTCCTGGGATAAGTTCTATGACAAACTCTACATCTCTGTCAGGTGGGACACCTGGCAGTTCTTCTGGAAAAACATCCGGGAAGTCACGGACTACCGGAATATCTTCAAGGTCTGGAAGAGGGCTGTCATTAAGAGAATAGAGTTGACGCCTTGCAACTCTAGTAGAGACAGTGACTATTTTGCCAGATGGATGTGTAAGTTGAACAGATCTAATGTAACAATCGATCTTGGCATGCTGAGCTGTCATCCAGTCCATACCCAAGATGATGTTAATATCTGAAGACTTGAGAGATATCGAAGAAGCAAGGAATACCAGTCTATCAACAAGGATTTCATTACCATGGCTTACCTTGGAGGTTTGCCATTTGGAACCAGGAGTCTGGATTATGAGTGGAGTTGGCATATCACAAAATGACATGTCGTGCAACCGAGCATAACCTTCGGATATGAAGGAGTGGGATGCTCTAGTATCGAACAGAACTGAAGTGGGGTGACAATTGACAAGAAGCGTACCCAGTACGACGTCGGGATCATCTTGAACTTCTGAAGCTGAGACATGGTGCACACATGCTCGTTCAATGGAGGCTGGCTTGGTACTGATCATCTTGCCTGATGGCTTTTCACGGCCAACAGACCTCTCAGACTGGGGTGGAGCATAATTTGTCGGCATTCTAGGAACGGGGTCCCCAGACTTGCCTGCCTGCGGCCTGCGGCGTGGCTCAAAGGGGGGCCCAGCACGGCCCATCTTCACCAACACAGACCCAAGACCCTCGCGAGGGGCCAAGCCTCGCGGGGCGGACGACGCGGAGCTTCCTCAGGCACGACCTCACCAGGCTGGCTCGCGAGGAGGCGGAGAGATCAAGGCGGGGTACCTCACAAGGTGCCCGTGACGCAAGCCATGACGACCAAAGGCGCCAGGCGGGTGCCAGCCCACGCAGTGTCCTCCTTTCCTCTTTGGTGCGAAGGGAGCAAGCGCAGCCGCGGAGTACCGAGGCGTCAGGCAAAGGTTGCCATTTCGGTGCAACAAGACCAAGACCGGGAGGACTGCAAGACAGAGGTCATCATGGAGCCCAAGACGGCGTCACCACCAGAGCTTTGTGCAGGCGAAGACTACTTTTGTCAGGATAACTGGTACTAGCTGTCCGCCTTCAAATTAGCCCGCCATTGTTGGCTCCCTTCCCGCTCGATATTTGGGAAGAGGACCAGGGCCTCTATAAATAGGACTAGCCACCCCCAGGGGAGAGGGGGATCAACAATCGGAGAGAGAGAGAGAGAGAAGGGTGACTGAACTCCTCCCAGCAGTTCATCGCCCCAGCCAAGAACAGACCCTCGCGAGGCTGTTCATCCTTATATTGGTCATCATCATCAGCCCAAGAGGCAATCCACCATGCCACACACTAGAGTAGGGTATTACACCACAACGGTGGCCCGAACCAGTATAAACCCTGTGTCTCTCGTGTTATTCTTTCCATAGCTTAGATCTTAGCGAGGCGGAGGGGTGCAGGTCGGTAGGAGGCGAAATCTCCATGCGCACCCCAGTGTTCGAACCTCAAGGGTCTGCCGGAACCCGAAATCCGACATTTAGCGCGCTAGGTAGGGGTACGCCGGAATTCATCTTCCACCACCCCGTTCTCCTCCGACCATCGCGCCCATGTCTGACGCTCGTCGGGCCCGTGCCGAGCGCCGGGCCGCTCTCGCTTCCCGCATCGCCCAGACGGCTCCTGTCGGCGGGCGTCCTCGCCGTTCCCCGTCACCTGCCGTCAACGCCGCCACCGGCCCAGCGGGGGACGAGCAGCAAGCATCGTCTCAGCATCCGTCCGTGCGGCAAGACGGCCGCACCGCAACTCCCTCGCTCACCCCAGCTGGTTCTTCGTCCCGCGCGCTCCGTGGACCCATGGAGGCTCGATCTGCGCTCATTGCGGCAAACGAGCTCCTGCGCTACCGTCCCGTCGACGACGTCTACGAAGAATGGCTCGTCCGCGTCGCCGAGCTCGTCCGTGCCGCAGGGGGCTCTCCTGCGTCGTCCGTTCCGCTGCACCGCACCCCGCCCCGCGCGGGCGACGAAGCTCCGGCGGCGCCCCGGCCGCCTCCTCCTCAAGAAGGCGCCATGGCTCCAAGGCGCGTGGCCCCTGGGCGGAACCCGCTCCGTCAGGTGCCAGCGCGGCAAGAGCAGAGCTGCCAAGAAGTCCCTCGCCCTCAAGAAGCTGCCCGGGCGCTCCCTGCTCCAGCACGTCGCGACCATGCTCCTGCTCCAGCACGTCAAGACCCCGCACTGCTCCCAGCTGCAGTGCGTGGGGACATGCAAGACAGGGCTCTCCGTCACCCAAGGCCTCCCGTGGCCACAGCAGGCTGCCGTGCCTTCACCACCGACCTACGCAATGTCGCGTGGCCCGGCAAGTTCAAGCCAGGTCATAGCGAACTGGTTTCCCATGGCGCTCAAGGACGGGGCCCGCACCTGGCTCCTGAACCTGGCTCCAGGCACGATCTCCTCCTGGGACGAGATGCGCACCCGCTTCATCGCCAACTTCCAAGGTACTCGCGACTGCCACCCGCCGTGAGCGACATGCGCCAAATCAAGCAACAGTCCGGGGAGACCCTGCAGAAGTACATCCAGCGCTTCAACAACGCACGCCTCAAGATTCCCAAGGTGACGGAGGAGGCCATCATCTCAGCCTTCTCCGACGGCGTGCGCGATGTCAAGATGAAGAAGGAGCTGGCGATGCATGAAGACCTGTGCACTTCCTTGGAGCTGTTCAACTTGGCAACCAAGTGCGCTAGGGCTAAGGAAGGGCGTCTCTCCCTCCTCGAGCTGCCTGCCGCAGACCCAGAAGAGAAGAAGCCCAAGGCCAAGGATGTGAAGCGCAAGGGGGCTGCCGTGCTCGTGGCAGAGCCAGACACCAAGCGGGGCAGAGATCAGCCCGAACCTTCCAAGGGCAGTCGGTACTGTGTGTACCACGAACTCCACACCCACAGCACCAACGAATGTCAAGAGCTCCGAGCCGTGCGAGAAGGAAGGATCGGCCGTCGCCCCGACCGCGGTGACCGGGGCTACGGTCGAGGAGGAGGAAGGAACGCAGGACGCTGGGAAGACCGTGGCCCGTGCCAAGGGTGGCGCGATCAACCTCGCGAGGATCGCTGGCAAGACCCGCCTCGCGAGGGAGACTGGAGGGATCAGCCTCGCGAGGATCGCCCACAAGGCAACGCAGGCCTCCCTCCGCTGCCGCCGCAGCCAAGGAGAAACGAGGACCGCCACCAAGACGAGGGGGCTGGAGGCTTCCAGGAGCCGCGCGCGATCGCCTGCATCCTGGGCGGGGCTCAGGCCCCGGCCTCTCAACGCATCTTCAAGCAGTTCGCCCGCGAAGTGAATGCAGTCCTCCCCAGGCTTGAAGCCACGCGCCCTCTCGAGTGGTCGGCGTGCGCCATCACGTTCAGCTCAGCAGATCAGCTCAAGTGTGCGGCTACAGCCGGAGTCCACCCAATGCTTTGTTCCCCAATCATCAGCATCGTGGTGGTCACTAGGACCCTCATCGATGGCGGGGCAGGGCTCAACGTCCTGTCCATGGAAACATTCAACAATCTCCAAGTGCCCTACCGCCAGCTTCAGCCAACCAAGCCCTTCTCCGGAATCACCGACGGCTCCACGGTCCCGATTGGGCAGGTCCGCCTCCCTGTCACCTTCGGGGCACGCGACAACTACCGCACCGAGCTCATCAACTTCGACGTCGCTCACATTCTCCTGCCGTACAACGCCATCCTTGGGTACCCAGCGCTGGCCAAGTTCATGGCCATAAATCACCACGGCTACAACGTCCTCACGATGCCAGGAAGTGGCGGAGTCATCACGGTGCCCTGTGAAGAGAAGGACACGGTGTGTTCCCTGGAACGAGCCTTTCAGGCCGCGTCACTCGAAGACCCGGATCGCGGAAGCAGGAGGCTTCCCGAGATCGCCCCCAAGAAGAAGAAGACATTATCCGGCCCGGCCCCTCAGGAGGCAGGCCCCTCTGGGCCCCTGCCTGCCCAAGGAGAACCTCCTTCCATCGCATAGGAAAGCACGCCTGGTGCCCTCCTCGGGCAAGGCTCGGGGGCTCTCCCCTGGAGGGCCACCGACCTGGCTAGGGTCATGAGGGAGGCGCTTGGGCACCACATGGAGGCGTGTTTCGAAGCACGTTTCCCTCAAGAAGGAGTAAGGCAAGGAGAGCCAGACCCTCAGCAGTTCGTCAGCAAGGCCATTCAGGAGCTACAGGAGTCAAGGGTCATGAAAGGCGGCCACCGTGTACCAGCAGTGGCTCCCCATCCAGGCAAGGATGGTGGGCTGCGCGTTTGCATCGACATACCAGGGCTCAATCGAGTCGCCTCTCTGGAGCGCCTCTGGCCCTCGCGAGTGGGGTGCTACGGAGGTCCGCCCCACAGCTACGTTCGCATGCCTTACGGCTTGCCGAACCCGGCCGCCACGTACCAGCGCCTCACGAGGGGCATCATGGAGGCACAAGAGGCCAGGCGTTCCGCAGCCCTGGCGGAGATGGAGATGGTCCGCGGGGAGCCGCGAGCACCTCCGGAGCCTCCTGAGGCCCCCGGGCCTGGGGGCTCGTGAGGATCGGCTTCCGCCGCCCACCGAGTCTGCTGCACCAACACCCCTTCGTCCTCAACGTCATCAGGTGACATCTTTCAAGTTTCACTTCCAGCTGGGAGCTCCCCCCATGGATGCATTATTCCTAGGCCGCGTGGGTCCGTCCCTGCGGCATGTATCCCTTTTATTTCATGTTGTTAGATTACCTTGTTGGGGGCGCCCCTCGGGCTGCATCATCCCCAAGTCGCTCGGGCCTGACCCAGTGATGTCCGCCTTCCCAGCATCTATTTGGATGAATCCACTCCTTCGCGGCTAATGTGTTTGACCTGGCTGCCCGCTCAACTGACGCCAACAGACGGAACTGCTCTCAAACGGCACGACGCTTGCACATGGGTCCGTCCCTGCAACACCGACAAACCTGAATGGCTGAGCTCTGGCCGCGGCAGCCCCGCATGGCGCCACCTCGTCAAGCCTTCAGTGCCTCGTACCCCTCGGAAGCAACCAACGGGTGACTATCAATTGTCATGGCAACCCCTCGTTTTTTCTATGATGGGTCTACAGGATCTCCTGAAGGAGCTGCGTCAGGCAAGGCCCTTGCGGTGTCTCCTTCACTCTCATCCGCGCGAACCGCTTGCACGTTAAAGGGGGGTGCCTGAGCATCGCGACTCAGGGCTCCTACTGGCTCTCCAGCCCTCACCCTCTGGCCTTGTCCACGACATCATGACCTGGCATACCAGCGACGGCTGAGACTCGCTCGAGGGCCGGGACCCGAGGACGTAGAGCAGAAAGGGGAGCAAAGGCGAGAGGGGAGGGACACGCAAGGACCTCGCCGAGCAACCTCGCGCCTGCTGATGCACGGTCCTGGGGACGCACCAGAGAGCGGCCCTTGATTCTCGAGATAAGTCACCACCCGGAAGCGCCACCCCCGCACCTAATGCAATCCCGTGTTAGCGATGCCGCTCTCCTTTCTCACTGAACGACGACTACTTGAGCGCCAAAGGGGACCTCCTGAGCATCGCGGCTCAGGGGCTCTTATCGGACTCCGGGTCACTCACCTCCTGGCCTTGACCACGACATCGCGACCTGGCATACCAGCAACGGCTGAAGCTGCCTTGGGACTGGGACCTGTCGGCGCAGAGCACCAAGCCCTCGTGAGGTTCGAAAGGGAGGACTGAGCCAAGACGGAATGAGCAACTCGCACAATTCTACGACAAGGGTTATATTAACAAAACATGATCACATGCACCTTACAAGCCCCCACGGGACGCGTCTTTGATTCCTCGCAGGGAACAGATCCTAAAGGAACACTAACTACGCGCGCCCCTGCAGAAGACGCCATCATCTACAGTGGGCCGTCAAGCACCGGCGCCAACCCCATCTAGATCAGAGTCGGCGGCGGCCTGACGAGCCCGCCCTGCTCCAGGAGCGGCGCCGGCTCGGGGGCTCGTAGCTATCGTCGCTCGTCTCCGGAGTCGCGAAGAGCTCGCTGGAGTTACTGGAACATCCGCCGCCTCCGCCGCCTAAGGAGCCACCAAGGGAGCGGTCGGTGGGCCCAGTCCTCGCCGCAGTAGGGTCCCAGCCACCTCTCCCGGGGCAGCACTCCAGCCGGCGCCCGTTCGCATCGAAGACCTTGAAGAACATCACCGAAGCACCGTCGTAATCCAAGTGGATCGCGAAGGCGCCCCATGTCCTGCAAACCCGGGCGATTTCGCTCCAGCCCCGAGTCATGAAGACCTCGCCCGAGGCAACGAACGCGACCTCTGCCTCGGTCGCGAGGGTGCTGCAGCCGGCGTGCTGCAGCCAAAGCTCCCGGGGCTCTCCCTGCGGGATGATGGAGGTGAAGAAGGGAGGAAGGTGAATCCAAGACTGAGGAGGCATGGCGGCGTGAAACACGAACTCTCGGGAGGAGCCCTCGGTGTGGACCCCAGGGGGACGACCCACACCTTCGTGACCCGTCGGCACCGACGGCGGCGCCGCCCATGGCGATCAGCATCAGCTCCTTCAGGGCCCTCGTTGTGGGCGTACACGGGAAGCGGGAACCCCGCCGGTGTCCGCTCGCACCAGGGCCTCGACACCACCTGATGAGCCCCCTCGTCCGGGCCGCGGAGGACGAGCCGTTTCTTCGGCGGGAGCGGGACTGGTTCCTCTCAGGGAGCCTTTTCCTTCTCTGCCGTCGAGAACCGGCGGATCGGGGCCATCACAGCAAGACGGAAAAGGATCAGAAAGAAGGAGAAGCAAGAAGGGATGGACTGGAAGGGCGCGCACCGTTCCGTACTTATAGCCGACGAAGGCCAACCGTCGACCTCCACGATCGCAGGTAATCATGACCCGCTTTGCAAGCAGGGACTTGTCCAATCCGTGTAGTTGCCGAGGCGCCATGGGGAAGTGGAGACGCCCACGTCCAATCAACCGCCACGCGGCGCCCTAGGCCGCAGGCTGTTAGGGCCCTCGGCACTTCGCCCTCGCCCTTCCGCCTCCCTGCGCGGCCAAGTCCGGACGCGCCTTGGGTCCGGGGGCTACTGTCGGCGTTCTGGGAACGGGGGTCCCCAGACTTGCCTGCCTGTGGCCTGCGGCGTGGCTCAAAGGGGGGCCCAGCATGGCCCATCTTCACCAACACAGACCCAAGACCCTCGCGAGGGGCCAAGCCTCGCGGGGCGGACGACGCGGAGCTTCCTCAGGCACGGCCTCACCAGGTTGGCTCGCGAGGAGGCGGAGAGATCAAGGCGGGGTACCTCACGAGGTGCCCGTGACGCAAGCCATGACGACCAAAGGCGCCAGGCGGATGCCAGCCCGCGCAGTGTCCTCCTTTCCTCTTTGGTGCAAAGGGAGCAAGCGCAGCCGTGGAGTACCGAGGCGTGAGGCAAAGGTTGCCATTTTGGTGCAACAAGACCAAGACCGGGAGGACTGCAAGATGGAGGTCATCGTGGAGCCCAAGACGGCGTCACGACCAGAGCTTTGTGCAGGCGAAGACTACTTTTGTCAGGATAGCTGGTACTAGCTGTCCCCCTTCAAATTAGCCCGCCATTGTTGGCTCCCTTCCCGCTCGATATTTGGGAAGAGGACCAGGGCCTCTATAAATAGGACTAGCCACCCCCAGGGGAGAGGGGGATTAACAATCGGAGAGAGAGAGAGAGAAGGGTGACTGAACTCCTCCCAGCAGTTCATCGCCCCAGCCAAGAACAGACCCTCGCGAGGCTGTTCTTCCTTGTATTGTTCATCATCATCAGCCCAAGAGGCAATCCACCACGCCACACACTGGAGTAGGGTATTACACCACAACGGTGGCCCGAACCAGTATAAACCCTGTGTCTCTCGTGTTGTTCTTTCCATAGCTTAGATCTTAGCGAGGCGGAGGGGTGCAGGTAGGTAGGAGGCGAAATCTCCACGCGCACCCCAGTGTTCGAACCTCAAGGGTCTGCCGGAACCCGAAATCCGACATAACTGGACTGAGGGCAGTCACGTGCATAGTGTCCTGGTTCTCTGCAGGTGAAGCAAGTACCTGAGGTAGGACGTGGACCTACATGGGCAAGTGGTCCACTAATAGGCCTGGGTGGAGCACGTTGCTGAGTTGGCTGAGGCACCACATCGGATGGCCTCGGTGCATATCCAGGTGGAAGAGCTGAGTTCGGAATCCAAATCCGCTGCTTCTGAGAGCCAGAGCGGGAGGAAGAACCCAGATCACGGTTGTGCTTACGAGACTCCTCGTAAGTGAGCTGAGCTGTCTCTGCATTAATGGCCTTGTTCACAAGAGCCTGGAAAGTATCACAATGATGCAGGTGGAGATCATGATGCAACTTAGGGTTGAGACCCTTCCGGAACCTAGCCTGCTTCTTAGCGTCCGTGGACACTTCTTCTGTAGCATAGCGGGCGAGGCTTCCAAACTCTCTACTGTAAGCATCAACAGGCAGCTTACCCTGGGTAAAACTACAAAACTCTTCCCTCTTGCGGTCAATGAGAGCCTGAGGAATGTGGTTCTCACGAGAAACCTCGGTGAAATCCTTCCACGTAGGAATCTGGCCAGCTGGAAGCATAGCCTCATAGCTCTGCCACCAAATACTAGCAGGACCTTCCAGGTGATAGATAGCATAGGTGACCTTGTCACCTTCAGCTACGTTCGCAGAATGCAACTTGTGAGTGATGCTCCGGAGCCAGTCATCCGCATCGAGTGGCACAATGGAATGATGGAAGGTGGGTGGTTTCAGACCAATGAAGTCGGTGATGGAAATCAGCTTCTTACACTGATGTGCGGTGTTCTGCTCAATCTGTGCTAGCAAACGGTTGGTCTCACCCTTGTTCCTCTCGGATGCTAACAAGAACTCTGCCATCAAAGGCTAGTCAGGAGGATCCTCATCCCTACCATCTCCGTGGTTCTTGCTATGAGCAACTGAACCTCAGTTAGCAGACGACATCCTGGCATAGAAACCAAGGAAACAAGGATGGAATTAGCATCGACATAAGGATGCGGAATGTAATGCAAAAGCATTGGAAACTCTTGAAGTCCTAGGATAAATTCGGCAGCATAACGGTTGTAAATGCTCAAAAGGATTTTTGAGACATTCATCAAAGGAATAGCATAATCAATCAGCATCATAATATCAAGGTTCTGGGTCAAACTGAGGACACACGGAAGTAGTAGAACTGTACGGAGACACAACCCAACAATCCTAAGACTTTACGGTTTAGTAACACGTCATCCTGAGAGATAGAGGAGAAGCCTAGGCCTTAACCCTCGTAGAAAAGAAGAGGCTGACTCAGAAAGAATGACATGAGGTAAAGGAGAAAAAAGAGCCTTACGTTCCCTTCCACAATCAATTACCTTATATAACTAAAGCATTTCTAGACTCAACTTCGACCAGTTTGGCTTGGTAATCCTACAGTCAGTCAGGCTCTGATACCAACACTGTCGGGACCCCGATCCTAAGTCACACCGATCTAGCATGTAACACTTCATATCACTTTGCGGCCTCACGCACGGTACTCCCACGGGTGCCACCTTACCTGGCTCGGGACCGTTTGCGCCTTTTGGCTCACGTATATGATAGTGTCGCTAGCATCCATATGACAGAGAACCCGGGCCGACATGACTAGTCGTGAACCCAAAGTGGCACTAACTTACAGGGACAGGCATACATGAATCAACCACGAGCATGTCGGTCAATAGCGTATGAATCCGGCTGTAGCACTGGGCTAACAGGACTCCGGGAACCCGGGCTGTAGCAGGCTAGGCAGGACTCCGGATGTCACCGCGTGACATTTCCCCGAAGGGACAGACACAGGAACGAAGTGAATCACATGCCGGCCAGTCAAGTGTTCCGGAGCAGTAGTGCTGGGCTAGCAGGACTCCGGTGAACCGGGCTGTAGTGGACTACTATGGCTCATGGAAGCACAAGACTACATTTCCCCATAAGAGAGGCTACCAGAGGTAAACAACTAGGTTGTCGGATCCCACACATAGCAATACACGTTACACGTACGCATAACATGCAAGTATGTGCTGTACAACATGGCATCACAACATAACTCAAACTCATATAGATAAAGGCCCAGAAGAGCCACATAGCATCAATACAAACAGGGGTCTCATGACCCATCATTCAGAGCATACAAGCAACGGAAGCATTACATGTCTGAGTACAGACAACTACAAAAGGAAAAGACTAAGAAGCCTGACTAAACACGACCCTCCCAAGGGTACAAGATCGTAGCTGGGATACAAGCTACTCGTCGAAGTCACTACTGTAACCAACTGCAAAACATAAATAAGCAAACATGAGTACAAAGGTACTCAGCAAGTCTTACATCAGAACTATCTACATATGCAACATTATCAATAAAAGGGGGGGGGGGGGGGTGGAGTTTTAACAACAGCAAGCCAGCTTTGACTCAGTGGCTAACCTATACTACGAGTATCAGAAACTTCTTTGAGGTGAGAAGACGCACACGAGTCCACATATTCGCCATATCAGTACTCCACTATGTATCTGTTCCTGTCTCCCCACGAGAAGGCCATCCATAGCACTCACGCTTATCTTGCGGATTTTAGAGTATCCACTTCAAGTTGCCTATGTACTACATAAGTTATCCAAGTTTCCATATCCGAGGAAAATGGCTATTCGAATAGATAATGTTAACCCTGCAGGGGTGTACTTCTTCACACACGCTCTCGCCACTTATAGCCCTGTACACGTCATGTACCTCGGCAACCTTCAAGCGGAAGCCGGGCGAGGGTGTTGGCCACGATCTGACTGTCGGCGTTCTGGGAACGGGGGTCCCTAGACTTGCCTGCCTGCGGCCTGCGGCGTGGCTCAAAGGGGGCCCAGCGCGACCCATCTTCACCAACACAAACCCAAGACCCTCGCGAGGGGCCAAGCCTCGCGGGGTGGACGACGCGGAGCTTCCTCAGGCACGGCCTCGTCAGGCTGGCTCACGAGGAGGCGGAGAGATCAAGGCGGGGTACCTCACGAAGTGCCCGTGACGCAAGCCATGACGACCGAGGGCACCAGGCGGGTGCCAGCCCGCGCAGTGGCCTCCTTTCCTCTTTGGTGCAAAGGGGGCAAGCTCAGCCGCGGAGTACCGAGGCATCAGGCAAAGGTTACCATTTCAGTGCAACGAGACCAAGACCAGGAGGACTACGAGACGGAGGTCACCATGGAGTCCAAGACGGCATCATCACCAGAGCTTTGCGCAGGCGAAGACTACTTTTGTCAGGACAGCTGATACTAGCTATCCCCCTTCAAATTAGCCCGCCATTGTTGGCTCCCTTCCCGCTCGATATTTGGGAAGAGGACCAGGGCCTCTATAAATAGGACCAGCCACCCACAGAGCAAAGGGGGCTGAGGGGTTGGAAGAAAAGAGAGGGGTTTCGATCAGAAAGAGAGAGAGAGAAAGGCGACTGAGCTTCTCCCAGCAGTTCATCGCCCTAGCCAAGAATAGACCCTCGCGAGGCTGTTCTTCCTTGTATTGTTCCTCATCATCAGCCCAAGAGGCAATCCACCACACCACACACTAGAGTAGGGTATTACACCACAATGGTGGCCCGAACCAGTATAAACCCTGTGTCTCTTGTGTTGTTCCTTCCATAGTTTAGATCTTAGCAAGGCGGAGGGGTGCAGGTAGGTAGGAGGCGAAATCTCCGCGCGCACCCCAGTGTTCGAACCTCAAGGGTCTGCCGGAACCCGAAACCCGACATTTGGCGTGCCAGGTAGGGGTGCGCCGGGATTCGTCTTCCACCACCCCGTTCTCCTCCGACCATCATGCCCATGTATGACGCTCGTCGGGCCCACGCCGAGCGCCGGGCCGCACTCGCTTCCCGCGTTGCCCAGACGGCCCCTGTCAGCGGGCGTCCTCGCCGTTCCCCGTCACTTGCCATCAACACCGCCACCAGCCCGACGGGGGACGAGCAGCAAGCATCGTCCCAGCATCCGTCCGTGCGGTAAGACGGCCGCACCGCGACTCCCTCGCTCACCCCAGCTGGTTCTTCGTCCCGCGCGCTCCGCGCGCCCATGGAGGCTCGGGCTGCACTCATCGCAGCAAACGAGCTCCTGCGCTACCATCCCGTCGACAACGTCTATGAACAATGGCTCGACCGCGTCGCCGAGCTCGTCTGCGCCGCAGGGGGCTCTTCTGCGCCGTCCGTTCCGCTGCACCGCAGCCCGCCCCGCGCGGGCGATGAAGCTCCGGCGGCGCCCCGGCCACCTCCTCCTGAAGAAGGCGCCATGGCTCCAAGGTGCGTGGCCCCTGGGCAGAACCCGCTTCGTCAGGTGCCAGCGCGGCAGGAGCAGAGCTGTCAAGAAGTCCCTCGCCCACAAGAAGCTGCCCGGGCGCTCCCTGCTCCAGCACGCCGCGACCATGCTCCTGCTCCCGCGCGCCAAGACCCCGCGCCGCTCCCAGCTGCAGCGCATGGGGACATGCAAGACCAAGATCCCCGCCATCCAAGGCCTCCCATGGCCACAGCAGGCTGCCGTGCCTTCACCGCCGAGCTACGCAGCGTCGCGTGGCCCGGCAAGTTCAAGACGGACATGCCTCCTCGCTACGATGGCAAGGCTGACCCTGTGGAGTTCCTCCAGCTCTACGAGCTGGGCATCGAAGCTGCCAACGGAGACGAGAAGGTCATGGCGAACTGGTTCCCCATGGCGCTCAAGGACGGGGCCCGCGCCTGGCTCCTGAACCTGACTCCAGGCACAATCTCCTCCTGGGATGAGATGCGCACCCACTTCATCGCCAACTTCCAGGGCACTCGCGACCGGCCACCCGCCGTGAGCGACATGCGCCGCATCAAGCAACAGCCCCGGGAGACCCTGCAGAAGTACATCCAGCGCTTCAACAACGCACGCCTCAAGATTCCCAAGGTGACCGAGGAGGCCATCATCCCGGCCTTCTCGGACAGCGTGCGCGACGTCAAGATGACGGAGGAGCTTGCAATGCATGAAGACCTGTGCACTTCCCTGGAGCTGTTCAACCTGGCAACCAAGTGCGCCAGGGCCGAGGAAGGGCGTCTCTCCCTCCTCGAGCTGCCTGCCGCAGACCCAGAAGAGAAGAAGCCCAAGGCCAAGGATGTGAAGTGCAAGGGGGCTGCCGTGCTCGCGGCAGAACCAGACACCAAGCGGGGCAGAGATCAGCTCGAACCTTCCAAGGGCAGCTGGTACAGTGTGTACCACGACCTCCACACCCACAACACCAACGAATGTCAAGAGCTCCGAGCCGTGCGAGAAGGAAGGATCGGCCGTCGCCCTGACCGCAATGACCGGGGCTACGGACGAGGAGGAGGAAGGAACGCAGGACGCTGGGAAGACCGTGGCCCGCGCCAAGGTTGGCGCGATCAACCTCGCGAGGATCGCTGGCAAGACCCGCCTCGCGAGGGAGGCTGGAGAGATCAGCCTCGCGAGGGAGACTGGAGGGATCAGCCTCGCGAGGATTGCCCGCAAGGCAACACAGGCCTCCCACCGCTGCCGCCGCAGCCAAGGAGAAACGAGGACCGCCACCAGGATGAGGGGGCTGGGGGCTTCCAGGAGCCGCGCGCGATCGCCTGCATCCTGGGTGGGGCACAAGCCCCAGCCTCTCAGCGCATCTTCAAGCAGTTCGCCCGCGAAGTGAACGCAGTCCTCCCCAGGCTCGAAGCCACGCGCCCTCAGGTGGTCTGCGTGCGCCATCATGTTCAGCTCAGCAGATCAGCTCAAGTGTGCGGCTACAGCCGGAGTCCTCCCGATGCTTTGTTCCCCAATCATCAACAACATGGTGGTCACCAAGACCCTCATCGATGGCGGGGCAGGGCTCAACGTCCTGTCCGTGGAAACATTCAACAACCTCCAAGTGCCCTACAGCCAGCTTCAGCCAACCAAGCCTTTCTCCGGTATCACCGATGGCTCCACGGTCCCGATTGGGCAGGTCCGCTTCCCTGTCACCTTCGGGGCACGTGAAAAAAACCGCACCGAGCTCATCGACTTCGACGTCGCTCACATTCGCCTGTCGTACAACGCCATCCTTGGGTACCCAGCGCTGGCCAAGTTCATGGCCGTAACTCACCACGGCTACAACGTCCTCAAGATGCCAGGAAGCGGGGAGTCATCACGGTGCCCTGTGAAGAGAAGGACGCGGTGTGTTCCCTGGAACGAGCCTTTCAGGCCGCGTCACTGGAAGACCCGGATCGTGGAAGCAGGAGGCCTCCCGAGACCGCCCCTAAGAAGAAGAAGATATCGTCCGGCCCGACCACTCAGGAGGCAGGCCCCTCTGGGCCCGTGCCTGCCCAGGGGGAACCTCCTTCCATCGCATAGGAAAGCGCGCCCGGCGCCCTCCTCAGGCAGGGCTCGGGGGCTCTCCCCTGGAGGGCCACCGATCTAGCTAGGGTCACGAGGGAGGTGCTTGGGCAACACATGGAGGTGTGTTTCGAAGCACGTTTCCCTCAAGAAGGAGCAAGGCAAGGAGATCCAGACCCTCAGGAGTTCGTCAGCGAGGCCATTCAGGAGCTATAAGAGTCAAGAGTCATGAAAGGCGGCCGCCGCCTACCAGCAGTGGCTCCCCATCCAGGCGAGGATGGTGGGCTGCGCGTCTGCATTGACATACCAGGGCTCAACCGAGTCGCCTCTCTGGAGCGCCTCTGGCCCTCGCGAGTGGGGCGCCGCGGAGGCCCACCCCACAGCTACGTTCGCATGCCTTACGGCTTGCTGAACGCGGCTGACACATACCAGCGCCTCATGAGGGGCATCACGGAGGCACGAGAGGCCAGGCGTTCCGCAGCCCTGGCAGGGATGGAGATAGCCCGCAAGGAACCGCCAGCGCCTCCGGAGCCTCCCGAGGCCCCTGGGCCTGGGGGCTCGTGAGGATCGGCTCCCGCAGCCCACCAAGCCTGCTACACCAATGCTCCTTCGTCCTCAACATCATCAGTTGCCTGCTCAGCTGACGCCAACTAACGGAGCTGCTCCCAAACGGCACGACGCTTGCGCATGGGTCCGTCCCTGCAACACCGACAAACCTGGATGGCTGAGCTCTGGCTGCGGCAGCCCCACATAGCATCACCTCGTCAAGCCTTCAGTGCCTCACTACCCCTCGGAAGTAACCAATGGCGGACTGTCAATTGTCATGGCAACCCCTTGTTTTTTCTATGATGGACCTGCAGGACCTCCTGAAGGAGCTGCGTCAGGCGAGGCCCTTGCAGTGTCTCCTTCGCTCTCGTCCGCGCGAACCGTTTGCACGTTAAAGGGGGGGGGGTGCCTGAGCATCGTGACTCAGGGCTCCTACTGGCTCTCCAGCCCTCACCCTCTGGCCTTGACCACGGCATCGCGAGCTGGCATACCAGCGACGGCTGAGACTCGCTCGAGGGCCGGGACCCGAGGACGTAGAGCAGAAAGGGGAGCAAAGGCGAGAGGGGAGAGACACACGAGGACCTCACCGAGCAACCTCGCGCCTGCCGATGCACGGACCCGGCGACACACCAGAGAGCGGCCCCAGATTCTCGAGATAAGTCATCACCCAGAAGCGCCAGCTATCGTGGCACCATCCCCGCACCTACTGATATCCCGTGTTAGCGACGCCGCTCTCCTTTCTCACCAAACGACGGCTGCTTGGGCGCCAAAGGGGATCTCCTGAGCATCGCGACTCAGGGGCTCTTACCGAACTCCGGGTCGCTCACCTCCTGGCCTTGACCACGGCATCGCGACCTGGCATACCAGCGACGGCCGAAGCCGCCTTGGGACTGGGACCTGTCGGCGCAGAGCACCAAGCCCTCGTGAGGTCCGAAAGGAAGGACTGAGCTAAGACGGAATGAGCAACTCGCACAATTCTATGACAGGGGTTATATTAACAAAACAGGATCACAGGCACCTTACAAGCCCCCACGGGACGCGTTTTTGATTCCTCGCAGGGAACAGATCCTAAAGGGACACAAACTACGCGCGTCCCTGCAAAAGACGCCATCATCAACAGTGGGCGGTCAAGCACCGACGCTGACCCCATCCAGATCAGAGTCGGCGGCGGCCTGACGAGCCCGCCCTGCTCCAGGAGCGGCGCCAGCTCGGGGGCTCATAGCTGTCGTCGCTCGTCTCCGGAGTCGCGAAGAGCTCGCCGGAGTCGCTGGAACCTCTGACGCCTCCACTGCCTGAGGAGCCGCCAAGGGAGAGGTTGGCGGGCCCAGTCCTTGTCGCGGCAGGGTCCTGGCCACCTTCCCCGGAGCAGCACTCCAGCCGGCACCCGCTCGCATCGAAGACCTTGAAGAGCATCACCGAAGCACCGTCGTAATCCAAGTGGACCGCGAAGACGCCCCTTATCCTGCAAACCCGGGCGATCTCTCTCCAGCCCCGAGTCATGAAGACCTCGCCTGGGGCAACGACCGCGACCTCTGCCTCAGTCGCGAGGGTGCTGCAGCCGGCGTGCTGCAGCCAGAGCTCCAGGGGCTCCCCCTGCGGGATGATGGAGGCGAAGATGGGAGGAAGGCGGATCCAAGACTGAAGAGGAATGGCGACGTGAAGCACGAACTCTCGGGAAGAGCCCTCGGTGTGGACCCCAGGGGGGACGACCCACACCTTCGTGACCCGCCGGCGCCGACGACTGCGCCGCCCGTGGCGGTCAGCATCAGCTCCTTCAGGGCCCTCGATGTGGGCGTACAATGGAAGCGGGAACCCCGGCGGCACCCGCTCGCACCAAGGCCTCGACACCACATGAAGGGCCCCCTCGTCCGGGCCATGGGGGGCGAGCCGTTTCTTCGGCGGGAGTGTGTCTGGTTCCCCTCGGGGAGCCTTTCCTCTTCTCTGCCGTCGAGAACCGGCGGATCAGAGCCATCGTAGCAAGATGGAGCAAGGATCGGGAAGAAGGAGAAGCAAGGAGGGATGGACTGGAAGGGCGCGCGCTGTTCCGTACTTATGGCCCGCGAAGGCCAACCGCCTACCTCCACGATTACAGGTAATCATGACCCACTTTGCATGCAGGGACTTGTCCAATCCGTGCAGTTGCCGAGGCGCCATGGGGAAGTGGAGACGCCCACGTCCAACCAACCGCCACGCGGCGCCCAGGGCCGCAGGCTGTTAGGGCCCGCGGCGCTTCGCTCTTTCCCTTCCGCCTCCCTGCACGGCCAAGTTCGGGCGCGCCTTGGGCCCGGGGGCTACTGACGGTGTTCTGGGAACGGGGGTCCCCAGACTTGCCTGCCCGCGGCCTGCGGTGTGGCTCAAAGGGGGGCCCTGCGCGGCCCAGCTTCACCAACACAAACCCAAGACCCTCGCAAGGGGCCAAGCCTCGCGGGGCGGATGACGCGGAGCTTCCTCAGGCACGGCCTCGTCAGGTTGGCTCACGAGGAGGCGGAGAGATCAAGGCGGGGTACCTCACGAAGTGCCCGTGACGCAAGCCATGACGACCGAGGGTGCCAGGCGGGTGCCAGCCCGCGCAGTGTCCTCCTTTCCTCTTTGGTGCAAAGGGGCAAGCGCAGCCGCGGAGTACCGAGGCATCAGGCAAAGGTTGCCATTTCGGTGCAACGAGACCAAGACCAGGAGGACTACGAGACAGAGGTCAACGTGGAGCCGAAGACGGCGTCATCACCAGAGCTTTGCGCAGGCGAAGACTACTTTTGTCAGGATAGCTGATACTAGCTGTCCCCCTTCAAATTAGCCCGCCATTGTTGGCTCCCTTCCCGCTCGATATTTGGGAAGAGGAGCAGGGCCTCTATAAATAGGACCACCACAGAGCAAAGGGGGCTGAGGGGTTGGAAGAAAAGAGAGGGGTTTCGATCAGAAAGAGAGAGAGAGAAAGGCGACTCAGCTTCTCCCAGCAGTTCATCGCCCCAGCCAAGAACAGACCCTCGCGAGGCTGTTCTTCCTTGTATTGTTCATCATCATCAGCCCAAGAGGCAATCCACCACACCACACACTGGAGTAGGGTATTACACCACAACGGTGGCCCGAACCAGTATACACCTTGTGTCTCTTGTGTTGTTCCTTCCATAGTTTAGATCTTAGCAAGGCGGAGGGGTGCAGGTAGGTAGGAGGCGAAATCTCCGCGCGCACCCCAGTGTTCGAACCTCAAGGGTCTGCCGAAACCTGAAACCCGACACTGACTAACCACACGAGTCTCTCCTCCAGGTTTATCGCCTATTCGGGTTCCATCCGCAAGGAGATTCGGCCGGGGTGTCGCTCACGGCCCCAAACGATGTGTGCAGGTTTCCCAAGCCCACCATCCGGGTGCCACTTGGTACACCGTGCCACAGTGCCTAGTCTGTCCCAAGCCCGTCCTATCGGACACCACCTGGTAGACAAATAGCACTACCTACAAACGCCAGAAACTAGTTGCAACTCCTGGACACGGATCAAGTGGATTAATAAGCCGAGAGGGGCCGAATAACCGGAACCCAATGTGTGGTAGTAACTGGACTTGGATAACATATACAGAACTCAGTGCTTAAGGACGGTTCCAATGAGACAACCCACCATGTACTCCTACATGGCCTCTCATCGCTACCTTTACCAAAACGTGTTCACACACTTAGCCTTTACCGGTAGGACATGTTCACCACTCCGATTCATTCCTGATGAATCAGACCTGACACAACTCTAAGCATAGCTGGCATAAAAAAAACGAGCATGGATGAGTAGGCACATCAAGGCTCAAGCAACTCCTACTCATGCTAGTGGGTTTCAACTATTTACTGTGGCAATGACAGGTCATGCAGAGGAATGGGTTTAGCTACCACAGCAGAAAGTAGCAGTTTGAATCGTTGTTTTCCTAATGTAGTATAAGGAGCAGGAGCAAGAGAGTGGGATTTATCGAAATGCTCAAGGGGGGTTGCTTGCCTGATAGATCCACGAAGAAGCACTACTCCCCAGACAGGTACTCGGGACACCTTCCGGAGTAGAACCTATCGAGAAGGGACGGTGCCGGCAATCAATAACAACCATATGCAACAATATGATGCATGAAGATGACATTTCAAAGATGCTATGATTTGCCCTAATGCATCTAGCATCAATTTGGTTGAAGTCCATATGAACCAAGGGTTCATATGCAAACCCCAAATTAAATATATAACATGCCATTATTACGTTTTCACTTATACAGCAAGTATAAGTTGGTTTTTCATGCATGTAACTGGCATAAATGGATTCCTTGCATTTTTCTGATGATTTTTCATATATAAATTATTTCATTCTGAGCTACGGTTTAATTTCTAGGAATTTTAGAAGTTTTAAATATTTTCTGAAATTCTGTGAATTATTTAAAATCCAGAAAATCAACTACTGCGTCAGCGTGACGTCACAGAGGCGTCAGCAGGGCTGACCAGGTCAAACCTTACGTGTGGGGGCCACACGTCAGTGACACTGGGTTAACCCCGAGTCAAACCTGGGCCGATTAGCTTTGACTAAGCCCTGGGGCCCACTGTCAGCGGCTGGTGGGGTAGATTAGGCTGCGGGATTAGCGCTAATGACAGCCACGTCGGCCTCGCCGGAGTTCGGCCGGCGACGACCAAACCGCATGGCGGACGCTCGCCGGAAACGCTGCTCCGGCGTCCATTCGATGCGCGGATGGGTGCTGAGGGTGGCTGGCGCTCGCGCGCTTCTAACGGAGCAGGTGGGAGGCCGTGGGGTGGACGGAGCTCACCGGAGCAGGGCTCGCGGCGGCGGCCGGAGCTCGGTTGATGCGGGGTTGCGGCTGTAGCGCTTGAGCGAGCAAACAGAGTGGCTAGGCGGCCTGCTGGAGGAGCCAGGAGTGTGTCAGTGCCCCTGGAGCGAGCAGGAGAGGCTCTGGAGCGCGGGCTCGCCGGCCATGGCGGACGGCGGCCTCGGTTTCATGGGCGATGAGGCTAGAGGAAGAAATCGAGCATGGAAGGATGGGGGAAACGACCAGTAGCTCACAGCGGTTCTGTAGGTGCAGCTGGCAAGCTCGGGGAGGCACTGGAGCGAGCGGAGCAACGAGGAGGATCTCCGGCGGCCGGCGATGGAAACAAAGACGGTGGCGTCGCTTCCGGCGTTCCGCGGGCGCGTGACTCGGTGGAGAGAGCGAGGGCATTGAGGCGAAGCTCGTGGGCACGTCGAAGAGGCGAGGGGAAGGTAGTGGCCACGGTGGTGCTTATCGGCGGCGACGAGCGCGCTCGGGTGTGCTGCGGGGAGAGGACAGAGGAGGGGGAGGAGCGAGAGGGAATGAGAGGGGGGTCGGGGAGACTGCGTGGCATCGTCCTGGGCGTCGAGGCAGCGGCGGGAAGCAGGAGGTGGCCGGGCGTGCGCCGGCGTGCGGCGGCCACGCGCTCGGCGTCCTCCTGGCGGGAGGTAAGTGGTGACTGGTAGAGGCCAGTGGGCTGGGCCTCTGCTGGGCCGGCTGGGGTGCCAGGTAAGCCAGGCCTCAGGTAAGTGTTTTCTATTTTTTTCTTTTTCTATTTCTGACATTTGTTTTGACTCTAAAAGAAATGTTAAAACATTTCCATAAATGCTGAAAATATTTGTGGCATCTAGATATAATATTCCAGAGGCCCTCACCAATTCCCAACATTTTTGGAGCCATTAAAATATTTATATAATTTAAACAGCTCCAAATCAAATATTTATGCATTGATTCAAAAATCCAAAATGTGTAGCAAAAATGTGCATCACCTCTGGTTGTTGTTCCCAACATTATCCAAAGAGCATGAACATTTTTGAAGAGCATTTTGGGTTCATTGAAAATCCATTTTAAAGTTGAACCTATTGGAAAAAACTTTGGTGCTAGGGTTTGCAACTTCCCCATTTCAATTTTCATTTGAAATTTAAACATGATGCACAAAGCAAGCCTAGGTCATACCAGAACTAGGGATGTGACAGGGACCTTTTCCGGCACCGTGCCGGGGGGGATTCGATCACAGAGGGCCTCTACATAAACTCTATTGCCCTTCCGATGAAGCGTGCGTAGTTTACCACAGACCTATGGGTCCATAGCTAGTAGCTAGATGGCTTCTTCTCTCTTTTTGATTCTCAATACCATGTTATCCTCGATATTCTTGGAGATCTATTCGATGTAATACTCTATTGCGGTGTGTTTGCCGAGATCCGATGAATTGTGGATTTATGATCAACTTATTTGTTGAGGATATAACTCCGAGGTATGACCCGCCCAAGAGGGGCGGGTCATACCATTGGCGACTTAAGGTGAGAATGCCTGGCAAGTCTGAAGAAGACATAGAGGTAGCAGTTCATAAAGTAGGCTTGTTGAAGGCCCAAGACCCGTGTAAGTGCATCTAGTGCCCCTTAGTGATTTTGGTGTATTGAAGACTTATAAGTTAAGGGACTAATGTGTTTATGAGTGTACACAGGTCTATAAATCTACGAGGAGTTTGATATTGATAGAGAAAGTCGACCCCTAAAAATGAAGTTCTTCGTCTGAAGACTTTGTATTACTGAAGACTTTTTGAAGACTTTGAAAGTGAAGAAATTGGTGTGACCTTGAAGACTTGGTTTTCATTTGAGGAACATTAAGCATGAAGACTTTTGTTTTCGTAGTTTCATTTTCTCTTTCTTGAGTCATAGGAAACACCATACTATTAAAGGGGGTCGAGGAAATACTAAAGAAAAATTTCCATGTGATGCTCAACTCAAAATCCTACACCTACCAATCCCTTCGAGTGAAGCCATTGGAAACCTCATACAGTTCAGTCATATTCTTCAGTGACAGAGACGAAGTTCTTCTGGTCTCTGAGGAATTTGTTCTGACTGAGGAGTTAGGTATTCCCAGTGCGGATTGTCTACACAGTGAGGAACATGATAGCCCTGAGGAATTTGAGCCTCAAATTTCCGACCGTTGCTGTGCTACGCGCCAGCTGTCCCTAAATATCTTATCCACCTAACGGTCATATCATTGAAGGGCATTTATGTCTTATCATGTCGGGCTGCTCCCTAGGCTATAAATAGCCGCCCCCTACAACGACTAGCTGGTTGGCTGCTCCGAGAGAAACTGACACTTGTCATTTGAGAGCATCCCATCCTCCGAGGACTTTGAGAGAAAATCATCGAGTGAGGAAAACCCAAACACCTACAAACCCAAAGTGATTGAGCATCACTGAAGAGATTGATCCTGCGTGGATTCGACGCTTGTTACCTTTGAAGACTGTGCTTCTTCCAGATGGTTAGGCGTCATGGTATAGAGCATCCAAGAGGAATTGTGGATCGCTGAGTGACCGAGTTTGTGAAGGTTCGGAAGTCACCTGAAGACTTACCTCGAGTGATTGGGCGAGGTCTGTGTGATCTTAGCTCAAGGAGAATACGGTGAGGACTGTGTGTCCCCAGGTTTAAATACCTAGCCGCTCCAACCAGATGTACAACTGAGACATCAGTTGGAACTGGTCTACCAAATCATTGTCTTCACCAAGCTTACTGGTTCTATTTCCTCAACTCTTTCATTTCCACATTACAGTTGTTGTGTGCTTGTTCATACCTGTTTGAAGACTTTGACTAAAGACTTTCTCAATTTCCTCAGTTCAATTTCTTCAGTCTGTTTGTCTTCATCCTGTGTTATCCTGTTTACGCTTTCTGTACTCTGTGCTTGTCTTCATTTCATCATGATGACTATGCTTGTGTTCTGTTATGTTTACTTTTGAGTACGTATTCCGCTGCTAGTAGTTCTTCACTAAGGAATTTCCTCACCCGCAAATTCCTCAGTGAAGAATTCATAAAAATCGCCTATTCACCCCCCCTCTAGTCGATATAACGCACTTTCAACCCAGAGGTGACTTAAGGCCCAAAGGTGTGAGCCGCCATATGTTGACTTGTTTTGTAAGGCAGATTTAGTTAGAAACCGAGCCGCTCACGTTTGTGTGATCCGGCCGGGACTCTGTAAGCCGCCAGACATCGACCTGTATATAAAGGGGTGACCCGGCGGCAGGCACACTGATACGTCTCCAACATATCTATAATTTATGAAGTATTCATGCTGTTATTTTATCATTCTTGGATGTTTTACAATCATTTTATAGCAACTTTATATCATTTTTTGGGACTAACCTATTGACCCAGTGCCAGTTGCTATTTTTTGCTTGTTTTTTACATCGCAGGGAATCAATATCAAACGGAGTCCAAACACGACGAAAATCCACGGAGATTTTTTTGGGCCAGAAGACTCCCGATGGGCTAAAGAAGCACCTGGGGGTGCCCCGAGGGGGGCACAACCCACCAGGGCATGCCAGGTGCCCTGGCGCGTCCAGGTGGGTTGTGCCTAACTCGATGGCCTCCCGCACCCCTTCTTTGCACTATAAATTCCCAAATATTCGAAAACCCTTCGAGGTTACCCTAGATCAGAAGTTCCACCGTCGCAAGGTCTCTGTATCCGCGAAAACCAATCTAGACCTCGTTCCAGCACCCTGCCGGAGGGGGGGAATCATCTCCGGTGGCCATCTTCATCATCGCGGCGGCCACCACGATGAGGAGGGAGTAGTCCACCCTTGGGGCTGAGGGTTTGTACCAGTAGCTATGTGTTTAATCTCTCTCTCTCTCTCTCTCTCGTGATCTTTATCATGGGCTTTGTTAATATAGTCGGATCATATGATGTTTCTACCCTATATACCCTTGTTATGATGAATTGAATCTTTACCTTTGAAGTTTTGTCTTGTCGGATTGAATATTCAGAGATGAGAACACATGATGTATGTCTTGCAATATGAATACTTGAGGTGACAAATGGGGTATCATATTGATTCACTTGATATGTGTTATGGCATTCAACTCGTGGATTCCCACGGTGATATTGGGGTAATCTATGCATAGGAGTTGATGCACATTTTTATTATCTTTTCCAATAGAAACTTTGGGGGCTCCTTGTAGTTCTTTGTGTGGACTGAGTATTATGAATATGAATTTGCTTTGG
This sequence comes from Triticum urartu, assembly GCF_003073215.2. Lineage (NCBI taxonomy): Eukaryota > Viridiplantae > Streptophyta > Magnoliopsida > Poales > Poaceae > Triticum > Triticum urartu. Next base: position 574,538,895 of record NC_053025.1, on the reverse strand, counting down.
TGTTATTCTAGTATGAACTCTTGATTAGATTGATCAAGAAGAATAGCTTGCGTTATTCTAGTACGAACTCTAGGATAGATTGATCAGAAGGAATAGCTTTGAGGTGGTCTCTTACCCTACAAACAATTTCTATCTTTTGTTCTCCGCTAATAGGAACTCGGGAGTGATTCTTTGCTGCACTTTGAGGGATAATCATATGATCCAACTATGTTAGCACTGTTGGGAGACTGCACTAGCGAAAGTACGGACCCTAGGCCTCATTTTTAAGCATTGCAATACCATTTTTATGCCTGTTTAATATTTGTTACCTTTCTGTTTTTATTTATTTAGATTATAAAAATATATTTATACCATCCATATTACACTTTTATCATCATCTCTTCGCCGAACTAGTGCACCTATACAATTCTCCATTGTATTGGATGTGTTGGGGACACAAGAGATTTCTTGTATTTGGTTGCAGGGTGGTTTGGGAGAGACCATCTTCATCCTGCACCTCTCACGGATTGATAAACCTTAGGTCATCCACTTGAGGGAAAATTGCTACTGTCCTACAAAACTCTTCGCTTGTAGGCCCAACACATGTCTACAAGAATAAAGTTGCGTAGTAGACATCACACACAATCGAGGACTAGGTCAAGCATATTTGCTCCCTTGTAATCAAAACTCAAGTAATACAACTAGAAGCAGGACATAGGCTTTTAACTCATTGAGAGGGGCCGAACCTGGGTAAACTCTTTGCGTTCTTTGTCCCGTTCAACCCCTTTAAGCTAACCTAGTACGATGGCTCGACACCTTAGTCCTTTTACTAGGACATCTGCCGTGACAAATCCACGACAGTTGGCGCCCACCATGGGGCCCGAGCAAGGTGGTTTCATGTTCTTGAAGGGTAGCTTCTTAGGGATCAAGGGATATGCTGTGGGCTGGATGAGCAAGAGTCGCCGCGGCAATCTTTACATCGACGATGCGAGATGGGGCCCCGAGGCCGACTCAATCAAGTACGGGTATCGGGTTCCCTTTGGCGGAATTCACGTCTTCATCGACAAGATCAAAGAGTCGGAGCCTGAGTCAGACATCTGTGCCAACACGATCGAGACGTCTCAATGCGCACGACCTGCCAAGATTCAACCCGCCAGGAAGTCTTCTTTTGTTGGTTTTATTCAGGGGCGGATTTCGAAGAAGGTTCTATGTCAGGTGGATAGACAGCCATCTACTTAGGTGATGAGTCCTCAACTAGCGAAACCAAATCGATCTATCAACTGCAAGATGGCGGGCTTGGGGGCTGTTCCGAAGGCGACAATATTCCGGACTCCTAAGAGCCGCTGAGCAGGGCTGCTATTTTCATGGCTGGCACGCAACAGATAATGAATTCATCAACCGCTGCGGCTATGACATCTGATTCAACGACTGCTATGACGGCTGGGGCAAGCGGTGCTGCACGCTCGCCAGCTCAGGTCTTATCTGAGCTCCTGGAGGCTCTGGCGAATCTATTAGCAGCGGTGGTAACCCCGGCGACTCAAGCACAACATAAAGTGGAAGTTGCAAAGCTGTGGTATGAGATAGCTCAGGCTAAGGAGGAACTTAACACTGAGAATGCTAGGATGGTAACAGAGCGAGCTGCGTTGGAAGCTGAGTCGCAACGGATCCAAGCAGAATCTTTCCGGCTTAACTTGGACCAGAACGCTTCAAACTTCTTTATGCGAAGATGGCACCAGGCCCATCTGCCTCTAGAGTTCAAGGCAAGGAATCTTTTCAATACACCTAGAGCAGGAACGAGTAACCCGCCTGACATAACCCGGGTCGCAGAGGCGCCCGTGGCCAGGGCGAAGGCTCAACCGCGTGTAACAGACCCGCCTCGTTTGAACTTAACCCCGCCTCAACAAGCATTAACACCACCGGGTCATTTTTCCAATCCTCTGGATAATATGATTACCGCGGCTTCATGGCTAGCGGCTCTTCTAGTAGAAGGCGAGTCTCCTACAGCGATCGAAGCCCGGAAGGATGTGGAACTTCTTCAAACAGCGGTAGCTCAGTAGGCGGCTTACTCATATAGTCATGATCAAATTCATTCGACCGCTCGCGAGAGTCGAAGTTATAGCAGGCGTGTTGAGTCACCAGCGGCTTCCAGTAGCGAGTGGCATCGAAATCAACCGTGTGGGCATGACCCGCCGCGGGATGATAACAATGTTCATGCTTTGATAGAGCAAGCTAGGGCACGTCAACACGCAGAGTTGGCATCTTAGTTGGCGGCTCATCAACAGCTCCAGCGTAATCCCTCAGCGTCTGTAGAAGCTGGGATGGCTTCTAGGACGGTAGGGGTGCCTTGCCTAGCGCCGGCTCTTCGCAATGAGCGGCTGCCTAAAGATTTCAAGGGTCCTCGAAAGGTCCCCAATTACACTACTGATCAGCCTCTAGAGGCTTGGATTGAGAGCTACGAGCTAGCTATGGAGATGTTGGATGTTAATGATGCTGTGTGCGCCAAATATTTCACCATGATGTTGGATGGGTTCGCTCGCACCTGGCTAAAGGGATTGCCCCCTAATTCCATCAGCTCATGGACTGAATTGAAGACGCGTTTCATTTTGAATTTCAAAGACACATGTAAGCAGCCTCTATCAATTATCAACCTAGACACTTGTATCCAGCGTGAGGACAAGCCAACCGCCCATTGGGTTCGCCGGGTCTCGGCCATTATCCATTCGTTGGAAATCATCAATGCTGGATCAGCTGTCCTAATTTTGGAGAAAATTTGCCGGTTCATTCTACTCAAACAGAAGCTTGGGCGGCTCAAAAATCATTGCAATAACATCGGTGAGCTCATGGCGGCTCTCATCAAATATGCCGACTCTGACAATACTAAGGATCCGGGGTCCGATGAAGAGAAGTCCAACAAGGGGAAGAAGAATGGCAATGGAAAGGTAAAACTGCCAAATATGGTAGGGCATAACCAAGGTGGTAATGGTAAGCGCAAGCAGTCTGACGGCGGGTCTAATTTTGTGGCCAATACCAATGCATAGAAAAATGGTCAGCATCGAAAAGTGATAGGTGGGAACCCAATGGACGAGTTCACGGCCCAGGGTGGCCCGATCTTCATGTCGTAGGATCGAATCGGGAGGGATAACTAGTTGCAAGCAGCCGGGATAACTAGCTTTATACCTGCCAAGGTTGGATGCAACCCGTATGTTGGGGATGGCTGACCAAAGCTACAAGAACTCCAACCCGCTGTCCGAACAATCGCAGAACCACAAACCGGGACTAATCCACACAAAACGGCCGGAACCGTAGAACACGAACTAGGGGGAACCAGAGGCTCCTTCTCGTGAATCCGAATGAACTCACAAGAGCAAAGGTAGCAAGATCTCTCAGATCTCTCTAGCAGTCTTGCTGCATAAGCTTGTAGCTGAATGGTTTGACAAAAGGTTCTCTACAGGGTGGGGGAGATGGGGTTTTATAGCAGGGACAACCCCCTTAGCTAGGTGTGAAAATGGTTTGATTGAACAGTTATACTCTGGGTCTTAGCGGGCTATTTGCACGGCGGCTTACAACAAACCGGCACCAACCCTGATAAAAGAAACACTTGAGAAACTGGCCATGTTACCAGCTCGGATTGTCGAATTGAAGAAGGCAGCTGCCAGAGCAAGAGCTTTAACCGCACTTATTCGAGCCAAAGCCTGGATTCCAGACCTTGAAGCGGAGGACATCATTAAAGGATACCCAGGCGTGAATGAGGACGGTTCAGACTTCGACAATGATGACCTCCGGCGGCTGACCAAAGAGATGCAGCCAATAGCCAGCAAGATGGTCAAAGACACAGACTTGTCCCATTTTCAAACTGGCTTATGATGCTGAAGGGAAAAGACAACCTGCCAAAATCCATGAAGTTGAAGAACTTGTGCCTCCGATTCATAAGCACACTTATGCTTCTGATATTAATCCATCCAATCTTATCCATGAAGAGGCAGTGTTTCAAGCTTTAACTGGAATCAATTGGTCGACGGTTGATTTCCAGCGTTTGGGGAGGGATGAAGAAGTGCCCACAGCAACTGACCCTCAACCATCAAACCGTCTAGACGAAGCGTCTTAAACCGGTAGCTGGTTTACTGGCTACTGTGTGCCGATGCATTGAAAAACAATTATGCAATTGGAGCCGCTTTGAAAGCTTCTTGTAATAGGATAACCAAAAATCCATTATCTGCCATGCCATCGAGCATGTTTTGTAATACCTCGTGACAACTTGGTCCACCCTTTGGGATATATTTATGCATAGCTCAGGAATAGTTTCGTTCCTGAATACAAAAACTTGCAAAGTGTCCTAGTGGTTTACCACTGGACGGGTTATGATGCTCAACATATATACAATACTTAGATGAATGATCAAATTTGATGTATAAAAAGTAATATGTGCAACATACCTCGTTGGTTGACCAACTGTTTTGGTAAAGGTGCTAACACCAATCCGGAGTGATAATAACTCCATCCTTATAATGCCGGATTATGATAATAAACCGTACTGGGATATAACAATCACCGGTTTTCTTTATAGCACTGGTGATTTAATCAAACCAGACCGGGACAATGAACACCGGTTTATAACTGATCATGCACTGACAACTTGTAGTTGAAAGGCAAGACGGGTCAAGGACACCGGTTTATCAGAAGATATTTATGAACTTTTAAAAAGTAAAAAATCTTCAACAAATAAGACTCAAAAAGGAAATATGCAAGGCTTTTTACGAGCTGCCAAGCTCCAAATCGAGGCTTTTCATGGGCTGCCAGGCCTGTGAGTTAAACCATTTATCAAAGACTTTTAAGATCGGCCTCCAATTAACCAATCGTCGTTTTAACTTTGACAAGTTCAGGGTCTATAAAAGATTGACTTGTCAAACGTTCGGCGGGTCATACCAGGATTACCTGGACAGGAGTGGCTTACTTGATGAAGGCAGGTTAACTCAGGTTTTTATGTGAATACACCAGGCTTCCAAGCCATGGCTTGATAGCCAATTACAAGGGTCCTTTCAAACTCTTTGTTACTTTGCAAAAAAGAGCCCCCAAGTAACTTTGTGAGCTGTGCTCAGTGGGTGCCCATGTTTGAGTTTGTGCTTTATGCAACACTCTCTTTGGCCCCACATATTTTCCTTTGTGGCTTAAACGCCTATCAAGAGGTGTAGCTATGGTGTGATAACAACCAAGCCCCCTTGAGGGAGTCCTGGATTAGGGGGTGTTCGGATAGCCGGACTATACCTTCAGCCGGACTCTTGGACTATGAAGATACAAGATTAAAGACTCCGTCCTCTGGAAGGGACTTTCCTTGGCGTGGAAGGCAAGCTTGGTGATACGGATATGTAGATCTCCTACCATTGTAACCGACTTTGTGTAACCCTAACCCTCTCCGGTGTCTATATAAACTGGAGGGTTTTAGTCCGTAGGACAACATACACAACAACAATCATACCATAGGCTAGCTTCTAGGGTTTAGCCTCTTCGATCTCGTGGTAGATTTACTCTTGTACTACCCATATCATCAATATTAATCAAGCAGGACGTAGGGTTTTACCTCCATCGAGAGGGCCCGAACCTGGGTAAAACTTCGTGTCCCTTGCCTCCTGTTACCATCCGGCCTAGACGCACAGTTTGGGACCCCCTACCCGAGATCCGCCGGTTTTGACACCGACATTGGTGCTTTCATTGAGAGTTCCTCTGTGTCATCGCCGTCAGGCTCGATGGCTCCTACGATCATCAATAGCGATGCAGTCCAGGGTGAGCCCTTCCTCCCCGGACAGATCTTCGTCTTCGGCGGCTTCGCACTGCGGGCCAATTCACTTGGCCATCTGGACCAGATCGAAAGCTACGCCCCTGGCCGTCAGGTCAGATTTGGAAGTTTAAACTACACGGTTGACATCCATGGGGACTTGATCTTCGACGGATTCGAGCCACTGCTGAGCCCGTCGCACTGTCCCGACGAGCATGATCTAGCTCTGCCGCCGAACAGTGCCCTGGAGGCCGCACCCGCATCAGCTTCGACCCTTAATTCGGAGCCAACTACGCCGATCGAGGATGGGCGGTTGGACGCCACCTCGGAGGCTGCGATCCCAACAGCAATTGAGCCGAACACCAGCCCCGTACTCTGCGAGACTCGTGACTCCAAGGAGCTGGACTCCTCTCCGGACTCCGAACCCTCCGCGCCCCTGCCGATCGAATCCGATTGGGCGCCGATCATGGAGTTTACTGCCGCGGACATCTTTCAGCACTCGCCTTTCGACGATATCCTGAAGACACTGAAGTCTCTCTCTTTATCAGGAGAGCCCTGGTCGGACTACGGTCAGCAAGGTTGGGGTACGGACGATGAAAAAATTCAAAGCCCACCCACCACCCACTTTGTAGCCACTATCGACGACTTAACCGACATGCTCGACTTTGACTCCGAAGACATCGACGGTATGGACACCGATGAAGGAGATGATGAAGAACCAGCGCCTACCAGGCCCTGGAAAGCCACCTCGTCATATGACATTTACATGGTGGACACCCCAAAAGAAGGAGATGGCGATGGAACAGCGGAGGATGACCCCTCCAAGAAACAGCCTAAGCGCCGGCATCAGCGGCGCCGCTCAAAATCCCGCCAAAACAATTACGGTGATTCCAGCACGGGAGATAATAATACTCCGGAAAGTGCCGAAGAAAATCCCCTGCAGCAAGATTTAGCAGAGGAGGATGGAGAAACCATCCCTCATGAGAGAGCGACGGACAGAGAGGTCGAGGATGATAATTATATGCCTCCCTCCGAAGACGAGGCAAGCCTCGACAACGATGAATTCATCGTGCCAGAGGATCCCGTCGAGCAAGAGAGTTTTCAATGCAGGCTTATGGCCACGGCAAGAAGCCTCAAGAAAAAACAGCAACAGTTTAGAGCTAATCAAGATTTGCTAGTCGACAGATGGACTGAAGTCCTTGCGGCTGAAGAGCATAAACTCGAACGCCCCTCCAAGAGCTACCCAAAGCGCAGGTTGCTACCCCGATTAGAGGAGGAAGCACTTGATGCAGCCGACCGGCCACCTCGTGGCCGCGACAGAGAGGCCTCCCGGCCCTCCACTCAAGCCGCACCCCGTACCAAGGCACGAGAATATGCGCCGGACTTACGAGATATGTTGGAGGACAAGTCAAGGCAAACAAGATCGATCTACAGATCGCGGGGGCGCCCCACGGCTCGAGACGGTAACCGTCACACCGGCCACAAATTCGGCAGGGCCGAACATAGTAGACAAAGCTCATTGGAGCTACGTCATGATATAGCCCAGTGCAGAGGTGCCGCACACCCACTATGCTTCACAGATGAAATAATGGATCATCAAATCCTCAAGGGTTTCAAACCCGAAAACATCGAATCATATGATGGCACAACAGATCCTGCGGTATGGATCGAGGATTATCTCCTTCATATCCACATGGCCCGCGGCGATGATTTCCACGCCATCAAATACCTCCCACTCAAGCTTAAAGGACCAGCTCAACATTGGCTTAACAACTTGCCGACAGGATCAATCAGTTGTTGGGAGGACCTGGAAGCCGCATTCCTCGACAATTTCCAGGGCACTTATGTGCGATCCCCAAACGCCGATGACCTAAGTCACGTAATTCAGGAGCCAGAGGAATCGGCCAGGCAATTCTGGACATCGTTCCTAACAAAGAAAAATCAAATAGTCGACTCTCCGGATGCTGAGGCCCTAGCAGCCTTCAAGCACAATATCCGTGACGAGTGGCTGGCCCGGCACCTTGGACAGGAAAAGCCGAAATCTATGGCAGCACTCACGACACTCATGACCCGCTTTTGCGCGGGAGAAGACAGCTGGCTTGCTCATAGCAACAATATGACAAAGAACCCTGGTAATTTGGACACCAGGGACAGTAGTGGCAGGTCGCGTCGCAACAAGTAGAAGCGCCGCATTAATGGCGACAATGCTGAGGATACGGCAGTTAATGCCGGATTCAGAGGCTCTAATTCCGGTCAGCGGAAAAAGCCATTCAAAAGGAATCCTAGGGGCCCGTCCAGTTTGGACCGAATACTCGACCGCTTGTGCCAGATACATGGCACCCCCGAAAAGCCGGCCAATCACACCAACAGGGATTGTTGGGTGTTCAAGCAGGCAGGCAAGTTAAACGCCGAAAATGAAGACAAGGGGCTGCATACCGATGACGACGAGGAGCCCCGGCCGCCGAACAACAGTGGACAGAAGGGTTTTCCCCCACAAGTGCGGACGGTGAACATGATATACGCAACCCACGTCCCCAAAAGGGAGCGGAAGCGCGCATTAAGGGACGTATACGCGGTAGAGCCAGTCGCCCCAAAGTTCAACCCATGGTCCTCCTGCCCGATCACCTTTGATCGAAGGGACCATCCCACTAGCATCCGTCATGGCGGATTCGCCGCATTAGTTCTAGACCCAATTATTGACGGATTTCATCTCACTAGAGTCCTTATGGATGGCGGCAGCAGCCTGAACCTGCTTTACTAGGATACAGTGCGGAAAATGGGCATAGATCCCTTGAGGATTAAGCCCACCAAAACGACCTTTAAAGGCGTAATACCAGGTGTAGAGGCCAACTGTACAGGCTCAGTCACACTTGAAGTGGTCTTCGGATCTCCGGATAATTTCCAAAGCGAGGAGTTAATGTTCGACATAGTCCCGTTCCACAGTGGTTATCACGCATTGCTCGGGCGAACCGCATTCGCCAAGTTCAATGCGGTACCGCACTACGCATACCTTAAGCTCAAGATGCCAGGCCCTTGAGGAGTAATTACGGTCAATAGAAACACCGAACGCTCCCTCCGAACGGAGGAGCACACGGTGGCCCTTGCAGCGGAAGTACAAAGCAGCCTCTCCAGGCAGTTCTCCAGTCCGGCCACTAAACGACCGGACACCGTCAAGCGCGCCCGGAGTAACCTACAACAAGACCGCCTGGCACGATCTGAGCAGGCGTAGCAATGCGGCCCCAACCCCAACCCTCGCAAAAAGGCGACGCCAGTACTTCGCGTACATAACTACGCTCTAGAGATACCATGGGTACAGGGGGAGGGGCACCATCTCGGCATGCCCGAAACACGGCTTAAACCGTACCAGGGGCTACCAATTTTTTAATTTTCTCTTACTTTCAGGACTCCATCCTTCGGAAGGCCTGTTCGGCAGTTCAATTGCCGCACAAACGATGCAAGAACCAGGGAAGCAGACAAGCCATGCCGCATTACGGAACTCCCAGGTGGTCTCTATCACGAGCAGTATACCTGTTCTGCATACTATTCCGCAGCTTGCCCCTGGAACGGACATGTTAACTAGTCCAACCTTTCACTTATCGCGTTATTTGTATCGTTCTGCTTTGATCGCAGCCCTTTTTAATAAACAATGCATAGCTTTTGTCTATTTTTGCATTACCTTTTTTCTTTATATATGTTCCTTAACGACATGTTGCACCCGTACACGTTGGTACGGCCGAAATACGCCAGGGGCTTTAGTACCCCTGAATATGGTGTGAGAAGTCCGAACACTTTAACAAGTGCGGCACCCCGGACTTATAGCATTATATGCATCAGCTCCGAATCATGTCTTGGGTCAATAGTTGGGTTTGCCCGGCTCCTATGTTTTGGTGCCTTACTTTCCGCTATATCGGGTAAGGTAGCACTAGGAGAACCACTGCGATTGTGCCCCAGTTGAGCTGGGTTGAGCACCTCAGTGGAGAAAGCTAAAAGTGACTATCATGATGAAGCCAGAGCTGGTCGCTGTTCGAGAGGTTTTTCGAGTCCCTAAAGACTTATGCCGCTTAGGGCGAGGAGCCCGCTCTGTCCGGCCAAGGCGTGGATAGCGCCCTGAACTCAGACTTCCAAATACCAGGGGCTTCGCCGAAATTTAAAATTATAGAATTATATGGCTAAGTGAGAGTGTTCACGCATTATAGTCTGATTGCCTTGTTCGTTGGGCTGAGCGCCTCCCTCGAAGGACCCAAACATGGGAAAAAGAGCGCTCAGGTTTATCCCCGAACACCCCAGCACTAGCGGCATGGGGGCAAAAGCTGATGACTCGCCATCTCTCAGAATTGATAAACAGCCGCACAGAAGGTAATATTTTAAATTCCAATAGCATTGCTTAGCGCATATGAACAAGTTTTCAGCGCACATGACAAAACGAGCAAGTTTCACTCAAAAATTACATCCCTAGAACATTCATCCGCCACAAGGCAGGCACCCTTCAGAACATCCTTATAGTAATTCTCGGGCTTGCGATGCTCTTTCCCCGGCGGTGGCCCGTCCTTCACAAGCTTCTCAGCATCCAGCTTGCCCCAGTGCACCTTAGCATGGGGAAGGGCCCTACGGGCACCTTCAATGCAGACGGAGCGCTTGATGACTTTGAGCCTTGGACATGCCTCCACCAGCCGCCGCACCAGCCCGAAATAGCTCCCAGGCAGAGCTCCTCCAGGCCACAGCCGAATAATGAGGCCCTTCATGGCCTGTCCAGCCGCCTTGTGGAGCTCGACCAGTTGCTTCAGCTAGTCGCTCAGGGGCACGGGGTGTCCGGCCTCAGCATACTGAGACCAGAACACCTTCTCCGTCAAGCTGCCCTCCTCGGCTCGATAGAATGCAGCGGCATCGGACACACTCCGGGGAAGATCTGCGAACGCTCCTGGAGAGCTCCGGATTCGGGTAAGTAACAAGTAACTCACGTTTATGTGTTTGCTTTGCATAAAGAATGCCTTACGCGCCGCTATCTTCTTCACCTCATCCAACTCCTGGAGGGTCTTCTTGGATTCGGCCTTGGCAGACTTGGCATTTTCAATAGCCACCGCGAGCTCGGACGCTTGCGTCTTTGAGTCAAGCTCCAAACTCTCATGTTTTTCCATGAGAGCCTGGAGCTCTTGCCGTACCTTGCCAACCTCGGCCTCATACTTCTCCCGCTCGGTGCGCTCCGAGGCCGCCCTCTTCTCGGCCTCAACCAGCGCTTGCTTAAGGGTCGCCACCTTAGACGTGGCCCCTACAATAGCCACGATAATCCTGTCATTCTTTGCAATTGCACCTTTTTATATATATTTAAAAACAAGGTATTTCTTACCTTCATTGTCCTCGAGCTGCTTCTTGGCACGCCCGAGCTCTTGCTCGGACCGCTCGAGGTTCTGCTTTAGTGTGTCCACTTCCGCAGTCAGTGCCGCGGACGCAAGCAGAGAAGCCTGCATACGCATATTGACTCATTTTTGTTAGACTCCTACGAATTTTATTTGATCCTCTATTCGGCTTTTCTTCCCGAACGCCAAACAGAGCATCAGGGGCTACTGTCTATGCGGTAATACTATTTACACATTCTTTACTTACCTCAAAGCCTGTTAAAAGGCTAGTACAAGCTTCAGTCAGTCCGCTCTTGGCGGACTGAACCTTCTGGACCACCGCACTCATAATAGTGCGGTGCTCCTCGTCGATGGAGGCGCCTTGGAGCGCCTCCAACATATTGTCCGGCGCCTCCGGTTGGACGGGGGCCACCGACATGGTGGGCTTGCTCCTCTTAGAAGGAGGTCCCCCGCCGGACTCTGGAACCTTTGAAGGTTCTGGAGCGGGGTCCGGCCTAGAGCCGGACTTGGAGCCCTAGGGGGTTTCATCCCCTTTACTCCTGGAGTCCGGGACGTCGCCTTGCGGCGCCTCCAGGACCACCTCCTCCCGGCTTGGAACCTGTTGGGACAACACTTCGGTGTCGTCCGTAGGGCGGGGGGAGGAAGCCGTCGGAAGCGAGTTCACATCCGACGAGTCCAGTGAGCCGCTCGACGACGCGTCGAGCCGGTCTTCTGGTGGGCTGCATAAACATATTCGACGTAAGGGAAAGCTGTGCAATAAACAAATACTATGAATTACTCTGGTATTCGGATACTTATGATTTTGCCAGGGGCTTGGCCCTGGGCTGCCACTCCTCTCCGCCGTCGTCGGCATCGGTGGAGTAGTCCGGAGGAAGGGTTTTCCCCTTCTTGGACCCTCCGGCCTCCCCAGAGAGGGCGGCCTTCCTTTTCTTCTCTCCTCCCGCTGGAGGGGGAGAGGTCTCTTCTTCTTCCTCCTCGTCTTCACAGGAGGAATGCGCCTTGGAACCGTCGGATGATGGATCCGACACCTCCTGGCGCCGGGCACTCTTTCGAGTCCCTGTGGCCTTTTTCGCGGCCTTCTTCTCCGGCACCACATAGGGTGCCGGAACCAGCAGCTTCGCCAAGCGAGCGTCTGCTGGGCCTTCGAGCAAAGGAGCCGGACAGTTGATCTGTCTGGATGTCACCTGCCAATCCTGTCAAAGGTAAGGGAGCTTAGATCCCTCATGGAGTCAAACTATGAATAACGGATACCCTGTAAAAGGAAAAAACAGCTTACCGCATGAGCGTGACACTGCGTACTGAATCCGCGATCCTTGGTAGCGGATGCGGGGGCCTCGGCGCCCTTGAAAAGCACCTTCCAAGCATCTTCGTACATCGTGTCGAAGAGCCTGCTCAAAGTTTGGTGCCGCGCCGTGTCGAACTCCCACAGGTTGAAAGCCCGTTGTTGACACGGGAGGATCAGGCGGCCGAGCATAACTTGGACTACGTTGACAAGTTTGAGCTTCTTATCCACCAGGGTTTGGATGCATGTTTGGAGTCCGGTCAGCTCTCCTTTCTTACCCCACAACAGGCCCGTCTCCTTCCAGGAGGTGAGCCGCGTAGGGGGTACGGATTGAAACTCGGGGGGTGCGACCCATTCGGCGTCGCGCAGCTCGGTGATGTGAAAGCACCCCGATTGCCACCCCTTCAGGGTCTCCACAAAGGAGCCCTCGAGCCATAGGACGTTTGCCATCTTGCCCACCATGGCGCCTCCGCACTCCGCCTGGTTGCCGCGAGACCACCTTCGGCTTGACATTGAAAGTCTTGAGCCATAGGCCGAAATGGGGGCGGATGCGGAGGAAAGCCTCGCACACGACGATAAACGCCGAGATGTTGAGGACAAAGTTCGGGGCCAGATCGTGGAAATCCAGGCCGTAGTAGAACATGAGCCCCCGGACAAATGGTTGGAGAGGGAAGCCTAGTCCGTGGAGGAAATGGGGGAGGAACACCACCCTCTCATGGGGCCTAGGAGTGGGGATGAGCTGCCCCTTTTCGGGAAGCCGGTACGTGATGTCGTTAGACAGGTATCCAGCCTTCCTCTGCTTTTTGATGTGTCCCTCCGTGACGGAGGAGACCATCCACTTGCCTCCCGCTCCGGACATGGCTGGAGAAGGTTGAGGTGGGGAGTGCGGACTTGGGCGCTGGAGCTCGAGTGCGCAAGAATGGATTGGCGAAGGAGGAAGAAGGCGTAGGTGAAATGGTGGATCCTTATCCCCTTATATGGGTGGACGCAACTACATGTCCCCACCAGCCTGGTAAAACTCACTTATCTCCAAGCGCCGTAATCAATGGCGCGGTTGGGTTACCCACGCCCGTATTGATGAGAATCCCGGGATAAGGGGACACAATCTCTGCTTTAACAAGACGTGCTAAGGAAACCGCCTCGCATGACGCGCTGAGGTGGGATAATGAAACGACTCGGATAAAGGCTTGGCCGTGGTGTGTCACACTACAGAATACGTCAGAAGATTAGATTTGTGTAAATATTATTCTCTCTATGGAATATGTGGAAACTTATTTTGCAGAGCCGGACACTATCTTTGTGTTCAAAATCTTCTATGAACTACTTGGAGGAGGAACCCGCCTTGCAATGCCAAAGACAATCTGCGCGCCAGACTCGTCGTCATTGAAGTCTGGTTCAGGGGCTACTGAGGGAGTCCTGGATTAGGGGGTGGTCGGATAGCCGGACTATACGTTCAGCCGGACTCCTGGACTATGAAGATACAAGATTAAAGACTCCGTCCCGTGTCCGGAAGGGACTTTCCTTGGCGTGGAAGGCAAGCTTGGCGATACGGATATGTAGATCTCCTACCATTGTAACCGACTTTGTGTAACCCTAACCCTCTCTGGTGTCTATATAAACCGGAGGGTTTTAGTCCGTAGGACAACATACACAACAACAATCATACCATTGGCTAGCTTCTAGGGTTTAGCCTCTTCGATCTCGTGGTAGATCTACTCTTGTACTACCCATATCATCAATATTAGTCAAGCAGGATGTAGGGTTTTACCTCCAACGAGAGGGCCCGAACCTGGGTAAAACTTCGTGTCCCTTGCCTCCTGTTACCATCCAGCCTAGACGCACAGTTCGGGACCCCCTACCCGAGATCCGCCGGTTTTGACACCGACACCCCTAGTGATATTCCTTCTTGGTTTCAACCCGATCAAAAGGTGTAGCTATGGTGTGATAACAACCAAGCCTCCTAGTGATTTTCTTTATATCCGTGTGGCTGCAGAGATCGGATTAACAAAACACTCCGCTTGGTCAATAAACTCTCGTGAGCACACACATGATGTAAAAAAGAACAGATACCCCGCTTGATTGGAGGCTCCGGTTTATTATATAATATATGCATTGTCATAAATATGTACATATGAAGAGCCTATGGCTCAAGTATAATAAGGCCGAAGAAGAGCTATGTTCCACGGCCGCTTGGTCTCTTCCTCCGATTTATTTGAGTCTTGGTGCTCTCGAACATCAATGAAGTAGTATGACCCATTGTGCAGATTCTTGCTGACCACAAAAGGTCCTTCCCAAGGTGGAGATAACCAGTGCATATCAGTTTGATCCTGAATGAGCCGGAGCACCAAATCGCCCTCTTGAAAGGTTCTGGTCTTAACCCGGCGGCTATGATATCATCGGAGATCCTATTGATAAATCGCCGAACGTGCTGCTGCGAGGTCACATTCTTCATCCAGCAGGTCCAGAGAATCTTGACGTGCTGTCTCATTATCCGCTTCAACATAAGCTGCCACCCGGGGCGAATCGTGATGGATGTCACTAAGGAGAACTGCCTCCGCTCCATAAACCATGAAGAAAGGTGTGTAACCTGTTGACCTGTTAGCTGTGGTGTTGATGCTCCATAACACAGAAGGTAATTCCTCCACCCAATGACCCGGTGTTCGTTTCAAAGGAACCATAAGCCGGGGTTTAATAACTCTCAAAATTTCTTGATTTGCCCTTTCTGCTTGACCATTAGACTCGGGGTGAGCCACGGATGCTATATCAAGCCGGATGTGCTCACGTTGGCAAAATTGCTCCATCTCTCCCTTTGACAGATTAGTAGCATTATCAGTTATAATGCTGTGTGGAAAACCAAACCGAAATATCACCTTTTTGATGAATTGAACCGCCGTGGCCGCATCACACTTGGTGACTGGCTCTGCTTCCACCCATTTGGTGAATTTATCAACTGCTACTAATAAGTGGGTTTTTTGCCCTTGGATCGCTTGAAGGGTCCAACCATATCAAGCCCCCAAGTCGCAAACGGCCAAGTTATTGGAATCATCCTCAACTCCTGAGCCGGAACGTGAGCACGACATGCGAATTTTTGACAGCCGTCACATCTTTTGACCAAATCCTCCGCATCGACATGTGCTGTTAACCAGTAAAAACCGTGGTGAAAAGCCTTAGCAACCAAAGACTTTGAACCGGCGTGATGACCGCAATCCCCTTCATGGATTTCTCGCAAAATCTCACAACCCTCTTGAGGAGAAACACAACGCTGAATTGCTCCTGAAATGTTGTAACGATGTGACTCCCCGTTAAGTATGGTCATAGACTTGGAACGCCGGATTATCTGTTGAGCCAATGTTTCATCGTCTGGTAACTCGCCCCGGTTCAGGTAAGCCAGATATGGGATTGTCCAATCCGGTATGACGTGCAAAGTTGCCACTAATTGAGCCTCCGGATCAGGAATAGCCAACTCTTCTTTTGTTGGTACCTTGACTGACGGATTATGCAATACGTCAAGAAAGACATTTGGTAGAACCGGTTTACGCTGAGAACCAAGATGACTTAAAGCATCTGCCGTTTCATTCTTTTGCCGGTCTATATGGTCCACCTGATAACCCTTGATGTGACCAGCCACTGTATCCACCTCTCACCGATATGCAGCCATGAGTGGGTCTTTAGAATCCCAAGTGCCAGACACCTGTTGAGCCACCAGATCTGAATCGCCGAAGCTCTTAACCCAACTTAAGTTCATCTCCTTAGCCATCCAAAGACCGTGGAGTAAAGCCTCATACTCAGCTGCATTGTTAGTACAAGGGAACATTAAGTGGAGGACATAACAAAACTTGTCACCTCGTGGGGAAGTTAGTATGACTCCAGCCCCCGAGCCCTCCAACTGCCTGGATCCATCAAAATGAATAGTCCAATATGTATTGTCTGGTTTCTCTTCTGGTGCCTGTAACTCCGTCCAATCATTGATGAATTCCACGAGTGCCTGGGATTTGATCGCCGTGCGGGGTATATATTTGAGCCCATGAGGTCCAAGCTCGATAGCCCACTTAGCAATCCTGCCAGTCGCTTCTCTGTTTTGAATGATATCTCCCAGAGGGGCTGAACTGACCACTATGATGGGATGGCCCTGAAAATAGTGTTTAAGCTTCCGGCTTGCCATAAACACTCCATACACCAGCTTCTGCCAATGTGGATACCTCTGCTTTGACTCAATGAGCACCTCACTGATATAATAAACCGGCCGTTGAACCGGATATTCCTTGCCAACTTCCTTGCGCTCCACCACGATAGCCATGCTAACAGCTCGGGCATTAGCAGCCACGTATAGCAATAACGGCTCCTTATCTATTGGTGCTGCAAGCACGGGCGGTTCAGCTAACTGTCTCTTCAGATCCTCGAACTCTTTATTAGCTACCTCGCTCCAGACAAAGTTATCTGTTTTCTTAAGCATCTGATATAAAGGGATGGCCTTCTCCCCGAGACGACTGATAAAACGGCTCAAAGCTGTAATCCGGCCAGCCAGACATTGAACGTCATTGATACACGCCGGTTTAGCGAAAGACGTGATCGCTGAATTTTTTTCCGGATTGGCCTCAATGACTCTGTTTGACACCAGAAAACCCAAGAGTTTGCCTGCCGGGACACCAAAGTCACACTTCTCTGGATTGAGCATCATCTTGTAAACCCGGAGGTTGTCAAAGGTTTCTCTCAAGTTATCTATCAACATTTCCTCCTTTCTGGACTTTATCACAATATCATCCACATATGCATGAACATTGCGCCCAATCTGGTTATGAAGGCAATTCTGAACGCAGGGCTGATAAGTTGCCTGGGCACTCTTGAGTCCAAAGGGCATGGAGACATAGCAGAAGGCTCCAAAGGGAGTTATGAAAGCTGTCTTCTCCTGGTCCTTAACCGCCATTTTGATCTGATGATAACCAGAATAAGCATCCAGAAAACACACACGGTCACAACCTGCCGTAGCATCAATTATCTGATCAATGAGTGGGAGGGCAAAGGGGTATGCAGGGCAAGCCTTGTTTAAATCTGTGTAATCCACACACATACGCCAAGTGCCGTTTTTCTTAAGAACCAGCACCGGATTAGCCAACCACTCTGGATGAAAAACCTCCACGATAAACCCTGCGGCCAACAAACGGGCTACCTCTTCACCGATAGCCTTACGCCTTTCTTCATTGAAGCGCCGGAGAAACTGCCGGACTGGTTTAAACTTAGGATCAATGTTAAGTGTGTGCTCAGCGAGTTCCCTCGGTACACTTGGCATGTCAGAAGGTTTCCATGCGAAGATGTCCCGGTTCTCACGGATGATCTCGATGAGCGCGCTTTCCTATTTGGGATCCAGGTTAGCGCTGATCCTGAAATGCTTGGATGAGTCGCCAGGAACAAAATCAATCATCTTAGTGTCCATAGCCGATTTGAACTTTGACGCCGGATCATGTTCCGTAGTCAGCTTTTTCAAAGAGGTCATATCTGCCGGATCAACTTGCTCCTTATAGAATTTGAACTCCTCTGTGGCACAAACCGACTCAGCATAAGCCGCATCACCTTCCTCACACTCCAAAGCGATCTTTCTGCTTCCATGTACTGTGATAGTCCCCTGATGACCTGGCATTTTAAGCTGCAGATAAACATAACACGGCCTTGCCGGGAACTTAGCATAAGCCGGCCGCCCAAACAGGGCATGATACGGGCTTTTGATTTTTACCACCTCAAAAGTCAATGTTTCTGACCTTGAATCATAGTCATCTCCAAAAGCCACCTCTAAGGCTATCTTGCCCACTGGATATGCAGATTTACCAGGCACCACACCATGAAAAACGGTATTTGACGGTTTAAGATTCTTGTCTGTTAACCCCATACGGCAGAATGTATCATAATATAGGATATTGATACTACTTCCCCCATCCATGAGCACTTTGGTGAACTTGTACCCCCCAACTTGAGGGGCTACCACCAGGGCCAAGTGACCCGGATTGTCAACCCGGGGTGGGTGATCCTCTCTACTCCACAAAATGGGTTGCTCAGACCAGCGTAAATACTGAGGCACTGCTGGTTCAACAGAGTTTACTGCCCTCTTGTGAAGCTTCTGATCACGCTTACAAAAACTAGTAGTGAAGACATGATATTGCCCACTATTTAGCTGCTTGGGATTGCTCTGGTAACCCGACTGCTGCTGCTGCTGGTTCCCCTGATGGTTGTAACCTCCCTGGTTGCCTTGGTGCCCTTGATTGATGTGTCCGGTTTGGTTGCCTTGAAACCCTAAACCGGAACTGCCACCTACGTAACCCGGCCCGTGGAAACCACCTCCTGAACTGCCGGGCGGGCCATTATCAGACTAGAACATATTGGAGTTCTTAAATGTAACACCCTGGATATGATTTACCCAATATGTATTCCAACTCTTGCCGTTTCCGGCGTTAAGTTATTTTATTTTCTCGGGTTCGGGTCTTTGTCTCTGTGGGTTGTTATCATTCTCATGCATCTCATATCATGTCATCATGTGCATTGCATTTGCATACGTGTTCATCTCGTGCATTCGAGCATTTCCCCGTTGTCCGTTTTGCATTCCGGCGCTCCGTTCTCCTCCAGTGGTCAATTCTACCTTTCTTTCGTGTGTGGGGATTAAACATTTCCGGATTGGACCGAGACTTGCCAATCGGCCTTGGTTTACTACCGGTAGACCGCCTGTCAAGTTTCGTACCATTTGGACTTCGTTTGATACTCCAACTGTTAACCGAGGGACCAAAAAGGCCTCGTGTGTGTTGCAGCCCAACATCCCTCCAATTTGGCCCAAAACCCACCAAAACCCTCTCCATCATCTAGACCGTTTGATCACGATCGCGTGGCCGAAAACCGCACCTCATTTGGACACTCCTAGCTCCCTCTAGGTCTATAAATAGGTCCTCCTCCGAAAATCCGAATCTCTTCCCCGTCCAAACCCTAAAAATCGCCCCGCCGCCACCGGACATGTCCGGCCGCCGCCGGACGAAGTCGCCGCCGCCGCCCGCGCCAGTCAGGAGGCGCCACGTGGCCGGCCGCCTCCTCCCACCGCCGCGGCCCGCCCGGCCCGCACCCGGCCCTCGAGGGCACGAACCGGCGCCCGCGCCCCGCCGCCCTTCTCCTACCTCCCGCCGCCGCCTTGCTCAGCTCCGGCGAGCGCGAGCCGCCGCACCACCGCTCCGTCGCTCCGCCCGGCCGCCGTGCGCCGCCCACCGTCGCCCGCCGCCTCCTTGACGTCCGGCCCCGCCGACCTCCTCCTCCCCTCGTCGCCGGCCTCCTCCACGCCAAATCCGGCCGCCGTCGACTACAACTCCGGCCGGTGAGCTTCGGGAAGCGCGCCGCTACAGTGCCGATCAATCTGAGATCCAGATCCAGTTTCCTCGCGGTTGACTTTTATCCCTGAAACCCTAATAATTTGCATATTTCATCATGCTATAACCCCGCATCCTTAGCTTCGTTTTGGGCATATAGCATATCAAAATGTTCGCCTCAGAGAGTACATCATTTCATTCCATTGCATCATTTTCATTTGAGTTCATATCGATGCCCGAAATTCTGGTAGAAGAGGTTTACTTGAGATAATTGTCAGATCTGCTGCTCCATTTAGATATTTGTCATTTTTGCCGTGATTATTGTGTGCATGATATGCCCATGAGCTCTACATGTGTTTTGTTAAGGGTTTTGCCATCTTTCCAGAGGTGCAAGCCATGTATTTTTGTGATGTGTGTGGTGACTAGCACAAGCTTGCAAAGTGAGGCACTTGGTAATCCTGATTTCAGGGACTTAGCATTTCCACTAACTCCTTGATCTGTTTTTCTCATGATGCCATATGTTCATGTTGTTTTCTTAGTGATCCGTGCGTCTTTTGAGGATGATCAGTAAGGATGTTTTGTTAATCTCGTAGTGCTCTATTCATCCATGTCTTTGTTTGCAATTATGGAGCACCCTAGCTTGAGTCAATCGAGCTCTACTTTTGTCATTTCGTGAATCTGGGCAGATTGTCTACTTGTTAGCGATTTTGCCGATGATGTTGTAGTTGATCCGTGCATGCTATGCTATTGTTCTTGCCATGTCTAGCTTGCATTTTGTGTATTCTTGATGGGTGTATGCTTAACTTGTCATGATTTGCTCTGTAGTGAGTGCATCGAGCTCGTAAACATGCCTACTTGATACCTGTTTCAGCATGCTCCAGTTTTTCACTGTCTGAGAACTGATTATGTTTTTGCCATGTTCACATGCTTGCAAATGTATTTTCTGATCCCTTTTGGCTCATGGTCACTAAGGGACTTTTGTTAAGCTCTTTGAGTAGCTCCAGGCCATGCTTTACTTTGCCATGTTCAGGACCTGTAGCATATAGTTTTCATGCTCCAAAGTGTGCTACCTGATCTGAGATTCCAGACAAGTGTTAATTTCACCAAGTCTGAGATCTGTTTACCATATGCATTTTTGCCATGCTTGTTTGAACCTGTTAGTGGATGAATTGGCCGTAGCTTAATGCTAGACTTTTGTTAAGCATCTTGAATGCATCCCTGCCATGTATTTTGTTGTCGTGTTTGAGTGCTGTAGCATGTTCATCTCATTGCGTTTAGATGGCTACTTGCTGTAAATCGCAGAACGTGGCCATATTTGAATCGCTTGCCATTTCCAAACCGTAACTCCGATTCCGGCATTCTTTATATCGTTTTCAAGTGATTTAATCTCATATTTCCAGTGGCACACTTGGATTTCCAAGTTGAGGCCAGGTTCATGCCTCCCTTGTCAAATCTTTCATATGCATCCCGCATCGCATCCCGCATAGCTTACCATCTTTGCATCATATTGTTTGAGCTTTGCATGTGATTGATTGTGTTTCGTTTGCTTTTTTGTCTTGTTTGGGTAGAGCCGGGAGACGAGTTCGCTAATGAGGAGCCCGTTGAGTTTGCTTTCGAGGATCCAGTCAACTCTGACAACTTTGCAAGCAAGATGATCATACCCTCGAAATCACTACTATCTTTGCTTTGCTAGATGCTTGCTCTTTTGCTATGCCAATGCTACGATGCCTACCACTTGCTTTCAAGCCTCCCAAATTGCCATGTCAAACCTCTAACCCACCATGTCCTAGCAAACCGTTGATTGGCTATGTTACCGCTTTGCTCAGCCCCTCTTATAGCGTTGCTAGTTGCAAGTGAAGATTGAAGACCATTCCTTGTTGGAACATAATTTACTTGTTGGGATATCATTATATCGCCTTGTTATCTTAATGCATCTATATACTTGGTAAAGGGTGGAAGGATCGGCCTCTCGCCTAGTGTTTTGTTCCACTCTTGCCGCCCTAGTTTCCGTCATATCGGTGTTATGTTCCCGGATTTTGCGTTCCTTACGCGGTTGGGTGATAATGGGAACCCCTTGATAGTTCGCCATGATTAAAGCTTTCCCAACAATGCCCAACCTTGGTTTTACCATTTGCCACCTAGCCTCTTTTCCCTTGTGTTACTGGAGCCCGAGGGTCATCTTATTTTAGCCCCCCCTGGGCCAGTGCTCCTTTGAGTGTTGGTCCAAACTAGAGTCCTGTGCAGCGCCCCCTCGGGGAAACTCGAGGTTTGGTTTTAGTTGTATGGAGCGCTCACCTGAGTGTGCCCTGGGAACGAGATATGTGCAGCTCCTATCGGGATTTGTCGACACATTCGGGCGGTGTTACTGGAGTTGTTTTAACCTGTCGAAGTGTCTTGAAGAACCGAGGTACCGAGTCTGATCGGAACGTATCAGGAGGAGGTATATTCCTTCGTTGACCGTGAGAGCTTGTCATGGGCTAAGTTGGGACTCCCCTGTAGGGATTTGAACTTTCGAAAGCCGTGCCCGCGGTTATGGGCAGATGGGAATTTGTTAATGTCCGGTTGTAGCTAACTTGAACCTTAACTTAATTAAAATGAATCAACAATGTGAGTTGCCGTGATGGTCTCTTCTCGGCGGAGTCCGAGAAGTGAACACGGTGTTGGAGTAATGCTTGCGCAGGTTGTTCTCTAGTTTCTCGCTCGCGCTTTGCCTCCTCTTCTCGCTGTCTTTGCGAACAGGATAGCCACCATATATGCTAGTCGCTTGCTGCAGCTCCACATATTTACCTTGCTTTACCTATAAGCTTAAATAGTCTTGATCGCGAGGGTGCGAGATTGCTGAGTCCTTGTGGCTCACAGATTACTATTACACCAGATGTAGGGCTTGATGATTCCTCTCCAGGTGACGCGCTCGAGCTCAAGTGGGAGTTCGACGAGGACTCTCAACGATACTATGTTTCCTTTCCTGATGATCAGTAGTGGTGCCCAGTTGGGGTGATCGGGACCGTGTCGCATGTTGGGTTGTCTTTTATTTTGGCGCCGTAGTTGGGCCATGAGTGTTTGAATGATGTAATGCTATTTACGTACTTGATTGACATGGCGAGTGTAAGCCAACTATGTTATCTCCCATTTTATTATCTATATTACATGGGATGTTGTGATGATTGCCTAACTTGCGACATATGCCTTCAATGCGATTATGCCTCTAAGTCGTGCCTCGACACGTGGGAGCTATAGTCGCATCGAGGGTGTTACAAGTTGGTATCAGAGCCTTCCCCGACCTTAGGAGCCCCATTGCTTGATCGTTTTTAGCGGCCGAGTTGTGTCTAGAAAAATGTTTTAAGTCATTTAGGAATTATATATCGGAGAGTTTAGGAATTCTTTTTACTTCCCAGTCTCCTCATCGCTCTGGTAAGGCATCCTGACGTAGAGTTTTGACTCTTCTCTTCTCAAATTTCACTAAAAAAAATTTTAGGATCACGCGGGTATCTTGGAATCGTTCCGATGGTTTTATGACGAGAACATTGTCTTGGTGCCTCCTGTCAGGGGTTTTGTGGAAGTGTCCCGGGGAGTTGAGCTCTGAGGTGTTGTCGTCATAATTTTATCGTTGCAGTTCTGGAATACCCGAGTTTAGTACACCGACATCGAAAATCTCTTTTATGTAGTTCGTTGGTGAGATAACCTCGACGCCACCCAGTACTTGGGCGGGAGTTCGGGAGTATCGCCATAACTTGTATAACGGATGCTTTTCAAAGGTTGAGGTAGATGGTTTCCGATGTTTTTCTCGGTTATGTGTTGAAGGATGGATACAGCTGGATGTAGGATTTGCTAGATTTGGGTGAGATATTATGCTTCCCCTATATCCCCAACACCTGATTGCATAACTGGAAAGGTTCGGGAGTTTCATAGGTGGGAATTCAAGTAGCTCTAGCTCTTCTTCCACGGATATTTGGTTTGAGATTGGGATTTCTTACCGAGTATTCGTTCTTGATCCGTACCTTGTTGATTTATTTCTCTACCTAAATTCTAAGTGGCTTCTCAATTTATGGATATGTGACCATTTCAATAGGAATGCATTCGTTCATTTTGTTCGGATGTGAAGACTATATGTTGCAATTTTCATTCCGTTGGATTCAACTTCATTTTATCTGTCAATGTTCTAACGGTGGTCAACCTCTTCAGGATGGCTCCCGCTAAGAGCACCAATCATAATCAGAATCAGGATCCGCCACCACCTCCACCTCCTCCGGAGGCATGGCAAGCTATGATGGCCGCAACCAATGCAAACACACAGTTGATCATGCAAATTCTTCAAGAGCGCAATCAAGGAAACCAAGGGAACCAAGGCAACAATCAGAATCACTTTGCTACACTCAACCAGTTCCTTGCTAACGGGCCAAAGACTTTCAGCAATTGTGTTGAGGCAACCGATGCTAACGATTGGCTCGTGGATCTGTGCAAGCATTTCGAGTGCAGTAACGTCAGGCCTGAGGACTTTGTCAAGTTCACTTCCTTCCAACTCAAAGATCAAGCTGCAGAATGGTTCCAGCAGTACAAGGATTCCAGAGGTGGACTTGTTATTACCTGGGATGAATTCCGTCAAGATTTCAGAGCTCATCATATCCCTCAGAGCGTGGTTGAAAGCAAGCGTGAGGAATTCCGCAACCTGAAGCAAGAATCTTTGTCTATCTATGACTACAACAAGTTGTTCCAGAAGCTCGCCCGCTTTGCCAAGCAGGACGTCCCTGATGAGAAGAGCATGATATACCAGTTCAGGGGTGGTCTCAGAGAAGAAATTCAGCTAGCTCTTGTCCTCTTTGAGCCCTTGAGGTACGATGAGTTCTACAACATCGCACTGAAGCAAGAGGCCGCTCAACTGAGGTGTGATGCTTCCAAGAAGCGATTCAGAGATGCTACTCCTTCTTCCTCTACTCAAGTGGCCAAGCAGCAGAAATATTGGCTTCCTCCTCCTCCGTTCCGTCAGCCGTATCAGAAGAGCAAAGGTGGCAGTGGATCTTTCCACCCACCCAACCCTGGCTTTCAGAACAAGACTTCGTCTCAAGCTCCAAGATCGAGTGCTCCATATCACCATCCGCTTTCAGAGGTCACGTGCAACAAGTGCCAACAGAAGGGTCACTATGCCAACAAGTGTCTCAACCAGAGTCGTCTTCCTCCTCCTCCTCCTATGAGATCGGCAAGTACAGCTGTGGTCAAGCATAACCCCAAGCACGCCAAGGTCAACCTGCTGAATGCAGCCCAGGCAGAGGACTCATCAGATGTCATCATGGGTAACCTTCCTATTAACGATATTCCTGCAAAAGTACTTTTTGACACTGGTGCATCGCATTGTTTCATGTCAAAGCCATTTTTTTTACCAAGCATGAGTTCATTTCTTCTCATTTGGGTAAACAAATGGATATCGTTTCTCCTGGCAAATGTTTGAGTGCAAGTCTGGAGGTGCCAGATGTTACTATCACGTTGGGCGACTACAAGTTTCTTTCTTCCCCAATGGTTCTTGGTAACTCGGATATTGATCTTATTCTCGAGATGGATTGGCTTCCTAAGCACAAGGCGCATCTTGATTGTGCAGCTAGGCAGTTTCAATTGACTCATTCGTCTGAGGATGTAATTGTCTTTGCCGCTCGGGATAATACCATCCGTCTGTTTTCTCGCAACGAGAAGGGTGAACTCGATGCCATCTCTCAAATTCCGGTCGTTTGCGAATATCAAGACGTCTTTCTAGAAGAGCTTCCAGGAATGCCTCCGCACCGGCTAGTTGAATTCGTCATTGATCTTGAGCCTGGCACGGAACCTGTGTGCAAGCGTCCTTACAAGCTCGGACCTGAAGAGTTGAAGGAGCTGAAGAAGCAACTCGATATTCAAGAAAGAATGGGTCTCATCCGGCCTAGTTCTTCTCCGTGGGGTTGTGGGGTTCTTTTTGTGAAGAAGAAGAAGGATGGAACGGACCGACTTTGTGTCGATTACCGTCCATTGAACAAGAAGACCATCAAGAACAAATACCCACTTCCCAACATCAATGAGCTGTTCGAACAACTCAAAGGTGCTCAAGTATTCTCCAAGCTTGATCTCCGCATGGGTTATCATCAGATTCGTATCCGTGAACAAGATATTCCCAAGACGGCCTTCAGGACAAGCTATGGTTCATATGAATACACTGTCTTGTCTTTTGGCCTCGTAAATGCTCCTCCGACGTTCTCTCGCATGATGAACTTCATCTTCAACGCCTACACCAATGACTTCGTTTTGGTCTATCTCGATGACATTCTGGTTTTCTCGAAGAACAAGGAAGATCATGCCAAACACTTGCGTTTGGTACTCGATAAGTTGAGGGAACACAAGTTCTATGCCAAGTTCTCCAAGTGCAAATTTTGGCTCGATGAGGTTCTTTATCTTGGTCATATCATCTCTGCCAGGGGCATTGCGGTGAATCCTGAGAAGGTGTCTGCAATTGTGAATTGGGAACCTCCTCAGAACGTGAAGCAACTCCGTAGCTTCCTCGGTCTCGCAAGCTATTGTCGAAGATTCGTTGAAAACTTTTCCAAGATCGCGAAGCCTCTCTCAAATCTTCTCCAGAAGCACGTCAAGTACGTTTGGTCTCCGGAGTGTGACATTGCTTTCAACACTTTGAAAGAGAAATTGATCACTGCTCCAGTTCTCACTCCGCCTGATGAATCCAAGCCGTACGAGGTCTTTTGTGATGCCTCTCTCCAAGGTCTTGGCGCAGTGTTGATGCAAGAGAAGAAAGTTGTTGCTTATACCTCTCGCCAGTTGAAGCCCAACGAGAAGAACTACCCCACTCATGATCTCGAGTTGGCGGCAGTTGTGCATGCTCTTTTGACTTGGAGACATCTCTTATTGGGAAGAAAAGTGGACATCTTCACTGACCACAAGAGTCTCAAGTACATCTTCACTTAGCCTAATCTCAACCTCAGGCAGACTCGATGGGTCAAAATGATTCAAGAGTATAATCCGAGTATCGAGTATACTCCAATCAAGGCCAATGTGATTGCTGACGCTTTGAGCAGAAAGGCCTATTGCAACAGTCTGATTCTCAAGCCTTATCAACAGGAGCTTTGTGAAGCTTTCTGCAAACTTAATCTGCAAGTTGTTCCTCAAGGTTTCCTCGCCAACCTTCAAGTCTCTCCTACCTTAGAAGACCAAATTCGCCAAGCTCAGCTTCTTGATGCTATGGTGAAAAAGGTGAATATTGGGATTGCCAAGAGTCAACCCAAGTACAAGTGCTACCGCCTTGATGACAAGGATACTCTCTTCTTCGAGGATCGTATTGTTGTGCCCAAAGGTGACCTTCATAAAGTGATCATGAACGAGGCTCACAATTATCTCCTCTCCATCCACCCTGGGAGCACGAAGATGTATCAGGACCTCAAGCAGGCTTATTGGTGGACTCGAATGAAGCGCGAGATTGCTCAATTCGTGAATGAGTGTGATGTCTGTAGAAGAGTGAAGGCAGAACACCAAAGGCCAGCGGGTCTCCTCCAACCTCTTGCCATTCCAGAATGGAAGTTTGACCACATTGAAATGGACTTCGTGACTGGGTTTCCAAAGTCCAAACGTGGCAATGATGCTATATTCGTTGTCATCGACAAACTCACTAAAGTGGCTCACTTTCTGCCTATCAAAGAGTCAATCACTGCAGCTCAATTGGCGGAACTCTATACCTCTCGAATTGTCTCTCTGCACGGTATTCCACAGGTGATCTCTTCAGACCGTGGCAACATCTTTACCTCCAAGTTTTGGGATTCTTTTCAGAAGGCTATGGGCACCAACATCCGCTTCAGCACAACTTTCCATCCTCAAACTAGCGGTCAAGTCGAGCGTGTCAACCAGATTCTTGAAGATATGCTCAGGGCTTGTGTGATCTCCTTCGGCATGAAGTGGGGGGATTGTCTTCCTTATGCTGAATTCTCCTACAACAACAGTTTTCAAGCAAGTTCGGGCAAGGCCCAATTTGAAATTCTGTATGGCAGGAAGTGCCGTACCCCTCTCAACTGGTCTGAAACCGGTGAACGTCAGCTTCTCGGAAATGACTTAATCACAGAGGCAGAGGAAATGTGCAAAGTCATTCGAGATAACCTCAAAGCAGCCCAATCCCGGCAGAAGAGCTACTATGACAGTAAGCACCATGATTTGGCTTTCGAGATCGGAGATCATGTTTACCTCCGCGTCTCTCCTATGAAAGGTACTCGCCGCTTCGGTATCAAAGGGAAGCTTGCTCCTAGATACGTGGGACCTTTCAAGATTGTAAGCAAGAGAGGCGATCTCGCCTATCAACTCGAGCTTCCTTCAAACTTTGCAAATGTTCATGACGTGTTCCATGTCTCTCAGCTCCGAAAGTGCTTCAAGACTCCTAACCGCACCGTTAACTTCGAGGACATTGAGCTACAAGAAGATCTCTCTTACCGTGAGCACCCAGTTGCTATTCTTGAAGAGACTGAACGCAAGACTCGCAACAAGTCAATCAAATTCCTCAAAGTCAAGTGGTCACACCATTCCGACCGTGAAGCTACCTGGGAACGCGAGGATCACCTCTGTTCTGAGTACTCGGCGTTCTTTCAGTCCTAGATCTCGGGACGAGATCCTTTCGTAGTGGTGGAGTGTTGTAACACCCCGGATATGATTTACCCAATATGTATTCCAACTCTTGCCGTTTCTGGCGTTAAGTTATTTTATTTTCTCGGGTTCGGGTCTTTGTCTCCATGTGTTGTTATCGTTGTCATGCATCTCATATCATGTCATCATGTGCATTGCATTTGCATACGTGTTCATCTCATGCATTCGAGCATTTTCCCCGTTGTCCGTTTTGCATTCCGGCGCTCCGTTCTCCTCCGGTGGTCAATTCTACCTTTCTTTCGTGTGTGGGGATTAAACATTTCCGGATTGGACCGAGACTTGCCAATCGGCCTTGGTTTACTACCGGTAGACCGCCTGTCAAGTTTCGTACCATTTGGACTTCGTTTGATACTCCAACGGTTAACCGAGGGACCGAAAAGGCCTCGTGTGTGTTGCAGCCCAACATCCCTCCAATTTGGCCCAAAACCCACCAAAACCCTCTCCATCATCTAGAGCGTTTGATCACGATCGCGTGGCCGAAAACCGCACCTCATTTGGACACTCCTAGCTCCCTCTAGGTCTATAAATAGGTCCTCCTCCGAAAATCCGGATCTCTTCCCCGTCCAAACCCTAAAAATCGCCCCGCCGCCACCGGACATGTCCGGCCGCCGCCGGACGAAGTCGCCGCCGCCGCCCGCGCCAGTCAGGAGGCGCCACGTGGCCGGCCGCCTCCTCCCACCGCCGCGGCCCGCCCGGCCCGCACCCGGCCCTCGAGGGCACGAACCGGCGCCCGCGCCCCGCCGCCCTTCTCCTACCTCCCGCCGCCGCCTTGCTCAGCTCCGGCGAGCGCGAGCCGCCGCACCACCGCTCCGTCGCTCTGCCCGGCCGCCGTACGCCGCCCACCGTCGCCCACCGCCTCCTTGACGTCCGGCCCCGCCGACCTCCTCCTCCCCTCGTCGCCGGCCTCCTCCACGCCAAATCCGGCCGCCGTCGACTACAACTCCGGCCGGCGAGCTTCGGGAAGCGCGCCGCTACAGTGCCGGTCAATCTGAGATCCAAATCCAGTTTCCTTGCGGTTGACTTTTATCCCTGAAACCCTAATAATTTGCATATTTCATCATGCTATAACCCCGCATCCTTAGCTTCGTTTTGGGCATATAGCATATCAAAATGTTCGCCTCAGAGAGTACATCATTTCATTCCATTGCATTATTTTCATTTGAGTTTATCTTGATGCCCGAAATGCTGCTAGAAGAGGTTTACTTGAGATAATTGTCAGATCTGCTGCTCCATTTAGATATTTGTCATTTTTGCCATGATTATTGTGTGCATGATATGCCCATTTGCTCTACATGTGTTTTGTTAAGGGTTTTGCCATCTTTCTAGAGGTGCAACCCATGTATTTTTGTGATGTGTGTGGTGACTAGCACAAGCTTGCAAAGTGAGGCACTTGGTAATCCTGATTTCAGGGACTTAGCATTTCCACTAACTCCTTGATCTGTTTTTCTCATGATGCCATATGTTCATGTTGTTTTCTTAGTGATCCGTGCGTCTTTTGAGGATGATCAGTAAGGATGTTTTGTTAATCTCGTAGTGCTCTATTCATCCATGTCTTTGTTTGCAATTATGGAGCACCCTAGCTTGAGTCAATCGAGCTCTACTTTTGTCATTTCGTGAATCTGGGCAGGTTGTCTACTTGTTAGCGATTTTGCCGATGATGTTGTAGTTGATGCGTGCATGCTATGCTATTGTTCTTGCCATGTCTAGCTTGCATTTTGTGTATTCTTGATGGGTGTATGCTTAACTTGTCATGATTTGCTCTGTAGTGAGTGCATCGAGCTCGTAAACATGCCTACTTGATACCTGTTTCAGCATGCTCCAGTTTTTCACTGTCTGAGAACTGATTATGTTTTTGCCATGTTCACATGCTTGCAAATGTATTTTCTGATCCCTTTTGGCTCATGGTCACTAAGGGACTTTTGTTAAGCTCTTTGAGTAGCTCCATGCCATGCTTTACTTTGCCATGTTCAGGACCTGTAGCATATAGTTTTCATGCTCCAAAGTGTGCTACCTGATCTGAGATTCCAGACAAGTGTTAATTTCACCAAGTCTGAGATCTGTTTACCATATGCATTTTTGCCATGCTTGTTTGAACCTGTTAGTGGATGAATTGGCCGTAGCTTAATGCTAGACTTTTGTTAAGCATCTTGAATGCATCCCTGCCATGTATTTTGTTGTCGTGTTTGAGTGCTGTAGCATGTTCATCTCATTGCGTTTAGATGGCTACTTGCTGTAAATCGCAGAACGTGGCCATATTTGAATCGCTTGCCATTTCCAAACCGTAACTCCGATTCCGGCATTCTTTATATCGTTTTCAAGTGATTTAATCTCATCTTTTCAGTGAAACACTTGTATTTCCAAGTTGAGGCCAGGTTCATGCATCCCTTGTCAAATCTTGCATATGCATCCCGCATAGCATACCATCTTTGCATCATATTGTTTGAGCTTTGCACATGATTGATTGTGTTCCGTTTGCTTGTTTGTCTTGTTTGTGTAGAGCGGGGAGACGAGTTCGCTAATGAGGAGCCCGTTGAGTTTGCTTTCGAGGATCCAATCAACTCTGACAACTTTGCAGGCAAGATGATCATACCCTCGAAATCACTACTATCTTTGCTTTGCTAGATGCTCGCTCTTTTGCTATGCCAATGCTACGATGCCTACCACTTGCTTTCAAGCCCCCCAAATTTCCATGTCAAACCTCTAACCCACCATGTCCTAGCAAACCGTTGATTGGCTATGTTACCGCTTTGCTCAGCCCCTCTTATAGCGTTGCTAGTTGCAGGTGAAGATTGGAGACCGTTCCTTGTTGGAACATTATTTACTTGTTGGGATATCATTATATTGCCTTGTTATCTTAGTGCATCTATATACTTGGTAAAGGGTGGAAGGCTCGGCCTCTCGCCTAGTGTTTTGTTCCACTCTTG
The DNA here is from genome assembly GCF_003073215.2 of Triticum urartu. Taxonomy (NCBI): domain Eukaryota; kingdom Viridiplantae; phylum Streptophyta; class Magnoliopsida; order Poales; family Poaceae; genus Triticum; species Triticum urartu. The sequence goes on along the minus strand of NC_053025.1, from coordinate 574,507,600 downwards.
CCGCCCTAGTTTCCGTCATATCGGTGTTATGTTCCCGGATTTTGCGTTCCTTACGCGGTTGGGTGATAATGGGAACCCCTTGATAGTTCGCCTTGATTAAAGCTTTCCCAGCAATGCCCAACCTTGGTTTTACCATTTGCCACCTAGCCTCTTTTCCCTTGGGTTTCCGGAGCCCGAGGGTCATCTTATTTTAGCCCCCCCTGGGCCAGTGCTCCTCTAAGTGTTGGTCCAAACTAGAGTCCTGTGCAGCGCCCCCTCGGGGAAACTCGAGGTTTGGTTTTAGTTGTATGGAGCGCTCATCTGTGTGTGCCCTGAGAACGAGATATGTGCAGCTCCTATCGGGATTTGTCGGCACATTCAGGCGGTGTTGCTGGATTTGTTCTAACCTGTCGAAGTGTCCTGAAGAATCGAGGTACCGAGTCTGATCGGAACGTCTCAGGAGGAGGTCTATTCCTTCGTTGACCGTGAGAGCTTGTCATGGGCTAAGTTGGGACTCCCCTGCAGGGATTTGAACTTTCGAAAGCCGTGTCCGCGGTTATGGGCAGATGGGAATTTGTTAATGTCCGGTTGTAGATAACTTAAACCTTAACTTAATTAAAATGAATCAACAGTGTGAGTTGCCGTGATGGTCTCTTCTAGGCGGAGTCCGGGAAGTCAACACGGTGTTGGAGTAATGCTTGCGCAGGTTATTCTCTAGTTTCTCGCTCGCTCTTTGCCTCCTCTTCTCGCTCTCTTTGCGAACAGGATAGCCACCATATATGCTAGTCGCTTGCTGCAGCTCCACATATTTACCTTGCTTTACCTATAAGCTTAAATAGTCTTGATCGCAAGGGTGCGAGATTGCTGAGTCCCTGTGGCTCACAGATTACTATTACACCAGATGCAGGGCCTGATGATTCCGCTCCAGGTGACGCGCTCGAGCTCAAGTGGGAGTTCGACGAGGAATCTCAATGATACTATGTTTCCTTTCCTGATGATCAGTAGTGGTGCCCAGTTGGGGTGATCGGGACCGTGTCGCATGTTGGGTTGTCTTTTATTTTGGCACCATAGTCGGGCCATGAGTGTTTGAATGATGTAATGCTATTTATGTACTTGATTGACGTGGCGAGTGTAAGCCAACTATGTTATCTCCCCTTTTATTATCTATATTACATGGGATGTTGTGATGATTGCCTAACTTGCGACATATGCCTTCAATGCGATTATGCCTCTAAGTCGTGCCTCGACACGTGGGAGCTATAGTCGCATCGAGGGTGTTACATTAAAATCCTGCATGATGTAACAGTCCTTCCAAAGAAACGACGCCGGCTTCTCGTTTGATCCATGCTTTGCAGGGCTGATTTAACAGTTGCTCCAAACTGGAGCCTAAACCTCCGCCCCTCTGGGGCTGCTTGCCCTTACGGCGCTGGCCATTCTCCTGAGCATTGGTGTTAGAAACAAAGTCCAAGCTGCTGTCGGCCTTGCACTTACCACTGTTCCCATGGCCCGCCGGATTATGCTGCTGACCCTTGGCGTTACCGTTCTTCTTCCCTTTCCCCGATTTGTCCTCCTCTGAGTCCGGGTCCTTGGTACTATCTGAATCGGCATATTTAACCAAAGCGGCCATGAGCGTTGACATATCATTGCAGTAACGTTTGAGCCTCCCTAACTTCTGTTTGAGCGGTAGAAAACGGCAATTGCCCTCCAACGTTAGTACTGCGGTATCTGCATTGATACGATCCGATGAATGTAAAATTGCTGAGACCCGCTTGACCCAATGGGTCATGGACTCCCCCTCCTCTTGGACATAAGCGGCCAGATCCATGATTGACATGGGCTGCTTACAAGTATCTTTGAAGTTCTGGATAAACCGGTGCTCCAACTCGGCCCATGATCCAACGGAGTTAGTTGGTAAGCTCTTCAACCAAGTACGAGATGTTCCTTCCAACATCATGGTGAAGTATTTAGCACACACTGCCTCATCCACAACTAACATCTCCATTGCCATCTCATAGCTTTCAACCCATGCCTCTGGTTGTAAATCGGCGGTGTAATTTGGTACCTTACGAGGTCCCTTGAAGTCCTTAGGCAATCTCACATTACGCAAAGCGGGGGTGAGATATGGCACCCCTAAGGAGCTGAATACCACACCTGGCTCTACTGAAGTGGTAGGGTGAACCGGAGTATGTTGACGCGCTCCGTGTCGAGCCGCTAGCTCGGCCTCCCGACGCGCGCGGCCGTGATCCACAACATCCTATGCATTAGTACCTTCCCCTGTCGGGTTGTGTCCTCGCGGCGAATCACGGCGGCATGCACTTCTTGACACGGCCGGTTCATACTCAACATGTCTGCTATAGCTCCTGCTCGGACGGGGAGTGGAATGAATCCTCTCGCGACTGTGTGAATATGCCTGCTGCTGATTTAGCGCCGTTTGAAGGAGATCTCTGGCTCGACGTGCCTCAATCGCGACTGGTGATTCGTCGTCGGTTGGGAGAGCTGCCAGGTGTGAAGAGCCGGCCACAATATTGTCCAACGGGTTAGAATAATGCCCGGGAGGTGTTGGTACATACTGTGGCACAACGTTGTTCTGACGAGGTGGGTCCATCGTGCGCGGTTGAACCGGCGCTCCTGTTCCTGGTGCCTCCACCCGGTTCAGTACTGGCTGGTGACTAGCTCCTGCTCCTAGTGTGTTAAAGAGATTTCCCGGCTCATAACCCAACGGGAGATGCGATCGGTACCTTCTTCTCAGGACCTCTTCAGAAGCATTCTGATCCAGCCTAATCTGGTAGGCCTGTGCTTCCAATTCAGCCTGTTCTGTAGCCATCCTAGCATTCTCCGCCGCTAGGTCCGCTTTAGCCTGGTGAGGGAGTCCTGGATTAGGGGGTGTCCGGATGGCCGGACTATACCTTCGGCCGGACTCCTGGACTATGAAGATACAAGATTGAAGACTTCGTCCCGTGTCCGGAAGGGACTTTCCTTGGCGTGGAAGGCAAGCTTGGCGATACGGATATGTAGATCTCCTACCATTGTAACCGACTCTGTGTAACCCTAGCCCTCTCCGGTGTCTATATAAACCGGAGAGTTTTAGTCCGTAGGACGAACAACAATCATACCATAGGCTAGCTTCTAGGGTTTAGCCTCTCTGATCTCGTGGTAGATCTACTATTGTACTACCCATATCATCGATATTAATCGAGCAGGACATAGGGTTTTACCTCCATCAGGAGGGCCCGAACCTGGGTAAAACATCATGTCCCCTGCCTCCTGTTACCATCCGACCTAGACGCACAGTTCGGGACCCCCAACCCGAGATCCACCGGTTTTGACACCGACATTGGTGCTTTCATTGAGAGTTCCCCTGTGTCATCACTTTTAGGCCCGATAGCTTCTCCGATCATAGACAGCGATGCGATCCAGGGTGAGACTTTTCTCCCCGGACAGATCTTCGTATTCGGCAGCTTTGCACTGCGGGCCAATTCACTTGGTCATCTGGAGCAGATCGAAAGCTACGCCCCTAGCCATCAGGTCAGATTTGGAAGTTTGAACTACACGACTGACATCCGCGGAGACTTGATCTTCGACGGATTCAAGCCATAGCCGAGAGCGCTACACTGTCACGATGGGCATGATTTAGCTCTGCCGCCGAACAGTGCCCTGGAGGCCGCACCTGTGTCCGCTCCGACCCCTAGCTCGGAGCCGATCACACCAACAGAGTATGGGTGGTTAGACACCGCCTCGGGGCTGCAATTTCTACGGCGATCGAGCCGAACACCAGCCCTATTCTCTGTGAAGCCCGTGACTCCAAGGAGCCAGACTCCTCTCCAGACTCCGAACCCTCCGCACCCCGACCGATCGAACCCGATTGGGCGCCGATCATGGAGTTCACCGCCGCGGACATCTTTCAGCACTCGCCCTTCGGCGATATTCTGAAGTCACTAAAGTCTCTCTCTTTGTCAGGAGAGCCCTGGCCGGACTATGGTCGGCAAGGTTGTGATGCGGATGATGAAGAAGTTCAAAGCCCACCCACCACCCACTTCATAGCCACTGTCGATGATTTAACGGACATGCTCGACTTCGACTCCGAAGACATCGACGGTATGAACGCCAATGCAGGAGACGATCAAGAACCTGCGCCTATAGGGCACTGGAAAGCCACCTCGTCGTATGATATATACATGGTGGACAATCCAAAAGAAGGCAATGGCGATGGAACAGCGAAGTATGACCCCTCCAAGAAGTAGCCTAAGCGCCAGTGCCAGTGGCGCCGCTCTAAATCCCGCCAAAACAAAAACGGTGATTTTGGCACGGGGGATAATAACACCCCGGACAGTGCTGAAGAAAACCACCTCTAGCAAGATTCAGCATAGGAGGATAGAGAAGCCAGCCCTCATGAGAGAGCGACAGACAGAGAGGTCGAGGACGATAATTAGATGCCTCCCTCCGAAGACGAGGCAAGCCTCGACGACAACGAATTTTTCATGCTGGAGGATCCCGTCGAACAAGAGCGTTTCAAACGCAGGCTTATGGCCACGGCGAGCAGCCTCAAGAAAAAACAGCAACAGCTTAGAGCTGATCAAGATTTGCTAGCCGACAGATGGATTGAAGTCCTTGCGTCCGAAGAGTATGAACTCGAACGCCCCTCCAAGAGCTGCCCAAAGCGCAGGTTTCTACCCCAATTAGAGGAGGAAGCACCTAAACATACATCACCAACGCATGATGCGGCCTACAGGCCACCCCGTGGCCGCGACAGAGAGGCCTCTCGGCCCTCCACTCAAGCTGCACCCCGGCGCCGCTCAAAAACTACCAAGGCATGGGAAAATGCGCCATACCTGCGAGATATATTGGAGGACAAGGCAAGGCAAACAAGATCGATCTACGGATCACGTGGGCGCCCCACGGCACGAGACGGTACTCGTCACGCCGGATACAGTAAATCTGGCCGGGCCAAACACAGTAGACAAAGCTCGTTTGAGCTGCGTCGTGATGTAGCCCAATACAGAGGCTCCGCACACCCACTATGCTTCACTGATGAAGTAATGGATCATCAAATCCCCGAGGGTTTCAAACCCATGAACATCGAATCATACGATGGCACAACAGATCCTGCGGTATGGATCAAGGACTATCTCCTTCATATCCACATGGCCCGCGGTGATGACCTACACGCCATCAAGTACCTCCCACTCAAGCTTAAAGGACCAGCCCGGCATTGGCTTAACAGCTTGCCAGCAGAATCAATTGGTTGTTGGGAGGACCTGGAAGCTGCATTCCTCGATAATTTCCAGGGCACTTATGTGCGACCACCAGACGCCGATGACCTAAGCCACATAATTCAGCAGCCAGAGGAATCGGCCAGACAATTCTGGACACGGTTCCTAACCAAGAAAAATCAAATCATCGACTGTCCGGACGCAGAGGCCCTAGCAGCCTTCAAGCATAACATCCGCGACGAGTGGCTTGCACGGCACCTAGGACAGGAAAAGTCGAAATCTATGGCAGCCCTCACGACACTTATGACCCGCTTTTGCACAGGAGAAGACAGTTGGCTAGCTCGCAGCAATAACATGACCAAGAGCCCTGGTAATTCGGATACCAAGGACAGCAGTGGTAGGTCGCGTCGCAACAAGCAAAAACGCCACATTAACGGCGACAATGCTGAGGATACGGCAGTTAATGCCAGATTCAAAGGCTCTAAACCCGGTCAGCGGAAAAAGGCATTCAAAAGAAATACTCCGGGCCCGTCCAGTTTGGACCGAATACTCGACCGCTCATGCCAGATACATGGCACCCCCGAAAAACCATCCAATCACACCAACAGGGATTGTTGGGTGTTCAAGCAAGCAGGCAAGTTAAAGGCCGAAAGCAGAGACAAGGGGTTGCATAGCGATGATGAGGGGGAGCCCCGGCCGCCGAACAACAGCGGACAGAAAGGTTTTCCCCCACAAGTGCGGACGGTGAACATGATATACGCAAACCACGTCCCCAAGAGGGAGCGGAAGCGTGTGCTAAGGGACTTATACGCGATGGAGCCAGTCGCCCCAAAGTTCAACCCATGGTCTTCCTGCCCGATCACTTTTGATCGAAGGGACCACCCCACTAGCATCCGTCATGCCAGATTCGCCGCATTGGTTCTAGACCCAATTATTGACGGATTTCACCTCACTAGAGTCCTTATGGATGGCGGCAGCAGCCTGAACCTGCTTTATCAGGATACAGTGCAGAAAATGGGCATCGATCCCTTGAGGATTAAACCCACCAGAACGACCTTTAAAGGCGTCATACCAGGTGTAGAAGCCAACTGTACAGGCTCAGTTACACTTGAAGTGGTCTTCGGATCTCCGGATAATTTCCGAAGCGAGGAGTTAATCTTTGACATAGTCCCGTTCCGTAGTGGCTATCATGCACTGCTCAGGCGAACCGCATTTGCCAAGTTCAATGCGGTGCCGCACTACGCATACCTCAAGCTCAAGATGCTAGACCCTCGAGGTGTCATCACGATCAACAGAAACACCGAACGCTCTCTCCGAACGGAGGAGCATACGGCGGCTATCGCAGCGGAAGTACAAAGCAGCCTCTCAAGGCAATTCTCCAGTCCGGCCATTAAACGTCTGGACACCATCAAGCGCGCCCGGAGTAACCTACAACAAGACTGCCTGGCACGTTCCGAGCAAGCGTAGCAATGCGGCCCCAACCCCAGCCCTCGCGAACTTGCGAAACCAGTGTTGCGCGTACATAACTACGCTCTTGAAATACCATGGGCACAGGGGGAGGGGCACCATCACGGCACGCCCGAAACGCGGCTTAAACCGCACTAGGGGCTGCCGATTTCTTAATTTTCTCTTATTTTCAGGACTCCATTCTTCGGAAGTCTTGTCCGGCAGTACAATTGCCGCAGAAACGATACAACCAGGGAAGCAGAAAGCTACGCCGCACTACGGAAATCTAAGGTGGTCTCTATAACGAGCAGTATACCTGTTTCGCATAACATTCCACAGCTCGCCCCTGGAAAGGACATATTTGATAGTCCCATCTTTTGCTTATCGCACTATTTGTATCGTTCTGCTTTGATCGCAGCTTTTTTAAATAAACAATGCATAGCTTCCGTCTATTATTGCATTACCTCTTTTTTTATGAATATATGTTCATTAATGACATGTTGCACCCGTACACTTTGGTACGGCCAATACGCTAGGGGCTTAAGTACCCCACAACATGGTGTGAGAAGTCCGAACACTTTCACAAGTGCAGCACCCCGAACTTATAGCATTATATGCATCGGCTCTGAATCATGTCTTGGGTCAATAGTTGGGTTTTCCCGGCTCCTATGTTTTGGTACCTTACGTTCCGTCATATCGGCTAAGGTAGCACTAGGAGAACTACTGCGATTGTGCCCCAGTTGAGCTGGGCTAAGCACCTTAGTAGAGAAAGCTAAAACTGACCGTCATGATGAGGCGAGAGCTGGTCGCTGTTCGAAAGGTTTTCGAGTCTCTAAAGACTTATGCCGCTTAGAGCGAGGACTTGGCTTTGTCCGGCCTAGGCGTGGATAGCGCCCTGAACTCGGTCTTCCGAACACTAGGGGCTTTGCCGAAATTTAAAATTATAGAATTCTATGGCTAAGTGAGAGTGTTCAAGCATTATAGTCTGATTTCCTTGTTCGTTGTGTTGAGCGCCTCCCTCGAAGGACCCAAGAATGGGAAAAAGAGCGCTCATGTTTATCCCGAACACCCCAGCACTCATGGCATGGGGGCAGAAGCCGACGACTCGCCATCTCTCAAATTTGATAAACAGCCACACAGAAGGTAATATTTTAAATTCAAAAGCGTTGCTTAGCGCATATGAACAAGTTTTCAGCGTACAGGATCACAAATGTGAGTTTACTCAAAAATTACATCTTTGGAGCATTCATCCGCTATAAGGCGGGCACCCTTTAGGACGCCCTCATAATACGCTTCCGGGACGCGATGCTCCTTTCCCGGCGGCGGCCCATCCTTCACTAGCTTCTCCGCATCCATCTTGCCCCAGTGCACTTTAGCACGGGCAAGCGCCCTACGGGCACCTTCCATGCAGACGGAGCGCTTGATTACTTCAAGCCGTGGACAGGCATCCACCAGCCGCCTCACCAGCCCGAAGTAGCTCCCAGGCAGAGCCTCTCCAGGCCATAGCCGAACTATGAGGCCCTTTACGGCCTGTTCGGCAACCTTGTGGAGCTCGATCATCTGCTTCAGCTGGTCGCTCAAAGGCACCAGGTGTCCAGCCTCAGCATACTGAGACCAGAACACCTTCTCCGTCGAGCGCCCCTCCTCGGCTCGGTAGTAGGTGGCGGCATCAGACGCACTGCAGGGTAAATCTGTGAATGCTCCTGGAGAGCTCCGGACTCAGGTAAGTAACAAATAATTCACTTTCACGTGCTTGCTTTGCATAATGAATGCCTTACCCGCCGCTATCTTCTTCATCTTGTCAATTTATTTGAGGGCTTCCTGGGCTTTGGCCTTGGCAGACTTCGCGCTTTTGAGGGTTGAGGGCTGCCGCAAGCTCGGACGCTTGCGTCTTTGAGTCAAGCTCCAAACTCTCGTGTTTTTTCACGAGAGCCTGGAGCTCTTTCTGCACCTCCTCCACCCGCGCCTCCTGCTTCTCTCTCTCCGTGCGCTCCGTGGCAGCCCTGTTTTCGGCCTCGGACAACGCTTGCTTAAGGGTTGCCACCTCGGCCGTGGCCCCCATAATAGCACGTTGATCCTGTCATTTTTTGCAACCACATCTTCTCTATATAATTGCGCAAGGTATTACTTACCTTCCTTCTCCTCAAGTTGCCTCTTTGCATGGCCGAGCTCGTTCTCGGACCATGGGAGGTTCTGCTTCAGCGTATCCACCTCCGCAGTCAGTGCGGCGGAGGCCAGCAGCGAAGCCTGCATACGCATATTGACTTGATTATGTGAGACTCCTGCGATTATTATATCCTCTATTTGGCTTTTCTTTCCGAACGCCGAACAGAGCATCAGGGGCTACTGTCTATGCGGTAAATATTTTTACATATTCTTTACTTACCTCAAAGCCTATTAGAAGGCAGGCACAGGCTTAGTCAGTCCGCTCTTGGCGGACTGAACCTTCTGGATCACCGCACTCATAATAGTGCGGTGCTCCTCGTCGATGGAGGCGCCGTTAAGCGTCTCCAGCAAATTGTCCGGTGCCTCCGGTTGGATGGAGGTCACCGGCTCGGTAGGCTTGCTCCTCTTGGAAGGAGGCTGCCTACCGGAGTCTGGAATCGTTGAAGGTTCCGGCGCGGTGTCCGGCTCAAGGACGGACTTGGAGCCCTTGGGGGTTCTATCCCCTTTACGCCTGGAGTCCGGGAGGTTGCCTTGCGGTGCTTCCAGGACCACCTCCTCCTGGCTTGGAACCTGTTGGGACGCCACCTCGGTGCCATCCATAGGGTGGGGGAGGAAGCCGTCTGAAGCGAATTCACATTCGACAAGTCCAGGGAGCTGCTCGACGACTCATCGAGCCCGACCTTGGGCGGACTGCACAATCATGCTTAATGTAAGGAAAAGCTGTGCAATGGGGGAATACTATGAATCACTCTGGTATCCGGATACTTACGATTTTGCCAGGGGCTTGGCCCTATGCGGCCACTCCTCTTCGCCGTCGTTGGCATTGGTGGAGTAGTCTGGAGGAGGGGTCTTCCCCCTCTTGGACCCTTCGGCCTCCCCGGTTGGGGCGGCCTTCCTTTTCTTCCCTCCCCCCGCTGGCGGGGGAGAGGTCTCTTCTTCCTCCTCCTCGTCTTCACGGGAGGAGTGCGTCTTGGAGTCGTCGGATGATGAATACGACACCCCCAGGCGCCGGGCACTCTTCCGAGTTCCCATGGCCTTCTTCTTGGCCTTCTTCTCCGGCACCACATAGGGTGCCAGAACCAGCAGCTTCGCCAAGCGAGCGTCCACTGGCCTTCGGGCAAAGGAGCCGGACAGTTGATCTGTCCCTGATTGCCACCCCTTTAGGGACTCCACGAAGGAGCCCTCGGGCCATAGGACATTGGGCATCTTGCCCACCATGGCGCCTCCGCACTCCGCCTGAGTGCCGCGCACCACCTTCGGCTTGACATTGAAAGTCTTGAGCCATTGGCCGAAATGGGGGCGGATGCAGAAGAAAGCCTCGCACACGACGATAAACGCCGAGATATTGAGGACAAAGTTCGGGGCCAGATCGTGGAAATCCAGGCCATAGTAGAACATGAGCCCCCGGAAAAATGGGTGGAGAGGGAAGCCCAGTCCGCGGAGGAAATGGGGGAGGAACACCACCCTCTCTTGGGGCCTGGGGGTGGGGATGAGCTGCCCCTCTTCGGGAAGCCGGTGCGCAATGTCGTTAGACAAGTATTCGGCCTTCCTCAGTTTTTTGATGTGTCCCTCCATGACGGAGGAGACCATCCACTTGCCTCCCGCTCTGGACATGGCTGGAGAAGGTTGAGGTGGGGTGTGCGGACTTGGGTGCTGGAGCACGAGTGCGCGGAAATGGATAGGCAAAGGAGGAAGAAGGCGTGGATGAAAAGGTGGATCCTTATCCCCTTATATGGGCGGATGCAACTATGCGCCCCCACCAGCCTGGTAAAACTCGCTTATCTCCCAAGCGCCGTAGTCAATCGCACGGTTGGGTTACCCACACCCGTATTGATGAGAATCCTGGAATAAGGGGACACGATCTCTGCTTTAACAAGACGTGCCGAGCAAACCGCCTCGCTAAACACGCAGAGGTGGGACAATAAAACGATTCAAATAAAGACTTGGCCGTGGTGTGATGTCACGCTACGGAATACGTCAGCAAATTAGATTTGTGTAAATATTATTCTCTCTATGGCAATATGTGGAAACTTATTTTGCAGAGCCGGACACTACCTTTGTGTTCAAAATCTTCTATGAAGTACTTGGAGGAGGAACCCGCCTTGCAATGTCGAAGACAATCTGCGCACCGGACTCGTCGTCATTGAAGCCTGGTTCAGGGGCTACTGAGGGAGTCCTGGATTAGTGGGTGTCCGGATGGCCGAACTATACCTTCGGTTGGACTCCTGGACTATGAAGTTACAAAATTGAAAACTTCGTCCCGTGTCCGGAAGGGACTTTCCTTGGCGTGGAAGGCAAGCTTGGCGATACGGATATGTAGATCTCCTACCATTGTAACCGACTCTGTGTAACCCTAGCCCTCTCCGGTGTCTATATAAACAGGAGAGTTTTAGTCCGTAGGACGAACAACAATCATACTATAGGCTAGCCTCTAGGGTTTAGCCTCTCTGATCTCGTGGTAGATCTACTCTTGTACTACCCATATCATCAATATTAATCGAGCAGGACGTAGGGTTTTACCTCCATCAAGAGGGCCCGAACCTGGGTAAAACATCATGTCCCCTGCCTCCTGTTACCATCCGACCTAGACGCACAATTCGGGACCCCCTACCCGAGATCCGCCGGTTTTGACACCGACACCTGGGCAATCTAATCCTTTACCTTTGCAATCTACGCATTGTGCTGATCCTTAGCTGCTGCATCCACCTCTGCAGCCATTAACGTTGCCAAAGCATCAAACAGGTCAGCCAGGACCTGAGCCGGAGGCGGCGCAGAGGCTCCTGCCCCCGCTGACGTGGCTATTGTTGAACCGGAGAGCATTGCTGCAGCAGTTGATGAGTGAGGCGCCGACTGTGTACTGGCCATGAACATAGCGGCCCGGTTTGGCAGATCAGGGGGGTCCAGAATACTGTTGCCCTCGGATCCCCCACCAATCCGGCCATCTTGTAACTGATAGAGCGATTCGGTCTCTCCAGAAGACTTGTCGTCGGAACAGACAACGGTTTCTCCATCGGACGCCGGTCCTTCCTCGTATTCTGCTCCATGGATAGCACCTACGAAGACGTGCTTCATCACAGGCTAAACCCGCGAAGAACTTGTACACTGAGCCGTTTCCATGATGTCGGTGCAGGTGTCCGGCTCAGGGGCCGGTTCGCCAATCTTGCCGATGAAGACGTGAATCCCACCAAAGGGGACCTGGTACCCATATTCAATTGAATCGGCCTCGGGACCCCATCCTGCGTTGTTGATGTAGAGCTTGCCGCGACGACTCTTCGTCATCCGGCCCATGGCATATCCCTTGAGTCCATCAAAGTTGCCCTTCAAGAACTCGAAACCATCATGCGATAGCCCCATGGTGGGCGCCAACTGTCGTGGGTTTGTCACGGCAGATGTCCTTGTGAAAAGACTTAGTGTGGAGCCATCGCAACGGGTTAACTTAAAGGGGTTAGACCGGACAAGGGGACACGAAGAGTTTATACTAGTTCGGCCCCTTCGATGAAGGTAAAAGCCTACGTCTAGTTGTGATTGGTATTGCTTAGGTTTCGAAGGCCAGGGAGCGAATCCTCTTTGTCTCGCTCTCGAGTTGTTGTCTCTCCCTTGAACCGCTGCCGGGTCATCCCCTTATATACATGGGTGGCGCCCGTCGGTTTACAGAGTCCCGAAGCCGGATCATAAACTTTTCCGGTTCGGTCTCTACACTTCCTATCTTACAAAGAAAGTTACATGATTAAGCCGGTTTACATCTACAGTCCTTAACTCACTTCTGGGCCTTGGGCCTTCGTAAAGCGCCATCATCTTCACATCTTCATGGGCTTCTAATCTTCATAAAGTTAATCCAGATACTCCTGGCCGGTTTACGTCCAGTAGTAATATCCCCAACAGCTTCCTTGGGTGAATAAGCAGTCAACTTTGGGAGTTGTTGCAGAGCTCCTCGGAAATTCGCGAAGTCTTAACAGCCTGGACACCTTCCACGAGAAAGACTACAAATTTTGACTCATAACTCTAAATGATGTGAGGTTTTTTGCATTGGAAATATAATTTGATGGAGCTTCTGGTGATGTACCCCTATGGCCCCGTCTCTCCACCACATGGGTGTGGCACAAAGAAACATCAGAGGTAAAATCTGAAAGCATCAGCTTCACTTGAAACTTGTTTTCTCCAACCTTTTTCCTCCAAAGCGATTGCTCCAAAAGCTCATAGGTTGTTGGATTTCTTCCATGTGATACCTAAGTTCAACCAACAACAATGGAGATGAAAGTGCATCCATGTGGTCAAGATTGTGGTATGAACTTAAGTTAGCGTTCACCTGGCCATGTGTTTGCTTGATTCAGCTTAGTAATTCTTTCCAACTAAATTGTGCAGTTTTCTGAAATGTCATGCATGATGTACCCATGTGCTCATCAAAAAGGAAAACCACAATTTCGAGCCAGAGGGCCAAAGTTCAACCTGGAGGCAATGCTGAACCAGCCTTGCCGGAAGCATATATAGTTATGGAGACATGCCATCGACTCATTTGTGGAAAGATTGTTTCATGAAGGATTATAAGAATTCCAGTTCTCATGAGGATCATCATAATAACAATGGTACACATGGCGGGTCAGGTTCCCGCTCGCACGAGCCTGGCTTTGGTGGCGGCGGCTCAAGTTCCGGATTTCAAGGTCAGGGCAATCAAGGCGGTTTTAACCAGTAGACAAATCAGGTAATCAGCAACAATAGTCAAGGTATCAGAGTAATCCAAAGAAGCTTAATAGTGGCTAATATCATGTTTTACTACCAGCCTGTGCAAGTGAGATCAGAAGGTTCATAAACGAGCCGTAAGTGTAGTTGAGCCGGCCGTACCTAGACACTTACAATGGTCAGAGCAGCCATTTGTATGGAGCCGTGAGGATCACCAGCCCCGGGTTGACAATCCGGATCAGCTGGCTTTGGTGGTGGCCCCTCAGGTTGGAGGGTAAAAGTTCACTAAGGTGCTTATGGATGGAGGCAGTAGTATCAATATTCTTTATTATGATACTTTTCGCCGTATGAATTTGACTGACAAAGACCTTAAGCCATCCTCCACAATCTTTCATGGGGTGGTGCCTGGTAAGTCGGCATACCTAGTGGGTAAGATAGCTTCGGAAGTAGTTTTTGACAATGAGCACGATTACCGAGCTGAGAAATTGAATTTTGAAGTGGTCAAGATCAAAAGTCCTTATCATGCTCTGTTTGGACGGCTGGCTGATAACACACAAGTATAGGGGATCAATTGTAGCCTCTTTCGATAACTAATAGTGTCGAACCCAATGAGGAGCTAAAGGTAGAACAAATATTCCCTCAAGTTTTATCGACCACTGATACAACTCTACGCACACTTGACGTTCGCTTTACCTAGAACAAGTATGAAACTAGAAGTACTTTGTAGGTGTTTTTGGATAGGTTTGCAAGATAATAAAGAGCGCGTAAATAAAAAGTAGGGGCTGTTTAGATAAAGAAGCAATAAAGTTAGTATAGCGAGTGTGGAAAAGTGGTGGTAGGAGTTGCGAAATTGTCCCCAAGCAATTGACTACTTTACTAGACCGATAGCAAGTTTTATGTGGGAGAGGCCACTGCTAGCATGTCATCTTGACTTGGAATTCTATGCACTTATGATTGGAACTATTAGCAAGCATCCGCAACTACTAACGTTCATTAAGGTAAAAACACAACCATAGCATTAAGATATATTGGTCCCCCTTCAATCCTGTATGCAGCAATTTCTATGCTAGGTTGAAGCTTCTGTCACTCTTGCCCTCCAATACATAGTCCTATCAACATACAACTAACCCTATGGTGTGATCCACGCATGCGCTCATATGATGGGCACCAAAGGAAAACAACATAACCACAAGCAAATTAAACCAATCATAACAATTCACCAATTACCGATAGGACAACAAAAATCTACTCAGACATCATAGGATGGCAACACATCATTGGATAATAATATGAGTCATAAAGCACCATGTTCAAGTAGAGGGTACAATGGGTTGCGGGAGAGTGGACCGATGTAGATAGATGGGGGAAGGTGATGAAGATGTTGGTTAAGATGACGGATGTGTTGGTGTAGATTGCGGTGACGATGATGGCCCCGGCGGCGTTCCGATGCCACCGGAAGAGATGGGGAGAGGGCCCCTGTCGGTGTCAAAACCGGCGGATCTCGGGTAGGGGGTCCCGAACTGTGCATCTAGGCCGGATGGTAACAGGAGGCAAGGGACACGAAGTTTTACCTAGTTTCGGTGCCTCTCGATGGAGGTAAAACCCTACATCCTGCTTGATTAATATTGATGATATGGGTAGTACAAGAGTAGATCTACCAAGAGATCGAAGAGGCTAAACCCTAGAAGCTAGCCTATGGTATGATTGTTGTTGTGTATGTTGTCCTACGGACTAAAACCCTCCTGTTTATATAGACACCGGAGAGGGTTAGGGTTACACAAAGTTGGTTACAATGGTTGGAGATCTACATATCCGTATCGCCAAGCTTGCCTTCTAGGCTAAGGAAAGTCCCTTCCGTACACGGGACGGAGTCTTTAATCTTGTATCTTCATAGTCCAGGAGTCCAGCTGAAGGTATAGTCCGGCCATCCGGACACCCCCTAATCCAGGACTCCCTCAGTAGCCCCTGAACTAGGCTTCAATGACGACGAGTCTGGCGAGCAGATTGTCTTCGACATTGCAAGGCGGGTTCCTCCTCCAAGTACTTCATAGAAGATTTTGAACACAAAGATAGTGTCCGGCTCTGCAAAATAAGTTTTCACATATTGCCATAGAGAGAATAATATTTACACAAATCTAATCTGCTGATGTATTCCATCGTGTGACACACCACGGCCAAGCCTTTATCCGAGTCGTTTCATTATCCCTCCTCAGCACGTCATGCGAGGCGGTTTCCTTGGCACGTCTTGTTAAAGCAGAGATCGTGTCCCCTTATTCCGGGATTCTCATCAATACGGGCGTGGGTAACCCAACCGCTTCTAGGACTCCTAGATTATAGGCAAGTCCAAACGGGCACGGAGAGGACGCTTGATATTCACCCTCTTTATAAAGGGACAAGGCTTTTATTTTTCCCTCATGTGCTCAATCGAATCCTTCCCCCACCTCAAGCTCAAGCACCCAAAGTTCAGGTCAGGTGCTCCGAACCTTCAGTCATGTCCGGATCTAGCCTTCAAGGCCGATGGATGCCTTCCTCCGTCACATAAGAAGACATCAAAAAGTTGAGGGAGGCCAGATATCTGACCGCCGAGATTTTCCATCGGCTGCCTCCCCGAGGGAAGGCCGTCCCCACCCCCGAACCCAACGAGAACGTCGTGTTCGTCTCCCACTTCCTCCGAGGTCTAGGCCTTGCTCTGGATCCTTTCGTCAGGGGTTGATGTTTTACTACGGGCTAGACTTCCATGATCTAGCTCCGGACTCCTTTCTTCATATCACGACATTTATTGTCGTGTGCGAGGCCTTCCTCCGGGTTACCCCTCACTTTGGCCTATGGCTCAAGACCTTTGAAGTGAAGCCGAAGATGATCGAGGGGAAACATGCAGCGTGTGGAGGTGCCTCAATACGCAAGATGACAGGAGCTCCGTGGCCCAAAGGTTCCATTCCAGAGATGTCTGAATTGTGGCAACATGAGTGGTTCTACATCACGGCTCCTAGAAGCGCCAAGTGGGCGGCCCCCCTATTTTCCGCTCGGGCCCTCCACCACAGCTGATGTGATGGATCAGCAGAGGTCTGAGCTGGGGTCCAGCCAAGGACATGCTTGTACTGCAAAGCCGCATTCGAGATCTCTTCAATGGAGATTTCAGTTTGGTTGCGGTAATACAGGTTATGCTGGTTCGTCAAGTCCAGCCTTGCAAACGCCGGCCTCTTCGCCTGTGGGAGTTCAATCCCGAGGGACTGCGTGCCATTCAAAATTTTCTCGGCCTGACGCATGAGGAGATGTACAAGTCATTCTTCGGACCTCAGGTGGAGTGTCCGGAAATCACCGAGGACGTGGGCCTGAGTAGTAACCGCGCCGCCGAACAGGTAAGGCACCTTCCGACCGAACATACCATCTCTCCTTTGTTACGAAGTTATTTCTGAGAGTTTGCTTTTTGACCAGGACTGGCTAACAAAGGCGAAGTTGATTCGGTGTTCGGCCCCCCTCCTTGAGGGTTTGGAAAATCCGGTGTTGGAAAAGATGCTCCAGACCGCACCTTGCCCGGAGCCCTTGAAGGAAGATACTGTGGAGGATAATGCGGGCGGACGCGGGCCCCCAACGCTGCCCATTCTAGCCGAGGGAGCGAGCGTCTCCATGAAGGAAGAAGACCAGAAGAGGAAAAGGACTGCGCCCGGGGATTCGGAAGCCGAAGCTTCCAAACGGGAGAAGAAGTCTCCCATAGAGGGTCCTACCTTGGGGGGCGCTGTTGCCACACAAAGTCCACGGGGGATCAATTCTCCCGCGAGTCGTAAGTGACCCGAAATACTTTAATAGTACAGATATGCCATCTTTTTCTTCTGAGAAAATAACCACTGCATATATTTTTGCAGTTCGGGCCTTAGCCCCTCTCAAATGAGCTCGTCCTCGGGGGATATTCTTCCAGAGATGATGGAGAGCGAAATGCCTCCTCCGGACTCCTTCGCTTCGGAAGCGGGCGACCCTGAAGTGTCATCGCGGAGGGCCTCTCCGAGTCCGGTGAGATCGGAAGATAATCCCATTGACCCCCGAAGCTCCCAGTGTCCGGCTCCCGAAGAGAGTAGACAAAAGAGTCCGGCACTGTATAGTGTGCGATCGGATGTTCTGAGGGAGTTGGTGGGGCGAGCGGCCATCTCAGATGAACACCGTGTGCTGATGAATACGGTGATGGAGAGAATGATTGATAGTCCTGCACATGCTAGGTGTGCCCTGTGTAGATAGTAGCCCCCGAGACTCTGGTTGTCATCGGAAACGACGGCGAACAGAGGATCATATCCCCAGGTAATAACCATACTGCCTCTATGTGCAGGTGATGGAAGCTCCGGTGGCTAGCCGGACTAGCGAATTTGCCCATTTAGAACGGCAGTTGGATGCGGCAGACGCCGACATCGAGCTTGTTAACAAAAGGCTTGATGAGGCACAGGGTAAGTGTCATTATCTGGTAAAGGCCACATAGGAATAGCAGCATGATGCCAGTATCTTTAATATGTTGTGACTACAGATGGAGCTGCCACTGTTGAAGCCTTGCGGGCAGAACTTGCCCGAGCCAAGGAACAAGCGAGGTTGGGTAATGCGGCTGCTTTGAATGCGGCCGAAGAGTTGCAAGCCGAGAAGGCCGCGCATGGCGAGAGCCGAGACAAGATGGCCAAGATGGCCATAAAATTAAAAGCCGCCGTCGACCATTGCCGGGTTCTTGAAAAGGAAAACAAAGCGAAGGCATCAGACCTTGAGAAGGCTGTTGCGACGAAAAAGGACCTCCGCTCTGCTATGAGGGCAAAGAAGGAGGAGCTACGGGAAGCCGGGATGTTGTAGCTGGGGAATCCTTTATGTTGCAGAGGAAGTTCAGAGATCCACGGTATGCCCCTCTGGATCGGCTGTGGAGTTCAGAGGATGTATACATGGATTTGGCGGCGAGCGCTGCCGATGCGGCCAAGTATTTCCAGGGTCATACGGACCGTGAAGTAGACCAGCTGTTTTGGAGACAATTCCATTCTCCCGAGCGTCCGCTTTCCTTGACTGACCAATCAGCCGAATGGGCCGAACTAAATAGGTTGTCCGGACTTTCCATGAGGTCTATTATGGACCAGCTATGGCCGGAAAGGTCAAAACCGAACAGCTATTTCAGCTTGGTGCAGCAGTTCCTTGAAGTGGTGCCGCACATTAATGCGATGAAGAGGTCGGCGTGCATAGAGGGCGCACGGATGGCCTTTGCCCGTGTTAAAGCATACTGGGCGGAGATGGATGCTACTACTATTGCAGCGTGGGATTCGGCCATAGGTCGAAGGGCTGCTGAGCACTACTTTGAAGAAGTTCTTGAGGGTGCTCGTTTGATAGAGACCCAGTGCTCAAAAAATATTATGTTTGAGTGATATGTAATCTCATTGTAAGCGAAATGCTTTTATAAATTTTTATAAGGCTATTTTTATACTTTTGCCTAAAAGTAAAATGATGCCTCCTGGGCAGCCGTTTATGTATACATGTGTATAACCTGAAAGATTGCAGCCATCGGCTTCAACCCTCACGCATATAATGTGGAGGTGCTCGCAAAAACACACATTCACAATTAACCCAACGTCTTGGTCCTATTAAGGAGCTGATAGCGGAGCGAGCGAGGCAACCGGACTATAATGCTTTAGCACTTTCACTTAGCCATAGGAGTTTGACAGTGGGGCTACTAGATAGCCCCTGGTGGCTCCGCACTCTCCCGATCTCAGGGTGCGTACATGCCTGGCCGGAAAACGGCCCTTCGTTAAGGCGGAGGAATTCTAACATTCCCACAGGTCATCGAGTGGTTGACCAGTCTCACGCTATATCATGACAGTCAGTTTTTGGCTTTCTCTACTGAGGTGCTCGTCCGGATGAACCAGGGCACAATCGCAGAAGTTCTCCTGGTGCTACCTTAGCCGGTAAAGCGGAACGTAAGGCACCAAAACATAGGAGCCAGGCAAACCCAACATTTGACCAAAGACAATGACTCGGAGCTGATGCATATAGGGCCAAACTCGCGACGCCGAACACTCCCTAAGGTATTCGGTCTTTGTGGTATAAACCGAGCCTAAATAATGGCCTTTGTAAGAGGCCCCTTGTGTCCAGGTACGTGCATTGTTCTGGCGTGGCCACATGCCAAGACGTCAGCATCCTTCTCAACGGTGGATATGTATCAACAAGAGACAGTAAAAAAGGTTTACGCAAGGTCTTAATCTAAAAAGAATCCTTGGAACGGGTCCCTGCTGCATGTCTGCGCCTGTGTCTCCGTTGTGCCGTATCCTGGACGGGTGTAGCACGATGATCATCTATAAAAGAGAGGAATTTAGGTGAAAAAGTTGTCGTGCAAAAAGATAGTTTGTTAAAGAAACCATGTATAATTCAAGATGAGAAGAAATTGCCACTTGTCTGCGCGTGTTGAGCCCCTTGTATTGACAAATAGGGGTGTGACCGTTTATTTGGTATAAGTAGTGGCGCCGGGCTCGATTAGTTGTGTCTGAGGTCTTGACGACCTATCGGACGCTTTCGCTGGTCCGGGCACCTTTAGTGTGCGGCTGCCAAGGCAGCCTCACTCTCTTCGGCGCGCAGAGATCGCTTGATATTTCCGTGCACTGTAATGATGCCACGTGGACCGGGCATCTTGAGTGTGAGGGAGGCGTAGTGTGGTATTGCATTAAAGCGAGCGAAAGCTTCGCGTCCGATCAGTGCTTGATAGCCACTTTGAAAAGGAGCGATGTGGAAAGTTAAATGCTCACGACGGAAGTTATCGAGGGGGGGGGCGAATATAACTTGTAGTAGGAGGGAGCCCGTACAACGAGCCCCTGGGCCTGGCGTAACTTCCTTGAAGGTAGTATTGCTATGGCGAAATTGTGTTGGGTCTAACCCCATCCCGCGGATTGTATCCTGATATATTAGGTTTAGGCTACTGCCGCTGTCCATCAAGACTCGTGTGAAGTGATATCCGCCAATTACTGGGTCTAATACCAGGGCAACCCATCCTGCATGTCGGATACTTGCTGAGTAATCGCGATGGTCGAAAGTGATCGGTTGAGACAACAAGTGGCAGGACTTCGCGGTGAATATCAAGCATCCTCTCCGTGCCCGTTTGGACTTGCCTATAATCTAGGAGTCCTAGAAGCAGTTGGGTTACCCACGCCCGTATTGATGAGAATCCCGGAATAAGGGGACACGATCTCTGCTTTAACAAGACATGCCAACGAAACCGCCTCGCATGACGCGCTGAGGAGGGATAATGAAATGACTCGGATAAAGGCTTGGCATCGAGGTTGTGGGGGGTCTGAGGCCTCCTCATCGAATTCGGGTAGCAGCATCCGCTTTGGGTAGCTCTTGGAGGGGCGATTGTCGCCGTACCTTGCTGCAGTGTTGAGTATTTTACTCTATCTAATTTGGAGTGTGTCTTGCGCGGCCTTGAGCCTTTGCTTCTGCTTTTTAAGACTCCTCGCGATGGCAACAAGCCTTTTACGGGCAATCTGCTGCTCCGTGTGCCTGTCCGGCGTTATGTCGTCCGGACCATTATCCTTGATAGGATTTGTTTGTTTGGTTTGATTATCCGGATTGCCGTTGTCCGGTAGCAGTTCGCCCTGCTCCAGCGCTGGGTCTGTGTGATCGCTATTTCTATGGAGGCGGGATTTGGGGCGGCGCTTGCGTCGCCGCTTTGGCTGCTTTTCGAGGGAACAAGCCTTTGGTGCGTCCTTCTGATCCTCGTCGTCATCTTTTGGTGCGTCCACCATGTATACGTCATATGACGAGGTGGCGTTCCAGGGCCCAATAGGCGCTGGTTCTTCATCGTTTCCTTCATCGGCGTCCATACCGTCGATGTCTTCGAAGTCGAAGTCGAGCATGTCGGTTAAATCGTCGACAGTGGCTACAAAGTGGGTGGTGGGTGGGCTTTGAATTTCTTCATCGTCCGAATCCCAACCTTGCTGACCGTACTCCGGCCAGGGCTCTCCTGATAAAGAGAGAGACTTTAGTGTCTTCAGAATATCGCCGAAAGGCGAGTGCTGAAAGATGTCCGCGGCAGTAAACTCCATAATCGGCGCCCAATCGGATTCGATCGGCAGGGGCGCGGAGGGTTCGGAGTCCGGAGAGGAGTCCGGCTCCTTGGAGTCATGAGTCTCGCAGAGTACGGGGCTGGTGTTCGGCTCAATCGCCGTTGCGATCGCAGCCCCCGAGGCAGCGTCCAACCACCCATCCTCGATCGGCGCAGTTGGCTCCAAATTAAGGGTCGAAGCCAATACGGGTGCGGCCTCCAGGGCACTGTTCGGCAGCAGAGCTAGATCATGCTCGTCGTGACAGTGCGACGCGCTTGGCAGTGGCTCGAATCCGTCGAAGATCAAGTCCCCGCGGATGTCAGCCGTGTAGTTTAAGCTTCCAAATCTGACCTGACGGCCAGGGCATAGCTTTCGATCTGCTCCAGACGGCCAAGTGAATTGTCCCGCAGTGCGAAGCCGCCGAAGACGAAGATCTGTCCAAGGAGGAAGGTCTCACCCTGGACTACATCGCCATTGATGATCATAGGAGCCATCAAGCCTAAAGGCGACGACACAGAGGAACTCTCAATGAAAGCACCAATGTCGGTGTCAAAACCAGCGGATCTCGGGTAGGGGGTCCCGAACTGTGCGTCTAGGCCGGATGGTAACAGGAGGCAAGGGACACGAAGTTTTACCCAGGTTCGGGCCCTCTCGATGGAGGTAAAACCCTACGTCCTGCTTGATTAATATTGATGATATGGGTAGTACAAGAGTAGATCTACCATGAGATCGAAGAGGCTAAACCCTAGAAGCTAGCCTATGGTATGATTGTTGTTGTGTATGTTGTCCTACGGACTAAAACCCTCCTGTTTATATAGACACCGGAGAGGGTTAGGGTTACACAAAGTCGCTTACAATGGTTGGAGATCTACATATCCGTATCGCCAAGCTTGCCTTCCACGCCAAGGAAAGTCCCTTCTGGACACGGGACAGAGTCTTTAATCTTGTATCTTCATAGTCTAGGAGTCCGGCTGAAGGTATAGTCCGGCCATCCGGACACCCCCTAATCTAGGACTCCCTCACCCAGGCTCTAACAAATATAAGTGAAGCAAAAGAGCATTCTACAAATGGAGGTTTTTTATGTGTAGAGAAATAGGCAATCCATACTTCAAATGATATAAGTGAAGCACATGAAGCATTATATAAAGCCATACTCAAAATATATAAGTGAAGTGCAATGAGAATTCTATAAATCAGCCACGGACTATCTCGTACCAGCATGGTGCATCAAAGAAAAGTGAAAACTAAATGCAAAAGACCCCCCAAGATTTTCACATATCACATGAACGAAACGAAACCGAAAACATACCGATTCTTGTTGAAGAAAGATGGGATGCCTTTCGGGGCATCCCCGAGCTTAGACGCTTGAGTCTCCTTAAATATTTACTTGGGGTGCCTTGGTCATCTCCAAGCTTGATCTCTTGCCTCTCCTCCTTCTCCTCATATCGAGACCTCCTCGATCTTTGATCCCTTCATCCACACAAAACTCAACAGAAAGCTTGGTAAGATCCGTTAGTATAATAAAGCAAATCACTACTCTAAGTACTGTTGCAACCCAATTAATATTTTGTTTTTTCATTGTAGCTACTGTAATATAACTTTTCCATGGCTTAATCCACTGATAGAAATCGATAGTTTCATCAAAACAAGCAAACTATGCATCAAAAAACAGAATCTGTCTTAAACAAGACAATCTGTAGTAATCTGAACATTCACCATACTTCCGGTACTCCAAAAATTCTGAAAAAATAGGAAAAATAAAAAAAATTATATAAAGACAGTGAAAAAAGTTTCGGAACCGTTTGACGTTCCAGTAAAAAATGTAAAATCACGCACTACAGCCAAAGTTTCTGTTTTGCTCCGCACAAACCAAGAAGCAATCTAAACATCCTAAAGGCAAACCTTGGCACATTATTTTTATTTTTAAACTTTATAAAAGCACTCAACAGAAATAAATGACTCTCTAAAACTTCCGGGTTGTCTCCCTGGTAGCGCTTTCTTTAAAGCCATTAAGCTAGGCATATAGTGCTCAAGTAATGGATCCACTCGGATCCAAGGTAATCAAAGCCAATTTTAATTAGCAATGATTTGGCATTTAGTAATGAGCACAAAGCAACATATATCAAGCAATGACGAAGTCTAACTCTCTTCCTATGCATCGGCATGTCATACAAGAACAATTCATGCACATCAAGTAAAGGCCAATGCATAGCATAAGAAGTTTCTTGCGATTTTATCGTGTTGGAAACATAGAGAGGCGGAGATGTGGTTCCTCTCTCATAATAATTGCAAGTAGGAGCAGCAAGCACATGCATATTATATTCATCAAAATCATCATGTGCAACGGTAAAAAGCAACCCATCAATATAATACTTAATAAGTGCAAACTTCTCCGATATAGTGTAGTTTGGAGAATTCAAAAAGATAATAGTACTATCATGTGTGGGTGCAATAGGAACAATTTCATTCTTAACATATGGGACTATAGCAAGTTCATCTCCATAAGCATAATTCATATTGGCATCTTGGTCACAAGCATAGCATGTACCAAGTTCATCAAAAAGGGATATTTTAAACAAATCAAAGGGATCATAGCAATCATCATAGCATTCATCCTTCGGTAAGCACGAAGGGAAATTAAACAATGTATGAGTTGAAGAGTTACTCTCATTAGAAGGTGGGCACGGGTAGCTAATCCGTTCTTCCTGCTTTTGTTCTTCACTCTCCTCCTCATCTTTTTCATCCAATGAGCTCATAGTTTCATCAATTTCTTCTTCCATAGACTCCTGCAAAATATTAGTCTCTTCTTGGACAGCAGAGGAGTCCTCAATATATGGTTTGACATAGGCATTATAAGCATCATTATCATAACAATATTTAAGTATGGACAAATTTTCAGATTTGTAAAGAGTAGCATCATACATTTCAATCAAAGAAGCAATTTCATAAGCACCCTTAAAAGAAACAAATTCTTCAATTTGTTGAACATCATAGTAATTATAAACACCCTTAGCATACGAAGATATGATTCCATTATCACTAAACTCACATTGATAGGGAAGGTGTTTCTTAGGGTCTTCAGAACAACAAGTAAAATCATATATTTCACATAAATTGCAAGCATAGCATTGCAAACGATGAATTTGATCCAGTAAAAAAGTTTCCCTTTTTGAGATAAGCGGTGTCGCACATAACAAGCATGCTCATCTAAAGATTTGCCCTCAACTAAGCTAGTTGGGGTTTCAGCACGAGCACAAAGGGATCGAAGATGATCCAAGTAAAAAGCTTCAGGAGTGTGATAGATTTTGAGTGTTTCTTCAACCATTGGTGTAGTAGGTACAACTAATTTTTTTGGTATTTTGCGTTTCCTACCCATAACTAAAGATAGAAAACAAGAGCAAAAAATAAAAACTACTGAGTGATAAAGCAATCAAGCACACACGAGAATATTCACCCCACACTATAACTCCCCGGCAACGATGCCAGAAAAAGGTCATGATAACCCATAAGTATAGGGG
This sequence comes from Triticum urartu, assembly GCF_003073215.2. Taxonomy (NCBI): domain Eukaryota; kingdom Viridiplantae; phylum Streptophyta; class Magnoliopsida; order Poales; family Poaceae; genus Triticum; species Triticum urartu. The sequence continues at coordinate 574,482,559 of NC_053025.1, read as the reverse complement.
ATCAATTGCAGCCTCTTTCGATAAGTAAGAGTGTCAAACCCAACGAGGAGCTAAAGGTAGACAAATATTCCCTCAAGTTTTATCGACGACCGATACAACTCTATGCACGCTTGACGTTCGCTTTACCTAGAACAAGTATGAAACTAGAAGTACTTTGTAGGTGTTTTTGGATAGGTTTGCAAGATAATAAAGAGCACGTAAATAAAAAGTAGGCGCTGTTTAGATAAAGAAGCAATAAAGTTAGTATAGCGAGTGTGGAAAAGTGGTGGTAGGAGTTGGGAAATTGTCCCTAAGAAATTGACTACTTTACTAGATCGATAACAAGTTTTATGTGGGAGAGGCCACTGCTAGCATGTCATCTTGACTTCGAATTCTATGCACTTATGATTGGAACTATTAGCAAGCATCCGCAACTACTAACGTTCATTAAGGTAAAACCCAACCATAGCATTAAGATATATTGGTCCCCCTTCAATCCCCTATGCTAGGTTGAAGCTTGCATGCCTGCAGGTCGACTCTAGAGGATCCCCGGGTACCGAGCTCGAATTCGCCCTATAGTGAGTCGTATTACAATTCACTGGCCGTCGTTTTACAACGTCGTGACTGGGAAAACCCTGGCGTTACCCAACTTAATCGCAATTCACCAATTACCGATAGGACAACTAAAATGTACTCAGACATCATAGGATGGCAACACATCATTGGATAATAATATGAAGCATAAAACACCATGTTCAAGTAGAGGGTACAGCGGGTTGCGGGAGAGTGGACCGCTGTAGATAGTGGTGGAAGGTGATGAAGATGTTGGTGAAGATGACGGAGGTGTTGGTGTAGATTGCGGTGATGATGATGGCCCCGGCGGCGTTCCGGCACCACTGGAAGAGATGGGGAGAGGGCCCCCCTTCTTGTTGTTTTTCCTTGACCTTCTCCCTAGATGGGAGAAGGGTTTCCCCTCTGGTCCTTGGCTTCCATGGCATGGGAGAGGCGAGAGCCCCTCCGAGATTGGATCTGTCTCTCTGTCTCTCTCTGTTTCTGCGCTCCCTGATTCTGGCCTTTCACCGTTTCTTATATTCCCGGAGATCCGTAACTCCGATTAGGCTGAAATTTGAACACGATTTCTATCCGGATATTGGCTTTCTTGCGGTGAAAGAAGGGCACCAACCGCCTTAAGGAGTGGCCACGAGGTCCTAGGGCGCGCCCCTCACCCTCGTGGGCCCCTCGGGCATCGTCTTGCATTGATTCCACTTCCCAAAATTCACATATATTCAAAAAAAATCTCCATCTGTTTTTATCCCGTTTGGACTCCGTTTGATATGGATTTTCTACGAAACAAATAACATGAAACAAACAAGAACTGGCATTGGGCACTGGATCAATATGTTAGTCCCAAAAATAGTATAAAAAGTGGCCAAAAGTATGTAAATGTTGTAGAATATTGGCATGGAACACTCAAAAATTATAGATATGACGGAGACGTATCACCGACTTATGCCAAATTTATGGCACGGCCTTGTTATGTGTATCTGCAACTTAAGATGCCGGGTCACAAGGGTACCATCACGGTGAAGGGTGACAGAAAGATAGCTTTGGAGTGTGAAGAGGGCGATGTTGCCTATGCCGAGTCTGCTTGTGCAACGGAGGAGTTGAAGTTTTATAAAGATAATGTTGACCCGGCGGATATGACCCCTTTGAAGAAACCAACCACAGAGCATGACCCTTTGTTGAAGTTTAAGTCGACAGATGACACCAAATAGGTTGGCTTCGTCCCTGGCGACTCATCCAAGTAGTTCACTATTGGTGCTAATATGGATCCGAAATAGGAAAGCACGCTCATCGAGTTCATCCATGAGAACCGGGACATCTTTGCATGGAAGCCATCAGACATGCCAGGTGTACCGAGAGAACTCGCTGAGCACACTCTTAACATTGATCCTAAGTTTAAGCTGGTCAAGCAATTCCTTTGCCATTTTAATGAAGAAAGACGTAAGGCCATCAGAGAAGAGGTTGCCCGGCTCTTAGCGGCTAGGTTCATCGTTGAAGTTTTTCACCTTGAGTGGTTGGCTAACCCAGTGCTGGTACTTAAGAAAAATGGCACTTGGCGTATGTGTGTGGATTACACAGACCTTAATAAAGCTTGTCGAGCTGATCCTTTTGCTCTTCCCCGTATTGATCAGATCATAGATGCTGCAGCGGGTTATGAGCGTTTGTGCTTCCTGGATGCTTATTCTGGATATCATCAGATCAAGATGGTAGTTAAAGACCAAGAGAAGACAGCTTTCATCATGGCTTTTGGAGCTTTCTGCTACGTATCTATGCCTTTTGGGCTCAAGAGTGCCCAGGTGACTTATCAGCGTTGTGTGCAGAACTGTTTTCACAGTCAGATTGGACGCAATGTTCATGCATATGTGGATGATATTGTTGTGAAGTTTACAAAGAAGGAGACTCTATTGGATGATCTGAAAGAGATCTTTGATAATCTTCGGGTCTACAAGATGATGCTTAACCTGGCCAAATGTGTTTTTGGTGTGCCTGCTGGCAAGCACTTGGGTCTTTTGGTTTCAGAGAGAGGCTTTGAAGCTAACCCAGAGAAAATTAAGGAAATCACTTCATTAGCTAAGCTGGTGTGCGTCAATGATGTCCAACGTCTGGCGGGTCGTATTGCAGCTCTGAGCTGGCTTTATAAGCCGCCTGGAAGAGAAAGCTATTGCTACCTCTTGAGCACTGCATCGGTTTTCCCTTAAAGAGGAAAGGGTGATGTAGCAAAGTAGCGTAAGTATTTCCCTCAGTTTTTGAGAACCAAGGTATCAATCCAGTAGGAGGCCACGCATGAGTCCCTCGCACCTACACAAACAAATAAGATCCTCGCAACCAATGCAATAAAGGGGTTGTCAATCCCTTCATGGTCACTTACGAAAGTGAGATCTGATAGATATGATAAGATAATACTTTTGGTAATTTTATAATAAATATGCAAAGTAAAATAAAAGGCAATGAAAATAGCTAAGTGCTGAAAGATTAATATGATGGAGAATAGACCCGGGGGCCATAGGTTTCACTAGTGGCTTCTCTCGAGAGCATAAGTATTACGGTGGGTGAACAAATTACTATTGAGCAATTGATAGAATTGATCATAGTTATGAGAATATCTAGGTATGATCATGTATATAGGCATCACGTCCGTGACAAGTAGACCGACTCCTGCCTGCATCTACTACTATTACTCCACACATCGACTGCTATCCAGCATGCATCTAGAGTATTAAGTTCAAGAAAACAGAGTAACGCTTTAAGCAATATGACATGATGTAGAGGGATAAACTCATGCAATATGACATAAAACCCATGTTGTTATCCTCAATGGCAACAATACAATACGTGCCTTTCTGCCCCTGCTGTCATTGGGAAAGGACACCACAAGATTGAACCCAAAGCTAAACACTTCTCCCATTGCAAGAAAGAAAATCTAATAGGCCAAACCAAACTGATAATTCGAAGAGACTTGCAAAGATAACCAATCATACATAAAAGAATTCAGAGGAGATTCAAATATTGTTCATAGATAAACTTGATCATAAACCCACAATTCATCGGTCTCAACAAACACACCGCAAAAGAAGATTACATCGAATAGATCTCCACGAGAATCATGGAGAACTTTGTATTGAGATCCAAAGAGAGAGAAGAAGCCATCTAGCTAATAACTATGGACCCGTAGGTCTGAGGTAAACTACTCCCACATCATCAGAGAGGATATGGTGTTGATGTAGAAGCCCTTCGTGATCGATGCCCCCTCCGACGGAGCTCCGGAAAAGGCCCCAAGATGGGATCTCACGGGTACAGAAGGTTGTGGCGGTGGAATTAGGTTTTTGGCTCCGTATCTGGTAGTTTGGGGGTACGTAGGTCTATATAGGAGGAAGAAGTACGTCGGTGGAGCAACGTGGGCCCCACGAGGGTGGAGGGCGCGCCCAGGGGGTAGGCACCCCCCTACCTCGTGCTCTCCTGGTTGCTTTCTTGACATAGAGTCCAAGTCCTCTGGATCACGTTTGTTCAAAAATCACGTTCCTGAAGGTTTCATTCCATTTGGACTCCGTTTGATATTCTTTTTCTGCGAAACACTGAAATAGACAAAAAAACTGCAATTCTGGGCTGGGCCTCCGGTTAATAGGTTAGTCCCAAAAATAATATAAAAGTGTATAATAAATCCCATTAGTGTTCAAAACAGAATATAATATAGCATGGAACAATAAAAAATTATAGATACGTTGGAGACGTATCAAGCATCCCCAAGCTTAATTCCTGCTCGTCCTCGAGTAGGTAAATGATAAAAACAGAATTTTTGATGTGGAATGCTACTTGGCATAATTCTCAATGTAATTCTCTTAATTGTGTTATGAATATTCAGATCTGAAAGATTCAAGAAAAAAGTTTAATATTGACATAAAAATAATAATACTTCAAGCATACTAACTAAGCAATTATGTCTTCTCAAAATAACATGGCCAAAGAAAGTTATCCCTACAAAGTCATATAGTCTGGCTATGCTCTATCTTCACCACACAAAGTATTTAAATCTTGCACAACCCCGATGACAAGCCAAGCACTTGTTTCATACTTTTGGTGATCTCAAACTTTTTTAATCTTCACGCAATACATGAGCGTGAGCCATGGACATAGCACTATATGTGGAATAGAAGGGTGGTTGTGGAGAAGACAAAAAGGGAGAAGATAGTCTCACATCAACTATGTGTATCAACGGGCTATGTAGATTCCCATCAATAGATATCAATGTGAGTGAGTAGGGATTGCCATGCAACGGATGCACTAGAGCTATAAGTATATGAAAGCTCAACAAAAGAAACTAAGTGGGTGTGCATCCAACTTGCTTGCTCATGAAGACCTAGGGCATTTTGAGGAAGCCCATCATTGGAATATACAAGCCAAGTTCTATAATGAAAGATTCCGACTAGTATATGAAAGTGATATCATAGGAGACTCTCTATCATGAAGATCATGGTACTACTTTGAAGCACAAGTGTGGTAAAAGGATAGTATTGTCCCTTCTCTCTTTTTTTGTCATTTTTCATTTTTTTTATTTGGGCCTTTTCTCTCTTTTTTATGGCCTCTTTTTTTAGTCTGAAGTCTCATCCCGACTTGTGGGGGAATCATAGTCTCCATCATCCTTTCCTCACTTGGGACAATGCTCTAATAATGATGATCATCACACTTTTATTTACTTACAACTCAACAGTTACAACTCAATACTTAGAACAAAATATGACTCTATGTGAATGCCTCCGGCGGAGTACCGGGATATGCAATGAATCAAGAGTGACATGTATGAAAGAATTATGAATGGTGGCTTTGCCACAAATACAATGTCAACTACATGATCATGCAAAGCAATATGACAATGATGGAGCATGTCATAATAAACGGAACGGTGGTAAGTTGCATGGCAATATATCTCGGAATGGCTATGGAAATGCCATGATAAGTAGGTATGGTGGATGTTTTGAGGAAGGTATATGGTGGGTGTATGATACCGGCGAAAAGTGCGCGGTATTAGAGAGGCTAGCAATGGTGGAAGCAAGAGAGTGCGTATGATCCCTGGACTCAACATTAGTCATAAAGAACTCATATACTTATTGCAAAAATCTACAAGTTATCAAAGCAAAGTATTACGCGCATGCTCCTAGGGGGATAGATTGGTAGGAAAAGACCATCGCTCATCCCCAAGCGCCACTCATAAGGAAGACAATGAATAAATAAATTATGCTCCGACTTCATCATATAACGGTTCACCATACGTGCATGCTATGGGAATCACAAACTTTAACACAAGTATTCTTCAAATCCACAACTACTCAAATAGCATGACTATAATATCACCATCTTTATATCTCAAAACTATTATCAAGCAATCAAACTTCTCATAGTATTCAACACACTCATAAGAATTTTTTTCTTTACTAATCTTGAATGCCTATCACTTTAGGACTAATTTCTCAATTTAAGAAAATTACCATGCTGTTTTGTAGGACTCTCAAAATAATATAAGCGAAGCATGAGAGAACAATAGTTTCTATAAAACAAATCCACCACCGTGCTCTAAATGATATAAGTGAAGCACTAGGGCAAAACTATATAGCTCAAAAGATATAAGTGAAGCACATAGAGTATTCTAATAAATTCCGAATCATGTGTGTCTCTCTCAAAAGGTGTGTACAGAAAGGATGATTGTGGTAAACTAACAAATAAAGACTCAAATAATACAAGACGCTCCAAGCAAAACACATATCATGTGGTGAATAAAAATATAGCTCCAAGTAAAGTTACCGATAGAAGTAGACGAAAGAGGGGGTGCCTTCCGGGGCATCCACAAGCTTTGGATTTTTGGTGTCCTTAGATTATCTTGGGGTGCCATGGGCATCCCCAAGATTAGGCTCTTGCCACTCCTTGTTCCATAATCCATCAAATCTTTCATCCAAAACTTGAGAACTTCACAACACAAAACTTAGCAAAAAATCTCGTGAGCTCCGTTAGCGAAAGAAAACAAAACACCACTTCAAGGTACTGTAATGAACTCATTCTTTATTTATATTGGTGTTAAAACTACTATATTCCAACTTTTCTATGGTTTATAAACTATTTTACCAGCCATAGATTCATCAAAATAAGGAAACAACACATGAAAAACAGAATCTGTCAAAAACAGAACAGTCTGTAGTAATCTGTAACTAACACAAACTTCTGGAACTCCAAAATATCTACTCTCGGTGTCAAAACCGGCAGATCTCGGGTAGGGGGTCCCGAACTGTGTGTCTAAGGCGGATGGTAACAGGAGGCAGGGGACACGATGTTTACCCAGGTTCGGGCCCTCTTGATGGAGGTAATACCCTACGTCCTGCTTGATTGTTCTTGATAATATGAGTAGTACAAGAGTTGATCTACCACGAGATCAGAGAAGCTAAACCCTAGAAGCTAGCCTATGGTATGATTGTATGTTGTATATCTCTATCGACTAGCCTGGCCTCGGTTTATATAATGCACCAGAGGCCTAGGATAACAAGAGTCCTAGCCGAATATGCTAGTGGGGAGAAGTCCTTGTCTTGATTGCCAAGTCTTGTGGAATCTTCCATGTATGCGGCAGCTGTCCGAACTGGACCATGAGTATACGGCCATGGGGGTCCTCGGCCCAATCTAACAGATCGGGAGATGACGTGGTGAGTACCCCCTAGTCCAGGACACCGTCAGTAGCCCCCTTAACCGGTCTTCAAGTTAGGGACGCTCCTCGATACTTCCGAACTGTTCTTCATCTTCGGTTGTCGGTCTTGAAAACTGGTTCAACAAATCTTCTCATCTTCGATCTTGAGGATTGTCGAAATGCATTCGACGATTTTACACTTCGGGTATCCGAGGAGCCCCTTTAAGTTTCCGGCCTTTATCAATGCCTTGTTATTTTTATGCCACACCTCGGGTTTGAAGTTGTTCCCGGGAGGCAGTGTCCTCTTGTGTCCCAGGTCTAACGCCGGACTACATTCGAGGAATTTTTTGCAGCCGAGCACCAATGTCGGACTGCTTTCGAGCTCCAATGCCGAAATGTATCCGAGCTCCAACACCGAAATATATCCGAGCTCCAACGCCGGACTGTGTCCAAGCTCCAATGCCGGACTATATCCGAGGTGTCATATCACCTTGGTTCAAAAAAGTTGAAGGAGTTTAGCCGAGCTTAATGCCAGAAATGCCCTCTATGGAGTCAGCCACTAGCGCCCGAGCTTTATACCGGACTGCTTCCGAGGTGGTGCACAACCCCGACTGTGGGCCGATTTTTTGTCAATATTTTTTATTGGTGCAATTTATTCTCTGCCAAGATATATAGCCAGTAGCCCTCAAGGTGTGTATCGGTCTAAAACCCGAGATGCACCTGAAGGATGATGTAAGACTGCTGATCCCAGTAGCCGCTGAGACTCAGGTTGATTTGCAAAATCGGCCTGAGGATCAAGTCCTAGCTTGGCAGAATACTTCGGGACACAAAAGGCGGCATGCTCAGTCCTCGAGACTCAGGTTGGGTGCGGCCGACCAACAGGAGGATCAAAATCTCCTCGGCAACTGTATTGCACTTAAAATTTTCTGCATTGAACAGGCAATGCAGTAGCCCCCGAGACACTGGTCGGGTGGCAACACCAGATCAGGGGATTGGTGTGCCCCTTTAATATGTTTAAATAATAAGCCCGAAGCCCAGTAGCCCCCGAGCCTTAATGCGGGCACGGGTGGCCGAATTAAGGATCGATATCCATAGTAAAATCACAAATTATGTGTAATGACTCTATGTATCCAAGTACTTTACATCATTAATGCTCGGATCCGCATTGTACAAAACTTTGTTGACCGACCATCGGCTTCCACCTCCTCAGCTAGTAGCCGAGGAGTGTTTGTCCTACTTTATAAGCCTTTATGAGGGCAAAGATTTACGACAAACAAGGCAATCTGGCCATACGGTTTTATAAACAAAGGTACGCAGAGAGATATGTTATATTACTGTTTAACATAAGAAATGTCTTCCAAAGAAAATAGTCCCGCTATCGGTTCCTTTCTTTGGGTTGTCATGCTAAGCATGATCATGAAACCTCAGCTCTAATGTAAGAGCAAAATATTGAGGATTTTAGTTTGGGAGGCCAGTTACTAGCCCCCGGTAGTGTTCGGCGACAGTCGAGGTCAAGCCGTAAACACTTCGGCCAATGTTATGAATGGCCCGTCATTTAACACAGTCATCGGATCGTTGACCAGTTTACGCTTATTATGACAGTCAGTTTTCGACTTTCTCCACTGAGGTGCTTAACCAAGTGAGCTGGAGGCACAATCGCAATGGTTCTCCCTTTGCACATCTAGCCGAACAGAGCGGAACGTAGGAGGCAGGCGCACGAGCCGGACAACCCAACTATTGACCGAAGACACAATTCGACACCGATGCATATATAGCAATATCCGAGAATGTTTTTGCCGAATCTCTAAAGGTGTCCAGCGTTGCACTGCGAGACTTGTGTTGAAAACACACAAATAGTTTAAAAGTGCCATAAGCTTGGAAAACCAAAAAACGTCAATAAAAACTTGACGTCCGAACAAGATCAAGTGTTCGGTGCCAATCCGAAAATTGGGAAAAAAAATTGTGCTTCTGTCGTGCATTAATATGACACATCCGATCTCAAGACTTCAAGCGGGTTAGCCTACGGCTGCAGCCTCCTATCCCAAAGGCGGAGTGCTTCTCGTTAGACCAGTTTAGCGAACTAAACTCGAGAGGTCACTAGAGAGAAAATGGGTTATCTAGCTATTGACCACACACTCGCGTCAAAAAAGAAGCGGTAGAAAAAGACTTTGCAACGACCAAGAAGAAAACACATTTACTATAAAATAGCTCATATAAATTTTAGGAGCCCCCAAGTGACTTGCGTAAAAGAATTTTATGTATAATGATTGTATGTACCGAAGTACTTATATCATATTTGTGTTCACCCAAACTTTAAACGCGTCTTAACCGACCGTCGGCTTCTCCCTCTTCAGCCAAGGGCCGAAAAGTGTCATGTACTCCGCCTGTTGAGAGTATCGATGGTGTTTCCGATGACCAGGCAATCATGCCATAAGGCTGTAACAGACAAAGCGCGCTCAGGGAACTTATGCTATATTACTAACAAAGTGTAAGAAGCATCTTCGAAGAAAATAGTACCCCCATCGATACCTTTCTTCGGTGCTAATTATTACTATGAGACTTGTGCAATAGATTTTCTATACTCATGAGTTCCGTTGTGTGCCGACCATGATTGAAAACAATAAGAGCGCTAGCTTTCAGATTCACCCAGTCTGAGGTCATAGCTCGGATGACCCGGTCGTGACAATTGTAGAGGTGCTCCCTTTACTCCCTAGATGAACAATCGGGAACGTAGGGGTAAGAACAGGAGCCAGGCAACCCAGCTTGCAAATCGCTTAGGTCAATATGGTGCATATTGTGGCGTAATACACGAACAAGGAACAAAGCCGTACAAGTATAATCATATGCAAGAGGAAAAGCTCCATCAAGGGAGCCCCCAAATAAACGGGGTATTTGAATTTGTGTGTCACAAACAAAGTTTTGACAAGGAGATTCTTTACATGCAACTTTTTTTCAAAAAGGTATAATGCTTGGTCGAACCGAACACAAGTTAAAAATGTAAAACTTTGAGCATGAAGGCAACTTAGCTGGTTAATGTGTTCGGTATTGATGACGCGGCCCGAGCTTGATGCGGGACAAGGTTCCATCCCCCAAGCTGGTCCCAAGGTGGCGGAGCAAAGAGCTCGGCACTCTGAAGTGGTGACAAAGCACGGTCAATGCGGGCTGGCAGAGTGATGTCGAAGTCCCTGGCATGGGGTAATGAAGTGTTGACGAAGCCCCCCGTCCAGCCGAGGTGATGTGGTATGTCAGTACGCCGAGTTGACGATACTGCCCAACTCGGATAATTTTCCTGTGCATAAAAAATAGTGCAAACCGGAGATAATAGTAATAATAATAATTAAAAAAATTGTTGCATAATAAATAATTTATGCAAAGTGAGTAATAAAAGAAATATGGCCTGGCGCCGAAGTCAATGTCGATGTAGGGCGTTGGCACGATGCGGTAAAGGCGTGGCAAAGCCTGAATTCATAGGTCGGTCCGAGTTCCGGATGCGGCGTTTGCCGGACCATGTACGGAAACTGACCGAACTGTTGGGTAATGTAGCAATAATTCAAAAATTTCGTACGTGTCACCAAGATCAATCTACGAGATACTAGCAATGAGAGAGAGGGAGTGCATCTTCATACCCTTGAAGATCGCTAAGCGGAAGCATTACAAGAACGCGGTTGGTGGAGTCGTACACGCAGCGATTCAGATCGCGGTCGATTCTGATCTAAGCGCCGAACAACGGCGCCTCCGCGTTCAACACACGTACAGCCCGATGACGTATCCCGCTCCTTGATCCAGCAAGGAGAGAGGGATAGGTTGGCGAACACTCCGTCCAGCAGCAGCACGACGGCGTGGTGGTGGTGGAGGAGCGCGGTACTCCTGCAGGGCTTCGCCAAGCACTACGACAGACGAGGAGGGAGAGAGGTATGGTTGTGCCTAGGAGAGAATAACTCATCTGTTGGGCAGCCCCTAGACCTCAACTATATATAGGGGGGGGGCTGCGCCCCCTCTAGGGTTCCCACCCAAGGGGTGCGCCAGCCCCAGATCCCATCTAGGGTGGCGGCCAAAAAGGGGGGAGAGCGGGAGGCGCACCTGGGGTGGGCCTTAGGGCCCATCTGCCCTAGGGTTTGCCCCCCCCTCTTCTCTTGAGGTGCCTTGGGCCTTGGTGGGGGTGCCCCAGCCCACCTAGGGGATGGTCCCTTCCCACTATTGGCCCACGCAAGCCTCTGGGGCTGGTGGCCCCTCCCGGTGGACCCCGGAGCCTTCCGGTGGTCCCGGTACATTACCAGTGATGCCCGGAACACTTCCGGTGGCCAAATCCTCACTTCCTATATATCAATCTTTACCTCCGGAGCATTCCTGAACTCCTCATGACGTCCAGGATCTCATCCAGGACTCCGAACAACATTCGGTAACCGCGTACGTACTTTCCCTATAACCCTCGCGTCATCGAACCTTAAGTGTGTAGACCCTACGAGCTCGGGAATCATGCAAACATGACCAAGACATCTCTCTGGTCAATAACCAACAGCGGGATCTGGATACCCATGTTGGCTCCCACATGTTCCATGATGATCTCATCGGGTGAACCACGATGTCAAGGATTCAACCAATCCCGTATACAATTCCCTTTGTCTACCGGTATAGTACTTGCCCAAGATTCGATCGTCGGTATCCCGATACCTTGTTCAATCTCGTTACCGGCAAGTCTCTTTACTCGTTCCATACCACATCATCCCGTGATCAACTCCTTGGTCACATTGTGCACATTATGATGATGTCCTACCGAGTGGTCCCTGAGATACCTCTCCGTTTACACGGAGTGACAAATCCCAGTCTCCATTCGTGCCAACCCAACAGACACTTTCGGAGATACCCGCAGTGCACCTTTATAGCCACCCAGTTACGTTGTGGCGTTTGGTACACCCAAAGCATTCCTACTGTATCCAGGAGTTGCACAATCTCATGGTCTAAGGAAATGATACTTGACATTAGAAAAGCTTTAGCAGACGAACTATACGATCTTGTGCTAGGCTTAGGATTGGGTCTTGTCCATCACATCATTCTCCTAATGATGTGATCCCGTTATCAATGACATCCAATGTCCATGGTTAGGAAACCATGACCATCTATTGATCAACGAGCTAGTCAACTAGAGGCTTACTAGGGACATGTTGTGGTCTATGTATTCACACATGTATTACGGTTTCCGGTTAATACAATTATAGCATGAACAATAGACAATTATCATGAACAAGGAAATACAATAATAACCATTTTATTATTGCCTCTAGGGCATATTTCCAACGGTCTCCCACTTGCACTAGAGTCAATAATCTAGTTCATATCACTATGTGATTGCAATGAATCCAACTCCCTTGGGGTTTGTTCATATCTTGCTTGTGAGAGAGGTTTATTAGTCAATGAGTCTGAACCTTTCAGATCCATGTGTGCTTTACAAATCTCTATGTCATCTTGTAGATGCAGCTACCACGCGCTACTTGGAGCTATTCCAAATAACTGTTCTACTATACGAATCCGGTTTACTACTCAGAGTCATCCGGATTAGTGTGAAAGTTTGCATCAATGTAACGCTTTACGACGAACTCTTTTACCACCTCCATAATCGAGAAAATTCCTTAGTCCACTAATTACTAAGGATAAGTTCAACCGCTGTCGTGTGATCCATTCCTGGATCACTCCTATACCCCTTGACTGACTCATGGCAAGTCACACTTCAGGTGCGGTACACAGCATAGCATACTGTAGAGCCTATGTCTAAAGCATAGGGGACGACTTTCATCCTTTCTCTCTCTTCTGCCGTGGTCAGGTCTTGAGTGTTACTCAATATTCATACCTTGTAACACAGCTAAGAACTCCTTTGCTAATCTATTTTGAACTCCTTCAAAATCTAGTCACGGTATGTATTCATTCGAAAGTACTATTAAGCGTTTTTTATCTATCCTTACAGATCTTGATGCTCAATGTTCAAGTAGCTTAATCCAGATTTTCCATTGAAAAACACTTTTCAAATAACCCTGCATGCTTTCCAGAAATTCTACATCATTTCTGATCAACAATATGTTAACAACATATACTCATCAAAAATTCTATAGTGCTCCCACTCACTTCTTTGGAAATACAAGTTTCTCATAAACTTTGTATAAACCCAAAATCTTTGATCATCTCATCAAAGCGTACATTCCAACTCCGAGATGCTTACTCCAGTCCTTAGAAGGATTGTTGGAGCTTTGCATACTTGTTAGCATCTTTCAGGATTGACAAAAACCTTCTGGTTGTATCACATACAACCTTTCCTCAAGAAAAATGTCGAGGAAACACTGTTTTTTACATCCTATCTGCAAGATTTCATAAATAATGCGGTAACTGCTAACATAATTCCAACAGACTCTTAGCATCGCTACGAGTGAGAAAGTCTCATCGTAGTCAACTCCTTGAACTTGTCGGGAAACATCTTAATGACAAGTCGAGCTTTCTTAATGGTGACACTTACCATCATTGTCCGTCTTCCTTTTAAAATCCATCTGTACCCAACGGCCTTATGACCATCAAGTAGTTCTTTCAAAGTCTACACTTAGTTTTCATACATGGATGCTCTGTCAGATTTTATGGCCTCGAGCCATTTGTCGGAATCCGGTCCCACCATCGCTTCTCCATAGCTCGTAGGTTCATTGTTGTCTAGCAACATGACTTCCAAGACAGAATTACGTACCACTCTGAAGTAGTACACATCCTTGTCGACCTATGAGGTTTGTTAGTGACTTGATCCGAAGTTTCATGATCACTATCATAAGCTTCCACTTCAATTGGTGTAGGTGCCACAGGAACAACTTCCTGTGCCCTGCTACACACTAGTTGAAGTGACGGTTCAATAACCTCATCAAGTCTCCACCATCCTCCCACTCAATTATTTCGAGAGAAACTTTTCCTCGAGAAAGGACCCATTTCTAGAAACAATCACTTTTGCTTCCGGATCTAAAATAGGAGGTATACCCAACTATTTTGGGTATTCTATGAAGATGCATTTATCCGCTTTGGGTTCGAGCTTATCAGCCTGAAACCTTTTCACATAAGCAGCCCCAAACTTTTAAGAAACGACAGCTTAGGTTTCTCTAAACCTATAGTTCATACGGTGTCGTCTCAATGGAATTGTGTGGTGCCCTATTTAAAGTGAATGTGGTTGTCTCTAATGCCTAACCCATAAACGATAGTGGTAATTCGGTAAGAGACATCATGGTATGCACCATATCCAATAGGGTGCAGTTATGATGTTCGGACACACCATCACACTATGGTGGTCCAGGCGGTATTATTTGTGAAACGATTTCCACAATGTCTTAATTGTGTGCCAAACTCGTAACTCAGACATTCATCTCTATGATCATATCATAGACATTTTATCATCTTGTCACGACAATCTTCAACTTCACTCTGAAATTACTTGAACCTTTCAATAATTCAGACTTGTGTTTCATCAAGTAAATATACTCAACATCTACTCAAATCATCTGTGAAGAACATAACGATATCCACTGCGTGCCTCAGCACTTATTGGACTGCACACATCAAAATGTAATACTTCCAACAAGTCGCTTTCTTGTTCCATCTTACTGAAAACGGGGCCTTTCAGTCATCTTGCCCATGTGGTATGATTTGCATGTCTCAAGTGATTCAAAATCAAGTGAGTCCAAACGATCCATCTGCATGGAGTTTCTTCATGCATATCTACCAATAGACATGGTTCGCAGGTCTCAATCTTCAAAAATGAGTGAGTCCAAAGATCCATCAACATGGAGCTTGTTCATGCGTTTTATACCAACATGACTCAAATGGCAGTGCCACAAGTATGTGGTACTATCATTACTATCTTATATCTTTTGGCATGAACATGTGTATCACTACGATCGAGATTCAATAAACCATTCATTTTAGATGCAAGACCATTGAAGGTATTATTCAAATAAACAGAGTAACCATTATTCTCCTTAAACGAATAACCGCATTGCGATAAACATAATCCAATCATGTCTATGCTCAACGCAAACACCAAATAACAATTATTTAGGTTTAGCACCAATCTCGATGGTAGAGGGAGCATGCGATGCTTGATCACACCAATCTTGGCAACACTTCCAACACATATCGTCATCTCACCTTCAACTAGTCTCCGTTTATTCCGTAGCCTTTTATTTCGAGTTACTAACACTTAGCAACTGAACCGGTATTTTAATACCCTGGTGCTACTAGGAGTACTAGTAAAGTACACATTTAATATAATGTATGTCCAATGCATACTGCTGTCAACCTTGCCAGCCTTCTCATCTACCAAATACCTATGGTGGTTCTGCTTCAGTGTCTGTTCCCCTTATTATAGAAGCACTTAGTCTCGGGCTTGGGTTCAACTTTGGGTTTCTTCACTAGAGCAGCAACCGATTTGTCGTTTCATGAAGTATCCCTTTCTTGCCCTTGCCCTTCTTGAAACTAGTGGTTTTACTAACCATCAACAATTGATGCTCCTATTTGATTTCTACTTTCGCGGTGTTGCGAATAGCTCAAGGATCATCATATCTATCCCTGATATGTTATAGTTCATCACGAATCTCTAGTAGCTTGGTGGCAGTGACTTTGGAGAACCATCACTATCTCATCTGGAAGATCAACTCCCACTCGATTCAAGTGATTGTAGTACTCAGACAATCTAAGAACATGCTCAACAATTGAGCTTTTCTCCCTTAATTTGCAGGCTTAAGAAACTTGTCAGAGGTCTCATACCTCTTGACGTGGGCACTAGTGTGAAATCCCAATTTCAGTATTTGGAACATCTCATATGTTCTGCGATGTTTCAAAAAACGTCTTTGGTGCCTCAATTCTAAACCATTTAGCATTACGCACTGAACTATCATGTAGTCATCAAAACGAGTATGTCAGATGTTCGCAACATCCACAACCGACGCTTGAGGTTCAGCTCACTGAGCGGTGCATTAAGAACATAATCCTTCTGCGCAGCAATGAGGACAATCCTCAGTTTACGGACCTAGTCCGCATAATTGCTACTATCAACTTTCAACTAAATTTTCTCTAGGAACATATCTAAAACAGTAGAACTAAAGCATAAGCTTCGACATAATTTGCAAAGTCCTTTTGACTATGTTCATGATAATTAAGTTCTTCTGATAATTTAATGAACTCCCACTCAGATAGACATCCCTCTAGTCATCTAAGTGATACATGATCTGAGTCAACTAGGCCGTGTCCGATCATCACGTGAGACGGACTAGTCATCATCGGTGAACATCTTCATGTTGATCGTATCCACTATATGACTCATGTTCGACCTTTTGGTCTTCCGTGTTCTGAGGCCATGTTTGTACATGCTAGGCTCGTCAAGTTAACCTTAGTGTATTGCGTGTGTAAATATGGCTTACACCCGTTGTATGCGAATGTTAGAACCTATCACACGCGATCATCACATGGTGCTTCGGAACAACGGACCTTAGCAACGGTGCACAGTTAGGGGGAACACTTTCTTGAAATTATTGCGAGGGATCATCTTATTTAAGCTACCATCGTTCTAAGAAAATAAGATGTAAAACATGATAAACATCACATGCAATCAAATAGTGACATGATATGGCCAATATCATTTTGCTCCTATTGATCTCCATCTTCGGGGCGCCATGATCATCATCGTCACCGGCATGACACCATGATCTCCATCATCACGATCTCCATCATCGTGTCTTCATGAAGTTGTCTCGTCATCTATTACTTCTACTACTATGGCTAACATTTTAGCAATAAAGTAAAGTAATTACATGACGTTTATGTTGACACGCAGGTCATAAATAAATTAAGACAACTCCTATGGCTCCTGCCGGTTGTCGTACTCATCGACATGCAAGTCGTGATTCCTATTACAAGAACATGATCAATCTCATACATCACATATATCATTCATCACATCCTTTTGGCCATATCACATCACATAGGAAACCCTGCAAAAACAAGTTAGACATCCTCTAATTGTTGTTGCATGTTTTACGTGGCTGCTATGGGTTTCTAGCAAGAATGTTTCTTACCTACGCAAAACCACAACGTGATATGCCAATTTCTATTTACCCTTCATAAGGACCCTTTTCATCGAATCCGATCCGACTAAAGTGGGAGAGACAGACACTCGCTAGCCACCTTATGCAACTAGTGCATGTCAGTCGGTGGAACCAGTCTCACGTAAGAGTACGTGTAAGGTCGGTCCGGGCCGCTTCATCCCACGATGCCGCCGAATCAAGATAAGACTAGTAACGGCAAGTAAATTGACAATATCGATGCCCACAACTGCTTTGTGTTCTACTCGTGCATAGAAACTACGCATAGACCTAGCTCATGATGCCACTGTTGGGTAACGTAGCAATAATTCAAAATTTTCCTACGTGTCACCAAGATCAATCTAGAAGATACTAGCAACGAGAGAGAGGGAGTGCATCTTCATACCCTTGAAGATCGCTAAGCGGAAGCATTGCAAGAATGCGGTAGGTGGAGTGGTACACGCAGCGATTTAGATCGCGGTCGATTCCGATCTAAGCGCCGAACAACGGCGCCTCCGCGTTCAACACACGTACAGCCCGGTGATGTCTCCCGCGCCTTGATCTAGCAAGGAGAGAGGGAGAGGTTGGGGAAGACTCCATCCAGCAGCAGCACGACGGCGTGGTGGTGGTGGAGGAGCGTGGTACTCCTGCAGGGCTTCACCAAGCACTACGAGAGACAAGGAGGGAGAGAGGTATGGCCGTGCCTAGGAGAGAATAACTCATCTGTTGGGCAGCCCCTAGACCTCAACTATATATAGGGAGGGAGGGGGCTGCGCCCCCTGAAGGGTTCCCACCCCAAGGGGTGCGGCAGCCCCAGATCCCATCTAGGGTGGCGGCCAAAAAGGGGGGAGAGGGGGAGGCGCACCTGGGGTGGGCCTTAGGGCCCATCTGCCCTAGGGTTTGCCCCCCTCTTCTCTTGAGGCGCCTTGGGCCTTGGTGGGGGCTCCCCAGCCCACCTAGGGGCTGGTCCCTTCCCACTATTGGCCCACGCAAGCCTCTGGGCTGGTGGCCCCTCCCGGTGGACCCCCGGACCCTTCCGGTGGTCCCGGTACATTACCGGTGATGCCCGGAACACTTCCGATGGCCAAATCCTCACTTCCTATATATCAATATTTACCTCTGGACCATTCCGGAACTCCTCGTGACGTCCGGGATCTCATCCGGGACTCCGAACAACATTCGGTAACCGCGTACATACTTTCCCTATAACCCTAGCATCATCGAACCTTAAGTGTGTAGACCCTACGGGCTCGGGAATCATGCAGACATGAACGAGACATCTCTCTGGTCAAGAACCAACAGCGGGATCTGGATACCCATGTTGGCTCCCACATGTTCCACGATGATCTCATCGGATGAACCACGATGTCAAGGATTCAACCAATCCCGTATACAATTCCCTTTGTCTACCAGTATAGTACTTGCCCGAGATTCGATCATCGGTATCCCGATACCTTGTTCAATCTCATTACTGGCAAGTCTCTTTACT
Organism: Triticum urartu; assembly: GCF_003073215.2. Lineage (NCBI taxonomy): Eukaryota > Viridiplantae > Streptophyta > Magnoliopsida > Poales > Poaceae > Triticum > Triticum urartu. Next base: position 574,463,772 of record NC_053025.1, on the reverse strand, counting down.
TGTTCCGTAACACATCATTCCGTGATCAACTCCTTGGTCACATTGTGCACATTATGATGATGTCCTACCGAGTGGGCCTAGAGATACCTCTCCGTTTACACGGAGTGACAAACCCCAGTCTCGATTCGTGCCAACCCAACAGACACTTTCGGAGATACCCACAGTGCACCTTTATAGCCACCCAGTTATGTTGTGGCGTTTGGTACGCCCAAAGCATACCTACGGTATCCGGGAGTTGCACAATCTCATGGTCTAAGGAAATGATACTTGACATTAGAAAAGCTTTAGCAAACGAACTATACGATCTTGTGCTAGGCTTTGGATTGGGTCTTGTCCATCACATCATTCTCCTAATGATGTGATCCCGTTATCAATGACATCTAATGTCCATGGTCAGGAAACCATGACCATCTATTGATCAACGAGCTAGTCAACTAGAGGCTTACTAGGGACATGTTGTGGTCTATGTATTCACACATGTATTACGATTTCCGGTTAATACAATTATAGCATGAACAATAGACAATTATCATGAACAAGGAAATACAATAATAACCATTTTATTATTGCCTCTAGGGCATATTTCCAACATGAACCACCATACAACCGTCATTAATGTGTCCACCATTTGATAGACCTGTGTACAGATGATGGAACAAACCAGAGTAATAATTCCTTGGGAAAAATGAACCCGGACAAGCAAAAAATACTAGGATTAATAGCACCTAGTTTATTTGTTGTAGCAATCCGAGGAAAGGTGATTCCGAAAATAGGGACTCGATCCTCACACCCATTTCCTGATGGGCGATAAAGCGATGGTATGGCGATGGTGGCAAAGGTTGGCTCGCCGAGGCAAAGCCCTCGGTCCAGCTAACGTGACGGAGCTGGTCGGCTAGTGACGCCGAAGTCTCCGGAGTAGGTTGATGAAGAGATGGCGAAGCCCCGGTCCAGCCGAGATGTCGAAGCCTTGATATCAGCCGATGAGTCAAAGTAGGCCGGCGTGATGGACACCAGCTTGAAGAAGCAATAGTGCGGCCCTGGCGATGCAGGTCGTGACATGGTCGATGCCGGCTTGATGAAGTGACCGTGCGGCGATGCCGGTATGCCCGCTCCGTGTAATCCGTGGGGCGGCGATGTTGGTGATGATTTATCCTTCGCGATGCCGGACTCTTGTTCGGCTTGCCAAGATGATGATCCGAAGAAGTTGAGCTCGGCTCAACAACGTGACGACGTGTCTAGCGTAGGTCGGCAGCCTTGGAGCAATATTGCCCGACTGGTTTGACACCAGCATGATGATGAAGATGACCTCAGGGGAGGCTTAAAAATTTACGGGCACATGTTTAAAAAAACGCACAATACCCTAGAAGAGCATTCCTCCAAAAAGGTTGTCCAATATCACGTTCATAAAGAAACATGAATTCGGGTCGGATCCGTAAACGGATCCAAAAATTGGTCCACTCATCGGAAGGTTCCCGGAGTTTTAACTGTCGGATCAGGCTGAAATTTGGAGGGGTGGTAGATATGGGAATTCCGAAGTAGATGAACGGTTGGATCTTCCAAAGGACCTCCGAGCTGGGCTCTAGAGACAACGCCCTAAACTCGTCCAGATTCCCGTCCAGATTTGACAGGGCTCCGGTATATCGTAGATTGTCGGAAATTCCTCCACCGGAACTCGACAAAATTTTGCATGGATGTTGTAGACGTAATTCCGCATGATTCCATCGAAGCAATCGTCAAACCGACGCTCGAGGAGGCGGTGACGGTGAATACAAGTTCACTGTCCATAAAAACAGCACGGCCGCCTGAGGGCAATGTTGGCATTGAGCCCTCGAGCTCCATGGATGATTCCTCTATGATCATGATAGAGATCAGAGTTGATGTTGAAGAAGGCCCCCGTCCGAACATAAAGATCGGAGACAGACCACGGTCCTCGGTCGAGCCAAGGTGACCAGTCGAGCCGGTGACGAAGATGTCGACGTCGCAATTAATTTGCAGACGAGTCATCGATCCTTTTGTCGATCACACAACGGAACTCTCAATGAAAGCACCAATGTCGGTGTCAAAACCGGCAGATCTCGGGTAGGGGGTCCCGAACTATGCATCTAAGGCGGATGGTAACAGGAGGCTGGGGACGCGATGTTTACCCAGGTTCGGGCCCTCTTGATGGAGGTAATACCCTACGTCCTGCTTGATTGTTCTTGATAATATGAGTAGTACAAGAGCTGATCTACCACGAGATCAGAGAGGCTAAACCCTAGAAGCTAGCCTATGGTATGATGGTATGTTGTATATCTCTATCGACTAGCCTGGCCTCAGTTTATATAATGCACCAGAGGCCTAGGATAACAAGAGTCCTAGCCGAATACGCCAGTGGGGAGAAGTCCTTGTCTTGATCGCCAAGTATTGTGGAATCTTTCATGTATGCGACAGCTGTCCGAAGTGGCCCATGAGTATACGGCCATGGGGGTCCTCGGCCCAATCTAACAAATCAGGAGATGACGTGGTGAGTACCCCCTAGTCCAGGACAACGTCATCTACCAAAATAGGACGACCTAGAAAATTTGTTTATTGATCTGCTCCAATTGGAATCAATATTTTATCACGTTCTGGTGATTTTTAACAATTGTTTTCATGAACAGAAAGTTTCTGGAATTTTCAACAAGATCAAATAACTATCCTCCAAGAAGAACTTATAGGTTTAACTTGGTACAAACACTAATTAAAACATAAAAACTAATCTAAACAGAGGCTAGATCAAATATTTATTCCTAAGCAGAAGCAAAAGGCAAAAAACTAAAAATAAAATTGGGTTGTCTCCCAACAAGCGCTATCTTTTAACGCCCCTAGCTAGGCATAAAAGCAAGGATAGATCTAGGTATTATCATCTTTGGTAGGCAATCCATAAGTGGCTCTCATAATAGATTCATATGGTAGTTTAGTTTTCTTTCTAGGAAAGTGTTACATGTCTTTCTTTAATGGAAATTGGAATCTAACATTTCATTCCTTCATATCAATAATTGCACCAATCGTTCTAAGGAAAGGTCTACCAAGAATAATAGGACATGAAGGATTGCAATCTATATCAAGAACAATAAAATCTATGGGCACATAATTCCTATTTGCAACAATAAGAACATCATTAATTCTTCCCATAGGTTTGTTAATAGTGGAATCTGCAAGGTGCAAGTTTAAAGAGCAATCATCAAATTCACGGAAACCTAGCAAATTGCACAAATTTTTGGAATCGTGGAAACACTAGCACCCAAATCACACAAAGCATAGCATTCATGATCTTTAATTTAAATTTTAATACTAGGTTCCCACTCATCATAAAGTTTTCTAGGGATAGAAACTTCCAACTCAAGTTTTTCTTCATAAGATTGCATCAAAGCATCAACGACATGTTTAGTAAAAGCTTTATTTTGACTCTAAGCATGTGGAGAATTTAGAACGGATTGCAACAAGGAAATATAGTCTATCAAAGAGCAATTATCATAATTAAATTCCTTGAAATCCACAATAGTGGGTTTATTGATATCTAAAGTTTTAACTTCTTCAATCTCACTTTTATCAATTTTAGCATCAAGATCTAAAAACTCTGAATTTTTGGATCGCCTCCTAGGTAAAGGTGAATCATATTCAGTTCTATCATTGTCAAGATTCATATTGCAAAACAAAGATTTAATAGGGGACACATCAATAACTTTTAGATCTTCATCTTTATTTTCACAAAAAAAATCCAGTTTAGCGGCCATCTTATTAACTAAGGTGGCTTGCTTACCCGAAATTTCAGCTATTAACTTTTCAAGATGAGCAATCTGAGATCTCAAACTCTAAAATTCCTTCGACATGTCATCGAGCTCTTTATTCATGTATCCCATAAAGCTTTTTTGTTCCTTGAGCTCGTTTCTAAAGAAACTATTATGCTCAAATTGTAAAGTCATAAAACTTCTAACGTTGCTGTCAATTTCTTCTAACCTTTTAAGGTGAAGATGACTAAATCTAGGTAGAGCCATTGTGACAAACAAGCAATCCAACACACGAGCAAACAAGAAGCAAGTGAAAAAGAGGCGAACAGAAAGAGAGGGCGAATAAAACGGCAAGGGTGAAGTGGGGGAGAGGAAAACGAGAGGCAAATGGCAAATAATGTAATGCGGGAGATAAGAGTTTGTGTTGGTTACTTGGTATGTTAACTTTTGCGTAGACTCCCTAGCAACGGCGCCAGAAATCCTTCTTGCTACCTCTTGAGCACTGCGCTGGTTTTCCCTTGAACAGGAAATGGTGATGCAGCAAAGTAGCGTAAGTATTTCCGTCAGTTTTTGAGAACCAAGGTATCAATCCAGTAGGAGGCCACGCACGAGTCCCTCGCACCTACACAAACAAATAAGATCCTCGCAACCATCGCAATAAAGGGGTTGTCAATCCCTTCACGGTCACTTACGAAAGTGAGATCTGATAGATATGATAAGATAATATTTTTGGTAATTTTATAATAAAGATGCAAAGTAAAATAAAAGGCAATGAAAATAGCTTAGTGTTGGAAGATTAATATGATGGAGAATAGACCCGGGGGCCATAGGTTTCACTAGTGACTTCTCTCGAGAGCATAAGTATTACGGTGGGTGAACAAATTACTGTTGAGCAATTGATAGAATTGAGCATAGTTATGAGAATATCTAGGTATGATCATGTATATAGGAATCACGTCCGTGACAAGTAGACCGACTCCTGCCTGCATCTACTACTATTACTCCACACATCGACCGCTATCCAGCATGCATCTAGAGTATTAAGTTCAAGAGAATAGAGTAACGCTTTAAGCAAGATGACATGATGTAGAGGGATAAAATCATGCAATATGATATAAACCCCATCTTGTTATCCTCGATGGTAACAATACAATACGTGCCTGTAACGCCCCGAGACCGGTGCCATATTTGTTTTGCTTGTCATTTGCAAACCGTGCATCTGATTCCGGTGATCTTTATATCAATTTCGACCGAAATCATCTCATCTTTCCAGCGGCACTCTTGGTTTACCAAGTTGAGGCCTGTTTCAATCTTTTCCTTCCGGAGCATGCATATGCATCGCATATCACATCCCGCATATCATGCCATGTTTTGCATCATGTTGCTTGCGCATTGCACCGTGGTTGATTGTGTCTCCCTTTGCTTGTGTTCTTGCTTTGGGTAGAGCTGGGAGACGAGTTCGTGTTCGAGGAACTCGTTGAGTACGCTTTCGAGGATCAAGCTTACGTCAACTCGGAGAACTTTGCAGGCAAGATGACCATACCCTCGAAATCACTTCTATCTTTGCTTGCTAGATGCTCACTCTATTGCTATGCCTATGCTACAATACCTGCCACTTGCTTATCATGCCTCCCATATTGCCATGTCAAACCTCTAACCCACCTTGTCCTAGCAAACCGTTGTTTGGCTATGTGACCACTTTGCTCAGCCCCTCTTATAGCGTTGTTAGTTGCAGGTGAAGATTCAAGTTTGTTCCATGTTGGGACATGATTATTGTTGGGATATCACAATATATCTTATTTACTTAATGCACCTATATACTTGGTAAAGGGTGGAAGGCTCGGCCTTATGCCTGGTGTTTTGTTCCACTCTTGCCGCCCTAGTTTCCGTCATACCGGTGTTATGTTCCTTGATTTTGCGTTCCTCACGCGGTTGGATTATAATGGGAACCCCTTGACAGTTTGCTTTGAATAAAACTCCACCAGCAAGGCCCAACCTTGGTTTTACCATTTTCCACCTAAGCCTTTTTCCCTTGGGTTCTGCAGACTCAAGGGTCATCTTTATTTTAAATCCCCGGGCCAGTGCTCCTCTGAGTGTTGGTCCAAACTAGAGCACCGTGCAGGGCCATCCCTTGGCAACTTGGGTTACGTCGGCTCCTGTATGCTTAGCTTATCCGGTGTGTCCTGAGAACAAGATATGTGCAGCTCCTATCGGGATTTGTCGGCACAGCGGGTGGTCTTGCTCGTCTTGTTTTACCATTGTCGAAATTTCTTGTAACCGGGATTCCGAGTTTGATCAGGTCTTCCTGGGAGAAGGAATATCCTTCGTTGACCGTGAGAGCTTGTGATGGGCTAAGTTGGGACACCCCTCCAGGGTTTTGAACTTTCGAAAGCCGTGCCCGCGGTTATGGGCAGATGGGAATTTGTTAATGTCCGGTTGTAGAAAACCTGAAACTTAACTTAATTAAAAATGGATCAACAACGTGTCTAGCCATGATGGTCTCTTCTCGGCGGAGTCCGGGAAGTGAACACGGTGTTGGAGTTATGCTTGAACATAAGTAGTCTAGGATCACTTCTTGATCATAGATTCTCGAACGTGCTTTGCCTTCTCTTCTTGCTCTCATTTGCGTATGTTAGCCACCATATATGCTAGTGCTTGCTGCAGCTCCACCTCACTACCTTTTCCTACCTGTTGGGGATATTACTACTGGAGGTAAACCGGCCTTATGTAGCCGGGTTGACTCCTTGAAGATTAGAAGCCCATAAAGATGCAAGGATGATGGCGCTTCATGGAGGCCCAAGGCCCAAAGGCGGGTTAAAGCCTGTAAATATAAACCGGCTTAGTCATGTAAATTGTATTGTAAGATAGGAAGGATAGAGACCGAACTGGATACGTTTATGATCCGGCTTCGGGACTCTGTAAACCGGCGGGCTTCAACCTATGTATATAAAGGGACGACCCGACAGCGGTTTAGGGACAGACAACAACTCGAGAGCCAGACAAAGCGGATTCGCTCCCTGGCCTTCGAAACCCTAGCAATACCAATCACAACTAGACATAGGCTTTTACCTTCCTCGAAGGGGCCAAACTAGTATAAAATTCCCCGTGTCCCCTTGCCCGGTTTAACCCCTTAAAGCTAACCCGTAGCGGTGGCTCCACGACTAAGTCCTTTCACAAGGACATCTGCTGTGACAAACCCACGACAGTTGGCGCCCACCGTGGGGCTATCGCACGATGGTTTTGAGTTCTTGAAGGGCAGCTTCGATGGACTTAAGGGATACGATGTGGGCCGGATGACGAAGAGTCGCCGCGGCAAGCTCTACATCGACAATGCAAGATGGGGTCCTGAGGTCGATTCAATTGAATACGGGTACCGGGTCCCCTTTGGTGGGATTCATGTCTTCATCGGCAAGATCAGCGAACTGGCCCCTGAGACAGACATCTACACCGACATCATCGAAATGGCTCGGCATGCAAGTTCTTCACTGATTCAGCCCGAGGCACGGCATGTTTTCTTGGGTGTTATCCATGGATCGAGGTACGAGGACGGACCGGTGTCCGATGGAGAGACTGTGGTCTGTTCTGATGACGAGTCTTCTAGAGAGAACGAATCACTTTACCAGTTGCAGGACGGTCGGATTGATGAAGGATCCGAGGGAAACAGTATTCCGGATTCTCCTGATCTGCCAAATCGGGCCGCCATCTTTATGGCCGGCACACAATCGGTGCTTCATTCATCTACTGCCACAACAATGCTCTCCGGTTCAACAACAGCCACACCAGCAGGGGCAGGAAGCTCAGCGCCGCCTCTAGCCCAAGTCCTATCTGATTTGTTCGACGCTTTGGCAACGTTGATGGCCGTAGAGGTGGATGCAGCAGCCAGGGATCAGCACAATGCGGAGATTGCAAAGGTAAAAGATCAGATAGCCCAGGCTAAAGTGGACCTGGCAACAGAGAATGCTAGGATGGCTACAGAGCGGGCTGAATTGGAAGCACAGGCCTACTGGATTAGGCTGGATCAGAATGCTTCAGAGGAAGTCATGAGAAGAAGGTATCGATCACGTCTCCCGTCGGTTTATGAGCCACAGAATCTCTTCAACACACCAGGAGCAGGAGCTGGTAGCCAACCCACACTAAACCGGGCGGAGGCGCCGAGAACAGGAGCGCCGGTTCGACCGCGCACGACGGACCCGCCTCGCCAGAACAACGTTGTGCCACAATATGTACCAACGCCGCCCGGGCATTATTCCAACCCGTTGGACAACATTGTGGCTGCCGCTTCACGCCTGGCGGCCCTCCCAACTGACAGCGAGTCACCAGTTGCAGTGGAAGCACGTCGCGCCAGGGATCTCCTTCAAACAACTGTAAATCAACAGCAGGCGTATTCACACAATCGTGAGAGGATTCATTCCACTCCCCGTCCAAGCTGGAGCTATAGCAGACAAGTCGAGGACGAACCGGCCGTTTCCAGTAGTGCACGTCACTGAAATTCACCACAAGGAAACAACCCGGCCGGGGGAGGCGCTAATGCGCAAGATGTTGTGGACCATGGCCGCGCACGTCGGGAGGCGGAGTTGGCAGCTCGACACGGAGCACGACAACATACTCCGGTTCACCCCACGGCCTCCATGGAGCCAGGTGTGGTGTTCAGTTCCTTAGGGGTGCCATGTCTAACCCCCGCTTTGCGTAATGTGAGATTGCCCAAGGATTTCAAGGGACCTCGTAAGGTACCAAATTACACCACCGATTTGCAACCAGAGGCGTGGGTGGAGAGCTATGAGATGGCAATGGAGATGTTAGATGTGGATGAGGCAGTGTGTGCTAAATATTTCACCATGATGTTGGAAGGAACAGCTCACACTTGGTTGAAGAGCTTGCCGACCAACTCTGTTGGATCATGAGCTGAATTGAAGCACCGGTTTATCCAGAACTTCAAGAATACGTGTAAGCAGCCGATGTCAATCATGGATCTGGCTGCTTGTGTCCAAGAGGAAGGGGAGTCCACGACCCATTGAGTCAAACGGGTCTCAGCAATTTTGCATTCATCAGATCGTATCTATGCAAACACTGCAGTGTTAACATTAGAGGGCAATTGTCATTTCAAACCGTTAAAACAGAAATTGGGAAGGCTCAAACATCACTGCAATGATATGTCAACACTCATGGCCGCTTTGGTTAAATACGCCGATTCATATAATACCAAGGATTCGGATTCAGAGGAGGACAAACCGGGGAAAGGTAAGAAGAACGGCAATGCCAAGGGTCAACATCATAATCGGGCAGGCCATGGAAACGGTGGTAAGCGCAAGGCCGACAGTAGCTTGGAATTTGTTGCAAATACCAATGCGCGGGAGAATGGCCAGCGCCGTAAGGGCAAGCAGCCCCAGAGGGGTGGAGGTTCAGGCCCCAATTTGGAGCGCTTGTTAAATCAGCCCTGTCCAAAGCATGGATCGAAGGAGAAGCCGACATCACATCTTTGGAAGGACTGTCATATCATGCGGGATTTCAAGAATTCCAATATGTTCCAATATGACAATGGCCCGCCCAGCGGTTCAGGAGGAGGTTTCCACGGGCCGGGTTATGGTGGTGGTGGTTCCGATTCAGGGTTTCAAGGTAACCAAACCGGACACGTCAATCAAGGGCACCAAGGCAACCAGGGAGGTTACAACCATCAGGGGAATCAGCAGCAGCAGCAGTTGGGTTATCAAAGCAATCCCAAATAGCTGAACAGCGGGCAATATCATGTCTTCACTACTAGTTTGTGCAAGTGTGATCAGAAGCTTCACAAAAGGGCAATAAACTCTATTGAGCCGGCAGTACCTCAGTATGTACGCTGGTTTGAGCAACCTATTTTGTGGAGTAGAGATGATCACCCACCCTGGGTTGATAATCTAGGTCACTTGGCCCTGGTGGTAGCCCCTCAAGTTGGGGGACACAAGTTCACTAAAGTGCTCATGGATGGGGGAAGTAGTATCAATATTTTGTATTATGATACATTCCGCCGAATGGGGTTGACAGATAAGGATCTTAAACCATGAAATACGGTCTTTCATGGGGTGGTGCCTGGTAAGTCTGCATATCCTGTTGGCAAGATAGCTTTGGAGGTAGATTTTGGAGATGACTACGATTCAAGGTCAGAAACATTGACATTTGAGGTGGTAAAGATCAAAAGTCCGTACCACGCCTTGTTTGGGCGGCCGGCTTATGCTAAGTTTATGGCAAGGCCATGTTATGTTTATCGACGGCTTAAAATGCCAGGTCATAAAGGGACTATCACAATACATGGAAGTAGAAAGATTGCTTTGGAGTGTGAGGAAGGTGATGCGGCTTATGCCGAGTCGGTTTGTGCCGCGGAAGAGTTGAAAGTCTATAAGGAGCAAGTTGATCCGACAGACATGACCTCTTTGAAAAAGCCAACTACAGAACATGATCTGGCGTTGAAGTTCAAATCGGCTACATATACTAAGATGGTTGACTTTGTTCCTGGCGATTCATCCAAACAGTTCAGCATCAGCGCTAACCTGGATCCCAAATAGGAAAGCACGCTCATCGAGTTCATCCGTGAGAATCGGGACATCTTTGGATGGAAACCTTTTGACATGCCAGGTGTACCGAGGGAACTCGCTGAGCACACACTCAACATTGATCCTAAGTTTAAACCGGTCTGGCAGTTCCTCCGCCGCTTCAATGAAGATAGACGTAAGGCTATAGGTGAAGAGGTAGCCCGTCTGTTGGCCGCAGGGTTTATTGTCGAAGTTTTTCATCCAGAGTGGTTAGCTAATCCGGTGCTAGTTCTTAAGAAAAACGGCACTTGGCGCATGTGTGTGGACTACACAGATTTAAACAAGGCTTGCCCTGCAGACCCCTTTGCTCTCCCTCGCATTGATCAGATAATTGATGCTATGGCGGGTTGTGACCGTTTCTGTTTTCTGGATGCTTACTCTGGTTATCATTAGATCAAAATGGCGGTTAAGGACCAGGAGAAGACAGCTTTCATAACTCCCTTTGGAGCCTTCTGCTATGTTTCCATGCCTTTTGGACTCAAGAGTGCCTAGGCAACTTACCAGCGATGTGTTCAGAATTGCCTTCATAAACAAATTGGGCGCAATGTTCATGCATATGTGGATGATGTTGTGGTAAAGTCCAGAAAGGAAGAAACATTGATAGAGGATTTAAGTGAAACCTTTGACAATCTCTGGGTTTACAAGATGATGCTCAATCCGGAGAAGTGTCTTTTTGGTGTCCCGGCAGGCAAGCTCTTGGGTTTTTTGGTATTAAACAGAGGCATTGAGGCCAATCCGGAAAAGATTGCAGCAATTACATCCTTAGCTAAACCGGCGTGTATTAACGATGTTCAACGTCTGGCCGGCCAGATTATAGCCTTGAGCTAGTTTATCAGCTGCCTTGGAGAGAAGGCCATCCCTTTATATCAGATGCTCAAGAAAACAGATAACTTTGTCTGGAGCGAGGCAGCTGATAAAGCGTTCGAGGATATGAAGAGGCAGCTAGCTGAACCGCCCGTGCTTGCAGCGCCGGTTGATAAAGAGCCATTATTACTATATGTGGCCGCTAATACCCGATCTGTTAGTGTAGCTATTGTGGTCGAGCACAAGGAGCCTGGCAAAGAGTATCCAGTTCAGCGGCCGGTTTATTATATCAGTGAGGTGCTCATTGAGTCAAAGCATAGGTATCCGCATTGGCAGAAGTTGGTGTACGGAGTGTTTATGGCAAGCTGGAAGCTTAAACACCATTTTCAGGGCCATCCCATCACAGTGGTCAGTTCAGCTCCTCTGGAAAATATCATTCAAAATAGAGAAGCAACTGGCCGGATTGCCAAGTGGGCTATTGAGCTTGGACCTCATGGGCTCAAATATATACCCCGCACAGCGATCAAATCCCAGGCACTCATGGACTTCATCAATGATTGGACAGAGTTACAGGTACATGAAGAGAAGCGAGATAATACATATTGGACTATTCATTTTGATGGGTCCAGACAATTAGAGGGCTGGGGGGCTGGAGTCATATTAACTTCCCCACGAGGTGACAAGTTTTGTTATGTCCTCCGTTTATTGTTCCCTTGTACTAACAATGCAGCTGAATATGAGGCTTTGCTCCACAGTCTTCGGATGGCTAAGGAGATGAATTTGAGCCGGGTTAAGTGCTTTGGCGATTCAGATCTAGTGGCTCAACAGGTATCTGGCACTTGGGATTCTAAAGACCCACTCATGGCTGCATATCGGCGAGAGGTGGACACGGTAGCTTGTCACTTTAAGGGTTATTAGGTGGACCATATAGACCGGCGGAAGAATGAAGCGGCGGACGCTTTAAGTCGTCTTGGTTCCCAGCGTAAACCAGTCCCTCCCAACGTCTTTCTTGATGTGTTGCATAATCCGTCAGTCAAAGTGTCAACCGAAGAAGAATTGGCTATTCCTAATCCGGAGGCTCAGTTGGTAGCAGCTCTGTATGCCATACCAGATTGGACAATCCCGTATCTGGCTTACATGAACCGGGGAGAGTTACCAGATGATGAAGCGTTGGCCAGACAGGTAATCCGGCGTTCCAAATCCATGACCATACTCAACGGGGAGTTACATCGTTACAGTGTTTCAGGAGCAATTCAGCGTTGTGTTTCTCCTCAAGAGGGCTGTGAGATTTTGCGTGAAATCCATGAAGGGGACTGCGGTCACCATGCCGGTTCAAAGTCTTTGGTGGCTAAAGCTTTTCGCCATGGTTTTTACTGGTTGACGGCGCATGCTGATGCAGAAGATTTAGTCAAGAGATGTGATGGATGTCAAAAATTTGCCCGCCGTGCGCACGTTCCGGCTCAAGAGTTGCGGATGATTCCAATTACGTGGCCGTTTGCAACTTGGGGGCTTGATATGGTTGGACCCTTCAAGCGTTCTAAGGACAAAAAGACCCACCTGTTAGTAGCAGTTGATAAATTCACTAAATGGGTGGAGGCAGAGCCAGTCAGCAAGTGTGATGCAGCCATGGCGGTTCAATTCATCAAGAAGGTGATATTCCGGTTTGGCTTTCCACATAGCATTATAACAGATAATGGTACTAATCTATCAAAAGGGAAGATGGAAGAATTCTGTCAACATGAGCACATCCGTCTTGATCTAGCATCGGTGGCTCACCCCCAATCTAATGGTCAAGCAGAGAGGGCAAATCAGGAAATTCTACGGGGTATCAAACCAAGGCTTATGGTTCCCTTAAAGCGGACGCCGGGTTGTTGGGTTGAGGAGCTACCTTCTATGTTATGGAGCATCAACACCACACCCAATAGGTCTACGGGTTACACACCTTTCTTCATGGTCTATGGAGCGGAGGCGGTTCTTCCTAGTGACATCCGTCATGATTCGCCCCGTGTGGCAGCTTATGTTGAAGCTGATAATGAAAAGGCACGTCAGGATTCTCTGGACCTGTTGGATGAAGAGCGTGATCTTGCAGCAGCACAACCGGCGATTTATCAACAAGATCTCCGATGTTATCACAGCCACCGGGTTAAAACCAGAACCTTTCAAGAAGGTGATTTGGTGCTCCGGCTCATCCAGGATCAGACTGATATGCACAAGTTATCCCCACCTTGGGAAGGACCCTTTGTGGTCAGCAAAAATCTACACATTGGATCTTACTACCTCGTTGATGTTCGAGAGCATGAAGACTCACGTCAATCGGAGGAGGAGACCAAGCGGCCATGTAACATAGCTCTCCTTCGGCCTTACTATACTTGAAGCCATAGGCTCTTCATCTGTACATATTTATGACAGTGTATATATCATATAATAAACCGGAGCCTCCGTTATAAGAGGGGTATCTGTTCTTTTTATATCATGTGTGTGTGCTTTTACAAGTTAACTGACTAAGCGGAGTTTTTGTTAATCTAGCTTTAACAGCTGCATAGATATCAAGAAAATCACTAGGGGCTTGGTAATATTTGAACTATAGCTACACCTCTTGGTCAGTTTTTAAACCATGAAGGGATATCACTACGGGGCTTGGTTGTCCTCACACCATAGCTACACCTCTTGATAGGCATTTAAGCCACAAAGGGAAAAATTTGTGGAGCCAAAGAGAGTGTTGTACAAAGTGCAGACTCAAACATGGGCACACACTGAGCATCGCTCACAAAGTTACTTGGGGGCTCTTTTTGCAAAGCAACAAAGAGTTTGAAAGGACCCTTGTAATTGGCTATCAAGCCACGGCTTGGAAGCCTGGTGTATTCACCTAAAAACCCGGGTTAACCTGCCTTCATCAAGTAAGCCACTCCTGCCCAGGTAATCCTGGTATGATCCATCGAACGTTTGAGATGTCAATCTTTTACAGACCCTGAACTTGTCAAAGTTAAAATGATGATTGGTTAATTGGAGGCCCATCTTAAAAGGCTTTGTTAAATGGTTTAACTCAGAGGCCTGGCAGCCCATGAAAAGCCCCAATTTGGAGCCTGGCAGCTCGTAAAAAGCCTTGCATATTTTCCTGTTTGAATTTTGTTTGTTGAAAGTCATAAGTATTTTTTGATAAATCGGCGTCCTTGACCCGGCTTGCTTCTCAACTACAAGTTGTTGGCACATAATCAGTTATAAACCGGTGTTTATTGACCCGGTCTGGTTTGACTAAATCGCCGGTGTTATAAAGAAAGCCCGGTAGTTATCCCGGTCCGGTTTAAACCGGTAATACAGAGATAAGATTATCAACGTTCTGGATTGGTATTAACACCTTTGTCGTATGCACGTTGGTCAAACAAAGAGGTATGTTATGTATATTCTGTTTTGTACAAACACTTTGATTATTTCATCTATATCTCGTACACTTCTTGGATATATTGACCCGTCTAGTGGTAAACCGCTAGACACTCTTAAGTTGTTGAACCTAGGAACACAACTCATCATGGGTTATGCATAAATAAATCCCAAAGGGTGGCACAAGTTTTCATGAGGCATTACAACACATGCTCGAAGGCATGGCAAATAAAGGAGTTTTGCCTACCCTATTACAAGAAGCCTTCGAAGCGGCTCCAATGGCATAATTGTTTTTCATAAAATCGGGACACGGTGGACGGTAAACTGGCGACCGGTTCAGGACGCTTCATCGGGACGGTTTGATGGTTGAGGGTCCGTTGGTGTAGGCACTTCTTCATCCCTCCCCAGTCGCTAGAAATCAACTGTTGACCAATCGATTCCAGTTAAAGCAGAAAACACTGCTTCTTCATGGATAAGATTGGAGGGGTTAATATCAGGAGCATAGGTGTGCCTACGAATAGGAGGCACAAGTTCTTCAATTTCATGGATGTCGGCCGGCTGCCTTTTCCCCTCCGCATTGTAAAACGGTTGAAAATGGGACAAATCAGTATCATCGGGCAACTTGCTAGCTGTTGGCCGCATCTATGCAGTCAGCCGCCGGAGATCATCATTGTCAAAGTTGGAACCATCTTCTTTAACACCTGGGTATCCTTTGATGATGTCTTCCGCTTCAAGATCCGGGATCCAGGCTTTTGCTCGAATAAGTGCAGTTAAAGCTCCGGCTCTGGCAGCTGCTTTCTTCAAGTCAGCGATGCGGGCTGGTAACATGGCTAGCTTTTCAAGAGTTTAATCAAAGAGGGAGTCGGTTTGTTATAAGCTGCCGTGCAAATAGCCCGCTGCGACCCAGAGTACAATTATTCAATCAATGTGTATGCCTCTTTGAGTTTCATCCACATAGCTATGCCAAGATGAGCGATCCGGGTACTTGTCAAAGATTTTATCAACATTTGGTCAGTTATAAGGTTCATCAACTTATGCAACACACGTAAAGCAGGTACCTACCAAAGATAGAAGAGGTCATAGCATTGATTTGGTGTTTTAAACCGGCTAGTTCCTCTACCACTGGCTTCAGGGCTGCCTCGGTTTCTACAGCTCTTTTGGTTAAATCGGATTTCTCGGTTTCCCAGTCAGCATGATCTTTGTTGAAAGATTCTTTCAACTTTTCCATCATGGCCAGGGCCCGGGTCAGCTCCTCTTTGGCTTTTTCCGCCTCGGCTTGTTGTGACTTCACATTCTCTTGCAAATCAGAATTTTGAGCGTCTTTGCTTCTCAGTTCAGTCTGCCACGTTGAAGGTATGTTAAATAAACATCATATATATGTGCTAAGTACAAAGCGTATAACAAAGTTATGCACTTCATACTTGGGGTCTAATGCCTATTTGCTCTCAAGTACTACACTTTATACAAGTCTCCAGAACAATGCAAGCATTATCCTTGACACTTGGGTGCTAATGTGCGTCTGTTCTAAAACGGATGTGTGGATTAAAAACCGGATTAATTTGCCAAGTTAAACCGGCCTTTGGGGGCTATGCTGCAGAAAGTTATCTAATTATTTCAAGATGAGTCTTATCTATTATTAGCGACTTGCCATTGCAAGGATGAATGATGAGATGCTTAAAGTGTTACAAAGACCCAGTTTATGATTAACAATCATAAAACGGCCCTTGGGGCTACTTGGGATAGTGTTTCAGCTATAAATCAATACATAAAGGGAGAGGAATTTACCTCATATCGCTCTTTCATCAAGTTCACCAAACCGGCTTCATAATCCCGGTTTGAGTGCAGACGGTTCAAGAAGCCAGAATGGAGCTCCTCAGTGTTAAGATGAGCATAGCTTGATAAATCGCTGCTCCATTTACCTTTCTCTCTGGCAGCTTGCTCTTCTTTGGCACTGTGTTGAGCCAAAATGACGGGATGGCCAGGAGAGCTGTGGCCCATTCCAGTAATAATAACGTCATCACCTTGGCCTTCAGGGTTTTTGGTTGATGATATTGGAATTTCAGCATCTTTCATCGGGCTAGCCCGCTTTGGTTCTGCCGGTTCAGCATCAGGCGCGGCAGGATCAGCGTCTGCTGGTTCATCAGTATTTTGGCCTTCAAGGGGCGGGTTATCAGAAGCAGCTTCAGGATGAGGGCTTTCCGGTTCACGAGTTTGTTCCGGTTCACCTCTTGGTTCTTCTTCTTCGGCGACCGGATCTTCGAGCGGATTGGTGGTCTGAGCTTTCTTACTAGGTCTGGCTTTGGCCCTGCAAACAGAATAAAAGAGGATTAACATCCTATTCAAAGGATTTAAGGTGCATTGAAAGGAAAGGTTTTTACAACTTACCCGGCCACAGTTTTCAAAGGGGGGAGTTGAGTTGCTGTCGATTTACCAAAAGATGAAGGAGGTGTCACCTGATAATTTGAATTGGACGGATTAAGAGGATGTCTAAAATAACCTGCCTTGGGGTAAGAATGGTCAGAAGTAGGAGAGACCTCAGACCGACGCTTCTGAAGCGGAGTATCAGGTAAACCAGCTGAAGTGACCTATTGGCCACTGTGCCGGGTTGTCCGGCGAGCTTCATGCTGCTGAGTCTTCAAAATAAATGTTGGATCCAAGTGAGCAAGAGGATGAGAAAAGCTTACTTTCCGGACTGCTTGGCAAGTTTTTTGTGTTGGCATAGAGTCTGAACCGGAGGAAAGGGTAATTACCTCTACGTCATTAGCTTTACTAGCTTCTGCGTCCTCCTGAGTAAGATCATTGTTAATGAGATGCATGAAAAGAGAGCCAAGTGAGTCAAGTTCTACCTCAACTTCTGGATCATCAGTATCATCATCAAGCTCCATATTAATCCGGTCAGCCGTTTTCCATTTTAACGTCCGTTTTACGGCTTTGGCCTTTGGGCGGGATGGCTTGGCCGCTTTATCTCCAGTCGGCTTTGCTGCTTTCTCTATGGTTTTCCGTTTCCAGAAGGGGTCATCTCCCTATATACATAGAAGACGGATTACAGGTTGCATAAGCTAAAAACATTAGAAATGAGGGGGAAATACAATGCTTACAGCAGGCGGTTTGTTCTTGGCATAGAAGGGATTCAGACCGGTTTGACTACAGATCAGTTCCGACTCATTCAGAATCTTCTTTACACCTTCAGTGACTTCTTCCTCAGATAATTGGATGTTGCAATGGCGTTGAGGGTCGTCAACCTCACCGGTATATTCACACATTAAACCGGGACGCCGGCTTAGCGGCAAGATACTCCAGGATATCCAACAGCGCACAAAGTCCACGCCTGTTAAACCATTTGCCATAAAGGCCCGGAGTTTGGCGAGTTGAGGAGCGTATTTCGCCCTTTCTGAAGAGCTCGGGCATTGTGGCATGGGGTGAGTATTGGATAGTCTCTGATCACGGAAGCCGGGGAGGGGATTTTCATCTTCAGGCAAAGTGTCTCTGCAATAAAACCAAGTTTGATTCCATTCCTTTGGGTGGCTATGATGTTTAGCATGAGGAAATTCAACTTCTTTCCGCTTTTGAATCGAGACACCGCCAAGTCTTGTGTTCGGGCCATTTACAAACTCTGTGCGCCAGTTTAAGTGAAAGAAATCCCGGAACAGTTCTGCAGTTGGTTCTTGTAAGTATACTTCACAGAAGACCTGGAAGTTGCATAAATTGGAAACCGAGTTGGGACCAATATCTTAAGGATGAAGTTGGAAGCTGGCAAGCACATCTCGATAAAACTTTGACCCTGGCGGTTTCAAGCCACGGCCTATATGGTCAACAAAGACCACCACCTCGCCCTGCCTTGGGGTTGGAGGATTTTCTGTTCCTGGAACTCGCCATTTGATTTCAGTTTTCTTAGGCAGGGAGCCGATGGTAACCATCTCATTCAACTGAGTCTCAATAACCCGTGAACGAGCCCAGTTGCAGGCAGTGAATTGTTTGGCCATTGCGAAACAAACAAGCTGAAAATGAAAGGCTGGTTTATAAATTATGCATGATTATATGCAAGATACAAGGGAGTAAGAAACATACTGATATGTGAAATGGTGTAAACCGGAGACTAATGCAATAAGGGAAAAAGGTAATACTAGCACAGGATTACTCAGACACTATTAAACCAGACCATAATTATGAAGGTAAAATACTCCTCCGGTTTATCAGAGGGCTAATGGCATAGACTGCATATACAAGGTTAAACCGCCTATGTTGGTGTAAGGAGAAACAGATCTCACAGGGACATAGAAACAGATCTCACAGTGACATATGAAATTTTCGGATCTAAGATAAGACAGAAAAGTAAAAATAATTGGATCGAGAAGGGGTGCAGAACCGAAGCAACTTATGAAGGACTAGATCAGTTCTTTCCACATAAGGGTTTGTGGTGACAATGGAAGGTTAGCTACGGTAAGGAGTACGTCAGATATGAAGTATTCACCTAAAGGCCATGAAAGAGCAACACTGAAAGCTCTGACGAACCTCAAGAATAGCGAAGAACAAGGAAACCCTAATGGATCTAAGAAATAAAGGGGAAAAAACTTACTGTGACGCCGGAAGCAGCAGAAGGGCACTGTGGAACTCTGGTGCGAACAGGTTGATGCAGCGGCCAATGGCGAAGCAGAGGTGGAGTTCGAACATGACGGTGGCGCTCGGGTGCAGGGTCGTCGAGAGGAAGAAGAAGAGATGAATGGGTAGCGGAAAGAAAAGAAAAGGGGTCCGTTGTCCCTATTTATAAGGCGGAGAGATGAAACGACAAGTGCGGTAATCGAGGAGCCCAAAAATGTATAAATTAATAAGGGTGTCGCCTCGATGGCTGAAGACATATTAAATGAAGGTAATCTTCAATATCAATGGATGGATGACGTTAGGACGGTTTATCATAATCTTGAAGTGTGACGTCACGGCGGTTTACAAGATCGAAGTGAAGATATGAGGGAAGAATTTTTCTAACTATAGAAGATTGACATGAACGAGTTCAAACCATTCTGGGGCCTAATGTTGGGGATATTACTACTGGAGGTAAACCAGCCTTATGTAGCCGGGTTGACTCCTTGAAGATTAGAAGCCCATAAAGATGCAAGGATGATGGCGCTTCATCGAGGCCCAAGGCCCAAAGGCGAGTTAAAGCCTGTAAATATAAACTGGCTTAGTCATGTAAATTGTATTGTAAGATAGGAAGGATAGAGACCGAACTGGATACGTTTATGATCCGGCTTCGGGACTCTATAAATCGGTGCGTCAATCTATGTATATAAAGGCACGACCCGGCAGCAGTTTAGGGACAGACAACAACTCGAGAGCCAGACAAAGCAGATTCGCTCCCTGGCCTTCGAAACCCTAGCAATACCAATCACAACTAGACGTAGGCTTTTACCTTCCTCGAAGGGGCCGAACTAGTATAAAATTCCCCGTGTCCCCTTGTTCGATTTAACCCCTTAAAGCTAACCCGTAGAGATGGCTCCACGACTAAGTCCTTTCACAAGGACATCTTCCGTGACAAACCCACGACACTACCCATGAGCTTAAATAGTCTTGATCGCGAGGGCGTGAGATTGTTGAGTCCCTGTGACTCACAGATTACTTCCAAAACCAGTTATAGGTGCCGATGATACCGTGCAGGTGGCGCAACCGAGCTCAAGGAGGAGCTCGATGAAGATCGTGTTCGTTGTGTTGTTTCGTTCTAGTTGATCAGTAGTGGAGCCCAGTCGGGGCGATCGGGGATCTTTTGCATTAGGGGTAGTCTTCTTCTATTTTGGTTCCGTAGTCGGACCTTGATTGTATCTGGTTGATGTAATGCTACATTCATGTATTGTGTGAAGTGGCGATTGTAAGACAACTCTATATCCCTCTCTTATTCAGTACATGGGATGTGTAAAGATTACCCCTCTTGCGACATGCCTACAATGCGATTACGCCTCTAAGTCGTGCTCCAACACATGGGAGATATAGCCGCATCGTGGGTGTTACAAGCTGGTAATTAGAGCCTCCCCCGACTTAGGAGCCCCTGCTTGATCGAATCGCTGGCGTTGTTGAGTCTAGAAAAATGTTTTGAGTCTTATAGGATTATATATATCGGAGAGTAGGATTCTTTTTACTCCTCAGTCCCTTCGTCGCTCTGGTGAGACATCCTGACGTAGAGTTTTGACTTTTCTCTTCTCAAATTTCACCAAAAAAATTAGGATCACGCGGGTATCTTGGAATCATTCCGATGGTTTTGTGACGAGAACATTGTTCTTGGTGCCTCCTGACATTTAGGGGTTGTGGTAGTGTCCCGGGGAGTTGAGCTCCAAGGTTTTGTCGTCACAATTTTATCATTGCAGTTCTGGAATACCTAAGTTTTGCCGACATCGAAAATCTCTTTTATGCAGTTGTTGGTGATATAACCTCGACGCCACCCAGTACTGGGGCGGGAGTTCGGGAGTATTTCCATAACAAGTATAACGGATGTTTTTCAAAGGTTGAGGTAAATGATTTCCGAAGGTTTCTTGGTTATGTGTTGAAGGATGGATACAACTGGATGTAGGATTTGCTAGTTGGGTGAGATATTATGCTTCCCCTGTATCCCCAACACCTGATTACATAAACCGGAAAGTTTCAGGAGTTTATAAGTGGGAATTCAAGTAGCCCTTAGGATATCTTTCCGACAGATGTATGATATGAAATTGGGGTTCGACGTCTAGTGGTACGCCTATCCATGGTTGGTTTTACAGTGGTCTCGTTGTGTCTTAGAGAGTCCTTGGCTATGCTGACTCGGGGACGCTGCGTATGTCATGTGCACTGCCTTGTACATGATGGTGTTGTACGATCAAGCCCGTGTGGGCCCCACCACAAAAACTTCGGACGAAATCTCTATCATATGTTTGTTTCTGGCTTACTCTGCAAGCCAATACTTTGTTTTGTTTTGAGTTGTGGTATTCAAGTTGCTTCAAAGTCAAATGCGGATTCCATACCTTTTCCAAGTGGTGTTCCCATATTTCTATGTGAATACTAATCCTTCATGATAATTGAGATTGTTATGCCAATTCATTCCAACCGATGCGTTTCTCTTCAAGATGATCCTATCATTTTCCCTTCCGCTAGATCAATTCTAAGCTTTCTCAATGGTGTTTGTTTCATTCATCCCAAGTTGCCTTTGTTTTCCCCCCCTCCCCCCCTTTTTTTTTTCAAGGACTCAGATCACTTAATCGAGTATCCTTTTTTTATGGGAAGTCTCTCCATTCTTTTTCCTTCATGTTCTTATCCGGTGATTCTCAGGAAGATTGTAATGAAGTTTCAAGTTCAATATTCTTCATCCTTTTCCTTCTCCGGTGGATTCAATGCAAGCTTTCGGTGTTGATCATATCTTTTTCTTTGTTTCACATGCTTTCCATGTTCGAAGTCCTTACCGAAGACTCTTTTAACTGTTCACCTCTCTCTATTCAATTATTCTGGAGTGCTGAAGATATCTCGAAGATTCATGTTTCCACTCTGCTTTCATTCAAGCTCTTTCGAGGATGTTATCTCACTCATGCCATTTAATTCAACCGGTGCAATCTCTCCTTCAAATCGTTCAATGGTGCGTTCTTCTGAGTGTGCCCTAACCCACATGTCTTTTCCCAGGATCTTACCTGACTCCCCTATTTTCCCGGAGCTACCCTCAAATTCTTTTCAAAGTTTGACGTAACAATGAGTTATAATCAGTCAAATGTCTTCTCCAAGATCTTTCAAATTCTTTTCATCGTTGGCTCAACCTTTCCATTCTTCATTCCGGAGTATCGCAACAATTCATGGTGGTGTTTTCTCGTCGTCACGCTCGACATTTAATGACCGAAGAAGTGTTTCCTCTAAATCTTGGTCCGTTCTCTTGAAGATTCATGGTTCTAGCCTTTTTTCATCCTCTCATTATTATTTTCGATTGTGAGAATTCTTTTCACCCATCCAGAGCAATTCAGGAGTCTTTTCAGTTTGATCATTCGGAGCCCATCATTTCAGAAGAATTATTCATTCCAGCTTTCAGCTCTCGCTCTCCAAATCTTACCGGTGAATCATTCAAGTGTTCTCTAATCAGTTCATGTTATCTTTGTTCTCTTGCATCTAAATTTCCCTCAAGTATCTTCATTCGTTCACTAATTCTTCCCGGTGGTTCTTCATCTTTTATTCATTCATTTTCAATTCTTACCAGTGGTTCATTCAAGATTTCTCTTCCTTTGTTATCGTATCTATTCATTCATTTTTTTTCAATCCTACCGGTGGTTCGTTGAATACCTTATCAAGTTTGTGATATATCTATCTTAATCCTTTCTACGAGAATGAGTGGTATGTCAAATCCGTTGATTGTCATCAATTTAAATTGGTGAAGGTTACGCATAACATAATTCTTATTCTTGTTTCATCCAAGTGATAAATTCCTTCCTTCAGAGTTTGTTCATGATAAATAAATTCTTGATTTCTTTTGTTCATCTTTGTTTCTGGAGTTCCAGGTCTTCCACATTATCTCGTCGCGAAGCTCCATCTAAATAATTGCAAGGCTTCACCTTGTGGTTTTTCAACCTCTCTTTCATTCAATTTGATCATCCTTTTGTTACCAGAGTTCTTCATGGAGGCTTAACATGTTGGTTCATAAAGGATTTAATTCCTATTCGAAGTGTTCATCAAGATTATTTTTAGAGGAGCTCAAGCATTCTTCATCTTGCAATCCGGAGTGCAATTCTTTCTACCGTATCATCGGAGGTGGTATTATGTCATTCTTGATAATTTGAGTTCATGTTTCATGATTCACATGTTGTTAAGAATGAGGTATTTTAAATCCATCAACCTCTTCGTTGGAGTTATCTTGTGTCATATTTCACCTAAAGCCTTCTCTAAGGATTGTTGCTATTTATGGTGCTCATAAATGACCCAATTTCTTCATCTATCCTCCCGGTGAAATAAGTTTCTCCTCTGCTTGTTCTTATCAATCCAATCTATTGTTTTCCGTTAGCGGCAAGTTGTCAACTCATAATTTTGAGATGTTGCTCGCTTCACCCATCATCCCATTTTTGTCAAGTTCACGTTCAATTCCTTCCATTTACAGCCGGAGTGCTGCCCAAATTATATCAGTCTTATTCTTTCTCTATCTTGTTTTTAACCGGAGTGTTTTGTTTATCATTCCTCTTCTAACTGGAGTCTCATCCAAGTGATTTCATTTTGCCAAGCTCATTTCCTTACCTTCCATTTCCAACCGGAGTGTTGTTGTAATTCATCTTTATCGTCCCTTGTACATCTTGTTTTCAACCGGAGTGCTTGCATGTACTTCTTGTCCATTGCAACCCTTTTCTTATGTCTTTCAACCTACAAGGTTCTAGTAATGTTCCTTGTTCCACTTTCATAACAGAGTGCTTTCAACTTCGTTCATCTCCGTTGCATTCTTTCTTTCAAGTTGTTCAACTTTACAAGGTTCTTTGGTTTCACTCGTTTGTCAAAGAAGCAACTTTGTTTTACCTCTTATCTTCCTCTTTCTTTTCCCTTCGGTGCCATCCTAGATCTCGGGACGAGATCCTCTCATAGTGGTGGAGTGTTTCAACGCCCCGAGACCGGTGCCATATTTGTTTTGCTTGTCATTTGCAAACCGTGCATCCGATTCTGGTGATCTTTATATCGATTTCGACCGAAATCATCTCATCTTTTCAGCGGCACTCTTGGTTTACCAAGTTGAGGCCTGGTTCAATCTTTTCCTTCCGGAGCATGCATATGCATCGCATATCACATCCCGCATATCATGCCATGTTTTGCATCATGTTGCTTGCGCATTGCACCGTGGTTGATTGTGTCTCCCTTTGCTTGTGTTCCTTTTTTGGGTAGAGCCGGGAGACGAGTTCGTGTTCGAGGAACCCGTTGAGTACGCTTTCAAGGATAAAGCTTATGTCAACTCGGAGAACTTTGTAGGCAAGATGACCATACCCTTGAAATCACTTCTATCTTTGCTTGCTAGATGCTCGCTCTATTGCTATGCCTATGCTATGATACCTACCACTTGCTTATCATGCCTCCCATATTGCCATGTCAAACCTCTAACCCACCTTGTCCTAGCAAACCGTTGGTTGGCTATGTTACCGCTTTTCTCAGCCCCTCTTATAGCGTTGTTAGCTGCAGGTGAACAGTGGAGTTTGTTCCATGTTGGAACATGATTATTGTTGGGATATCACAATATATCTTATTTAATTAATGCACCTATATACTTGGTAAAGGGTGGAAGGCTCGGTGAGGGAGTCCTGGATTAGGGGGTGTTCGGATAGCCGGACTATACCTTCAGCCGGACTCCTGGACTATGAGATACAAGATTGAAGACTTCGTCCCGTGTCCGGGAGGGACTTTCCTTGGCGTGGAAGGCAAGCTTGGCGAGACGGATATGTAGATCTCCTACCATTGTAACCGACTCTTTGTAACCCTCACCCTATCCGGTGTCTATATAAACCGGAGGGTTTTAGTCCATAGGACAACATACACATCAACAATCATACCGTAGGCTAGCTTCTAGGGTTTAGCCTCCTCGATCTCGTGGTAGATCTACTCTTGTACTACCCATATCATCAATATTAATCAAGCAGGACGTAGGGTTTTACCTCCATCGAGAGGGCCCGAACTT
Source organism: Triticum urartu (assembly GCF_003073215.2). NCBI lineage: Eukaryota > Viridiplantae > Streptophyta > Magnoliopsida > Poales > Poaceae > Triticum > Triticum urartu. The sequence goes on along the minus strand of NC_053025.1, from coordinate 574,438,642 downwards.
GGGTAAAACTTCGTGTCCCTCGCCTCCTGTTACCATCCAGCCTAGATGCACAGTTCGGGACCCCCTACCCGAGATCCGCCGGTTTTGACACCGAAATTGGTGCTTTCATTGAGAGTTCCTCTGTGTCGTCGCCGTCAGGCTCGATGGCTCCTCTGATCATCAATAGCGATGCAGTCCTGGGTGAGACCTTCCTCCCCGGACAGTTCTTCGTTTCCGGTGGCTTCGCATTGCGGGCCAATTCGCTTGGCCGTCTGGAGCAGATCGAAAGCTATGCCCCCGGCCGTCAGGTCAGATTTGGAAGTTTAAACTACACGGCTGACATCCGCGGGGACTTCATCTTTGACGGATTCGAGCCACTGCCGAGCACGCCGCACTGTCACGACGAGCATGATTTAGCTCTACCGTCGAACAGTGCCCCGGAGGCCGCACCTGCATCGGCTCCGACCCTTAATTCGGAGCCAACTGCGCCGATCGAGGATGGGAGGTTGGACGCCACCTCGGGGGCTGCGACCCCAACGACGATTGAGCCAAACACCAGCCCCGTACACTGCGAGACTCGTGACTCCAAGGAGCCAGACTCCTCTCCGGACTCCGAACCCTCCGCGCTCCTGCCGATCGAATCCGATTGGGCGCCGATCATGGAGTTCACTGCCGCGGACATCTTTCAGCACTCGCCTTTCGGCGATATCCTGAAGTCACTGAAGTCTCTCTCTTTCTCGAGAGAGCCCTGGCCGGACTACGGTCAGCAAGGTTGGGGTACGGACGATGAAGAAATTCAAACCCCACCCACCACCCACTTTGTAGCCACTGTCGACGACTTAACCGACATGCTCGACTTCGACTCCGAAGACATCGACGGCATGGACACCGATGAAGGAGATGATGAAGAACCAGCGCCTACTAGGCCCTGGAAAGCCACCTTGTCATATGACATATACATGGTGGACACCCCAAAAGAGGGAGATGGCGATGGAATAACGGAGGATGACCCCTCCAAGAAACAGCCTAAGCGCCGGCGTCAGCAGCGCCGCTCAAAATCCCGCAAAAACAAATACGGTGATTCCAGCACGGGAGATAATAATACTCCGGAAAGCGCCAAATAAAACCCCCTCCAGCAAGACTTAGCACAGGAGGATGGAGAAACCAGCCCTCGTGAGAGAGCGGCAGACAGAGAGGTCGAGGACGATAATTATATGCCTCCCTCCGAAGATGAGGCAAGCCTCGACGACGACAATTCGTCATGCCAGAGGATCCCATCGAGCAAGAGCGTTTTCAACACAGGCTTATGGCCACGGCAAGAAGCCTCAAGAAAAAACAGCAATAGCTTAGAGCTGATCAAGATTTGCTGGTCGACAGATGGACTAAAGTCCTTGCGGCCGAAGAGCATAAACTCGAACGCCCCTCCAAGAGCTACCCAAAGCGCAGGTTGCTACCCCCATTAGAGGAGGAAGCACTTGATGCGGCCGACCGGCCACCTCATGGCCGCGACAGAGAGGCCTCCCAACCCTCCACTCAAGCCGCACCCCGTACCAAGGCACGGGAATATGCGCCGGACTTACGAGACATGTTGGAGGACAAGGCAAGGCAAACACGCTCAATCTATGGATCGCGTGGGCGCCCCACGGGTCGAGACGGTAACCGCCACGCCGGCCATAAATTCGACAGGGCCGAACACAGCTCATTGGAGCTACGTCATGATATCGCCCAGTACAGAGGCGCCGCACACCCACTATGCTTTACAGACGAAATAATGGATCGTCAAACCCCCGAGGGTTTCAAACCCGTAAACATCGAATCATATGATGGCACAACATATCCTACGGTATGGATCGAGGATTATCTCCTTCATATCCACATGGCCCGCGGCGACGATTTCCACGCCATCAAATACCTCCCACTCAAGCTTAAAGGATCAGCTCGGCATTGGCTTAACATCTTGCCAATAGGATCAATCAGTTGTTGGGAGGACCTGGAAGCCGCATTCCTCGACAATTTCTAGGGCACTTATGTACGACCCCCAAACGCCGATGACCTAAGTCACGTAATTCAGTAGCCAGAGGAATCGGACAGGCAATTCTGGACATGGTTCCTGACAAACAAAAATCAAATAGTCGACTGTCCGGACGCTGAGGCCCTAGCAGCCTTCAAGCACAATATCCGTGACGAGTGGCTGGCCAGGCACCTTGGACAGGAAAAACCGAAATCTATGGCAGCACTCACGACACTCATGACCCGCTTTTGCGCGGGAGAAGACAGCTGGCTTGCTCGTATTAACAATATGACCAAGAACCCTGGTAATTCGGACACCAGGGGCAGTAGTGGCAGGTCGCGTCGCAACAAGCAGAAGCGCCGCATTAACGGCGACAATGATGAGGATACGACAGTTAATGCCGGATTCAGAGGCTCTAAATCCGGTCAGCAGAAAAAGCCATTCAAAAGGAATCCTAGGGGCCCGTCCAGTTTGGACCGAATACTCGACCGCTTGTGCCAGATACATGGCACCCCCGAAAAGCCGGCCAATCACACCAACAGGGATTGTTGGGTGTTCAAGCAGGCAGGCAAGTTAAACGCCGAAAATGAAGACAAGGGGCTGCATAGCGATGACGACGAGGAGCCCCGGCCGCGGAACAACAGTGGACAGAAGGGTTTTCCCCCACAAGTGCGGACGGTGAACATGATATACGCAACCCACGTCCCCAAAAGGGAGCGGAAGCGTGCGTTAAGGGACGTATACGCGGTAGAGCCAGTCGCCCCAAAGTTCAACCCATGGTCCTCCTGCCCGATCACCTTTGATCGAAGGGACCATCCCACTAGCATCCGTCATGGCGGATTCGCCGCATTGGTCCTAGACCCAATTATTGACGGATTTCATCTCACTAGAGTCCTTATGGACGGCGGCAGCAGCCTGAACCTGCTTTACCAGGATATAGTGTGGAAAATGGGCATAGATCCCTCGAGGATTAAGCCCACCAAAACGACCTTTAAATGCGTAATACCAGGTGTAGAGGCCAACTGTACAGGCTCAGTTACACTTGAAGTGGTCTTCGGGTCTCCGGATAATTTCTGAAGCGAGGAGTTAATCTTCGACATAGTCCCGTTCCGTAGTGGTTATTACGCACTGCTCGGGCGAACCGCATTCGCTAGGTTCAATGCGGTACTGCACTACGCATACCTTAAGCTCAAGATGCCAGGCCCTCGAGGAGTAATTACGGTCAAATGGAAACACCGAACGCTCCCTCCGAACGGAGGAGCACATGGCGGCCCTTGTAGCGGAAGTACAAAGCAGCCTCTCCAGGCAGTTCTCCAGTACGGCCACTAAAGGACCGGACACCGTCAAGCGCGCCCGGCGTAACCTACAACAAGACCGCCTGGCACAATCCGAGCAGGCATAGCAATGCGGCCCCAACCCCAACCCTCACAAAAAGGTGACGCCAGTACTTCGCGTCCATAATTACACCCTAGAGATACCATGGGTACAGGGGGAGGGGCACCATCATGGCACGCCCAAAAATACGGCTTAAACCATACCAGGGGCTGCCGATTTCTTTTTATTTTTCTCTTACTTTCAGGACTCCATCCTTTGGAAGGCCTGTTCGGCAGTTTAATTGCCGCACAAACGATGCAAGAACCAGGGAAGCAGACAAGCCATGCCGCATTATGGAACTCCCAGGTGGTCTCTATCACGAGCAGCATACCTATTCCGCATACTATTCTGCAGCTTGCCCCTGGAACGGACATGTTAACTAGTCCAACCTTCCACTTATCGCATTATTTGTATCGTTCTGCTTTGATCGCAGCCCTTTTTAATTAACAATGCATAGCTTTCGTCTATTTTTGCACTACCTTTTTTCTTTTTATATGTTCCTTAACGACATGTTGCACCCGTACACGTTGGTATGGCCAAAATACGCCAGGGGCTTTAGTACCTCTCAATATGGTGTGAGAAGTCTGAACACTTTAACAAGTGCGGCACCCCAAACTTATAGAATTATATGCATCGGCTCCGAATCATGTCTTGGGTCAATAGTTGGGTTTTCTCGGCTCCTATGTTTTGGTACCTTGCGTTCCGCTATATCGGCTAAGGTAGCACAAGGAGAACCACTGCGATTGTGCCCCAGTTGAGCTGGGTCGAGCACCACAGTGGAGAAAGCTAAAACTGACTGTCATGATGAAGCGAGAGCTGGTCGCTGTTTGAGAGGTTTTTCGAGTCCCTAAAGACTTATGCCGCTTAGGGCGAGGAGCCGGCTCTGTCCGGCCAAGGCGTGGATAGTGCCCCGAACTCGGTCTTCCGAATACCAGGGGCTTCGCCGGAATTTAAAATTATAGAATTCTATGGCTAAGTGAGAGTGTTCATGCATTATAGTCCGATTGCCTTGTTCGTTGGGCTGAGCGCCTCCCTCGAAGGACCCAAACATGGGAAAAAGAGCGCTCAAGTTTATCCCCGAACACCCCAGCACTAGCGGCACGGGGGCAGAAGCCAACGACTCGCGATCTCTCAGAATTGATAAATAGCCGCACACAAGGTAATATTTTAAATTCAAACAGCATTGCCTAGCGCATATAAACAAGTTTTCAGCGCACAGGACAAAACGAGCAAGTTTCACTCAAAAATTACATCCCTAGAACATTCATCCGCCAAAAGGCAGGCACCCTTCAGAACATCCTTATAGTAATTCTCGGGCTTGCGATGCTCTTTCCCCAGCGGTGGCCCGTCCTTCACCATCTTCTCAACATCCAGCTTGCCCCAGTGCACCTTAGCACGGGCAAGGACCCTACGGGCACCTTCAATGCAGACGGAGCGCTTGATGACTTTGAGCCTTGGACAGGCCTCCACCAACCACCGCACCAGCCCGAAATGGCTCCCAGGCAGAGCCCCTCCAGGCCACAGCCGAACAATGAGGCCCTTCATGGCCTGTTCGGCCGCCTTGTGGAGCTCGACCAGTTGCTTCAGCTGGTCCCTCAGGGGCACGGGGTGTCCGGCCTCAGTATACTGAGACCAGAACACCTTCTCTGTCGAGCTGCCCTCCTCGGCTTGGTAGAATGCGGCGGCATCGGATACACTCCGGGGAAGATCTGCGAACGCTCCTGGAGAGCTCCAGATTCGGGTAAGTAACAAGTAACTCACGTCTATTTGTTTGCTTTGCATAAAGAATTCCTTACCCGCCGCTATCTTCTTCACCTTATCCAACTCCTGGAGGGTTTTCTGTGATTCAGCCTTGGCAGACTTGGCGTTTTCAATAGCCACCGCGAGCTCGGACGCTCGCGTCTTTGAGTCAAGCTCCAAACTCTCATATTTTTTCCATGAGAGCATAGAGCTCTTGCCACACCTTGCCAACCTCGGCCTCATACTTCTCCCGCTCGGTGCGCTCCGAGGCCGCCCTCTTCTCGGCCTCGACCAACGCCTGCTTAAGGGTCGCCACTTCAGACGTGGTCCCTAAAATAGCCACGATAATCCTGTCATTCTTTGCAATTGCACCTTTTTATATATATTTAAAAACATGGTATTTCTTACCTTCATTGTCCTCGAGCTGCTTCTTGGCACGCCCAGCTCTTGCTCGGACCGCTCGAGGTTCTGCTTTAGTGTGTCCACTTCCGCAGTCAGTGCCGCGGACGCAAGCAGAGAAGCCTGCATACGCATATTGACTCATTTTTGTTAGACTCCTACGAATTTTATTTGATCCTCTATTCGGCTTTTCTTCCCGAACGCCAAACAGAGCATCAGGGGCTACTGTCTATGCGGTAATATTATTTATTCATTCTTTACTTACCTCAAAGCCTGTTAACAGGCTAGTACAAGCTTCAGTCAGCCCGCTCTTGGCGGACTGAATCTTCTGGATCACCGCACTCATAATAGTGCGGTGCCCCTCGTCGATGGAGGCGCCTTGGAGCGCCTCCAACATATTTTCCGGCGCCTCCGGTTGGACGGGGGCCGCCGGCACGGTGGACTTGCTCCTCTTGGAAGGAGGTCCCCCGCCGGACTCTGGAACCTTTGAAGGTTCTGGAGCGGTGTCCGGCCTAGAGCCGGACTTGGAGCCCTGAGGGATTTCATCCCCTTTGCTCCTGGAGTCCGGGAGGTCGCCTTGCGACGCCTCCAGGACCACCTCCTCCCGGCTTGGAACCTGTTGGGACAACACTTTGGTGTCGTCCATAGGGCGGGGGGAGGAGGCCGTCGGAAGCGAGTTCACATCCGACGAGTCCAGTGAGCCGCTTGACGACGCGTCGAGCCGGTCTTTGGGTGGGCTGCATAAACATATTCGACGTAAGGGAAAGCTGTGCAATAAACGAATAGTATGAATTAGTCTGGTATCCAGATACTTATGATTTTGCCAGGGGCTTGGCCCTGGGCTGCCACTCCTCTCTGCGCGTCGGCGTCGGTGGAGTAGTCCGGAGGAAGGGTTTTCCCCTTCTTGGACCCTCCGGCCTCCCCAGAGAGGGCGGCCTTCCTCTTCTCCTCTCCTCCCACTGGAGGGGGGAGTTCTCCTCTTCTTCTTCCCCGTCTTCACGAGAGGAATGCGCCTCCGAACCATCGGATGATGGATCCGACACCTCCTGGTGTCGGGCACTCTTTCGAGTCCATGCGGCCTTTTTCGCGGCCTTCTTCTCCAGCACCACATAGGGTGCCGGAACCAGCTGCTTCACCAAGCGAGCGTCCGCTGGGCCTTTGGGCAAAGGAGCCGGACATTTGATCTGTCCGGACGTCACTTGCCAATCCTGTCAAAGGAAAGGGAGCTTAGATCCCGCATGGAGTCAAACTATGAAGAACTGATACCCTGTAAATGAAAAAAACAGCTTACCACGAGAGCATGACGCTGTGCACTGAATCCGCGATCCTCGTTAGCGGATGCGGGAGCCTCGGCGCCTTTGAAAAGCACCTTCCAGGCATCTTTGTACGTCGTGTCAAAGATCCTGCTCAGAGTTTGGTGCCGTGCTGGGTCGAACTCCCACATGTTGAAAGCCCGTTGTTGACACGGGAGGATCAGGAGGATGAGCATAACCTGGACTACGTTGACAAGTTTGAGCTTCTTGTCCGCCAGGGTTTGGATGCATGTTTGGAGTCCGGGAAACTCTCCTTTTTTACCCCAAGACAGGCCCGTCTCCTTCCAGGAGGTGAGCCGCGTAGGGGGTCCGGATCAGAACTCGGGGGGTGCGACCCATTCGGCGTCGCGCGGCTCGGTGATGTAAAACCACCCCGATTGCCACCCCTTCAGGGTCTCCACAAAGGAGCCCGCGAGCCATAGGACGTTGGCCATCTTGCCCACTATGGCGCCTCTGCACTCTGCCTAGTTGCCGCGCACCACCTTCGGCTTGACGTTGAAAGTCTTGAGCCATAGGCCGAAATGGGGGCGGATGCGAAGGAAGGCCTCGCACACGATGATAAACGCCGAGATGTTGAGGACGAAGTTCGGGGCCAGATCGTGGAAATCCAGGCCGTAGTAGAACATGATCCCCCGGAAAAATGGGTGGAGAGGGAAGCCCAGTCCGTGGAGGAAATGGGGGAGGAACACCACCCTCTCATGGGGCCTAGGGGTGGGGATGAGCTGCCCCTTTTCGGGGAGCCGGTACGTGATGTCGTTAGACAGGTATCCGGCCTTCCTCAGCTTTTTGATATGTCCCTCCATGACGGAGGAGACCATCCACTTGCCTCCTGCTCCGGACATGGCTGGAGGAGGTTGAGGTGGGGAGTGCGGACTTGGGCGCTGGAGCTCGAGTGCGCAGGAATGGATAGGCGAAGGAGGAAGAAGGCGTAGGTGAAAAGGTGGATCCTTATCCCCTTATATATGTGGATGCAACTACATGTCCCCACCAGCCTGGTAAAACTCGCCTATCTCCAAGCGTCGTAATCAATGGGCGGTTGGGTTACCCACGCCCGTATTGATGAGAATCCCGGGATAAGGGGACATGATCTCTGCTTTAACAAGACGTGCCAAGGAAACCGCCTCGCATAACGCGCTGAGGTGGGATAATGAAACGACTCGGATAAAGGCTTGGCCATGGTGTGCCACACTACGGAATACGTCAGCAGATTAGATTTGTGTAAATATTATTCTCTCTATGGCAATATGTGGAAACTTATTTTGCAGAGCCGGACACTATCTTTGTGTTCAAAATCTTCTACGAAGTACTTGGAGGAGGAACCCGCTTTGCAATGCCGAAGACAATCTGCGCGCCGAACTCGTCGTCATTGAAGCCTGGTTCCGGGGCTACTGAGGGAGTCCTGGATTAGGGGGTGTTCGGATAGCCGGACTATACCTTCAGCCGGACTCCTGGACTATGAAGATACAAGATTGAAGACTTCGTCCCGTGTCCGGGAGGGACTTTCCTTGGCGTGGAAGGCAAGCTTGGCGATACGGATATGTAGATCTCCTACCATTGTAACCGACTCTATGTAACCCTAACCCTATCCGGTGTCTATATAAACCGGAGGGTTTTAGTCCGTAGGACAACATACACATCAACAATCATATCGTAGGCTAGCTTCTAGGGTTTAGCCTCCTCGATCTCATGGTAGATCTACTCTTGTACTACCCATATCATCAATATTAATCAAGCAGGACGTAGGGTTTTACCTCCATCAAGAGGGCCCGAACCTGGGTAAAACTTCGTGTCCCTCGCCTCCTGTTACTATCCAGCCTAGACGCACAGTTCGGGACCCCCCTACCCGAGATCCGCCGGTTTTGACACCGACAACTAGCCATCTCTCAGATTGGATAAATAGCCAAACAGAAGGTAATATTTTAAATTCCAACAAGCATTGCATAGCGCATATGAAACAAGTTTTCATACATATAGGACAAAACGAGCAAGTCTCATTCAAATATTACATCTTTTGAACACTCGTCCACGATGAGACGGGCACCCGGCAGAACACCCTCGTAGTACATCTCGGGGTGGCGGTGCTCCTTGCCCTCCGGTGGCCCCTCCTTGATCAGCTTCACGGCGTCTAGCTTGACCCACTGCAATTTCACACGGGCGAAAGCCCGACGTGCACCTTCAATGCAGACAGATCGCTTGACGACCTCCAGCCGCGGGCAGGCATCCACAAGCCGCCTCACCAGGCCGAAGAAGCTGTTCGGAAGGGCGTCGCCAGACCACAGCCGGACTATAAAGATCTTCATGGTCTGATCGGCCGCCTTATGTAGCTCGACCATCTGCCTCAGCTGGTCGCTCATTGGCACCGGATGTCCGGCCTCAGCATACTGAGACCAGAATAGCTTCTCCATCGAGCTTCCTGTCCAAGGTGCCGGGCAAGCCACTCGTCACGGATATTGTGCTTGAAGGCTGCTAGGGCCTCAGCATCTGGATAGTCGACTATTTGATTTTTCTTTGTTAGGAACCGTGTCCAGAATTGCCTGGCCGATTCCTCTGGCTGCTGAATTACGTGACTTAGGTCATCGGCGTCTGGGGGTCGCACATAAGTGCCCTGGAAATTGTCGAGGAATGCGGCTTCCAGGTCCTCCCAACAACTGATTGATCCTGTTGGCAAGCTGTTAAGCCAATGTCGAGCTGGTCCTTTAAGCTTGAGTGGGATGTATTTGATGGCGTGGAAATCGTCACCGGTGGCCATGTGGATATGAAGGAGATAATCCTCGATCCATACCGTGGGATCTGTTGTGCCATCAGATGATTCGATATTTACGGGGTTTGAAACCCTCGGTGATTTGATGATCCATTACTTCATCTGTGAAGCATAGTGGGTGTGCGGCGCCTCTGTACTGGGCTATATCACGACGTAGCTCCAATGAGCTTTGTCTACTATATTCGGCCCTGCCGAATTTGTGGGCTGTGTGACGGTTACCGTCTCGAGCCGTGGGGCGCCCACGCGATCCGTAGATCGATCTTGTTTGCCTTGCCTTGTCCTCCAACATATCTCGTAAGTCCGGCGCATATTCCCGTGCCTTGGTACGGGGTGCGGCTTGAGTGGAGGGCCGAGAGGCCTCTCTGTCGTGGCCACGAGGTGGCCAGTCGGCCGCATCAAGTGCTTCCTCCTCTAATCGGGGTAGCAACCTGCGCTTTGGGTAGCTCTTGGAGGGGCGTTCGAGTTTATGCTCTTCGGCCGCAAGGACTTCGGTCCATCTATCGACTAGCAAATCTTGATCAGCTCTAAGCTGTTGCTATTTTTTCTTGAGGCTTCTTGCCATGGCCATAAGCCTGCGTTGAAAACGCTCTTGCTTGATGGGATCCTCTGGCACGACGAATTCGTCGTCGTCGAGGCTTGCCTCGTCTTCGGAGGGAGGCATATAATTATCGTCCTCGACCTCTCTATCTGCCGCTTTCTCATGAGGGCTGGTTTCTGCATCCTCCTGTGCTAAATCTTGCTGGAGGGGGTTTTCTTTGGCACTTTCTGGAGTATTATTATCTCACGTGCTGGAATCACCGTATTTGTTTTGGCGGGATTTTGAGCGGCGCCGCTGACGCCGGTGCTTAGGCTGTTTCTTGGAGGGGTCATCCTCCGTTGTTCCATCGCCATCTCCTTATTTTGGGGTGTCCACCATGTATATGTCATATGACGAGGTGGCTTTCCAGGGCCTGATAGGCGCTGGTTCTTCATCGTCTCCTTCATCGGCGTCCATACCATCGATGTCTTCGGAGTCGAAGTCAAGCATGTCGGTTAAGTCGTCGAAAGTGGCTACAAAGTGGGTGGTGGGTGGGCTTTGAATTTCTTCATCGTCCGAATCCCAACCTTGCTGACCGTAGTCCGGCCAGGGCTCTCCTGATAAAGAGAGAGACTTCGGTGTCTTCAGAATATCGCCGAAAGGCGAGTGCTGAAAGATGTCGCGGCAGTAAACTCCATAATCGGTGCCCAATCGGATTCGATCGGCAGGGGCATGGAGGGTTCGGAGTCCGGAGATGAGTCTGGCTCCTTGGAGTCACGAGTCTCGCAGAGTACGGGGCTAGTGTTCGGCTCGATTGCCGTTGGGATCGCAGCCCCTAAGGCGGCGTCCAACCACCCATCCTCGATCGGCGCAGTTGGCTCTTAATTAAGGGTCGAAGCCGATACGGGTGCGGCCTCTAGGGCACTGTTTGGCGGCAGAGCTAGATTATGCTCGTCGGGACAGTGCGGCGCGCTCGGTAGTGGCTCGAATCCGTCGAAGATCAATTCCCCGCGGATGTCAGTCGTGTAGTTTAAACTTCCAAATCTGACCTGACAACCAGGGGCGTAGCTTTCGATCTGCTCCAGACGGCCAAGTGAATTGGCCCGCAGTGCGAAGCCGCCGAAGACGAAGATCTGTCCGGGGAGGAAGGTCTCACCCTGGACTGCATCGCTATTGATGATCGTAGGAGCCATCGAGCCTGATGGCGACGACACAGAGGAACTCTCAATGAAAGCACCAATGTCGGTGTCAAAATCGGCGGATCTCGGGTAGGGGGTCCCGAACTGTGCGTCTAGGCCGGATGGTAACAGGAGGCAAGGGACACGAAGTTTTACCCAGGTTCGGGCCCTCTCGATGGAGGTAAAACCCTATGTCATGCTTGATTAATATTGATGATATGGGTAGTACAAGAGTAGATCTACCACGAGATCGGAGAGGCTAAACCCTAGAAGCTAGCCTATGGTATGATTGTTGTTGTGTATGTTGTCCTACGGACTAAAACCCTCCAGTTTATATAGACACCGGAGAGGGTTAGGGTTACACAAAGTCGGTTACAATGGTAGGAGATCTACATATCCGTATCGCCAAGCTTGCCTTCCACGCCAAGGAAAGTCCCTTCCGGACACGGGACGGAGTCTTTAATCTTGTATCTTCATAGTCCAGGAGTCCGGCTGAAGGTATAGTCCGGCTATCCGAACACACCCTAATCCAGGACTCCCTCACTAGTCCTCAGCTTCTGCCCCCATGCCACGAGTGCTGGGGTGTTCGGGATAAACCTGAGCACTCTTGTTCCCATGTTTGGGTCCTTCGAGGGAGGTGCTCAGCACAGCAAACAAGGCAACCGGACTAATAATGCTTTATCACTCTCACTTAGCCATAGAATTCTATAATTTTAAATTTCGGCGAAGCCCCTGGTATTCAGAAGGCCAAATTCGGGGCACGATACACGCCTTTAAGCCGGACAGGGCTGACCCCTCACTCTAAGCGGCATAAGTCTTTAGGGACTTGAAACCTCGGCGAACAACGACCAGTCTCTCACCTTATCATGACAGTCAGTTTTAGCTTTCTCTACTGAGGTGCTGAACCCAGCATAACCGGGGCACAATCGCAGTAGTTCTCCTAGCGCTACCTTAGCCGATAGAGCGGAACGTAAGGTACCAAAACATAGGATCCGGGCAAACCAACATTTGACCAAAGACATGATTCGGAGCTGATTCATATAATGCTATAAGTTCGGCATGCCGCACTTGTGAAAGTGTTCGGACTTTTCACACCGCATTGTGGGGTACGTAAGCCCCTGGTGTATTGGTCGTACCATAGTGTACGGTTGCAAGGCATCATTAATGAACACAGAGATGTATATATATATATATATAAAAAGAATGCAATAATAGTCATAATGTCATGCATTGTTTATTAAAAAATTGCGTTAAAGCAGAGTGATACAGATAGTGTGATAAGCAAAGAGTAGGACTATGTCCCGTCCAAGGGCAAGCTGAGGAATGATATTAAATTGAATATTTCACTCATTACTGTAATTAACCTGGGAATTCCGTGGTATAACGTAGCTGTCTACCTCCTTGGTTGTTGCATCATGTGTTCGACAATAGTGCTGCCGGACAGTGTTTCCAGAGATTAAGGTCCTGAAAGAAAAAGAAAAATAACCAAACGGGAAGCCCCTAGTGCGGTTTAGGCCGCGTCTTGGGGCATGCCGCAGTTGTGCCCCCCTCCCCACCTGTGCCCATGGTATTTTTAATGCGTAATTATGTACGCGCGGCACGAGTTTCGCCGCTGGGCTGGGATTGGGGTGGCCGCCGTATTGCTACGCGAGCTCAGATCGCGCCAGGCGGTCTATTTGCCGATTGCCCCGAGCGCGCTTGAAGGTGCCCGGGCTGTGAAGCGCCGAACTGGTTGATTGCCTTGAGAGGCTGCTTTGCGTTTCTGCTGCGAGGGTTGCGGTGTTCTCCTCTGTTTGGAGAGAGCGATCTGTGTTTCCATCGACTGTAATAACTCTGCGAGGTCCTGGCATCTTGAGCTTGAGGCATGCATAATGCTGTACCGCATTGAATCTAGCAAATGCGGTTCGCCCGAGCAGCGCGTGATAACCACTGCGGAATGGGACTATATCGAAGATTAGCTCTTCGCTTTGGAAGTTATCCGGGGATCCGAAGACCACTTCTAGTGTAATTGAGCCTGTACAATGGGCCTCTACACCTTGAATGACGCCCTTAAAGGTCGTTTTTGTGGGTTTGATCCTTGAGGGGTCTGTACCCATTTTGCGCACTGTGTCCTGATAAAGCAGGTTCAGGCTGTTGCCGCCATCCATAAGGACTCGAGTGAGGTGAAATCCGTCAATGATTGGGTCTAGGACCAGTGCGGCGAATCCGCCATGACGGATACTAGTGGGGTGGTCCCTGCGATCGAAGGTGATCAGACAGGAGGACCAAGGGCTAAACTTTGGGGCGACTGGCTCCAACGCATATACGTCCCTAAGCGCACGCTTCCGCTCCCTCTTGGGGATGTGGGTTGCGTATATCATGTTCACCGTCCGCACTTGCGGGGGAAAACTCTTCTGTCCTCCAGTGTGCGGCTGCCGGGGCTCCTCCTTGTCATCGCTACGCGGCCCCTTGTCCTTGTTTTCGGCAATTAACTTGCCGGCCTGCTTGAACACCCAACAATCCCTGTTGGTGTGATTGGCTGGCTTGTCTGGGGTGCCGTGTATTTGACACGAGCGATCGAGTATACGGTCCAAGCTGGACGGACCCGGCGTACTTTGTTTGAACGGCTTTTCCGCTGACCGGGTTTAGAGCCTTTGAATCCGGCATTGACTGCCGTATCCTCAATATTTTCGCTGTTAATGCGGCGCTTATGTTTGTTGCAACGTGACCTGCTATTGCCGTCCTTGGTATCTGAGGTACCGTGGTTCTTTGATATGTTATTACTGCGAGCCAGCCAACTGTCTTCTCCCGCACAAAAGCGGGTCATGAGCGTCGTGAGAGCTGTCATAGATATCGGCTTTTCCTGACCAAGGTGCCGGGCTAGCCACTCGTCTCGGATGTTGTGCTTGAAAGCCGCTAAGGCCTCCGCATCCGGACAGTCGATGATTTGATTTTTCTTTGTAAGGAACCGAGTCCAGAATTGCCTGGCCGACTCTTCTGGCTGCTGAATTATGTGGCTCAAATCATCAGCGTCTGGTGGTCGCACATAAGTGCCCTGAAAGTTGTCGAGGAATGCAGCTTCCAGATCTTCCCAACAGCTAATGGAGTCCGCTGGCAAGCTGTTAAGCCAATGCCGCGCTGGTCCTTTGAGCTTTAGTAGGAGGTATTTGATGGCGTGTTAGTCATCACCACGGGCCATGTGGATGTGGAGGAGGAAATCCTCAATCCATACTGCGGGATCTGTTGTGCCGTCGTATGATTCAATATTTACAGGTTTGAAACCTTCTGGGAATTGATGTTCCATTACTTCGTCTGTGAAGCATAAGGGGTGTGTGGCGCCTCTGTATTGGGCTATGTCGCGATGTAGCTCGAATGGGTTTTGCCCGCTGTGTTCGGCCCGACCGGATTTGCTTTTACTATATCCGGCCTGACGTTTATTGTCTCGCAGAGTGGTGCGCCGTCGTGATCCGTAGATCGATCTGGCATGCTTTGCTTTGTCCTCCAATATGTCTCGCAGGTCTGGCATATCTCCCCATGCCTTTTTATTTGAATGGCGTCGGGGTGGAGGCTGAGTTTTTGGCTGGAATGCCTCTCTATCGCGGCCACGAGGTGGCCGATCAGCCGTATCATACACTTCTTCCTCCAGTCGGGGTAGTAACCTGCACTTTGGGTAATTCTTGGAGGGGCACTCGAGTTTATATTCCTCGGCCGCGAGGACTTCCGTCCATCTGTCAGCTAGCAGATCTTGATCAGCTTGAAGCTGCTGCTGCTTTTTCTTCGGGCTATTTGCCGTGGCCATAAGCCGGCGCTTGAAGCGCTCTTGTTCGACGCGATCCTCTGGTATGGTGAATTCATCATCGCCGAGGCTTGCCTCGTCTTCGGAGGGGGGCATGTAATTGTCATCCTCTCTGTCTGCCGCTCTCTCAGGAGAGCTGGCTCCTTCATCCTCCTGCTCTAAATCTTGCTGGAGGGGATTGTTGTTGTCTTCGGCACTATCCGGAGTGTTATTATCTCCTGTGCCAGTATCACCACTTTTGCTTTAGCGGGACTTAGAGCGGCGCCGCTGAAGTCTGTGCTTGGGTTGCTTCTTGGAGGGGTCATCCTCCGCTATCTCGTCGCCATTGCCTTCGTTGGGTGTATCCACCATGTATATGTCATAGGACGATGTGGCTTTCCAGTGCCCTATAGGCGCTGGTTCATGTTCGTCCCCTACATCGTCGTCCATACCGTCGATGTCTTCAGAGTTGAAGTCGAGCATGTCGGTTAAATCATTGACAGTGGCTACGAATTGGGTGGTGGGTGGGCATCGAATTTCTTCGTCGTCGGCATCCCAATCCTGATGGCCATAGTCCGGCCAGGGCTCTCCTGACAAACAGAGAGACCTTGGTGAATTTAGAATGTCGCCGAAGGGCGAGTGCTGAAAGATATCCGCGGCGGTGAATTCCATGATCGACGCCCAATCGGATTCGATTGGCAGGGGTGCGGATGGCTCGGAGTCCGGAAAAGAGTCCGGCACCTTGGAGTCACGGGCTGCGCAGAGGGTTAGGCTGGTGTTCGGCTCGATCGCCGTTGAGACTGCAGCCCCTGAGGCGGTATCTAACCATCCGTCCTCGATTGGCGCAGTTTGCTCCGAGCTAAGGGTCGGAGCTGATGCGGGCGCGGCCTCTGGGGTACTGTTCGGCAGCAGAGCTAGGTCATACCCATCGTGACAGTGCGGCGCACCCGGCTGTGGCTCGAATCTGTCGAAGATAAAGTCTCCGCGGATGTCGGCCGTGTAGTTCAAACTTCCAAATCTGACCTGATGGCCAAGGGCGTAGCTTTCAATCTGCTCCAGATGGCCAAGCGAATTAGCCCTCAGTGCAAAGCTGCCGAATACGAAGATCTGTCCGGGGAGAAAAGTCTCACCCTGGACCGCATCGCTATCGATGATAGTAGGAGCCATCAAGCCTAACGACGACGATACAGAGGAACTCTCTATGAAAGCTCCAATGTCGGTGTCAAAACCGGCGGATCTCAGGTAGGGGGTCCCGAACTGTGCGTCTAGGCCGGATGGTAACAGGAGGCAGGGGACACGATGTTTTACCCAGGTTCGGGCCCTCTTGATGGAGGTAAAACCCTACGTCCTGCTTGAATAATATTGATGATATGGGTAGTACAAGAGTAGATCTACCACGAGATCGGAGAGGCTAAACCCTAGAAGCTAGCCTATGGTATGATTGTATGTTGTGATTGTTGTCCTATGGACTAAAACCCTTCGGTTTATATAGACACCGGAGAGGGTTAGGGTTACATAAGGTCAGTTACAAAGGAGGAGATATCCATATCCGTATTGCCTAGCTTGCCTTCCACGCCAAGTAGAGTCCCATCCGGACACGAGACGAAGTCTTCAATCTTGTATCTTCATAGTCCAACAGTCCGGCCAAAGGATATAGTCCGGCTGTCCGGAGACCCCCTAATCCAGGACTCCCTTAGGCCCCACAAGGGTGGAGGGCGTGCCCCCTACCTCATGCTCTCCTGGTTGCTTTCTTGACGTGTGGTCCAAGTCATCTGGATCACGTTTGTTCCAAAAATCACGTTCCCGAAGGTTTCATTCCGTTTGGACTCCGTTTGATATTCTTTTTCTGTGAAACACTGAAATAGGCAAAAAAAAACAACAATTCTGGGTTGGGCCTCCGGTTAATAGGTTAGTCCCAAAAATAATATAGAAGTTTATTATAAAGCTCCTTATTGTCCAAAACAGAATATAATATAGCATGGAACAATAAAAATAATAGATACGTTGGAGACGTATCAAGCATCCCCAAGCTTAATTCCTGCTCGTCCTCGAGTAGGTAAATGATAAAAACAGAATTTTTGATGTGGAAAAGATATGTTGGAGATGTATCAGCTATTCCTCTGTACCAGATGATGAAGAAAACAAATCATTTTGTTTGGAGTGATGCTGCTAATGAGGCGCTTGAGGCACTTAAGAAACAGCTTGCTGATCCACCAGTTCTTACAGCTCCTGTTGAGATGGAGCCCTTGCTCTTATATGTGGATGCTAACAGCAGAGCCGTCCGTGTAGCGGTTGTGGTAGAAATTAAGGAACCGGGCAAGGAATATCCAGTTCAAAGGCCAGCTTATTATGTTAGTGAGGTCTTAATTGAGTCTAAAAAGAGATACCCGCATGGGCAAAAGCTAGTTTATGGGGTGTTCATGGCTAGTCGCAAGTTGAAGCATTATTTCTTTGGTCATCCCATTACTATAGTCAGTTCAACTCCCTTAGGGGATATTATTCAGAACAAAGAGGCCACAGGCCGAGTGGCTAAGTGGGCCATTGAACTTGGACCTCATGGGTTGAAATATATGCCGAGGACAGCTATCAAGTCTCAGGCTCTTGTGGATTTCATCAACGATTGGACAAAGTTGCAGACGCCTGAGGAGAAGCCAGATAACACTTACTGGACGATTCACTTTGACGGGTCAAGACAACTGGAGGACTCGGGGGCTGGAGTTATTTTGACTTCCCCATGAGGTGAAAAATTTTGCTATGTTTTACGATTAATGTTCCCTTGCACTAATAACGCGGCTGAGTATGAAGCTCTGCTCCATGGCCTTTGGGTGGCTAAAGAGATGAACTTAAGACGGGTGAGGTGCTTTGGCGACTCAGATTTGGTGGCTCAACAAGTCTCGGGTACTTGGGATTCCAAGGACCCGCTTATGGCAGCTTATCATCGAGCGGTTGACAGTATTGCTGGACATTTCAAAGGTTATCAGGTGGAACATGTTGATCGCAGTAAGAATGAGGTGGCTGATGCTTTAAGCCGGCTGGGGTCTCAGCGTAAGCCGGTGCCCCCTAATGTTTTTCTTTACGTGTTGAATAATCCTTCGGTTAAATTGCCAACAGAGGAGGATCTTTCTATTCCTGACCCGGAGGCACAGTTGGTGGCGGCTCTCCATGCCACTCCTGATTGGACGGTCCCGTATTTGGCTTATATGACCCGAGGTGAGTTGCCTGAGGATGAGCTTTTAGCCAGGCAGATAACCCATCGGTCCAAGTCTATGACCATTGTCAGTGGCGATTTACACCGCTGTAGCGTCACATGTGTGTTCCAGCGCTGTATTTCTCCTGAAGAAGGCCATGAGATTCTAAGGGAAATACGTGAAGGTGATTGTGGCCATCATGTCGGCTCTAAGTCTCTTGTGGCTAAAGCTTTTCGTCATGGGTTTTACTGGTTGGGGGCTCATGCTGATGCAGAGGATCTGGTTATTAAGTGTGATGGCTGGCAGAAATTTTCTCGCCAGGCTCATGTGCCGGCTTAGGAGTTGAGGATGATTCCAATTACTTGGCTGTTTCCGGTCTAGGGGCTGGATATGGTTGGACCTTTCAAGAGATCTAAGGATAATAAGACCCACCTCCTGGTGGCGGTTGAAGGGTTTACCAAATGGGTTGAAGCAGAGCCGGTCAATAAGTGCGACGTAGCAACAGTGGTTCAATTCATGAAAAAAGTAATCTTCCATTTTGGTTACCCTCACAGCATCATAACTGATAATGGCACTAACTTATCCAAAGGTGCTATGAGAGAGTTCTGTCAACGAGAGCATATTCATCTTGACGTCTCATCAATAGCTCATCCCCAGTCCAATGGTCAAGCTAAAAGGGCCAATCAAGAAATCTTGAGAGGGATAAAACCCCGTCTTATGGTCCCTTTGCAAAGGACACCGGGTTTTTGGGTTGAGGAGTTACCCTCGGTGCTGTGGAGTATCAACACCACCCCCAATAGGTCACTGGGCTACACGCCTTTCTTCATGGTTTACGAGGCCGAAGCAGTTCTTCCAAGTGATATCCGTCATGACTCGCCCTGGGTGGCGGCTTATGTTGAAGCTAATAATGAAAAATCACATTAGGATGCTCTTGATCTCTTGGATGAGGAGCGAGACCTGGCGGCAGCTCATTCTGCGATATACCAGAAAGATCTTCGTCGCTATCATAGCCGCCGGGGTAAAACTCGGACCTTTCAAGAAGGCGACTTGGTGCTCTTGCTCATCCAAGATCAAACAGATATGCATAAGTTATCCCCGCCTTGGGAAGGACCTTTTGTGGTTAGCAAGAACCTGAACAATGGGTCATACTACCTCATTGATATTCAAGAGAACAAGGACTCGCACACATCAAAGAAGGAGACCCACCGGCCATGGAACATTGCTCATCCTCAGCCATATTACACTTGAGCCAGTGGCTCTTGTGTTGTACATACTTTCTTCATTGTATGTATTATGATCATTATAATAAAGACGGCATCCCTGATAATTCAGGGCCTCTGTCATTTCACTTCTACAAATCGAAGCCTTTATTGTTTGGTCATAAGGTCATTTGGGGGCGTCCTGCTCAATGAGCAGAGCCTTGATTACCCTCTTGATCTAGATTACATTACGACTCATTGGTCATTTGGGGGCGACCTTCTCAATGAGCAGAGCCTTGATTACCCTCTTGATCCGGATTACATTCCGACTCATTGGTCACTTGGGGGCTTCCTGCTCAATGAGCATAGCTTTGATACCCTCTTGATCGGCTTATATGCCACGTGTAAACACCAACTTTCGGGTTACCTACATGTATGTCGTTGTTACTCCACCCAGGTAATCCTAGAATGGCCCGCCATGTTCTTGATAGTCAATCTTTTAAATAAGACCTGAACTCGTTAAAGTTAAACCGGCGGTTTTTCATGTGAGGGTCGGCTTACAGGTGTGCTGGAAATAACTCGGTGGCTGTGCGGCCCATGAAAGCACTTGAAGTTTTAGGCTTGGCGGCCTATCAAAGCCTTGTTTTCTGAATTTCTATTTTTTCTGAAGTTTTTTGGGTTCATATCTTTTTTCCATATATATATATACGGTTTTCACAATTCCGTCCATGTAGCCTTGATAGTATGACTCATAATTGAGCATATTGGGTTAATAACCTGCCGTGATAAGCAAACTTTAAGTCGCCAGGATGGTTTGCCTTGAATAAATTCAAGTCATGATTTTACATATTTATGGGTTAATACCCATGCTGGATTACAATTATTACAACATCATTATGATATCGGGCTACAAGTACGACTTCATATTTGAATAAATATTTCGGGTTTTTCCTAACCCGCCCTGGTTATAGACTTTACGTCGCCAGAACATATCGTATTGGAAATTATGACCCGCCCTGGCGTAAACCGCCAAGGTGTCTATTGTTTACCATGTCTGCAGGAACATTGAAATAAAATATGATATTACCAGCCAGCTCATCAATGGCATATAAAAAAATAGTAGTTTTAAGGCTAAACATGCACGATGGCATGACAGATCATTATTTCAACTAGCCTATTACAAGGCTTTCCAAAGCCCGAATGATTAAGAGTTTTTCCAAAGCAAAAACGTCGCGCTGCAGGCTGAGAGCCGCCCTTTGGATCAGTTGTTCTGGTCTTGGTGAGTTGAAGCTTCCGGATTATCCTGCCTTGGTTCTTCTTCTTCTCCCTCCATCGTCTGGAAGTCTGATGATGTCCAGTCGATGCCAGTTAAAGCTTTGAACTTGGCTTCATCGTCTATAAGATTGTACGGATTGATGTCAAGACAAAAAGTATGCTTATGTATTGGCAGAATAAGATCCACAATGTCATAAGCCGGCGCTTTAACTCTGGTGTTCTCCATCATGTAAGCCGCCTGGTACTTGGAAAAATCCATTTCTTCAGCCAATTTTCTTGCCAGAGGACGCATCTCTTTTACACATTTGGTAAAATCACTGGCATCAAAGGGAGACGTGTCTTCTTTGAGGATCGGACAGCCAGTGGCCATCTCCTTTGGGTCTAGCTCCGCCTGCCATGCTTTGGCCTGGCTCAAAGCAGTGATGGCGTCGGCTCGAGCCACGGACCGCTTGTTCTCTTCAATTCTCTTGGGCATGACAGATAAATTGTCCAATACATCCTTGATGAGTGAAGGTGGCTATTTATTATGTGAGATAACCACTAATGATCACTGCGTGCATGTGTACAACTGTTCCACCAGAGTATAAACCGCCTTCAGCTTCACCAACATGTCTTGGCCAAGGTTAGAGCTTCTAGGGCCTACGTGCACAACATATGATAAGTCGTCAGGCACGTTAAAGAAAGTTAGTGGTGCAAAATTGCGATGCAATGTCACTTACCAAAGATGGCAGCTGTCATTTTTTTACATGTCACTTTAAACCAGATAACTCTTCAGTCACTGATTTAAGAGCAGCTTCAGCATCTTCAGCTCTTTTCAATAGAGTTGCTTTTTTTGGTCTCCCAGCCGTCTCTCTGCGTGTCAAAGTCCGTCTTTAGTTTTTCAGATATTTCTAAGGCGGCTTTCAGTTTTGATTTGGCAATCGATGTTTCTGATTATTGTAAGGTGATGTTCTTCCGCAGATCAACCACTTGAGACTCCTTCATGCTTAACTCAGCCTGCAAGGATAAATAAAGCAGTACGCGGGAATCATGGTAATCATTCTATTGAAGTCCCAATCACATTACCAATATTCTACTTGGCACCTGGGGGCTAATGTAGGTCATTCTTTTTCAAAATTAATCCTTAATGACCCGGCTCAATTTTTTCAAATTAAGACGTCTCATGGGGGCTACATATTCGGATTTTTTTTACAACATAATATTAAGTCCCGGCTTAACTATTCAGCTTAAGCCGGCCTTTGGGGGCTACATCTTCAGATTTTTTACAACATTATATTAAGTCCCGGCTTAACTATTCAGCTTAAGCGGCCCTTGGGGGCTACTCATTTGGATCTAATGGAGATAGGGTAATTTTGAAGGATCGCGAAAGGCTGTCATTTAAGTTTACAACATTGTCAATTCTTTCATATCCTATAGACTTGGCGGCTGACATATATAAACATATATATATATATATGAGAAGGGTTGCAGCGTTTACCTCAAAGAGCTCTTTCATCAGATTGACTAAGCCGGCTTCCATGTCTCGACTGGTATGCAGGAGGCTTAAGTAGCCCGAATGAATCTCGTTGGTGCTGAAGCTGACATAGCTCTCCAAGACCAATTTCCATTTGCCTTTATTAGCAGCTGAGAATTCTTCCTTGATAATGTGTTTTAATAACACGGTGGGATTACCTAGCTCTGTATAGCCAGTCTCGGTGACGCCAACATCTTCAGCCTCTTCTTCAGCGGGCTTGGTGGGACTTGGCGGTTTAGTACTGAGCGGATCAACACCCATTGGATCCATTGTGACGTCGTGAGTCTCTAGTGGTGAGTCATCAGCAGCAGCCACCGGAGTTTGTTGAGAGGCTCTAGAAATGGTCCGTTTCTCCGTCTCAGCAACCTTGGGGTCTTCGGTCGGCTTGTTGACCTTCAGCTTCTTGATGGGCTTGGCTATGCCACTGAAAATAAGATACAAGAAGGTTAATGTATCAGTTGGTAAAGTGTTAAAGTAAATAAATCTAATGTTCTCACCCAGGAGCAACTTTGAAGAGGGGAATCTGAGTCCCAGTTGAGTCGCCGGAAGAGAGTGAGAGGTTCCCTGATAATTTGAGTCGGAAGGGTTAAGCGGTTGACAAATAAGACCCGCCTTTGGAAAAGAAAAGGTTGAATTAGGTGGCACCTCATTTTGGAGCTTTCGAGGAACCGGCGTATTGGGTAAGCCGGAGGAAAGATTTCCACAACCGTTGTTCCGGTTGTGCGGCGAACTTCGTGTTGTTGTTTCTTCAAGATAAGTTGGGATTCAAGTAAGCTAAAGGGTGAGAAAACCTTACTTTCCGGCTCGCTTGTCGAACTTTCTGTCTTGGCAGAGGTTCTGAGTCGAAGGAAAGGATAGTTACCTCTTCACCATCTGTGTGGCTGGCCTCCGCGTCATCCTGATAGTAATCAATATCAATAAGACGTACAAAAAAGGAGCCAAGGGAGTCAAGTTCTACCTCCAACTCATCATCCAGAGTAAATGGGTCAATTGCATCTGCCTTCTTCTTGGCAGGTTTCTTGGGAGCCTTGTTCTTTGCTCTTACCTTGTTGGTCGGCTTATCTTGAAGTTTCTTGCTCCAGAAAGAGGAATTGACCTGGAGAGAACAAGTGATAATAAGGAGAAGGAAGTGTATGAACAATAGATAAAGTAAAAATAGCTTTATGTACTTACAGCTGGAGCCTTGTTAAGGGTGCAGATTGGGTTCAGTCCCACCTTGCTACAAGTTTCCAAATTCTCCCCGAGCAGCATTTTTGTCATCTTGTTGATTTCATTGTCTTCCAACCGGATGTTGCAGTGACATTGTGGGTCTTTCACGTCACCAGTATATTCACACATTAAACCGGACCGGCGACTCAAGGGCAAAATCCTCCAGGCGACCCAGCACCGGACTAAACAACTCTGGTTAAACCGTTAGCCATCAAGGCTCTGATCTTCGAAAAAGTAGGAATGTATTTAGCCCGTTCCTCAGTGATGATCTGGTCTGGGAGCGGATGTCTTGAGCTAAGCCGGGTGTCACGGAAACACGACCGAGGATTCTCATCGGTTGGAGATGTATCTTGACAATAAAACCAGGTTTGGTTCCAGTCTTTAGGATGACTGGGAAGTTGGGCTGAAGGGAAGGTGGCTTCTTTGCGCCTTTGAATGGAAATTCCCCCAACCTTCTGTAAGCCCGTCTGTGAACTCAGTCTGGTGGTTCAAATAATAGTGCTCTCTGAAAAGATCAACACTGGGCTCCTTTTGAAGGTATACTTTGCAAAAAACTTGGAACTTGCAGATGTTGGAAACAGAGTTTGGGCCGATGTCTTGAGGGTGAAGTTGGAAAAGGTGCAAAACGTCACGAAAGAATTTTGAGCCGGGTGGAGAAAAGCCCCGGAGCATATGATCAGCAAAAACCACGATCTCGCCTTCCTTTGGTTCAGGTCTAATCTCCGTCCCCGGAGCTCGCCACTGGATAACATCCTTGGCTGCTAAAACGCCCATTTGAACATATTCATTCAAGGTTTGCTCTGTGATGCTTGAAGCAGTCCAGTTGCATGCAGTCACGGTCTTAGTCATTTTTTCAATGAACGCCTAAGAAATACAGTATGGTGAATCAATATTAAAAGGAAGAATTCCCCAATACCTTCAAGGTTCATGGTTAAGTCAGCTGTTTTTATAGTAAAAAGCTATGGACACTCAGTTGGTGAGCCGGATGAAGTTATGGTGGGTTAGAGAAGGTTGACAGTTAAGCCACCCGACGAGTAAATGGCGGGTCAAGTAACCTATCAAGGCAGTTGAAATTTCACTAAGTGTTATACAAACAGGTTCCACGGATCTGTTCTATAATATAGGATCAACAGCAGGTTTAGAAAAAGGAAATAATTACTAAACCTAAGTATGACAGTGGAAGGACACGCGAGTTGGGTTTGAATCTCAGGAAGATGGGATGCATCTGCGGTTGGAAAACATATGCTAAAACCGCTACAGCGCAACTTCCCTATTGCTCTTTCGATCAAAGTGTGCATTGGAAAAGAAGAACTACGATGAATGCCGAAGAGTGCTGATGAACAGAGGAAACCATAATGTAGATGGGAAGTAGAGAGAGGGGAGTACTTGTTGATGCTGACGAACAATGGAGGAATGCCGCGATCTCTGGATACGGTCAGTTTGATGCAGCGGCCTTGGGTCGAAGCTATTGCAGAAGGTCGACGACAGCGGCGGAGCTCGGGCTACGGTGGCGTCGCGAGGAAGGAGAAGAAGAGAAAGGGGCAAAGGTAAAAAGTGAAGAAGAGGGCCCCTGTCCCTATTTATAAGGGGATGATAAGATGGAAAGCGTGAGAATCGAGGAGGCAAAACTGATTATGATGGCAATGCGGGCGCCTCAATTTTTGGGAGATCCATTAAGATAAATAACCGTTGAGATATCCCGGGCCTTGTGCGGAATTAATGCGCATGATGTCATGGCGGGTTACCATGGTTCTACTATGTGACGTCATGGCGGGTTACAGTGGATTGATAAGGAATCGATAATGAAAAATTCTGCTAAGTCAATGGATATTGATATGAACAAGTTCAAATCAACCTGTGGCCTAATGTTGAGGATATAACTCCGAGGTATGACCCGCCCAGGAGGGGTCGGGTCATACCATTGGCGACTTAAGGTGAGAAGGCCCAGGAAGTCTGAAGAAGACATAGAGGTGGCGGTTCATAAAGCGGGCTTGTTGAAGGCCCAAGAACCGGAGGTGACTCAAGGCCCAAAGGTGTGAGCCGCCATATGTTGACTTGTTTTGTAAGGCAGGTTTAGTTAGAAACTGAGTCGGTCATGTTTTTGTGAGCCGGCTAGGACTCTGTAAGCCGCTGGGCATCGACCTGTATATAAAGGGGTGACCTGGCGGCGGGTTAACTCAAGAAACACACAATCGGGGACTAGGTCAAGCGTATTTGCTCCCTTGTAATTGAAACTCAAGCAATACAACTAGAATCATGACGTAGGATTTTACCTCATTGAGAGGAGCCAAACCTGGGTAAACTCTTTGTGCCCTTTGTCCCGTTCAACCCCTTTAAGCTAACCTAGTGCGATGGCCCCACACCTAAGTCCTTTTACTAGGACATCTACCGTGACAAATCCATGACATTATCTATGAATATTATTTGAATCTCCTCTGAATTCTTTTATGAATGATTTGATATCTTTGTAATTCTCTTCGAACTATCGGTTTGGTTTGGCCAACTAGATTGGTTTTCTTGCAATGGGAGAAGTGCTTAGCTTTGGGTTCAATCTTGCGGTGTCCTTTCCCAGTGATAGTAGGGGCAGCAAGGCACGTATTGTATTGTTGCCACCGAGGATAAAAAGATGGGGTTTTCATCATATTGTTTGAGTTAATTCCTCTACATCATGTCATCTTGCTTAATGTGTTACTCCGTTCTTTATGAACTTAATACTCTAGATGCATGCTGAATAGCGGTCAATGTGTGGAGTAATATTAGTAGATGCAGAATCGTTTCGGTCTACTTGACACGGACTTGATGCCTATATTCATGATCATTGCCTTAGATATCGTCATAACTTTGCGGTTTTCTATCAATTGCTCGGCGGTAATTTGTTCACCCACCGTATTATTTTCTATCTTGAGAGAAGCCTCTAGTGAAACCTATGGCCCCGGGGTCTATTTCCATCATATAAGTTTCCGATCTACTATTTTGCAATCTTTTACTTTCTAATCTATAAACCAAAAATACCAAAAATATTTACTTTACTGTTTATCTATCTCTATCAGATCTCACTTTTCAAATAGCTGTGAAGTGATTAACAACCCCTTCATTGCGTTGGGTGCAAGTTGTTTGATTGTTTGTGCAGGTATTCGGTGACTTATGCATTGTCTCCTACTGGATTGATACCTTAGTTCTCAAACTAAGGGAACTACTTATCTCAAACA
This sequence comes from Triticum urartu, assembly GCF_003073215.2. Taxonomy (NCBI): domain Eukaryota; kingdom Viridiplantae; phylum Streptophyta; class Magnoliopsida; order Poales; family Poaceae; genus Triticum; species Triticum urartu. Next base: position 574,412,023 of record NC_053025.1, on the reverse strand, counting down.
TGTCAAAGCATGGGTGAAAAGTGCAGAAGGAGGCAGAGTGCTATAGCTGCGGGGCATGTAGAAGACTATCCGACAGAAATGATGAGACAATTGTAAATTTGACTTAAGATGACTTAAGAGCAAAAGATAATACTTCCAAGTTCAGGCATGCAATCAACAATAGCGATTATGGTGGGTTCAGACATTGTTATATGTGGCAGCCAACATGTGAGTTCTTCATGCTCACACAGATTAAGGAACAAGCTACCAGGGTGACGATACATCAATATTTTTAATATGGTGACTTTATGATAGACATGTGATGACTTTAGAAGGATAATCCGGGTGATTGGGAACACAAAACAGGAGTAAAAGAACTTATTTTTCATGGGAGCATTGACTATAATGGAGAAAAAGAAGGGACTACATTTAAAGATGGATAAGATCATCCATGTTCTCAAATGCAAAATAGGCGAAGTTGGATAGGAGTTGAAGAAAAAATTGCAAACCGGGCTTGGAACATCTCAAATGCCCTCTCTACATCCTTTCTAGCTCCTTCTTGCCTTGGGGGCAAAGTGAGCTTTTTTCGCATCAACTGGGTTAGAGATAGTCTTGACAAAGGTTTCCCATGTGAGGATAGATACCATCAACCACATAGTAGCTCATGTTGTAGTCACACTAGTGCAGAACCGGACTTTAGCGCCGGTTCGTAAGGGCCTTTAGTGCCGGTTCCACAACCGGCACTAAAGAGTGGGGACTAAAGGTCCCCCCCCTTTAGTACCGGTTCATCACGAACCAGCACTAAAGTGCCACCACGTGGCACGAGCCAGGCCCGGGTGCGTGTAGGACATTAGTACCGGTTGGTAACACCAACCGGCACTAAATGTTTGGGGTGGTTTTGGTTTTATTTTTTATTTTCCATTAATTTTGTGTTTTCCATTTAATTCTTTTTTGTTTGCTGGTATTTTATGATACTACGTATTGTACACGTTATGCACATATATAAATAGATTTTCTCGTAGAACCGATCATATATATATATATGATTGAATGTCTCGCAACCACCATTAATTATTCACACATACACATGTATATATATACAATTTCTCCTACATGTTGCCTTGGTGCCTTCGAAGCACGATGACAAGTGGTTCATGGGGGCGGTAGCGGGTAATAGTATTCTCCTTTGGGATCTATGACCTGGTCGAGCAAAAATCCCGCTATTTCCTCTTGAAGTGCTAGTATGCGCTCCGTTGGTTGGAGCTTCTCCCGCACCTCTTTGAACTGTTAAGAAGGAGATCAATATGCATGTGTATTAGTTGTGTGACTAGATATCGATAATGATGTAAATATTGTGAATAGTGTTCTGGCAAACGTACACATTACTGTCTTTGAGATTTTTCTCCTTTCGGATGCCATCATGCGAATGTTCTCGCAAACGTAGTATGCACACAGATTATTCCCCGGAGCCTGCCTCAGGGCCTTTACAAGAATGAAATTTAATTAGATAATAATTAATCAAGCATGATAATTAATTAATGGTATTGAAACAAGAATTAAAGATATGGTAAGCTAGCTAGTAATACTTAATTACTTACCTTGGGTCGGTACCAATATAGCTTTTGTCGCCATTTGCCTGGAGTCACCTTGATGAACTTTGCCCAAGCCCTGCCCGCCAGCAAAGAAAATGAACAAAGGGGTTATTAAATAGTTGATATCATGAAATGAAGAACTAATTAAATAGGTCGGGATATAGTTAATAATGATTGAAATTACCTGCCGACTATCCCCTTCAGGATGGCAAAGTCACTTTCTACCTTAAGTAGTGAGTCCAGTACTTCAACTGTTCCTTTATCAACTTTAATGACTAACAAGATCCAGTGGAAACTGCATGCGCACACGTTTGCATGTCTTAATTAAGCGGGCATGTGCACAACACTAATCAACTAGCCTAAACCCTATACACTTAATTATTAAATCTAGATAGCTAGTAAGCAAAAACAGAATTTGTAGTACAAGACAGTGTGACTCACACGAAGTTGTAAGGAAGTAGTATATCTTCATTGCTATTGAGGCGCTTGAAGAACTCTACCATGCTTTCCTCTAAACTTGCTCGATAACTTGGAATATTCCATGTGTACTCATTAATGGTATTAGGGTCAATGAACCCAATGCCATATCGTCCAGATTTTTTCCATTTCATACATCTTCATCCTGCATAATACCACAGAAAAGAATATAGTGAGGATAATTACAGGTAATGATTGATCAAAATGATCACTACAGCTAGCTTGAGACTTAAATTACAGAAAGAAATCACTTACAGACAATAGCAACTGATGAGAGATTTGTCGAGTGCGTCTTGATTGTATAACTGAAATAGTTTTTAATACTCAATGGACAAAGCTTTCTCATGGAAGTAATGCTTCGCCTTGACATTCACCATGAGGGACTCTCGATTGGAAATCTTGGTAATGTCCATGTACCACTAATGCAATTCATACATTCTCGTTGGGAGGTTCTTGACCTCCTCGGGCTTGACCAAAGTTTGGCCGCGGACATATTGCCATTTTATTTCCTCCTCTCTAAGAGGAGACATGGGCTCGATCTCGAGGAGTTGTCCAACACTGATACCGAGCATTTTAGCATGGCTTATATGCTCCTCGGTTATTACCAGATTGTTCAGCTGGGGAACGTTTTGCCCACAATAATATACGGCGCACGTACTCTAATGTGTTGTTGGCACAACAAGCGGGGGGTCGATTGCGCCGCCTGTTGTCCCAGCTGGGGAACGGTTTTCCCGCATTTTTTGGCAGCTGCTTATTGCCTCGAGCTCGCTTCCCTCTGTATTCGTGCTCGATGTGTCTTCCTGAGTTGGCGCTCATAGTCAGAGTCAACAGGCTTGGGAGCTGGTGGTCTAGCCATACGAATGAAGTGGTCAATCTTTTCCTCAGGCACTTTCTCCCTTGGCGGCGGTGCCAGTTTCGGTCCAAAATGGGCGTCCACTTGGGCCTTCACTATGGCTTTGTTTTGCTCCTCGGTCATGTTGTAAGGCCTCTGAGGAAGAGGAGCGAGGCTACTTGGACCATATTTATATCGCTTGCCTCCTCATGTACCTCCTGTACTACCTCGACTCGTACCGCTACGCACCATAGCTGCGGCGTGTCTCTTCTATGATTGCTGAGGGGCCGGAGATGGCTGACGTGGCTGAGTTGGATCAGGAGTCTGCTCACGCATTGGTGGACTTGGAGGAGCGGGAGTCTGCTGACACGGTGGCGGACTTCGAGGAGGAGTCGGCTCACGCGTTCATGGACTTGGAGGAGTGGGAGTCTGACACGGTGGCGGACTTCGAGGAGGAGTCGGCTCACGCGTTCGTGGAATTGGAGGAGCGGGAGTCCCCTGACTCGGTGGCGGACTTCGAGCAGGAGTCAGCTGACGCGGTGTCGGTGGCCTTCGAAATATGATGCAATCCTTTCTCCATAGGATGATACGATGTATGGCCTCTCCCAGTGTGTGCTCGTCGTCACCTCCAAGAATGTCAAGCTCTAGCCCCGAATATTGGTCCACCACCTCATCAACCAAGACACAAGCATAGCCCACTGGAATCGGGGTGAAATGGAAGGTTGCTTCGGGGGTATTTGTAAAAGCAAGGGTGTCAGCCACCTTCATGGATATGTTCTTCATTTTGAAGTGTAGCTCACAGTTAGTGTTCTCTATGATGTCATCCACAGGGTATGTATCCAGCAGTGCGTCCCCCGGGGCGGAACCAACGCTGCTTATCGGCATGGATGGGACGGTGCTATCCAATGATGGACGATCATCTGCTTGCTGCTGCCGCTGCTGAGACCCCCTTTCCTGGCTAAGTGAGTCGATCTGCTGCTGCTGCTGCTGGAATTTGAGTGCCAAGTCCGTGTGCCTTGCTTCTAGGCCTTGAAAGCGTTCTGCATCCTGCTTCCTCTGCTCTGCCTCCAGCTTCCACTTCTTCTCCTCCTCCTTCTTCTTTCTTGCATGGGTCCTGTAGTCGTCGTTCCATTCTGAAAAGCCCTCATACCGGGGAATAACGCCCTTGCCTCGTGTTCTTCCCGGCTGTTCAGGATTTCCCAGGGCGTGCGTAAGCTCGTCGTTCTCTCTGTTGAGCGTGAACACGCCATTTCGAGCATCTTCTATTGCGTCAAGTAAATTTTGTTCGGCTCCTTTTAGACTTTCCTTCTTCGAAACGTCGCATGTCTTCGGGTCCAACTCCCCCCATGCGCATAGAACCAAGTTCTGCACCTGGGGGGCCAGCTCCTAGTAACCGGAGTGACCCCTGCATCCTCCATATCTTGCTCGGACTTATCCCACTTAGGCATTGCCACCGCATAGCCACCTGGCCCCAGCCTATGGAACTGCGTCTTTTTTGCGGCATTGGCCTTGTTTTTTCTCGACCGTTCCTTAGATAATTCTGATTCCTTGAATTCCACGAAAGCGGGCCAGTGTTCTCTTTGCTTCTCCAGTGTTCCCGTGAATTCAGAAGTCTTCCTATTTGCAGCGAGGTAGTTGGCCCATACAGTTTTCTTGTGGGTGTTGAATGCAATTGCCATCTTCTTAAGAGCAGCGTTCTTGACTTTCTGCACATCTGCATCAGTGAAATAATCTGGTAGGGTGAAATGTTCCATCAGAGATTCCCAAAGATTGGCTTTTGCTTTGTCGCCGACCCAAGTAACATCTGGACGTTTAGTTTTTGGCTCTTTCCATTCTTGAATGGAGATCGGGAGTTGGTCCTTCACAAGAACTCCGCACTGACGAACGAACTTGTTCGCAATGTTCTTAGGCGTGAGGGGTTCGCCACCCGCTTTGATGGAATCGATGTTGTACTTTACACCCTCCTTCAACTTTTTGCCCAGGCCTCACTTTGTCCTGCTGTCTGTAGAAGCAGATTTGCTCGATACGGAGGGCTGAAAGAAGAAAGATCGATTCGTTAATATATCTTGAAATCAAAAAAAAATGATGATCACTAGATGCCTGCTTATATAAATATACCTCGCCGGTAGTCTTTGTTATTTCAAGATCAACATTGTCTGTGTCATCATAATCATAATCATAGTTCATGACTTCATCAGCTCGGTCGTCCTGATCGAATATCTTATCATCACCCTCTCCGGTATTGTTCAGATATTGGGAGCTGTCATCTGCTTCATTCAGATCATCTGGCCTGGTAGGGCTGCGTATGATCTCGAACATGGGCTCTTCTCCCTCTTTGCCGGTATTGTCCGCCATAGCATTTATTTAACACTAATCGAGAAGAAATATAAAACAATTTAGTATTCAAATTACAATGCATGGATGCAATCAATAAGGAAAAACTGAATCATATAGTACATAATATGCATCGTCTCGAATAATATATAATCTCGAATACATCATCTCGAATAATATATAATCTCGAATACATCATATCGAATAATATATAATCTCGAATACATCGTCTTGAATAACCACTGGCTAGGTAGATAAAAAAATACAGAATACTACAGAAGAATCACGTGGACACCCAAAGAGAAGGAACCATCACAGGATCATATCTCCGATCATCTGCCCAAAGAACCTGCCAGGTATTGGAGAACCTGACGTCCATAGAAGCCATGTAGCGATGGACGTGCTCGTCCTCCTCCCTGACACGGCGACGCACCACCTCCGGAGGGGCCGGCTCCCTCTGCACCGAATGTGGCCCACGTGAACGCCACCAAAGGAGATCAGGGTCGACGATGGGACCCGGGTTCCTCACCAAGCGCCGAGCCCCTGAACGTAGCACCTCCCTGTGCCAGCCCGACGGAGCCCAGTCCCGGACATGGGTCCTCTGAAGCAGGACGTCGTCGTGAACGGGTTGACAGCGAGGATGTGGGCGGGCATCGTCGAGAAAAAAAATACTATATGCCGCAAAAGTAACATTTTATTAATTATTGGATTGTGATTTCTTATATACAAATTTAAAAAATGCTATCATTGCATATGTCAAAATTCTATATGCAATTTCTAACAATTTGACATTAATCTAATTCATCTAGCTAAAACTAACTCTAAAATTTCTAACATTTCTATATATATAACTAACATTTCTAATATTTCTATAACTAAAAAACAGAAAAATTGCTAACATTTCTATAAATATTTCTATATGCAATTTCTAACAATTTGACATTAATCTAATTCATCTAGCTAAAACAAACTCTATAATTTCTAACATTTCTATATATATAACTAACATTTCTAATATTTCTATAACTAAAAAACAGAAAAATTGCTAACATTTCTATAAACATTTCTATTAATCTAATTCTATGTGTGTGTGTGTGGACATGGCGGCCGGGGCAGGCGAGCTCACCGGTGAGGCGCGGCGACGGGGGGCGGCGACGGGGACGGAGACGGGCGGTGATGACGGGGATGGGGACGGGGCGGCAACGACGGGGACGGGGACGAGCCGGGCGGGGACGACGGGAGGACGGGGAGGGGCGCGGCGCGGCGACGGGGACGACGGGGGCGGCGGCGAGGGGCGGCGACGGGGGCGGCGACGAGGGGCGGCGGCGACGGGGCAGAGGAGAATAATCAGAGGGAGAACGCGAACTGATGAATTTTTTTGAAGTGTTTTCTTGTATAGAGCCCACCTTTAGTAACGGTTGGAGCCACCAACCGGTACTAAAGGTCTGTTTTGGCCAGGACAAGCGGCGGGAAGCGCCCACCTTTAGTACCGGGTGGTGGCTCCAACCGGTACTAAAGACCCCCCCCCCTTTAGTACCGGTTGGAGCCACCACCCGGTACTAAAGGGGGTGCGCTGGCGCATGTGCGGTCCGACAAGTTTAGTCCCACCTCGCTAACCGAGGGGCGTCCGCACTAGTTTATAAGCCCCAGTGCGGCAGCTCTCTCGAGCTCCTCTCCAAAGCAGGCCTACTGGGCCTACCTGTTCTGTGCTTCCCTGTGGGCCTACTGGGCCTTTGCGGGCCTGCATCCTGGCCCAATAACACGTTGGGTTTCTAGTCGTATGAAGGCCGCTCTAGCCCAGTAGGCGGGCTTTTTTTCTTTATTTATTTTTGTTTTATTTATTTTTGAGTTGTTTTTTTGTTGTATTTAGAGTTTCTTTGTTAATATTTTTGCTTTAGGTACAAAAAATTACAAACTTTATGTTAGTGCCGGTAGTTTTCAAATTTGAATACTCTAAATTTTGAATTATTTGAAATTTGTGTGAATCACTAGTTTGTGAATAACTTAACTTTCAAAATAGATTTTTCAGTGATTCTTTTTTCTGATGTCTAATATTAGTGTGTTTTATCATTATATTCAATTTGATAATGCTTAGGTTATTTAAAAAATGAAATGCCTTTGTAACGGATGAATTTTCGTCCGAAACCCTGATACTTCGAAAGAGATTGTCCATTTTGTACACGAAGTGCATCTAGTTTTTGTGGTAACCCTCTCTACTTTTTTGCACATGCTATGTGGGTGAAATTATGATACCATGCCAACTTTCAACCTTTTTTGAGTTCATTTGATCACTAGTGCAGAACCGGGCAATAGCACAGGTTCGTAAGGCCCTTTAGTGCCGGTTCGGTAACCGGCACTAAAGTGTGGGCACTAAAGGCCCCCCACCTTTAGTACCGGTTCAGCATGAGCCAGTGCTAAAGGGCAACCACGTGGCATGAGCCAGCTCCGGGGGCGCGTAGGACATTAGTATCGGTTGGTAACACCAACCGGTACTAAATGTTTGGGTGTGTTTTGGTTTTATTTTTTATTTTTACTTTAATTTTGTGTTTTCAATTTAATTTAGTGATTGTTTTACATTATAATGAGTCGTTAAATCATTAGGTGAAATTACCGCAGATTAATTTGACCAGATGCATGTGGATCCTAGCTAAGTCATCAAGTATATGCCATATCCATATTATATATACTTGATCACCTATAATTAAGTGATCGAGGTAATATGGATATGGGATATACTTGATCACTTAGCTAGAATCCATCCAGTTCAAACTAATCTGCGGTTTCTTTCATAAATGATATAATAACTCATCATCATCATCATCATATTAATATAAAAACTCTTGCATCATATATATCATTACCAACAACAGTTTTCATAGCTAGCTAAAAATCATCATATAATAGTCGTCTCATTACCACTACTTAATCATCATATAGTCATTACCGCTATCTAATCACCACCAACACTAGCTTAAAGAAGAAACATTCACTTGTACCAGAAGCAAAGATATCATCGAGTTCAACATGGTAATGATATTATAAGTGTTCATAACACCACAAAAGCAAATCACTCTTTGAGATTAAATTCAGGACGAAGAACACGGACATGAGAGGACAAGTACTAAGAGCATGAACTAGCTAATCACTCCTACTGCTCTCTCTCAGGTAAAATAGCATAGAACATGTATAGCTTTCCTGATTCTTCATATTGGAGCATGCAGATGAACCTGTCTCCTAATCGTGGGTTGCGCTTCTGATTGTTGCCCCCTAGTACTTCTCTGCGATCGTTCACAATTTTGCTCCAGTCTTTTACTATTAAGCATTCCTCGCTATTAGAAATCCTGAATGCACTGAAGTGCATTGTAGGATATCTTGGCCGTAAGCTAACAATATTCATGGTACCTTTAGTCTCGATCCAATCAGGCACAACATTCATCGGGAGTCCCTGTTGAAGAACATCGTATAGTAACATACTTAGCAATGAAGTTTAGCTTAAAAAATAATGTATGCAATTTCCTAAATATATGTGACCGTAGTTCAGTACGAACACTATTGGTCGCACGTTTTGAGTACTAACATTTCTAAGTGCAGGAAAAAAATTTGTCTTGACAGCATCAAGATCCTCAAGCCATGAAACATAATGACTTGTCTCCTCGCAGTTTAGTTCAGCCCCAGGATAGTGGACGGTCATGTCTACCAAGCGTCGGGCATGCTTGCTTGATTGGAAATAAGCTATCAATATAAATTACTTGTCAACTCTTTTTGAATAAACAATATCGAAGACATAAATATGGTTGAGAAACTCACATAATGGTAGAACTGGAGGCATCTGCACATCGACCCAGATGTCTCTAATACCATCAATATCATCTTCCGGACGAATATCAAAGGTGATAACCATATCAGGCTCAAATGCATAAGCCTTGCATAGTGCTTGCCAAGTTTTGCATTCAAAATGGGTGTATGCATCTGCATTGTATAATTTGACGTTGAAGGTATAACCATGCTCGGTCTTCAAGTAAACTTTTTTTACCTCCATAGTTTTGTTAGGACTGAAACCCATCTTATCCAAGACAAAAATTCTTGCATGGCAGGGGATATGCTAGTAGAATAGTGAAAAAATTAAAATTAAAAGTTGAAGCAAATGAAGCATAAGTCATCCTTAATTGTGAAAAAAGACTTGTCGTTCTGACTTACTGTATCCACTTCGAAGTTCTCATCCAGCTTGATGCTGAAGCGCCTATCATCAACTAGAAAATTTCTGCCGCACAAGCCGCGCTGGTCTTCGTAGTATTCGCACATAATGAAATCTTGTTCGTCGTCAGATGACATTCCTATGTTCATAGGTGAAACATTAAACACTTATTAGTTCTATTAATTCAACTAATTCAACTAGTTCTGTTAATTCAACTAGTTCAACTAATTAATTCAACTAATTCAACTAAGCACTTATGAAAAATATACCAAAATAAAGTAGCTCAACTAATTCAACAAACTAGTTCAACTAATTAATTCAACTAATTCAACTAAACTAGTTCTATTAATTTTCTTACTAAAAATAAGGTAGCTAGTTCTATATAGTAAAATGTTAATTAGATAATCAAATCTCATATAAGTAAATTGAATATATATCTAACATATAATTTATATCTAATTCATCTAACATTTGACATTAATATCTAACATATGTTCATATATAGGTGAAACATTAAACACTTACTAGTTCTATTAATTCAACTAAATAAACTAGTTCTATTAATTCAACTAAGAATTTACTAAAAATAAACTAGTTTATTAATTCAACTTGTTCAAATCTCATATACCTAATTAATATCTAACTTTTCTATCTAATTCATATCTAACATTTCACATTAATCTAACATTCTTATCTAGGTAATTCATCTAATTAACAATTTGACATGCATTAATCTAAAAACAGAAAACAGAAAATAAGTAAAAAAATGTGTGTGTGTGTGTACGTACGAGCGGGGCGGCGGCGCGAGACGGCGACGACGGGGACGGCGCGACGGGGGCGGCGGCGTACGGGCGGCGGCGCGAGACGGCGACGACGGGGACGGCGTGACGGGGGCGGGGACGGCCGGGGCGCACGCGACGACGGGGACGGGGACGGCCGGGGCGCGCGCGACGACGGGGACGGGGATGGCCAGGGTGCGCGCGACGACGGACGGGGACGGCCGGGGCACGCGATGCCGGGGACGGCCCGGGCGCGACGACGGGGACGGGGCGCGATACGGGGCGGGGGCGGAGGCGGCGACAAAGATGAACAGGAACTAACTGAAATTTTTTGTAAGTGTTGTATATATAGGAGAGGCCTTTAGTACTGGTTGGAGCCACCAACCGGTACTAAAGGCCAACTTTGGCCAGGCCAAGAGGCGGGAAGAGCAGGCCATTAGTACCGGTTTGTGGCTCCAACCGATACTAAAGACCACCCTTTAGTATCGGTTGGAGCCACAAACCGGTACTAAAGGTGTTGCACTTCCACCCGCGGTGCACAATGTTTAGTCCCATCTCACAGTGCGAAGGGCAGCTGAGAGAGTGCTGGATTAGGGGGTATCCGGACAGCTGGATTATATCCTTTGGCCAGACTGTTGGACTATGAAGATACAAGATTGAAGACTTAGTCTCGTGTCCGGATGGAACTCTACTTGGCGTGGAAGGCAAGCTAGGCAGTACGGATATGGATATCTCCTCCTTTTTAACCGACCTTGTGTAACCCTAGCCCCCTCCGGTGTCTATATAAACCGGAGGGTTTTATTCCGTATGACAACATACAATCATACCATAGGCTAGCTTCTAGGATTTAGCCTCTCCGATCTCGTGGTAGATCAACTCGTGTAATACTCATATCATCAAGAATAAATCAAGCAGGACGTAGGGTTTTACCTCCATCAAGAGGGCCCGAACCTAGGTAAAACATCGTGTTCCCTGCCTCCTGTTACCATCCGCCTTAGACGCACAGTTCGGGACCCCCTACCCGAGATCCGCCGGTTTTGACACCGACATTGGTGCTTTCATCGAGAGTTCCTCCGTGACGTCGCCGTAAGGAAGGATGCCTCATCTCGTTGTTAAAAACAACATTACCTCCGGGGGAGCTCTGGCTGTCGGCCAAACTCTCCGGCTAGGCAGTTTCGTCATGACTGCCTGTTTGGCCGCTGCACCGACGATGACTTCTCGGGTCATCAAAAACAGCCTCCACGTCGGCTCGGAATTTGCCGAGCAGATGGATCCAATGGAGCTCTCTTCCCTAAACGAACTCTTGGATCGCATCACCGCCTTGGGAGTCGCTACGACTATGGTCGGATTGGGCTTAAACCCGATCAAAGGGAGATTAACTCTCCATCGGTCACCCATCATGTTGTGGTGGTGGAGGAACAATGCGGCAACTCTTCCTCTATTTTGAGGACTAACTATGTCCGGATTCCTGAGCCCTCCGAGCCGGATACCCGCTTACGGGAGGACATCACCCAAGCCCTGAACCTAGAATCAGGCAGCGGTCCAGACTTATCGGGCAACACTCCGGAACCCGAACTTCCAAGATTGGAAACTCCTCGGCCCCTGGGTCTCAGATCAGGTAGGGGTTCGGACTCAAATCCACCCACCCACCTAGACATAAACGATCTTTCCCACATCAGGCAAGAGCCCCATGAAACAGGACATCATTATTGGGCCAGATTCCTCCTTGTGATGAACAAGGTTAAGGACTGTCGCGAGGAAGATGCAGTCTCACTTTTCTGCAATAATTGCACGGACAACGGAATCCTTAACGCCTTAAGTCGCCGTGACATATCATGCTTCGCTGACTTGGCGTCCATAGTACGAAAGTACTATGCGATGGAAAGCGCCTGGAAAACCGAAACGAAATTTTGGGATAATCCGGCTCCGAATATACACCCAGTCCGAAGTAAAAGGGTGCACTATCATAAGACACCCAAGCTAGTTGCAAAGAAACAAAAACCCTCTACAGGGCATGGAACCATACTGGAGGGATGGCTTAACGGACCCTGCAAAATTCATAGTACAGCGGATACAATACCAACGCACAACCTTAGAGCATGTTGGATACTCCGGCAGGTGGCCAAAAGTGGTGAGGATCTTCTTATCCCAAATGCCATAGAGCACCATCCCGTGGATAACAATACGGTGTTAACAGTCTTTGACACCTTCGCGTCAAATAATAGGCGCAAGCGAACACTCCGCAGCATGGCTGAAATCTGCCATGTAGCAGCAATAAATCCATGGAGTGACACGGCTATTACCTTCAATGCCAGTGACGAACCTAAATTCTGAACGGCCCAAGCACCAGCCACACTGGTCCTCAGTCCAACTGTGGACGGCTTTCAACTCACCAAAGTACTCATGGACGGCGGCAGCGGATTAAACCTCATCTATGAGGAAACTCTTCAAAAAATGGAAATAGACTCGAACCGCATTGAGCAAAGTAGCACAACCTTCAGGGGAATCATACCCAGTCGGGAGGTACGATGCGCTGGGAAAATCACACTAGATGTAGTATTCGGTACGCCAGAGAACTATAGGTCCGAAGAAATTACATTTCAAGTGGCCCTGTTCAGCAGTGGATACCACGCCCTTTCAGGACGTGAGGCGTTCACGATCTTCCAAGCCGTACCCCATTATGGGTACATGAAGCTCAAAATGCCCGGGCCCAACGGAATCATCACCCTCGCTAGTGATCTAGACACAGCTCTCCGCGCCGAAAACAAAACAGCCGCACTGGCCCTCGAGGCATTATCCGAAGCCCTCTCGGCCGAGGAATTAACCACGCTACGCTCCACAGTGGACAGGGGCAACATGATCCTCGATAAGAGATCCAAGTCCACCTCTTTTAAACCAGCGGATGAAATAGTCAAATTCCAAGTCCACCCAACGGACCCTACAAAAACAGCCTCCATCGGGGCACAGTTAAACCCCGCCGTGGACGCCACACTACGAGAGTTCCTGCGCGAGAATTGGGACATATTCGCCTGGCATCCCTCAGACATGCCAGAAATCCCACGCAGGCTGACCGAGCATAGCCTCAATATCCTAAAGGGATTCAAGCCGGTCAAGCAAGCTCTTCGGTGTTTCTTCGAACCTAAGAGACAGGCCATGGGAGAGGAACTAGCCAAGTTATTGGAGGCCGGATTCATCAGAGAAATAAAACACCTGGACTGGCTAGCAAACCTGGTGATGGTACCAAAGAAGGATAAATCCTGGCGCCTTTGTGTCAATTTCAAGGACCTCAATAAAGCCTGCCCAAAGGATCCCTTTCCCCTCCCCCGCATCGATCAAATTATCGATGCTACTGCAGGACATGAGTCATTGTGTTTCCTTGATGCATACTCCGGTTACCACCAAATCAAGATGGCGGAGTCCGACCAAGCCGCAACGACATTCATCACACCATACGGTCCCTTCTGTTTCAACACAATGCCTTTTGGGCTCAAAAACGCCGGCACAACATATCAGCACATGATTCAGACATGTCTGGAGAAACAAATCAGCAAAACAGTAGAGTCATACGTAGAAGATGTGGTCGTCAAAACCAAACACATCGACTCTTTGGTAGACGACTTGAGGATCACATTCGACAACCTCCGAACAGACGACATCAAGCTCAATCCAGAAAAATGGTTTTTTGGTGTACCAGCTGGAAAGCTCTTGGGTTTCATTGTCTCAAGTAGAGGTATTGAAGCTAATCTGACCAAAATCTGAGCTCTGTCATAGTTGGATACCCCAACAGACCTCAAACAAATCCAGAAGTTAACTGGATGCGTGGCGGCTCTAAGCCGCTTTATCTCCCGCTTAGGAGAAAAGGATTTACCCCTTTATCGCCTCCTTCGGTGCACCGAACACTTCGAGTGGACGGACGCGGCCATAGCCGGATTGGAAGAAATAAAGGCCATTTTGGCAACCAACCCAATCCTGGCCGCGCCAAACATCGGCTAACCAATGCTGTTGTACATTGCGGCAACTCGTCAAGTTGTAAGCGCAGTGCTCGTCATCGAACGGGAAGCGGACGGACATAAATTCCCTCTTCAAAAGTCGGTATACTATGTATCCACTGTCCTCACTCCATGCAAATCATGGTGCCCACATTATCAAAAGATAGCCTATGCGGTATTCATGGCATCCTGGAAGCTGCGACACTACTTTCAAGAGAGTTCGATTACAGTAGCCTCGGAAGTGCCACTTAATGATATTATAAACAATCGCAACGCTATGGGCCGGATTGCCAAATGGGCCATTGAGCTCCTCACATTCGACATAACATACAAACCTCGATGAGCCATTAAGTTGCAAGTATTGGCCGACTTCGTCGCCGAATGGACGGAGGCCGAACTCCCTAAAGAGTACGGCACATACTCCAATTGGATCATGCACTTCGACGGTTCTAAAATGCTGGCAGGTCTAGGGGATGGCGTCGTCCAGACGTCCCCAACCGGAGATACCGTTCAATACGTACTGCAAATATTGTATACAGACTCCAACAACGCAGCTGAATACAAAGCTCTGTTGCATGGTCTTCGGATGGCAGTCTCCATGGGCATTCAACGCCTGGAGGTGCGTGGGGATTCAAACCTCGCAATATCCCAAATAAATGGAGACTTTGACGCCAAGGATCTGAAAATGGCGGCCTACCGAAATGCCGTCCTAAAATTGTCAGCTCGGTTCGAGGGGCTCGAATTTCACCATGTGGCTCGGGAAAACAATCAGGCGGCGGATACCCTTGCCCGCATCGGCGCAAAACGCGATGCAGTCCCCCCAACATATTTCTGGAGAGGCTATTCAAGCCATCCGTAGTATGGGAAGGGGACACCGGTAACAATAGTCCGGACCCAGCCAAAATACCCAATACCGAACACTCTGACACAATCGGAGTCTCCACCACCGAAATAACACCTTCAGCCCACGTAATAATGGCCATCATAGCCCCGTGGACAGAACCATTCCTGGCCTACCTAACTAGGCAGGAACTTCTGGAGGACCAAAACGAGGCACGCTACATAGTGCGGCGATCTAAGGCCTACAGGGTCCATGAGGGAGAATTGTATAAAAAATCACTACCGAAGTCCTTCAAAGGTGCATCTCCGAAGAGGAAGGGCGGAACCTTTTGGCAGAAATTCACGCCGGACTCAGCGGTCACCACGCTGCAGCCCGGGCTCTTGTAAGCAAGGCCTACCGTACAGGATTCTATTGGCCAACGGCCCGGGCAGATGCATAGGACTTGGTCCAACGTTGCGCCGGTTGCCAGCTCTTTGCAAATCAAAGCCACATGCCACCCACCGCCCTCCAAACAATCCCCTTTACGTGGCCTTTCGCGGTCTGGGGGCTTGACATGGTTGGACCCCTTAAAGGGGGAACCCACAAGAAAAAATACTTACTGGTCATGGTGGACAAATTCACCAAATGGATAGAGGCCAAACCTGTTAAAACAGCCGAATCCGGACCGGTGATAGACTTCATATCCGGGGTCGTACACCGTTATGGCGTCCCCCACAGCATCATCACTGACAACCGCACGAACTTCACTGCCGATGAAGTAAAACTCGGGTGCAGCAAAATGAGCATCAAGCTCGATTATGCTTCAGTCTATCACCCACAAACCAACGGCCAAGTTGAGCGAACAAACAGTCTTATAATGAGCGGCATTAAACCCATATTAGTGCATTCCTTAACGGAGTCTAACACACACTGGGTAGAGGAGCTCGACTCCGTACTCTAGGGGCTGCGGACCACGCCGAACCGTAGTACCAGATATACACCCTTCTTTATGGTGTACGGCGCAGAGGCAGTCTTGCCCTGCGACATAATTCATGACTCACCTCGGGTGCGCATGTACGAAGAAAGAGAAGCTGAGCTCGATCGGCAGGACAGTCTGGACACCCTGGAGGAGGAGTGCGACGTAGCAAAAGCCCGTTCCGCATTTTATCAGCAACAGGCTCGCAGATACCAAAGCAGAGAAGTACAGGCCAAAACTTATAATGTTGGTGAACTAGTTCTACGCCTGCCGGATAAGAAAAAGAACAAGCTCGAGCCCAAATGGGAATGTCCCTTCATTATTGACCAAGTTCTGACCGGTGGAGCGTACTGACTGCGGGATGCATCGACTAATCGACTCGAGCCGAACCCATGGAATGCGGCCAGGCTCCGAAGATTCTACACCTAGCGCCGGACTCTATGTTCGTCCCCTTCCTCTGTCCATTTTTTGCATATACATTATCTGTCTTGTTTTTCTTTCTTTCTTTCTTTTATTCTTTCTCTAGGCTTTAAAGGGCCAACTTGTGCCTCGCTTGCACACTATAGATGCTCTAGCCGCGCTCGTCATACCTGGGGGCTTCTTTCACAGAAGCTTAATTATATATCTGGGCCTCATGCCCCGCACATGTGTTATGCTTCCGCATGTACCTTTTTTTGCCATTATATGCATCGATATGACTTAAGTTTTGGCCAAGCTGGGTTGCATGGCTCTTGTATTTATGCCCTATGTTCCCGTTAGTTCGGCTAGGGCATAAGGGGAGCACCTCTATGATTGTTACTGCGGGTTAGCCGGATGTGTACCTCAGACTGGGTGAAGCCGAAAGCTAGCGTTCTTAAGGGAATATTCGGTCGGTGAACAAAAGATGATTTTTTATTTTCCATATCTGCCCCCAGATGTTTTTTCCTGCGTTTCTTATCGCAGTCCGGACATGCACTTTAGGGCATGCATACCCAGGGAAAGGAACCCTTAATGGAACTATTCTCCCTGGAAGATGTTTCTTACTACCCATGTAATATAACATAACTAGTTGGGCACTTGTCCGTTCAAGCACTAATGACCCCTACGCCTGGTATCCACGCATACCCCGGTTCTTATATAACTGAGCGGGTATTCGGATACACTCTGGACTATCGGGTCCCGAGGTTGAAGCGAAAAGGTCCGCCAAGACAAATGATCTACAATCCGGCTAGAAGGCATTATACATGTCACTTTAATTACATAGTCATGCAGACTGACTAAATTCCTCTTCTATACCATCTAACAGGCGGTCTAGCCTACAATCCTGTTGTGAACACTTTACGGCTAATTCTACTTGCCCATAAACTAAGGTAACAGGGATCTCTTTTCCGTCGGGCCCCACAGGTCCGACCTCGGCCATGTGATTTGGGTCAGCCTTGGTATACCGCGTCTTCACCATGGCCCAGGCTTCTCTGGCACCTTGTCGGCAGGCCGATATCTTTCATAATCGGAAGCGCCGCCGTGCTCCCTTGAGCTTCTCCGTAAACTCTGCAATGCCCTCTGGCAGGGAGACGGATGGCCACAAGGCCTGGGCAACACCTTGCATCACCTGTTGTACTTATTCATGCAGATGTGAGAGCTCGGATAGAAGATCACCCGCAGACCTGGGCATTTCCTCCATGGGACGACCCGTCAGCATACCTACAGACATAACGCTGTCAGTCGGCTTCTTCGCCGAACTCCTTCAAAAGGATTTGTTCAAGCACTTAATGAAAATGCCGCGCCGAAGCCGCTTATTCTCCTTCTCAGAGTCTGCAAGCTGGGTTCAAACGTCTTTTAGTTCCACGCTCAGCTTGATATTGGCGTCTTGGAGATTGTTTTTCTCCCGCCTAACCTCAGTCAGCATGCGTTTGCCAGCCTCTAGCTGTCGCACAACATGTTGGTCCTCCGGATTTTCTCCAGATTCATCTGCAACATCTATTGTTATATCTGCAGCCACGCCGCACACTATATGGTAACCATCATTCTTTAAAGTAAATGTTACCAGCGGCAGACTTTTTTGGTTCCTGCAATGCGGCAACAGCAGCCCGCAGTTGGGTCTTGCATTCCTCCAGCTCATGTGACAGCCTAGTATTCTTTTCTATAAGAACCTGCATAATAAGAATGATCCTTAAATCAGTTCTGCTAACTGTTTCAAGTCTCAGGGGCTACTGATACATATAAATCGTCAGATTTACTTATCTGTACATCCTTTACATACTGATCCGTGGCTCTGGCTAGACCATCTTGAGAAGCACAGAGATACGCCTCTCCAGAATTGAAGGCATCAAATGCCTCTTGTGAGAAACAAGCGTCACGGAGTACGGCCCGGCGGCACCTATGATTCATGGAGCTTTCCACTTCTGAGTTTGTAGTGGATAATCTATCTACATCCTCTATAGGGGGATTATCCGGCGCCCGCCCCATATCGGCTTCCGCCTCTATGTCCGGTCCTGGCGCCCGACTGGTGGAAGCGTGATTAGCAACATCGCCGGACATATTCCGGCGAGCGTTTTTTCTGTTAAAGAAACACGAGCGTCACTACATTTTGAGAAAGACGACAACCATGGAGTGGGGTTTTTGTTATACCTTTGCGCCGGCGTCTCCGTCCTGACCGCCTTCCTTTTCGGCCTACCCGGCCTTGGTGCCTCTGGTTGGTGAGTTGCTGCGGGTTCGGCAGGGCGTCCCGAATGCCTTCCCCGTAAAATGCCATATGTATATGGTGGGTGAAGTGTCTAAAAGGGGATCCTAGTTTTTGCAGTTGGGATTTTTTGGTTTTTCTTACGTGCGATGCACGGAGCAGTCCGGGATAGTCGGCCGTAATGGCCACCATGGCATCATCACAGCTTAACTGATAGAACAGCCGGTCTATCAGCTCCACGAATATAACCAGATCTTCTTCAAGTCCGGAGTCGAGGGCCCGGTCAGGGTCCTCTGGTTGTGGAGAAGGGCTGCTGACCTCCTTTATGGCTTTTCGCAATTCCTGCCGCAAAGTGGCAAGGTGAATACTTACGACAAAGAATGCGGGAAAAATGGGAGTAAGGAGATATAACTTACCCAGCTTGGAGGATTGTACATGGAGAATCCATCCCGTGGCTTGATGCGGGTGAACTCCTCTTCCTCTCCCTTGAACAATTCGGACAGAATTTTTGCTAAAGCGGCAGCATTGTCCGGACCCTTACGCCCGTAGCGGGAGGCATCATTCGCCCTGTTAAAACACCACATGGGTTCCCACGATATTGAAGTGGTTGCACTCCCCGCATTATGCAAATTGACATAACTTCGATTACTGTCAATCCTGATTGAGCCAGTGCTTTAATCCGGTTCATCAGATAGAGGACTTCTCCATTATCTTCCACCTGGGGGCTCCATGGGCGCCAACTTCGGCATTTCTTCAGAGGAGCATTGTTGAACTCAGGAAGACCCCGCCGAACAGGGTCCGGAAGGGGAACGTCCTCCATATAAAACCATTCTGAAGGCCAGTCTTCGGACGACTTCTTCGGGGTACCGGACAGGTATCCGGTACTAGCGATGCGCCATATTTCGGCTCCGCCCACTTGATAAAGTGACCCCCTCTGTGTGCGAGGGACGAGGCAAAATAGCCTTTTCCACAGCTCGAAGTGAGCCTCGCAGCCCAGGAACAACTCGCAGAGAGCAACATAGCCGGTGATACGTAGAATGGAGGCAGGGGTGAAATTGTGTAATTGGAGGCCGTAGAACTCTAGGAGCCCGCGGAGGAACGGATGAATTGGAAATCCGAGTCCCCTTAATAAATAAGGAACAAGGCAGACCCGTTCCCCCATAGAGGGACGGGGAAAGCTCTCCGCTTGCTCCCCGCCATTGTAGGTGGCAAGCCCGGCTCGAACGGGCACCATATATGCCGGAGGGAGAAATCCCTTAGTCTGCAGTTCGACTAATCGACTGTGCGGGACTAAACACCTCTCCCAATCACCGGGCTTAGGGCTACGGGGGCAGGAGGAGGAGCTACGGAGGTCGGCCATGCTGGAATGGATCTTCCCGAAACGCGCTCTGATGGATTCTCGCTGGGGGAGGATGGTATGGATCGGATCTAAGAATCCCCATCCCTTTAATAGACAATTTATTTATCTGGCTAGGGGGCCGAATGTAAAAACGCCCTGGCGCCTCGTATTCATTCGACGCGTGGGAGATAGCCCTTATTGGGCACAGAAGCCAAGAGGTCCAAACATTTATGGGACCAGACAGTGCTTTACAAACGTTCGAAAGATGGAGAAGAACCCGCCTTGCAATGCCGAAGACAACACTGCGCGCCGGACTCATCGTCATTGAAGCCTGGTTCGGGGGCTACTGAGGGACTCCTGGATTAGGGGGTATCCGGATAGCCGGATTATATCCTTTGGCTGGACTGTTGGACTATGAAGATACAAGATTGAAGACTTCGTCTCGTGTCCAGATGGAACTCTACTTGGCGTGGAAGGCAAGCTAGGCAGTACGGATATGGATATCTCCTCCTTTGTAACCGACCTTGTGTAACCCTAGCCCCCTCCGGTGTCTATATAAACCGGAGGGTTTTAGTCCGTAGGACAACATACAATCATACCATAGGCTAGCTTCTAGGGGTTAACCTCTCCGATCTCGTGGTAGATCAACTCTTGTAATACTCATATCATCAAGAATAAATCAAGTAGTACGTAGGGTTTTACCTCCATCAAGAGGGCCCGAACCTGGTAACATCATGTTCCCTGCCTCCTGTTACCATCCGCCTTAGACGCACAGTTCGGAACCCCCTACCCGAGATCTGCCGGTTTTGACACCGACAGCAGTCGCACTGGTTTATAAACCCAGCCGCGGCTGCTCCTTCGAACTCCTCTATATAGCAGGCTTCTGGGCCTAACTATGGCGCGCTGCCCTGTGAGTCTGTCGGACCTTCTAGGCCTGAATTTGCACACCCTAGGTCTGGCAGGCCCACTGGGCAGCGCCCCAACAATTTTTTTATAGTTTTTTCTTTTCTGCATTATTTATTTTCTTCTATTTATTTTTGAGTAATTTTTTATATAGTTTTTTTCTTCTCTGCATTATTTATTTTCTTCTATTTATTTTTGATTAATTTTTTATATAGTTTTTTCTTTTCTGCTTTATTTATTTTCTTCTATTTATTTTTGAGTAATTTTTTTTGTATTTAGTTTCTTTGTGACCCTCTCTACTCTTTCGCACATGCTATGCGGGTGAAATGATGATACCATGGCAAGTTTCAACATTTTCAGAGTTCATTTTGTAGTGATTTTCAATTTCACGGTCATTTAGCTCTCTAAACAATTCTAAATAACAGAAAAACAACAAATGATGTCAGAACATGTTGGAAATTGATGACGCCGCTTTGATAGCTGCGTACTGAACGCAAAAGAAGTCGGGATTTCAAATAAGTTTAAAAAACATTGAAGTGCCCGTGCAACAGATGAGTTCTCGTCTGAAACCCTGATACTCTGAAATACATTGTCCAGTTTATACACAAAGTGCGTCCAGTTTTTGCTGTGACCCTCCCTACTCTTTCGCACATGCTATGCGGGTGAAATGATGATACGATGGCAAGTTTCAACATTTTCAGAGTTCATTTTGTAGTGATTTTCAATTTCACGGTCATTTAGCTCTCTAAACAATTCAGTAAATGACTGAAAAACATCAAATGATGTTAGAACGTGTTGGAAATTGATGATGCCGCTTTGAATGTTGCATACTGAACGCAAAAGAAGTTGGGATTTCAAATAAGTATAAACAACATTGAAGTGCCCGTGTAATAGATGAGTTCTCGTCCGAAACCCTACTCCGAAAGACATTGTCCAGTTTGTACACGAAGTGCGTCCAGTTTTTGCCGTGACCCTCTCTACTCTTTCGCACATGCTATGCGGGTGAAATGATGATACCATGGCAAGTTTCAGAATTTTCATAGTTCATTTTGTAGTGATTTTCAATTTCGCGGTCATTTAGCTCTCTAAACAATTCGGTAAATGACTGAAAAACAGCAAATGATGTCAGAACGTGTTGGAAATTGATGACACCGCTTTGAATGCTGCATACTGAATGCAAAAGTAGTCGGGATTTCAAATAAGTATAAACAACGTTGAAGTGCCCATGCAACAGATGAGTTCTTGTCCGAAACCCTGATACTCCGAAAGACATTGTCCAGTTTGTACATGAAGTGCGTCCAGTTTTTGCCGTGACCCTCTCTACTCTTTCGCACATGCTATGCGGGTGAAATGATCATAGCATGGCAAGTTTCAACATTTTCATAGTTCATTTTGTAGTGATTTTCAATTTCACGGTCATTTAGCTCTCTAAACAATTCGGTAAATAACTGAAAAACAGCAAATGATGTCAGAATGTGTTGGAAATTGCTGACGTCGCTTTGAATGTTGCATACTGAACGCAAAAAAATTCTAGAGTTCAAATAAGTATAAACAACGTTGAAGTGCCCGTGTAACAGATGAGTTCTCGTCCGAAACCCTGATACTCCGAAAGACATTGTCCAGTTTGTACACGAAGTGCGTCCAGTTTTTGCCGTGACCCTCTCTACTCTTTCGCACATGCTATGCGGGTGAAATGATGATACCATGGCAAGTTTCAACATTTTCAGAGTTCATTTTGTAGTGATTTTCAATTTCACGGTCATTTAGCTCTCTAAACAAATCGGTAAATGACTGAAAAAAAGCAAATGATGTCAGAACATGTTGGAAATTGATGATGTCGCTTTGAATGCTGCATACTGAACACAAAAAATTCTGGAGTTCAAATAAGTTTAAAATACATTGAAGTGCCCGTGTAACAGATGAGTTCTCTTCCGAAACCCTGATACTCCAAAAGAGATTGTCTAGTTTGTACACGAAGTGCGTCCAGTTTTTGCCGTGACCCTCTCTACTCTTTCGCACATGCTATGCGGGTGAAATGATGATACCATGCCAAATTTCAACATTTTCACAGTTCATTTTGTAGTGATTTTCAATTTCACGGTCATTTAGCTCTCTAAACAATTCGGTAAATGACTGAAAAACAGCAAATGATGTCAGAACATGTTGGAAATTGATGACGTCGCTTTGAATGCTGCATACTGAACACAAGAAGTCCGGAGTTCAAATAAGTTATTAAAAATAAAAAAGAGGTGCAATGCTGGTTAATTTGTTTCAAGCCTTTCGGAATAGTGTAGACTGCACTGCACATAGCTCAGTGCAATCCATGCTATTCCGAAAGGCTTGAAGCTAAGCAACGTGCAGGTGAGCATTGCGCCTCTTCGTCATTGTTTCTGCACTCACGGCTTATAAACCGCTCATACTGCCTCTCTCTTGGCAAGGTGGGACTAAAAATTAGCTTACTAAGAAACTCTAGTACCGGTTCATGCCATGAACCGGTACTAAAGGTCTTCGTGGGGGATCCAGCCTGACCACAGCCTGACACAGCTTCATTAGTACCAGTTCATGGCAAATCTTCATCATTTAACTGGATGCTCGGGTCAATATTCACTGTATTCGTCCATATATGGAGCCACCAAGGCAGAATTATGTAGAACTGTGTAGTGTGCTTCAGTGAAAGAATGTTTGTCCATACATATTTTTTGATTCCCTCCTAGCGTGCCTTTTCCATCCAGTCTACCCTTATGCCGCGATTCAGGAACACCAATCGGCTTAAGGTCAGGAATAAAGTCAATACAAAACTCAATGACCTCCTCATTTTCATGGCCCTTGGAGATGCTTCCTTCTGGCCTAGCACGGTTATGAACATATTTCTTTAAGACTCCCATGAACCTCTCAAAGGGGAACATATTGTGTAGAAATACAGGACCCAAAATGTTAATCTCTTCGCATAGGTGAACTAGGACGTGTGTCATGATGTTGAAGAAGGATGGTGGGAACACCAACTCGAAACTAACATGACATTGCACCAAATCATTCTCTAACCTTGGTATGATTTCTGGATCGATTACCTTCTAAGAGATTGCATTGAGGAATGCACATAGCTTCACAATGGCTAATCGAACATTATCCGGTAGAAGCCCCCTCAATGCAACCGGAAGCAGTTGCGTCATAATCATGTGGCAGTCATGAGACTTTAGGTTCTGGAACTTTTTTTCTGCCATGTTTATTATTCCCTTTATATTCGATGAGAAGCCAGACGGTACCTTAATACTGAGCTGGCATTCAAAGAAGATTTCCTTCTCTTCTTTGGTAAGAGCGTAGCTGGCATGACCCTGATGTATGCTGTCTTTTCCATGCATACGTTGCTAGTCCTCCCGTGCCTCAAGTGTATCTTTTGTCTTCCCATACACGCCCAAGAATCCAAGCAGGGTCACACAAAGATTCTTCATCACGTGCATCACGTCGATTGCAGAGCGGACCGCTAGGTCTTTCCAATAGGGCAGGTCCCAAAATATAGATTTCTTCTTCCACATGGGTGTGCGTCCGTCAGCGTCATTCGGAACAGGTTGTCCCCCAGGACCCTTTCCAAAGACTACCTTCAAATCCTTGACCATATCATGTACATCAGCACCAGTACGGTGGCGAGGCTTCGTCCGGTGATCCGCCTCACCTTTGAAATGCTTGCCTTTCTTTCTTACGGGATGCCTGCTCGGAAGAAATCGACGATGTCCCAGGTAAATATTCTTCCTACAATTGTCCAAATATATACTGTCGGTATCATCCAAACAGTGTGTCGGGTGGTAGGTGCGACATATGCCAACGGGTGTCTTATCATTGTGGGAGCCAATAAGACGTCGCCGGTGCCTGGAAGCGGGATGAGGCGAAGACATGCACGCCGGCGAATCTTACCCAGCTTCGGGGCTCTCCGAGGAGATAACACCCCTACTGCTGCTCCGCGGGGTCTCTGCATGATCACTACATGAATGAGTGGCTACAAGATGCTCCTTGAGCTGTTTGGAGAGAGGAGGAAGATGGGCACGGCTCGCTCTCTTCTCCTCCGTTGGGAAGCAACCCTCGTGGAGCTACCGGGCCAGGTCGTTGTCTCAGGCCGGGAACGCAGCCGTCTCTCGGCTCCGGGTGATGATCCAGTCGGAGGGCCTGACCGGAGCCGACCTGGTGGCTGCCTTCGTGGAGCGCCGAGTACGTCCGTTCCAAGGCCGGCCTCACATGATTTGCCAGATGAGCGGCCGCTTTGACCCGTGTCGGCTGAGCACCAGGGAGATGCCTCATGCCGAGGTGTCTTACATGGTGAACTACATATCCAACTGCAAGCTCGCCGAGGATTGGCGATACGGCAAGGGGCCGTATTCTCGCACCAACCCTCCGCCTGCCGTAAGTTTTTCTTCTTTTCTTCCTTTTTGTAGCCGGCCTCATGATGGCCGACTTCTGATCAGTTGGTTTGCCCTCAGCAGAACCCTCTTCTTCCGCCGACGGCCGGGGCCGCAGGGGTAGAGCGCCAGCTCCTCCCCGACCGCATGGTGGACGACGCCGATGATCCAGACCTGGGAGCGGCCGCCATGGAAGATGCCATCATGGGGAAGGCGACGAGGCAGGAGGCGCGGGGCTCGGGGCTGGCCTCGAGGACTGGGCGGACGACGACGAGGTCGAAGCCGCCCCGCCCCGCCAGCCGGTGCTTGATCATCAAGGCGCGGGCCCATCTGCCGCGCCGGCTGCCCGTGGCGGCGCGCAGAAGCGCCGGGCCGCGTCGACCTTCTTCGGCAGCCGGCCGAAGAAATCCAAGGCTTCCACGACGGCGACCAAGCGGGATGAGGCGGACGTGAAGGCGGCCCGCTTCCGCAAGGCGGTGAAACAGCCGCAGGCGATCTCGGCATAAGTCGTCGAACGTCTTGTATATTTTTTTGTTGTTCTCTTCGATTGAAGCTCTTCTAAACCTTTCTTTGCTCACCGGGCAGGGCACCGCTTTCCCTTGAGCGAGGTCCTGGCGGCTCCGTAGTCGGGCCGACTGGAGGGTCCTCAAGCTCCCGCCGCGTGGATCCTCGTGCTGACCTTAGGGAGGCCACGGAGCGGAACGCACGGGAGGCGCGGGAGGAGCGGGAGGCGGCGGAGCGAAGGACCGCCCAGGCGGCGAAGGAGCTGGCCGACATGGCAGCCAAGGCCCGGGCGGAGGCGGCAGCCGCGGAGACGGAGGTGGAGGCCTCGCACAACCAGCCTCCGCTGCTCGTCGTTCCCCTCCGCGCCATGGCCCCCGACATCCCCGTGCCACCGTCGGAGGAGGTCGACCAAGACCCGCCGGTGATGGAGAGGAGGGAGGACCACGTGGTCTTCGTGGAGGGGGCGCCGCAGACGGCGCCGACTGGAGCGGGCCAAAGCGGCCAACCAGCCGCGGCGCCAGAGCAGCCGGCCGGGGGCGAGCCGGAGGCAGGGGCCGGCCTCGAGGTGCAGCCGGCATTGCGCCGGCGCGCAGGGGGAGGTACCTCCGCGCCGGAGTCGCACCGAGCTGCGGGCGCCAGCCAGACGGCGGAGGCCCTAGAGGCGGCCAGCGCCAGCACGTCCGAGTGGACTCCCAGCGGGGGGACGGGCGAGCTGAACGCGGCAGCCCAGGAGGTCCGGAACCGGCTTCAAGCCCAGGCCGCTTCGCTGCAGTGATACACCCAGGAGTTCCTCGCGACGCGGGCCGTCATCCGGGTGAGTCTTCTGGCCTTGTTGTTTTGCTCTTTTGATTTCTTCCGTGGGGGCGCGTCAGCGCACCCACTGGGTGTAGTCCCCGAGTTCCGAGTCGGCTGCTGCGCAGGCGGCTTGGAATTTACTAGGTGCTGACAACTATCTTATCCCCGCCTCCTGTCTGATCTTCCAGGAGTATCATAACCTCCGCGCTGCTGCCTTTAACTCCCAGGCTCAGGAGCTGGGCCGGAAAACCGAGGACCTGACCAGCAGCTGGAGTGCATGCTTTGTTTCGTTCATCTCCTATGGGGGCGCGTCAGCGCACCCACTGGGTGTAGTCCCCGAGATTTGGGCCGACTGCTGAGCAGTCGGGTCGGATCTTCCTTGACGACTTCTTCCTTATTGATTTTTCCTTTGTCTTCATGCTTGCAGGAGCCAATGCCGACTTGAGGGGGCAGCTCAGCGGGGCCCAGGCCGCCCTTCGCGCGAAGGAAGCCGAGTACAACGCCTTGGTCCTGGAGCATGACCGCCTGGCCAAGAAGTTGGCCGACCAGGAGGAGAGCCACAAGGCGGCCCTGAAGAAGGCGCAGGACAGCGAGGACGCCCTGAAGGCCGAGTTCAAGACCGAAGCGGCGGGCTGGGCTGGGGCAAAACAAGCGCTGAGCGAGGGCTTTGGTCGGATTGAGGATCTGATCGACGGTAAGCCGCCTTCCTCACTCCTTGCTTGCCCCTTGCTCCCTGATTTGTGTTCTGACTTGTGCTGCTTTTTGTTCTCTGTGCAGACTACTTTCCCGGCTACTCCGTCTTCGCCACCCAAACCATCGAGGCCCATCGCGAGGCGCGCCGGCAGGCGGAGGCTGAAATCGCGCTGGACGCGAGCCGGACGCTTGAGGAGCAACTCTTGGCGGTCCAAGCCCGGCTGCAGCCGGCTCACCGCATGCTCCGCCGCCTCCAGCGTGCCGGGGCGCAGGTGTTGGCCGCCCTCTGGCCAGGCGAAACGATTCCCCGCACCCCGAGTCGGACTGCCGACTGGCTGGAGGTTACGGTTGGCCGCTTCGAGGCCTGGAAGGCATCCGCGGCCCGGCTTGGAGCGGGGCGGGCGCTGGAGTTCGTCCGAGCCTGGTATCCCGGGCTGAACCTGGACCAGCTGCGCACCTGGCGGCTGGAGGCCGACGAGGAGATGGAGGAGGTGCGGCCGGCTATCGCTCAGCGTGCCTTGACGATCGCCGAGTGCACTGACATCAGCGTCTTCGCTCCTGAAATAAATGACGACGGCGTTGCCCAGCCGGTGGAGTGGTTCGGGCTGGACCCGGCAGCGGGTGAGGACTCGGCAGAGGAGATCGCTTCCAGCGATGAAGGTGAAGACGACGAAGGGGAGGAAGGCGAAGACGTCGAGCCGGCCAATGAAGCGGCCAGCCAGCCCCAGCCTGACCGTGCCTCCAGCAACGAGGCGCGTGCTAGCGCGCCCTCTGCAGGAGGTGGTGATCATGCCGAGGTTCGCCAGCCGGCCACTCCTCCAGCCAGCGCTGCCGTCTCCACCGACCTGCCCGACTCGCCAGTCGCTCCCTTGGCTTAATCTACCGTCCTAGCTTTTCCTGCTTGTTACTTTTTGAACAATTTTTGTTAAACTTGCGCAGTTCCACCCGCTGGGGGTGTATTCAAACTATGTTGAATGCTGGCCTTTCGAAGGCCTTTTGTGTAAATATGATCGTGTGTGTGTTTGGCTTCCATTCGCGTATGCTTTTTATCTTTAGGCTGTTTCCTTTGCCACCTTCCCCTAGCTGCTGTCTTCCCAACCGGCAGCTGCTCTGCAGCCTGCGGCTAAGGAAGGACTTGGCTATATTTATTTTATTATTGGGGAAGGCAAGTACTCGAGCTTTCTTAGATTGAAGCGAGGTGAATGGAAGCCGGCCGGCCGGCTACTCTGGTAGTCGGTCGGTGGTGGGAGAAAAACCGGCTTTTGTTATATTAGCCCGTTAGTCCCTAGCTGTTTTTCGTGTGGGCGTCCTTTCCTGCCTTTAACTCTTCCCAGCCGGACAGCCGGCTCTTCGAACTACGACTTTTGGCAAGAGAGGGCTTGGGTGCCGGCACACTACTTGTCTGACCGCGGGTAGGACTTCTAATATAACTGAAGGCGGCCAGTCCCCGGGCCGACTAGTCGAACCCGGTGCCGGACGAAAAAAGTGAATGTAATGACATGATCATAAGCATGATACTCTTCAATTATAGATAAAAGATGGCATTCCCCGAGCTCTCCTCGGGGGGCCTATTGTCTCGTACTTAGTACAAAAGTTAGCGTGATACATACTGCATTTCGACTGTAAAATCTTCGAAGGAGGTTAGCGTTCCATGGTCGTTCCGACTCTTTGCCAGAGTCGTCTCTCTTTCGTGCCTTCGGCTTCTATGCGTCGATCAGGTAGTAGGAGTCGTTTCCCAGCGCTCTGCTGATGACGAAGGGGCCTTCCCAAGGGGCCGAGAGCTTGTGCTGGCCGGCTGTTCGCTGGATCAGCCGGAGCACGAGGTCGCCTTCTTGGAAAGATCTTGGTTTGACCTTCCGGCTGTGGTAGCGGCGCAAGCCCTGCTGGTAGATGGCGGACCGGCTGAGGGCTAACAGCCGGCCT
The DNA here is from genome assembly GCF_003073215.2 of Triticum urartu. Classification (NCBI taxonomy): domain Eukaryota; kingdom Viridiplantae; phylum Streptophyta; class Magnoliopsida; order Poales; family Poaceae; genus Triticum; species Triticum urartu. The sequence goes on along the minus strand of NC_053025.1, from coordinate 574,382,846 downwards.
TCTTCCAGCAGGTCGACGCCGTCTTCTCGTGCTTCCTTGGCCTCCGCCTCTGTGTACATGGTTACCCGAGGCGAGTCGAACTCGATGTCGGTTGGGATGACCGCCTCGGCAACGTACACAAGGAAGAAAGGAGTGAAGCCGGTTGACTTGTTTGGGGTAGTGCGCAGACTCCAGAGGACGGCCGGCAACTCATCGAGCCAACAGCTGGCCGAACGTTCCAGTGGCACGACTAGTCGGGGCTTGATGCCGGAGAGGATGAGGCCGTTGGCTCGCTCGACTTGGCCGTTTGACTGCGGGTGGGCAACGGACGCTAAGTCCAACCGGATGCCCTGCGTCGCAGAAACGTGCCAATGCTCCCTTGGCGAAATTCGTGCCGTTGTCGGTGATGATGCTGTGTGGCACGCCGTAGTGAGTTTTTATATATGCGATGAATGTCACGGCAGTCGGCCCATTCAGCTTCTTGATCGGCTTTGCCTCAATCCATTTGGTGAATTTTTCCACGGCGACAAGCAGATGTGTCATGCCGCCGCGCGCCGTCTTGAATGGGCCCACCATGTCCAGTCCCCAAACGGCGAAGGGCCAAGTGAGGGGAATGGTCTTGAGTGCCGAAGCCGGCATGTGTTGCTTGGAGCTGAAGACTTGGCACCCTTTGCAATATTTAACTAACTCCTTGGTGTCATCCAAGGCAGTCAGCCAAAAGAACCGATGGCGGAAAGCTTTGGCGACGAGCGATCCAAGGCAGTCGGCCACTGTGGAACTTGCATGGGGCGTCGAGAGTTTGCTCGTAGGAGAAGGCCGGCTGCCAAGCCGGCCTGCCGCCCCTAGGTTTCTTGGGCGCGGGCCGCCCTTCGGGCCGCTCGTCTTTGACGGTGGCCACCTGCCAACTGGTGGAGAGCGGCGCGGGGCCCTTGCGCTTGTGGTCGTTCTGGTACGGGCGTCGGCCGAAGTCCCCAGCCGGCGTCTTGGGCGCCGGGTTGATTACCTTCCCGGACACGTCTACCCGGAGCTCAGTCTTCATTGAGGAGTCGGTGGTGGCGTACTTGTCTGCTATGATCAGAAGCTCGTCGAGGGTAGTCGGCTCGTCGCAGAGGAGCTTGTGCTTAAGGAGGGTGCCTTCTCGGCATCCAGCGGTGAAGTATTCTATGGCTTGCACCTCGTGCACCCCTTCACAAGAGTTGCGGAGCTCGGCCCAGCGCGTGAGGTAGTCGCGAGTGGACTCGGCAGGGCCTTGTACGCACAAGGAGAGCTGTCTGGGCTTGGGAGCCCGCTTGTAGGTGCTGGTGAAGTTGCGGATGAAGGCTTCTGTGAAGTCTAGCCAGCTGTTGATGCTGTAGGTCCTGAGGCTATTGAGCCAGGTCCGCGCCGTGCCTTGCAGCATGAGGGGCACGTACTTCACGGCAACGCGCCTATTGCCGTTTGCTATGCGAACCGTTGTGGAGTAGTCGATCAACCAATCTTTCGGCTTCACGGCCGTTGTACTTGGGCGTGTCTCTTGGGAGCGAGAACCCTTTGGGGAAAGGCTCGTCGCGGATGCGGGGGCCGAAGCAAGGCGGGCCGACATCATATTCTTCTTCTAGCGCCAGGGATCGCGCTAGGCGGTCGATCCGATGGCGGGCGTCGTTCTCGCCGACTCCTTCGCGGAGACCTAGGCGGCCGCTGAGAGTCGGATGCGTGACAGGCGGCGGGGTGGGATATCTCTCCCCGCGAGGCGGGGGCGGAGGCGGAGGCGGGTTGCCCCGCCGCTCCACGGCCCGGGGACGGCCTTCTGCGTCTCGCTCGATGGATGTCCGGGTTCGGCTTCGGCTGGCAGCCGGCTCCTTCTCGTGTCACGCGCAGGTTTTACCCGCAGTGGGGAGGGCTTTCCACGCGAGCGTCGGCTTCGTGCCGCTGTGCGGCTAGATCGATTAGTTGCTGGATGCGTCTGGTCATGTGGGGGAGTTCTTCGGCCCCCAGTCCGTCTAGCTCGTCTACGGCCGCCTAGGCGGCGCGCAGGTTCTCGAGTGGAGTGGCGTAGACTGGGCGGTCGACTCCTAGCATGTCAATATTCACTGTGTTCGTCCATATATGGAGCCACCAAGGCGGAATTATGTAGAACTGTGTAGTGTGCTTTAGTGAAAGAATGTTTGTCCATACATATTTTTTGATTCCCTCCTAGCGTGCCTTTTCCATCCAGTCTGCCCTTATGCCGCGTTTCAGGAACACCAATCGGCTTAAGGTCAGGAATAAAGTCAATACAAAACTCAATGACCTCCTCATTTTCATGGCCCTTGGAGATGCTTCCTTCTGGCCTAGCACGGTTATGAACATATTTCTTTGAGACTCCCATGAACCTCTCAAAGGGGAACATATTGTGTAGAAATACAGGACCCAAAATGTTAATCTCTTCGCATAGGTGAACTAGGACGTGTGTCATGATGTTGAAGAAGGATTGTGGGAACACCAACTTGAAACTAACATGACATTGCACCAAATCATTCTCTAACCTTGGTATGATTTCTGGATCGATTACCTTCTGAGAGATTGCATTGAGGAATGCACATAGCTTCACAATGGCTAATCGAACGTTATCCGGTAGAAGCCCCCTCAATGCAACCGGAAGCAGTTGCGTCATAATCACGTGGCAGTCATGAGACTTTAGGTTCTGGAACTTTTTCTCTGCCATGTTTATTATTCCCTTTATATTCGACGAGAAGCCAGACGGTACCTTAATACTGAGCTGGCATTCAAAGAAGATTTCCTTCTCTTCTTTGGTAAGAGCGTAGCTGGCATGACCCTGATGTATGCTGTCTTTTCCATGCATACGTTGCTAGTCCTCCCGTGCCTCAGGTGTATCTTTTGTCTTCCCATACACGCCCAAGAATCCAAGCAGGGTCACACAAAGATTCTTCATCACGTGCATCACGTCGATTGCAGAGCGAACCTCTAGGTCTTTCCAATAGGGCAGGTCCCAAAATATAGATTTCTTCTTCCACATGGGTGTGCATCCGTCAGCGTCATTCGGAACAGGTTGTCCGCCAGGACCCTTTCCAAAGACTACCTTCAAATCCTTGACCATATCATGTACATCAACACCAGTATGGTGGCGAGGCTTCGTCCGGTGATCCGCCTCACCTTTGAAATGCTTGCCTTTCTTTCTTACGGGATGCTTGCTCGGAAGAAATCGACGATGTCCCAGGTAAATATTCTTCCTACAGTTGTCCAAATATATACTGTCGGTATCATCCAAACAGCGTGTCGGGTGGTAGGTGCGACATATGCCAACGGGTGGCTTATCATTGTGGGAGCCAGTAAGACATCGCCGGTGCCTGGAAGCGGGATGAGGCGAAGACATGCACGCCGGTGAATCTTACCCAGCTTCGGGGCTCTCCGAGGAGATAACACCCCTACTGCTGCTCTGCGGGGTCTCCGCATGATCACTAGATGAATGAGTGGCTACAAGATGCTCCTTGAGCTGTTTGGCGAGAGGAGGAAGAAGGGCACGGCTCGCTCTCTTCTCCTCCCTATGTGGTGTCTAAAACTAGCATGGATCCCCCTTTGCACGGGTGCCCCAGGGGGTTTATATAGGCTCACCTCCCGGGGGTACAATGGTAATCCGGATGGGCGTGGGCCCCAGCCGTCTGTGTCTACGCTCGCTGGCTTCTGCACCGGCTGGTGGGTCCCGCCGGCTGCCGGCTCCTTGGTCGACAGGAAGGCCCCACTGTCCAGGGCCTTGTCGGTGGCTGGTTACTGTTGCCTCGACCTGGTGACGAGGGCTTCGCTGAGGTGAGCGTGGTTACAGCGCCGCCGCCCGCCGGGCGATCGCTGTAGCCTCACCGCGTCTTGTCTCCTTAATGGGGCGTCTCCTTCGAGGGAGGGGGCAAGCCGGCTGCGGGGATCCGGCCCGTCTCGGGCCGACTGGGGGAGGCCTGGCCGCCTTCGGGCGTCTCTCTGCCTGAAGGGGCCCACTGCCCGTGGGCCGCGCTGGCAGCCCGTCGTGGGTGACATCAGGGTCAACATGGCAACAGTGTCGCGCCGGACGGGTCATGGCCACCCCGTACGGCACACTATGCCAGGCGTGCTCCGGGATTCGGGGGTGGCAGGCTTTACTGTAGCCACGCCCCGTCACATCGCCGTTATGTGGATGCAGACTTCGAGGGTACGATCTTGACCGCTTGGTGGGAGCCGGCCTCTTGGAGTCGGCCTTCTCGTGGCCGGTACTCGGAGCCGGCCCTCCCACGGCTTTCTTCATGAGGGCTAAAGTCGGGCCGCCTTCCGATAGTCGGCCTGGGAGACAGCCGGCAAGGGGAAGGCGGCCCCACGTCTTGGATTCTTGAGGGCTGGATCGGCTCGTAATTTTTTTCAGAAGGGCCAGGGGGAGCCGGCTAGGCTACCCGTGGTCATTTACTCCGACACAGTGTGTGCATGCGCGGTATCCCTTGTTTGTCTGTCCTGAAAGGTTATTGATAGCAGGCCAATCATTGATGGTCACGAACAGCAAGGCCTTTAGGTCAAATTCTTCCCCCATGAGCTCATCCCATGCACGTACACCTGTTCCATTCCACAGCTGTAACAGTTCTTCAACTAATGGCGTTAGGTACACATCAATGTCGTTGTCGGGTTGCTTAGGGCCTTGGATGAGCACTGGCATCATAATGAACTTCTGCTTCATGCACAACCAAGGAGGAAGGTTATACAAACATAGTCACAAGCCAGGTGCTATGGTTGCTGCTCTGCTCCCCAAAAGGATTAATGTCATCTGCGCTTAGACCAAACCATACATTCCTTGCGTCATCTGCAAACTCCTTCCCGTACTTTCTCTCGTTTTTTCTCCACTGCGACCCGTCAGCGGGTACTCTCAACTTTCTGTCTTTCTTACGGTCTTCTCTGTGCCATCACATCGCCTTGGCATGCTCTTTGTTTTGGAACAAATGTTTCAACCGTGGTATTATAGGAGCATACCACATCACCTTGGCAAGAATCTTTTTCCTGGGGCGCTCGCCCTCGACATCACTAGGGTCATCGCGCTTGATCTTATAGCGCAATGCACCGCATACCGGGCAAGCGTTCAAATCCTCGTACTCACCGCGGTAGAGGATGCAGTCATTAGGGCATGCATGTATCTTCTGCACCTCTAACCCTAGAGGGCAGACAACCTTATTTTCTTCGTACGTACTCTCTGGCAATTCGTTTTCCTTTGGAAGCATATTCTTTATCATTACCAGCAACTTTCCAAATCCCTTGTCAGATACACCACTCTCTGCCTTCCATTGCAGCAATTCCAGTGTGGTGCCCAACTTTTTCTTGTCAGGTTCGCAATTCGGGTACAACAATTTCTTGTGATCCTCTAACATGCGCTGCAACTTCTTCTCCAAATCACTTGCGCAGTTTCTCTTTGCATCGGCAATGGCCCGACCTAGATCATCAGCGGGCTCATCTGATGCCTCTTCTTCAGCTTCTTCCCGCATTGTCGGCTCAGCTTCTTCCCCCATTGTTGTATCATCGTATTCAGGGAGCCCATCATGGCCATGATAGCTGTCGTCGTCCTCTTCTTCTTCATTGTCTTCCATCATAACCCCTCTTTCTCCGTGCTTGGTCCAAACATTATAGTGGGGCATGAAACCGGACTGAAACAGGTGGACATGAATGGTTCTTGACTTAGAGTAATTGTTATCATTCTTACATCCAACACATGGACAAGGCATAAAACCATCCGCCCGCTTGTTTGCCTCAGCCGCAAGCAGAAAAGTTTGCACGCCATTAATGAACTCGGGAGAGCATCGATCATCGTACATCCATTGTTGGCTCATCTTCATTACACAACACCAAAAAGACCAAATTAATACAAGTTCATACATAAAGTTCATACAACACTTAAATGCAACAAACAAATAACTCTCTAGCTAAAGAATTTAAATGCAACAACAAATGCGATCAAGATCGCAACTAAGGTAACAACTGATCCAACATCATAATGACACCAAGCCTCACTATGAATGGCATATTTTCTAATCTTTCTAATCTTCAAGCGCATTTTCTCCATCTTAATCTTGTGATCATCGATGACATCGACAACATGCAACTCCAATTCCATCTTCTCCCCCTCAATTCTTTTCAAATTTTTTTCAAATCCTCGTTTTCTCTTTCAACTAAATTTAACCTCTCGACAATAGGGTTGGTTGGAATTTCCGGTTCAACTACCTCCTACATACAAATATCTATGTCAGCTTGATGGGCATAATTTGTCAAAAACACGAAATGCAACAAATAGTTCTAAAAGAGAATATACCACATCTGAATCATAACCCGGACGAATGCCGAGGGGGACGGATATAAAAACCATGGCACTATGTATAACAAACAACATATGGGTAAGATAATTATATGAGTAACTATATATCCAAATCACACAAACATCAATTTTTTATATAAAACATTCATGAACAAGAAGCTCACCACAAGGTGGTGCTGGCGACGGGACGGTGCGGGCGATCGACGGTGGTTACGACGGAGATTTAGAAGGCACTAAGTAAAACACACCTACATGTGCAAACTAAGTGTTATTTTTGACCTCAAATTGCATATAAATCAAATACTAGCACATATATATAATTCCTCCCAAATTACTAAACTCACAAATCAATCACTATATAAAACATTGCAAGAGCTAATCTAGCAATGAGAGATGAAAGGACAAAGTTGCTAACCTTTTGTGATCATTTGAATGGATGGGGGCCTTCAAATCTTGACAAATTTTGGGCAAAATGTGTGATGAGCTTGAGAGGAAGAGGGGAAGAATAGAGAGGAGAGGGGAAAGGGGAAGAACAGAGCGAGCTCGGGTGGTCGAAGGGTGTATGTAGGACGACCTTTAGTACCGGTTTGTGATACGACCCGGTACTAAAGGTGCCGGAGGGCCCCGGACTGACAACATCCTACCACCACTCACTTTAGTACCGGTTCGTGGCACGAACCAGTGCTAAAGGTTCGCCACGAACCGGTACTAATGAGAGCGGCCGGCTAGCCGTTGGAACCGGCACTAATGCACACATTAGTGCCGGCTCAAAACCAAACCGGCACTAATGTGCTTCACATTTGACCCTTTTTCTACTAGTGTCATGGCCATTGATGGGATAGTTGCACGGAGGAGCTTGTCCTTCAGCCAACCTAGCGAACAGTGGAGACAGCTGCCGCATGTTGATATCATTGTGAGACCCAAGCATGCTAAAGAAAGAGTGCCAAATCCAAAGATCGTGTGATGCAACTGCTTCAAGGATGATGATGGGCTTCTTAACATGGCCTTGATATTGCCCTCGTAGAGCATATGGGCAATTTTTCTAGCTCCAGTTCATGCAATCAAGAGATCGGAGCATACCTGGCCATCCTCTTGCTTTCGAGAGTGCCATGAGCCTTTCGATGTCTGCGACAGTTGGCTCTCTCAAGTACTGTGGTCCAAATATATCGATCAACGCAGTTACAAATCTGACGATGGCATCTACGCATGTGCTCTTAGACATCCGGAGGTACTCGTCCCACGAATCTGCTGTCGGGCCATATGCAATCATCCATAATGTAGTCGTACACTTATGGTAACTAGAGAATCCAATTCTTCGTACAACATCCTTCTTCAAGATGAAGTAGTCATCGTAGGCCTAGACCCATTGTAAAGGTGATCGAACACATTTTTTCGCATCTGAAAGCGTAGGCGAAATTTGTCCACGGATAGGGTATCGGGGGCAAAGTAGTCATTCATCAACCTCCAACACCCATGTGCCCCGTTCCAATTCAGCACTTGATGACCCTTGATCGTTCCCTTGAAATTGAGAACATGCTCTTTCGCATGCTCTGCGTCTGCAAGGATTGCCTGCATCATCACCATTTTATCCACATAATCCTCGTCGGACGAGTCGTTGGACGACTCAACGAAGTTGTCGTAGATGCACTCCATGTCCTGCTCTATTGCTTCAAAGAAGGGAGAAAAGTTGTCAAAAAAATAGCACGGGCATTTCCCCAAACACTTATCGGGCATGGTGATCCCCACGGACGGCATTCATAGGGGCGGATGGTACCTGCGCAACGAACGGACGAGAGGTGGAATAGCAACGTAGATAAAGTAGTGTGGTGACCGGGTGGAGCAATGGAGGTCCGGCAAGGCCTTTGGCGAGCAGCAGGGGTGGTACAGCGGCGGCGGCAGCCAGGGAGGAAGCGGATGCAGAGCAAGGGGGAAGGGACGGAAACGCGGGCGGCGGGTGGGGTTTTGGATCGGCCAGGGGTGTTGGAGTCGTACAATGGGGGGAGGCTGGTCCGGACACAGGCAAAGCTTCCACAACTTTGCGTCCGGTTTGCGAGATTTTGGACAGCAGAATGAGTCAGCATACGTGTGATCCGGACATTTACGGGTGATTTAAGGGTCGGCTTTGGAGATGTCCTTAGAGCAACTCCAAAAACACCTATAAAATCTTCCCGTAAAACTGGTTTTATGGCCTTCTCGTAAAAGTTAGGGAAAGTTGTCTCGGAGCAATTTTTGTTAGTTCCCCTAAATCTATTTTGTAGATAGTTGCATAGGACCCACCAGTAAGTGACACGTGATGGCGAGCGATGCGGCGGCCACCGGTGAGGGGTGGCGCGAGGCAGTGCATTGGTCGCCACCGCCGGCGTTCCAGCAAGGTTTTGGCGCGGAGGCAACACGGGCAATGGCAGCGCGTGCATAGCAGTGGCGGCATTCTGGCGGGGTGACGGCGAAGTTTCGGGTGTTTACTAGCCCGTCAAAAAGATACAGGAAGATGAGAAAAGGCTCCTACTTTTATAGGATTCTCTAAAGTTATGGACACTTTACGGAAATTGTTGGGAGGGTCTTTTGCCAACCTTCCGCAAATGACGATTATTTTAGAGATAGGGGCGAAAGCTGTTGGAGTTACTCTTAGGGGTTTTAAGTGACCTGGTAGAGTTGCTCTAAGCAATGGGACATGAATTTGTTGTAAGCACCATCTATTCAACTTCCGATCTGCAAATGCAGTCAGTAAAAAACTATTTTAAAACATTTTCTAGAAAAACTATTTAAAACGTAAAAAAAAAGATGTTTAGCTCTAGAACCCAAGACATTCATAATCATGCTGAGGACAGGTGCAATTTTTTCACGAATCATATTTGGGAAACAAGCAATTTCCAGCATAACACGGGATAACTGCATACCAAAAGAAACCCCTTCCGAAGAGAAGAAGAAAATCAGTATTTTTGAAGTCTGAACCTTGATAAGAAAAGCTAATCAGTTTGAATGTCAACACTAGACGTTGCAATTACAATACAGGGATATTCAGAAAAGAAATCATGTGCAGGGTCAATCTCCAAAAAATACATTGACAGGCACAAGCTCTAATCTACAGATCTTGGAACATTAGTGAGACATCAGCATCAGAGGGCCCAATATACAAGAAAGCACGGCAAGTAGGAGCTGTGATCTGCAAATCCTGAAGCAGTGGTGAAACAGCATCCTCCTCCTTATGCACCTGGAAACATATCATGTCGCATAATACTTTCCTGGAGCAGGTGCAAGCAAATCACCTAAGAACAGGAAAAAAAACACAGTGATGAGTATATCTGAACGTGTGATGAGAAAAGCTAATCACAGTTTGAACGTCAACAAACACTAGACGCTGCAACTAAAATACAGGGAGCGATATTCAGAAACATAGCTCGGTCAGCTCACCTGGCAGCAGGCTGAATCTCTCTGAAAGGTTGCTGATCTAGAGGTCCCGGAAGAGTGACAAGGGAGACGTAGCATCTTGCTGATGCCCCTGGAACAGGGCATGTCGCCTAATGCTTTGCTTGAATAGGTGTATGGCAGGCGCAGCCAAATCGCCTACGAACAGTGGTCCAGGCGCTAGCTCTCCGTGTCTGTTGCAGTACAGGAGCGCCTGAGTGCCTTGTTGGCCTTCCCCTCCCTGGCCCTGGCCCTGGGACACGCACCTTACGATCACACCTCCATCCATGGACATAAGAAAGGGATCCCAGGTATGTGCTCCAAAGCCAGTGATATCTGCAACCGGCAACTGAATACTGTGTTTGAGCTCCCACATCTTCAGAGAATCTAATACCCATAGCTCAACACTTGATTCACCCCTCCTGTGAAGAGACAACCCCAACTCGCCGTCCAACTCAAGAACCTTCATCGTATTGTTGGTGTTGCTCTTGGAGCGCTCCTTGGTCTTGGGAAGCTTCATCCAGTGAAAAAGCTCAGACTGGCAATCAAAAACTGTAATTTCCCGTGGCCACAGCTCCAACGGTGCCCAATAAAGGTTGGCCCCGACCATGGCAGGCGGCTCAATTGCCGAACTCTGCAGGCTGAACCCCAGCTTCTTCGGTCCATCAATTTCTGGCAGATTCGCCGCGGGCGACACAGGGCAGTACCCAATGGATTTATTGCTAAGAGATTGATGCACTGACAGGACGAAGAATTCGTCATCACCCTCCTCATCTTCCTTGAGATAGAGGACCCTAAACTCATCGCCCAGCATGTACAGTCCCAAGATTTCATGGTCATCCAGCTGTGGGAGGCGGCGTGATTCTTTTGTACTTGGGTTGCAGATATAGCACCTGTGCTCGAAGGAGACGAGGAGGAGGCCTCCAATTGAGCCCTGTACGGCAGACATTAGATGCTCTGCGGTTTCTTCATCTGGATCAAAGACCTCAAATACTCCAAAGCTGGTGAAGCTGATTATGGAGCGGAAACCGTCCTCGGGGTGCTGGAAATCAACAGCATCTACACGGTGACTCATCTTATGCCTGGTGTTGTCTGGATCGACTGGGACGATCAGGTGCTGTGGCTTTTGGCGCCCATGGTATTCTTCGAGGAAATTGTTGTTGCTGATGCAGTTGAGCCAAGATTTGCAGACAGCACGAAATCGCAGGACTGACTTGGGCGGGAGTCGCTCGAGGATTGCCCACCAGATCTGCTCGGGGAGGTCAGCGATGTGCCCCGCCGCCGTTGACGACCTCTTCGATTCCATGTCGATCTCGGTCTGCAAAAGAAATTGAAACATCCAACTAGCCGATCAGTGAAAGACAAGCAAACAGCAATTAGCGGGAAAGTATTGAAACGCGATTAAGCACGGCCAGTTCCAAGAACGAAAGAAAACATTACGAGAAGGGGTGATTTGAGAAACTCAAACGAGGGGAGACCAATTAGAGCGCACCAAAAAATTGGATTGATGGGAACGAAATCTTGGTTACGGCTCGTTCGATCAGCACAAGAAACTCCCGATTGAAACGGGGCGCAAGAACGGTCGACGCCAGAGAAAGAAAAAGATTCAGGAACTACCATACAACACCCATCAAGAAACGGGGAACTAGATGACTGTCGCGCGCAAGAACTGTCGATGCCAGAGAAATATTCAGGAACTCGCGAATTGGTATCTTGCTATGCCATACAGCAACCATCAAGAAACGGGGATCGACATGAATCCGAGCTCACCTGGACGGATTCCTTGTTCTTGGCGCTTGATCCGGTTCTCGTCATCCCGCCAAGGGCCTGCGCTGCTGGGGCACCAGGACGGATTCCTTGTTCTTGGTGCTCGCTCGGGTTCGTGTCGTCCCGTCAACTGCGTGCGCTGTGGGGAAATCGAGGGGGAGGGGGAGCTCGCCCTGTAGTTGTTGGGGAAATCGAGGGGGAGGGGGAGCTCGCCCTGTAGTTGTTGGGGAAATCGATGGGGAGGGGGAGCTCGCCCCGTCAAGTGATTGCGTTGTTGGGGAGTTCCGTGCCTGTCCTACATATATATAGAGCACGGACGGGAGCGCAGTCGCGCGAGGAAGGCGGTTATTTTGTGAGGACAATGGAAATCGGTTGTGGGAAATTGTGGGAAGCGAAGCTTACTCTGATCGCGGGCCAACTGAATAGCAGGGTGCGGCAGCCATCAGAACAGATAGACGGCTGTAGTGTAATTTCCCCTTGTTGTCGTCAGACACAATCGCCACAGCCCCTAGGGCAGAGCATGGCATTGCATCGTGCTCCTCCATGACCATGAGCCGGGGATGAGCAGCTGTGTCGACTGTCCAACACCGGCCAGTATGTTGTCCGCTTGGCGCCCAGTGCAGTGCAGGACTGCAGGCTGCCGTGCCGTGTACAAGGAAGGACCGGGCGGGTTGGTGCAGGCGCGCGCGCTCCACCGACGCCACCTCGTCCACTCCAGTAGTCCAGTGCAGACGACGGCGCGCTCGATGCCCCTCGCCAGCTGAGATGGCCGGTGGGAGCCCGCCGTGTTGGTCTCGGCGGCACAGGACCCGACCCGGCATTCCCACGGGCCACGGGGCGGCGGGAGGGGAGCGTACCGGCGCGTGGCGGGTTTGCAGACGAAGAAGGCGTCGAGGACGCTGAGGATGCCGTCGCAGGACGCTGCACCTCGCGGACTCTGTAGGCGAGGCCGTCCGCCGATGAAGCGCACGACCAACCGGCGCTTGTCGGTGGTGAGCCCGACGGCCTCGAGCTCGAGCTCGAAGCAGTTGGAGAGGCGCGCTGGCTTGGGGGCCTCGCAGTAGGAGAGGAGCAGGGAGCAAGGGGGATCTAGCGGTCGGCGGCGAGCCGGAGCGAGAGCCAGACGCTCGCAGACGGCGCGGGAGCGGAGGGCGTATTTGGGTGTCAGCGACGGGAGGATATCGGAGATCACGTCTTCTGTGACCTGGGAAGGCGGCGAGGGCTCTTCTCTGCGCCGCTCTCGCTCCTTCCGCGGCCATTGACAGAGGGGGGAGCTTGGGCAACGGCCGGCGACCTCTTTCCTTCTTTTTTGAATTTTGAAATCCTAGGCAACGGTACAGACGAGTCGGACTAGGATAAGGTTGACGCCCGTGACCCGTCCAACTATAAGCAGAAAGAACACGAAAATAAGAGAAATTACAGATGGGTCCTTAAGCTATCAGTGACCATAGACGCTCTCCTTGGCTTCTTTGGCGAGAAGGAAGTCGGCTGCCTTAAAAAAAACCTGTGCGATGGCTTTGAGCATAATGGTATTCTTTTTGTGACGGCTTTGAGCATAATGGTTGAGGGCTCACCCTAGGCCTGAAGCAGGGTGGATCTAATGTCTCCTCATCGGAACAACTTGGAGAAGCATGCCACCTTCATAAAGTATAATCGCAGTCGATATAGCTCACACTATCATCTCCTCGCACGCATTGCTTCTTGGAGCTAAAACCCCACTCGCTTGTCGAAGCCAGAGAGAAAGAGACCAAGCGAGGAGGACTTTATTCCAAGACATCGTCACTGACTCCGCCTCGTTGATGAAATCAGGGACACCATCCTCAAGCTCCACCATCCTCTATCACTAGTAGTGGAGCCACCATAGCCGGGAAGCCTAGACAGACACCGGAGTGGGTCGCCTCCACCATTGCTAGAGCCCAGAGGACAAACTTTTTGAACCTAACTATGGCCTCACATGGGCGGGCCTATCTACAAACAAGACCTAGATACGGGGTTCATCCATCCTCCCGACGTCGTGGTGGCCACTAGATACTAGGAGAATCGATGAGAGGGTCGACAGAAGGCGCGTAAGAGTTTTGAGTTTTGGGCGGTAGGGGAAGTGACTACAGGAGTTGGCCGAAGGGTAGAGAGATTTTGTCGACCATTGTCCTGAAAATAGGTGGATGAGGCACTAGGAACCGTTGATATAACGGTGTGCCCGACATATAGGTGAATTAGCACGAAGCCCTAAGCTTAACGTCTAAACATCTTTGAGAATTTGATGAAAATCAACAACAGTTATAGAACATGTATATGTTATATCACAAAATTTTATTATATCTATATAATTTAATAAACAACAAAGGCACATTCTTTTGTGAATGGTAGAAGAGCTACATTGTGCTTCAAGTTTTGGATGTGATGCTATTCACAGTATATTTTGTGTTGTTTTTCTTGAAACAGACTCTCGCCCCGCTTTATGTATAAAACACAAACCAAAATACATGGTCGAACGATACAAGATAGTGAGAAAGCTCTCTTACACAATAGATCCCAGGACAACTGGACAAAGTAAATGCATGCAACTATGTTCTCGAAGGAAAACACGGGATGGTATGAACACATCGTCATCACACGCCCTAAGACACCTAAATTCCATAATAATGCTCTCGAGAGGGGCAACAACGATGAGCGTCGTTGTTGCTGAGTTCAAGATGAACAAGGGTCTTCATCTAGAACACTGACACAGAGAAAAACCACAACGACATCCTCAAGAGGAGAGCATCACCTGTGAGTGTCATCGCCATCGCGATGAGCTTTCACTCGATAGCTCACCTGTGTCAACATGAGGCACCTAGGACAGTCTGGCGAGCACATGCCTCCAGATATGAATCCGGGCATTGCCACTACCAACGGTAGTGAATGAGCCTGGAACACCCGCCACTACACCTCTTGCCACCCACGCAACCAAGAGGCATCGCCACCACCCCGGCATGGTGCCCGCCAAAGCGCCAACCATGTGGACTGCCCTCCGGGGACGTTGCCCCGGTGTTCTTGGTCTAATGCATCGTTTGCCCATTTCATCGGATCTCGACAAACACACCGCAAAAGAGTATTACATCGGATAGATCTCCAAGAAATCGAGGAGAACGTGGGATTGAGAATGAAAGAGAGAGAAGAAGCCATCTAGCTACTAGCTATGGACCCGTAGGTCTGTGGTAAACTACTCACGCTTCATCAGAAGGGCAATAGAGTTGATGTAGAAGGTCTCCGTGATCGAATCCCCCTCCGGTAGGGTGCCAGAAAGAGGTCCGTAGATGGGATCTCACGGGTACAAAAGGTTGCCGTGGTGTAAAAGTGTTTTCATGGATGCTTCTGGTGGTTTGGGAATATACGTGAATATATAGGCGACAGAATTAGGTTAGGGGAGTCAGGGGGGGGGGGCACAAGACAGGGGGCGCGCCCTCCACCCTTGTGGTCGCCTCATGGCTCCTCTGACTTCATCTCCAAGTCTCCTGGGTGTCTTCTGGTCCAAGAAAAATCATCACAGAGGTTTTAATCCGTTTGGACTCCGTTTGGTATTCCTTTTCTACAAAACTCAAAAACAAGGAAAAACATAAAATCGCACTAGGCTCTAGGTTAATAGGTTAGTTCCAAAAATAATATAAAATATCATATTAATGCATATAAAACATCCAAAACGATAATATAATAGCATGGAACAATAAAAATATATAGATGCGTTGGAGACGTATCAAGCATCCCCAAGCTTAATTCATGCCTTGTCCTTGAGTAGGTAAATAATAAGAATAGAATTTTTGATGTGGAATGCTACCTAACATATTTATCCATGTAATTCTTCTTTATTGTGGCATGAATGTTCAGATCCATAAGATTCAAAACAAAAGTTTAATATTGACATAAAAACAATAATACTTCAAGCATACTAACAAGGCAATTATGTCTTCTCAAAATAACATGGCCAAAGAAAGCTTATCCCTGCAAAATCATATAGTCTGGTTATGCTCCATCTTCATCACACAAAATATTCAAATCATGCACAACCCCGATGACAAGCCAAGCAATTGTTTCGTACTTTTGAAATTCTCAAACATTTTCTACTTTCACGCAATACATGAGCGCGAGCCATGGACACAGCACTATAGGTGGAATAGAATATGGTGGTTGTGGAGAAGACAAAAAGCGAGAGATTGTTTCACAGCAACTAGGTGCATTAACGGGCTATGGAGATGCCCATCAATAGATATCAATGTGAGTGAGTAGGGATTGCCATTCAATGGATACACTAGAGCTATAAGTTTATGAAAGCTAAAAAAAACTAAGTGGGTGTGCATCCAACTTGCTTGCTCATGAAGACCTAGGGCAATTTGAGGAAGCCCATCGTTGGAATATACAAGCCAAGTTCTATAATGAAAAATTCCCACTAGTATATGAAAGTGACAACATAGGAGACTCTCTATAATGAAGATCTGTTCGCACACGAACACGTCACCGTGTACCTCCAACGCCGAGGGTGATGCACCGTAGCTCGCGTCGAAGGAGACCCGTCCAGAAGCGCGATACGCAAATCAATTCGGCGGGTGCTTTTGAGGATCCGAAACCCCACATGCCTGGGAGGGACCCCGTCAGGGCGCGCGGCGGCTATGGGCTGCCCTAGGTCGACCTGATCGCCCCTAGGGCCTCGAGGTTCGCCGCCCTGCAAAGAAGAAGAACAGACGAAGAACGAGGAAGAAGAAGAACTAGGGTTAAGGAGAAAAGATAAAAGATAAAAATTGGTAGATGAATTGATCGATTGTGTGTTGTTCAATCGGCCATCACCCCTTGAGTATATAAGAGGCGGCTGGACTTTCCGTGCAAGGAAAAGGCTTCAATTCACGTCCAAAACCCTAGTCCAATTCGGATTTGTTTGGTCCGAACTTTCCAAAACTGTTCGGTAAAATCTGGCTGCACGTTGTGGGCCATGTTCGGGGGAGTAAACGATCTCGGATGAAAACGAGCCCAAAAGCAATCTTGACCGTTTCGACGAGACGAACAACTTTGATGTTGAACGTTTTTTGATCTGAGGCCATGCTGAGGGGGTTTTCAGCTGTTTTCCGAAGTCTGCAGCAGCCAAATTCAAAACCCGGACTAACATATCCGGAGTGTCCGGTCATCCACAGAGAAAATCAAAACCCGGATGGTTGTCCCCGGAGTGTCCGGCCATCCAGTGGAGCAGCTCCTTGTACTTGCTGTAACTTTTGCATACGACCTCGGATTAAGACGATTTTTATATCAAAATCATCCGGTTCGACGAGACGCACAACTTTCATGTTGAAACTTTTTCCATTTGGAGTCATCTTAATTGGGTTTCAAGTCATTCTTTAATCTAGTGTCACCATGAGCATCTCTGAACTTGTCATAACTTTTGCATCCGGACTCCGTTTTAGACCACTTTCATATCCATCTTGATCTTCTCAAAGAAAGCCATATCATGGTGACTTCCAATCATAAGTTTGAATTAATCTTGACATAGATTAAAGCAACTTTTACGATTGTGCCACTTTTGAGCGTCAACACATGCCCCCCTGTTTTTCGGCAAAGCTAGTGTGCCGAAAAATAACTTGTACCATGTTTGTTCTAAGGACGATGTCAATACTCCATCGGCCATTTATATGCTTAGGGCGATAATTATATATCGGCCATTGTTGTTTTTGAACCCTTGCTGCAAACTTGGGCGAAACCTTCTCAACTTCATTAACAATCCGATGATAAAGTTCCATAGATATGTGTCTCAAGGTCATCCTCCGAACCATATTGTTCACCCTTTTTCTAGGATTTTGTAGATAATCAACAATAAACTCTCTCCAATCCTTACTTTCACCTGCATCAAAATTCATTAGTGGCCAAATCTGTGGACTTTGGTTCGGCCTTACCTATGTTGACGAGATGAAGCATCGGCTATTGAGAGAAATGCAATACACCATGATGAATGTAGTAGCCGGATGCTTTCTGTGCCAACTCTTTTGAATTGTCATGTCTAAATATAAGAACAATTTTAAAGCTACCCAAGGCAAATTTTGCATCTAGACATACCCCACGATAAACTATAAGTGATTCGTCAAAACATTGATAACCCTTGGATATTTGTTGCACTAGTTATAACGAATCACCGAAAGCCTCAATATGTATAGCACCTATAGCAAGTAAAAGAGTCAATCCGAATAACAATGTATATTCGGCCTTCATTAATCGTGCATAAAAATATTCTAAGCGGCATGAGGCTTCAAAAATAGTACCATAAAGAGATATATAAACAACACCAACACTTTGGCATTGCTATGAATTGAACCATCAAAACATAATCTCCATAGTACTAGAGAGACAAGGCTAATATCAACATTATACATGTCATTAATCTGATGTTCAGTAATAAAATCAGCTATGATTTGGCCTTTTATAGATCTCAAAGATGCATAAGCCAAATCATATCCAAACAAAGTATAAGCCCACCAGTCAATTCTGCAACTATGAATTGGCCTATGCAGCATATATTCAATGACATCGGTCATGATGTCTCAACTCCATTCAATCATAATATAGGCATACATATAAATTTCCATGAGCACATACCTTGTCTCGCTCTCCAATCGAACTAAGGACGATGTTAGAATA
Organism: Triticum urartu; assembly: GCF_003073215.2. NCBI lineage: Eukaryota > Viridiplantae > Streptophyta > Magnoliopsida > Poales > Poaceae > Triticum > Triticum urartu. The sequence goes on along the minus strand of NC_053025.1, from coordinate 574,364,755 downwards.
CTACACCGGCCATGCATTGACATACTCTTAGGACGATAGATAAATATCGTCCATTACCATGTAAACTTCATTCAAAGCACATATAGCCAAAATAAACAAATGGAATGACAAATAAAGTACTTCGACCCTTTGGATCGGCAACAAACTTGTAGCTAATAAAATGTATAGTGATTTGGCAATACCCTTTCATAATGTAAGAAATTATATTGCATCCATGGATTAAAATAAGCCCATTGAGGGTTACCAATCATACCTGATGACGAATTCCATAACATAGGCGTTAATGGCATAGTTGAAGAATATGGATAATGTATAGACCGAGGATGTTGAAACCTTCGACTTGGTCCTTCATAGTTTTCACTCTTTCCCTTCTTCAGCTTTTCCGCACTTCTTGTAATGGAAGCTTGCACATAATAATTATTTTGAGTACTTCCTTTGGGAACCCATGCCATGTTCCTTTCTTCAAGTTCTTGTGCACTAAGCTTTTGTAACTCCTTCTTTTGCCAATACGATAAGCCGAGTGAGCACCTCGACTGGGATTTTGTTTCAACCAATGGCAACTCTTTTTGGGCCTTGTGCACCCTTAACTTCTTTTCTTCAGATTTGGCACTCTGATTTTGATCAATTGATTGCTTCACTTCTTTGCCTTTTGTAGCCAATGTCAGCACTTTAATTGGCTCTTTGTCATTTGAAATCAAATCTGAAGTAGCACACTTACGACCATCTCTTTTCACGTAGTAAACTCGCTCTACCACCTCTTTCTTCTTCCTTGAGCTTTGGACCGATTCCTTATGATTAAAACGGTCTTTGACGCGTGATTGTTCAAATGTTGATCTTCTTGGAGCTGCATACTATTGGTGAGATGGTCTAAAATAAGACGGAGAATGTGCCCTTGTATCATACCTATCCCATGATGAATATGGATTTAAATGAGCATAGGGAGGCATCCACGGCATTGGTATTGGCGGCCCAAAATAAGGATATGAATATGTTGCATTGAAATTCTCACTTTGCCAATACCGATCCTCATATTTGCGCCTCGGGGGTGATCTTGGTTTCTTTGCATGGTTTGGCCGATAAGCATTCTGCTCTTCACTCTTCTTTTCATATTTATCCAATAGTTCAACGAAGGTGACTTTTGATCTCTTACACTTGCGCTTATTTCGGCATTTGTTTTCTTTTGGTTTGCTTTCATTGATTATTGGATTTCCTTGCTGCCCCCCAGTCCTTGGCGTCTTCATTGTAGCTTCGATGGAATTCTCGCCCTCAAGTTTATGTTCATTGTGCTCTTCAACAACTTCTTTACTTGAAAGCATGATCCCGTCACCTGCAGTTTTTACCTTCTCTTTAGATGGATCGGCTTGAAGTAGCCGATGCAAAAACTTTTTGCCATCAAGACCAATCGGAATAGACTGGTCATCCTTTGGTGTTTCAACAATTCTCAATCGTCCTTTATCAATGGCCGATTTAACTATTTGATGAAACATATTGCAATCCTCAAAATTATGTTTGAACGAATGATGAACCTACAATACATTCGTCCTTGAATTGATGGCTTGACATGGTGATCAAGAATTCTTATGTAATTATTTTTCAGCAACAAATCAAATATTTGATCACACATGCTTGAACTGAAGGTAAACCTTTTATTTTCTAGCCGATCTTGTTGTGAGAACGGCTTTGGAGTTAAGCAAACGAATGGTTCAGATTTTGTATCACCCCATTCGGCTATGAATTTTATTTTGGATTCTCTTACCGATGTCATTGGATAAGATATTATACTAACATCGGTTTTCTGAAAAGAATCTAACCTTGGCTTTAAGTTTCTGAAACAAAAATAGTTAGAACATGCATGCCTCAATTGAGACCAAGAGTAAGCCAAGTATGAAACAAGCAAATCTACCCATGTAGATATGAACTTTAAATAAAGCAACAGGGAAAGCTTTGGCTGCAACAATAAGTCATTATCGGTCTTTATAAATGGCGCAATGGGTTGACCGATATATTCTATAATGATTTTATTGCTAACAAGTAAATTACCCTTCTTCATTGGTCTTTCAACATTACTTAAGAGGATTTTTCTAATAGATGCATCAACAATAAAGTTTTGACCAAATCTGAAAATAGGTAAATTACTTGCTAAACATACCTCTTCAAATATGTTGGGAGAGCATGATGGTGGTGTGACTTGAACAATATCTTGATCCGCCTTTGGATGGCTCCCCAATGCCTCTTCATCATCTTTTTCTTGATTCCGTGCATCATTAGTTTGAAGATCTTTTTCAACTGAACTTTGTTTGGCTACTTGTTCTTGTCCATGAACCTCGTCAATTTCTATGGCACGAAACTCATAGGGAAGGAAGTAGGTTCCATTAATTTCAGAAAAATCAAGCATGGTTGTTTTGCTAGGCTTTCCATGCCCTTTCTCAATAATGCTTGCCTCTTTAGATTTGATGGACTCAGAATATATACTACTTGATTCGGCTTTTCCAATAACCGAATTTTCTCTGTTACCTGAATCAATAACTTTATCTTTTTAAATTTGCAAGGCTTCTCGCTCTTGTCTAATTTTAGCCCACATCTCAGCTTGGCGAGCTTTAAACTTTTTCATCTCAATTTCCATCCACTACTCATGAGATTGCCCCCCAATACTTTCAGACTTTTCCGGCAATGAGGTGCCGAAACTTTGCAATTGTTTAGGGGTGCAGTGGATGGTACAACACTGGGTGACTGAATCATTTGCACAAGTCTAGCTTTTACTGCAGCAAAATCATGAGGCTTCCCGCCTTCTATTAGTTCCTTTCGAATGGAGTTGCATAAATCCCAAGAGAATGTAAGCTTGTTCTCAAGTACCCAGTCTGGATATGGTTGCCCGCCGATGCTCTTAGACTCTTTCGGCAATGAGATGTTGCCGAACTTCTGTAATTGTGTAGGGGGAACATGATATGTTACAGTAGTAGGTGAACACACATGTGATCCTATAGAATTTTCACTTATTCGGTCATTAGCAAGAAGGTGCGAAGCCGAATTATGAATACCTTCAGTTGCATATGGTGCCCAAAAATTAGAAGCATGAGGTGTAGCATATGATTGTTGATGGCAATTGGCTGAATAACTAGTAGTACCATGGCCAATTCCCCTATCCACCGGCATGTTCAGATTAACATGTTGCAAATTAGTTTCCGATGAATAAAAAGGTGAAACACTTTGTTGCATGCTATTGAAAGTTCCTACATGAGGTGTTTCAACTTGATTAACCAAACTCATCATGTTGTTCATTGGCATATAAATTTGTGGGGTTGCCGATGCATGAGAGTTGGGATACATATGATGCATGTTACTAGTATCATAAAAAGTTGAAGCATGTAAATTACTTTGAATCAGCCTATGCACGTAATTAGATGCATGATTGAACAAACTAGGGCTGGCCGATAGAGTATACTCATTGAACGATCTAGTAACACCATATGAATTATTTGCATCTATAGTAGGGAATTGGGTCTTCATATTACCCTTGTCGATTGCAAACCCTAGATGACTGTAACACCCCGGATGTAACTTTCCCAATTTGTACTCCAACTCTTGCCGTCTCCGGCGTTAAGTTATATTTATTTCCTCGGGTTCGGGTTTTGTCTCCGTGTGTTGTTTTCGTTGTCATGCATCTCATATCATGTCATCATGTGCATTGCATTTGCATACGTGTTCGTCGCTTGCATTAGAGCATTTTCCCCGTTGTCCGTTTTGCATTCCGGCGCTTCGTTCTCCTCCGGTGGTCATTTCTAGCTTTCTTTTATGTGTGGGGTTTAAACATTTCCGGATTGGACCGAGACTTGCCAAGTGGCCTTGGTTTACTACCGGTAGACCGCCTGTCAAGTTTCGTATCATTTGGACTTCGTTTGATACTCCAACGGTTAACCGAGGGACCGAAAAGGCCTCGTGTGTGTTGCAGCCCAACACCCCTCCAATTTGGCCCAAAACCCACCAAACTCTACTCCATTATCTAGAGCGTTCGATCATGATCGCGTGGCCGAAAACCGCACCTCATTTGGACTCTCCTAGCTCCCTCTATGCCTATTAAAACACCCCCCGATTTTCGGATCTCCTCCTACCTCCGAAACCCTAATTTTTCCACCGCGCGCCGCCGGACATTGTCCGCCCGGGGCGGACACACCTCCGCGAGCCGCCGCCTCCTGCCACGTGGCACCCGCCACCTCGCCGCCGCCGCGGCCCGGGGAGCCCGGAGCCGGCCCCCGCGGCCCGAGCCGCCACGCCGCCACCTCCCTCTCCTCCGAGCCAAGCCGCCGACGCGCGCCGCCGCCGCCGCCTCCGCGCGCCGCCGCCGCCGCCTCCGCGCGTCGCCGCCGCCGCCGCGCCGCGCCGCCGCGCTCCGGCCGCCGCCCCGTCCATCTCCAACTCCGGCCACCTCGACCTCTCCGGCGACCCCGAGCACTGTTCCGGCGAAGATCCGGCCGTCCTCGTAATCCGTGCAAACCCTAGATCTCGGAGGCGTTTTTTTCTCTAAGTCCCAGAAATTCTGATCCAAGTGCTCATGTTCGTAGCTCCGTAACTTCGCATCCGTAGCTCTGATTCATGCATATAGCATATCAAAATGTTCATCTCTGAGAGTACATCATTTCATCCCATTGCATCATTTTCATTTGAGTTCATCTTGATGCCCGAAATGCTGTTAGAAGAGGGCTACTTGAGATAATTGCCAGATCTGCTACTCCATTTAGGATTTTGTCATTTTTGCCATGATTAATGTGTGCATGATATGCCCTGATGCTCTACATGTGTTTTGTTAAGGGTTTTGTCATCTTTCCAGAGGTGCAACCCATGTATTTTTGTGATGTGTGTGGTGACTAGTGCAAGCTTGCAAAGTGGTGCACTTGCTAATTCTGTTTTCAGTGACTTAGTAATTTCACTAAGTCCTGGACCTGTTTATCTCATGATGCCATATGTTCATGTTGTTTCCTAGTGATTCGTGCCTCTTTTGAGGATGATCAGTAAGGATGTTTTGTTAACCTTGTAGTGCTCTATCCATCCATGTCTTTGGTTGCAATTATGGAGCAACCTAGCTTGAGTCAATCGAGCTCTATTTTTGCTACTTTGTGAATCTGGGCAGGTTGTCAACTTGTTTGCAATTTTGCCGATGATGTTGTAGTTGATCCGTGCATGCTATGTTATTGTTCTTGCCATGTCTAGATTGCATTTTGTGTCTTCTTGATGGGTGTGTGCTTGTCTTGCCATGACTTGCACCGTAGTGAATGCATCGAGCTCGTAAACATGCCTACTTGAGTTATATTTCAGCTTGTGCTAGTTTTCACTAAGTCTGAAAACTGATTATGTTTTTGCTATGTTCACATGCTTGTGCTGTAGCATGTTCATTTCATTCCATTTAGATGCCTACTTGCTGTAAATCGCAGACCGGTGCCATATTTGAATCGCTTGCCATTTCCAAACCGTAACTCCGATTCCGGCATTCTTTATATCGTTTTCAAGCGATTTCATCTCATCTTTCCAGTGGCACACTTGGTTTTCCAAGTTGAGGCCAGGTTCATGCATTTCCTGTCATATCTTGCATTTTGCATCCCGCATCGCATCCCGCATAGCATATCATCATTGCATCATATTGCTTGGTCTTGCACGTGGTTGATTGTATCCTTGTTGCTTGTTTGTCTTGTTTGGGTAGAGCCGGGAGACGAGTTCGCTAACGAGGAGCCCGTTGAGTTTGCTTTTAAGGATCCAGTCAACTCTGACAACTGTGCAGGCAAGATGATCATACCCTCAAAATCACTACTATCTTTGCTATGCTAGTTTGCTCGCTCTTTTACTATGCCAATGCTACGATGCCTACCACTTGCTTTCAAGCCTCCCATATTGCCATGTCAAACCTCTAACCCACCATTGTCCTAGCAAACCGTTGATTGGCTATGTTACCGCTTTGCTCAACCCCTCTTATAGCGTTACTAGTTGCAGGTGAAGATCGGAGGCGTTCCTTATTGGAATATTTATTTTCTTGTTGGGATATCATCATATTATCTTGTTATCTTAATGCATCTATATACTTGGTAAAGGGTGGAATGCTCGGCCTCTCGCCTAGTGTTTTGTTCCACTCTTGCCGCCCTAGTTTCCGTCATATCGGTGTTATGTTCCCGGATTTCGCGTTCCTTACGCGGTTGGGTTATAATGGGAACCCCTTGATAGTTCACATTGATTAAAGCTTTTCCAGCAATGCCCAACCTTGGTCTTACCATTTGCCACCTAGCCTATTTTTCCCTCGGGTTTCCGGAGCCCGCAGGTCATCTTATTTTAAACCCCCCCGGGCCAGTGCTCCTCTGAGTGTTGGTCCAAACTAGAGTCCTGTGCAGTGCCCCCTCGGGGAAACTCGAGGTTTGGTTTTAGTTGTATGGAGCGCTCATCTGAGTGTGCCCTGAGAAAGAGATATGTGCAGCTCCTATCGGGATTTGTCGGCACATTCGGGCGGTGTTGCTGGTCTTGTTTTAACCTGTCGAAGTGTCTTGAGTTACCGAGATACCGAGTCTGATCGGAACGTCTTGGGAGGAGGTCTATTCCTTCGTTGACCGTGAGAGCTTGTCATGGGCTAAGTTGGGACTCCCCTGCAGGGATTGAACTTTCGAAAGCTGTGCCCGCGGTTATGGGCAGATGGGAATTTGTTAATGTCCGATTGTAGATAACTTGAACGTTAACTTAATTAAAATGAATCAACTGAGTGTGTACCGTGATGGCCTCTTCTCGGCGGAGTCCGGGAAGTGGACACGGTGTTGGAGTAATGTTTGCGCAGGTTGCTCTCTAGTTTCTCGCTCGTGCTTTGCCTTCTCTTCTCGCTCTCTTTTGCGAATAAGTTAGCCACCATACTTGCTAGTCGCTTGCTGCAGCTCCACTCATATTTTACCTTGCCTTACCTATAAGCTTAAATAGTCTTGATTGCGAGGGTGCGAGATTGCTGAGTCCCCGTGGCTCACAGATTACTATTACACCAGATGCAGGGCCTGATGATTCCGCTCCAGGAGACGCGTATGAGCTCAAGTGGGAGTTCGACGAAGACTCTCAACGTTACTATGTTTCCTTTCCCGATGATCAGTAGTGGTGCCCAGTTGGGGGTGATTGGGACCGTGTCGCATGTTGGGTTATCTTTTATTTTGGCGCCGTAGTCGGGCCATGAGTGTTTGGTTGATGTAATGTTATTTATGTACTTGATTGACGTGGCGAGTGTAAGCCAACTATTGTTATCTCCCCTTTATTATTTATATTACATGGGATGTTGTGAAGATTGCCTAACTTGCGACATATGCCTTCAATGCGATTATGCCTCTAAGTCGTGCCTCGACACGTGGGAGATATAGTCGCATCGAGGGTGTTACAAGTTGGTAATCAGAGCCTTCCCCGACCTTAGGAGCCCCATTGCTTGATCGTTTTTAGCGGCCGAGTTGTGTCTAGAAAAATGTTTTGAGTCTTTAGGAATTATATATCGGAGAGTTTAGGAATTCGTTTTACTTCCCAGTCTCCTCATCGCTCTGGTAAGGCATCCTGACGTAGTGTTTTGACTCTTCTCTTCTTAAATTTCACTAAAAAAAATTTTAGGATCACGCGGGTATCTTGGAATCGTTCCGATGGTTTTATGATGAGAACATTGTCTTGGTGCCTCCTGTCAGGGGTTTAGTGGAAGTGTCCCGGGGAGTTGAGCTCTGAGGTGTTGTCATCATAATTTTATCGTTGCAGTTCTGGAATACCTGAGTTTAGTACGCCGACATCGAAAATCTCTTTTATGCAGTTCGTTGGTGAGATAACTTCGACGCCACCCAGTACTGGGGCGGGAGTTCAGGAGTATCGCCATAACTTGTATAACGGATGCTTTTCGAAGGTTGAGGTAGATGGTTTCCGAAGGTTTCTTGGTTATGTGTTGAAGGATGGATACAGCTGGATGTAGGATTTGCTAGTTTGGGTGAGATATTATGCTTCCCCTGTATCCCCAACACCTGATTGCATAACCGGAAAGGTTCGGGAGTTTCATAGGTGGGAATTCTTGTAGCTCTAGTTATTCTTCCACGGATATTGGTTTGAGATTGGGATTTCTTACCGATTATTCGTTCTTGATCCGTACCTTGTTGATTTATTTCTCTACCTTAATTCTACGTGGCTTCTCAATTTATGGATATGTGACCATTTCAAGAGGAATGCATTCGTCCATTTTGTTCAGATGTGAAGACTATATGTTGCAATTTTCATTCCGTTGGATTCAGCTTCAATATTTGTCTGTCAATGTGCTAATGGTGGTCAACCTCTTCAGGATGGCTCCTCCAACGCACACGACTCCGAATCCTAATCCGCCACCACCTCCACCTCCTCCAGAGGCATGGCAAGCTATGATGGCCGCAACCAATGCAAACACACAGTTGATCATGCAAATTCTTCAAGAGTGTAATCAAGGCAACCAAGGGAATCAAGGCAGCAATCAGAGTCACTTTGCTACACTCAACCAGTTCCTTGCTAACGGGCCAAAGACTTTCAGCAATTGTGTTGAGGCAACCGATGCTGACGATTGGCTTGTGGATCTGTGCAAGCATTTCGAGTGCAGTAACATCAGGCCTGAGGACTTTGTTAAGTTCGCTTCCTTCCAACTCAAAGATGAAGCTGCAGAATGGTTCCAGCAGTACAAGGACTCCAGAGGTGGACATGTTATCACTTGGGATGATTTCCGTCAAGATTTCCGAGCTCATCATATTCCCCAGAGCGTGGTTGAAAGCAAGCATGAGGAATTTCGCAACCTGAAGCAAGGCTCTTTGTCTGTCTATGACTACAACAAGTTGTTTCAGAAGCTCGCCCGCTTTGCCAAGCAGGACGTCCCTGATGAGAAGAGCATGATATATCAGTTCAGGGGTGGTCTCAGAGAAGAAATTCAGCTAGCTCTTGTTCTCTTTGAGCCCTTGAGATACGATGAGTTCTACAACATGGCACTGAAGCAAGAGGCTGCTCAGTTGAGGTGTGATGCTTCCAAGAAGCGAGTCAGAGATGTTACTCCTTCTTCCTCTACTCAAGTGGCCAAGCAGCAGAAGTATTGGCTTCCTCCTCCTCCGTTCCGTCAGCCGTATCAGCAGAAGAGCAAAGGTGGCAGTGGTTCTTCCCACCCACCCAACCCTGGCTTTCAGAACAAGACTTCGTCTCAAGCTCCAAGATCGAGTGCTCCGTATAACCGTCCGCTTTCAGAGGTCACGTGCAACAAGTGCCAACAGAAGGGTCACTATGCCAACAAGTGTTTCAACCAGAGGCGTCTTCCTCCTCCTCCTCCTCCTCCTGTCAGATCGGCAATTACAGCTGTGGTCAAGCATAACCCCAAGTTCGCCAAGGTCAATATGGTGAATGCAGCTCAGGCAGAGGACTCACCAGATGTCATCATGGGTAACCTTCCTGTTAATGATATTCCTGCAAAAGTTCTTTTTGACACGGGTGCATCGCATTGCTTCATTTCCAAACCTTTTGCATCAAAGTATGAGTGTGATTATCAGTATCTGCAAAGTTCCTTGCAAATTGTGCCACCGGGCAAGCAGATGACAGCTAACATCTGTGTCCCGGAGGTTACTATCACATTGGGTGACTACAAGTTCCTTTCTTCCCCAATTGTTCTTGGTAACTCGGATATTGATCTTATTCTCGGAATGGATTGGCTTTCTAAGCACAAGGCACATCTTGATTGTGCTGCCAGGCAGATTCAATTGACTCATTCGTCTGAGGATGTTATTATCTTTGCCGCTTGGGATAATATAATCCGTCTGTTTTCTCTCAATGAGAAGGGTGAATTGGGTGCCATCTCTCAAATTCCGGTCGTTTGCAAATATCAAGGCGTCTTCCCAGAAGAGCTTCCAGGAATGCCTCCGCACCGGCCATTTGAATTCGTTATTGATCTTGAGCCTGGTACGGAACCTGTGTGCAAACGTCCTTACAAGCTCGGACCTGAAGAGTTGAAGGAGCTGAAGAAGCAACTCGATATTCAAGAGAAAATGGGTCTCATCCGGCCTAGTTCTTCTCCATGAGGTTGTGGTGTTCTTTTTGTGAAGAAGAAGGATGGAACGGACCGACTTTGTGTTGATTACCGTCCAGTGAACAAGAAGACCATCAAGAACAAATACCCACTTCCCAACATCAATGAGTTGTTCGAACAACTCAAAGGTGATCGAGTATTCTCCAAGCTTGATCTCCGTATGGGTTATCATCAGATTCGTATCCGTGAGCAAGATATTCCCAAGACGGCCTTCAGGACAAGCTTTGGTTCATATGAATACACTGTCATGTCTTTTGGTCTCGTCAACGCTCCTCCGACGTTCTCTCGCATGATGAACTTCATCTTCAACGCCTACACCAATGACTTCGTTTTGGTCTATCTCGACGACATTCTGGTTTTCTCCAAGAACAAGGAAGATCATGCCAAGCACTTGCGTTTGGTTCTTGATAAGCTCAGAGAACATCAGTTCTACACCAAGTTCTCCAAGTGTGAATTTTGGCTTGATGAGGTTCTTTATCTTGGTCATATCATCTTTGCCAAGGGCATTGCCGTGAATCCTGAGAAGGTGTCTGCAATTGTGAATTGGGAACCTCCTCAGAACGTGAAGCAACTCCGTAGCTTCCTCGGTGTCGCAAGCTATTGTCAAAGATTCGTTGAAAACTTTTCTAAGATCGCGAAGCCTCTCTCTAATCTTCTCCAGAAGCACGTCAAGTACGTTTGGTCTCCGGAGTGTGACATTGCTTTCAACACTTTGAAAGAGAAATTGATCACTGCTCCAGTTCTCACTCCGCCTGATGAATCCAAGCCGTACGAGGTCTTTTGTGATGCCTCTCTCCAAGGTCTTGGCGCAGTTTTGATGCAAGAGAAGAAAGTTGTTGCTTATACATCTCGCCAGTTGAAGCCTAATGAGAAGAACTACCCCACTCATGATCTCGAGTTGGCGGCAGTTGTGCATGCTCTTTTGACTTGGAGACATCTTCTATTGGAAAGAAAAGTGGACATTTTCACTGATCACAAGAGTCTCAAGTACATCTTCACTCAGCCTAATCTCAACCTCAGGCAAACTCGATGGGTCGAAATGATTCAAGAGTATAATCCGAGTATCGAGTATACTCCAGGCAAGGCTAATGTGATTGCTGACGCATTGAGCAGAAAAGCTTACTGCAACAGTCTGATTCTCAAGCCTTATCAACCCGAGCTTTGTGAAGCTTTCCGCAAACTTAACCTGCAAGTTGTTCCTCAAGGTTTCCTCGCCAACCTTCAAGTCTCTCCTACCTTAGAAGACTAGATTCGCCAAGCCCAGCTTCTTGATGCTATGGTGAAAAAGGTGAAGATTGGGATTGCCAAGAGCCAGTCCAAGTACAAGTGTTACCACCTTGATGACAAGGACACTCTCTTCTTCGAGGATCGTATTGTTGTACCCAAAGGTGACCTCCGTAAAGTGATCATGAACGAGGCTCACAATTCTCTCCTCTCCATCCACCCTGGGAGCACGAAGATGTATCAGGACCTCAAGCAAGCTTATTGGTGGACTCGAATGAAGCGTGAGATCACTCAATTCGTGAATGAATGTGATGTCTGCAGAAGAGTGAAGGCAGAACACCAAAGGCCAGCTGGTCTCCTCCAACCTCTTGCCATTCCAGCATGGAAGTTTGACCACATTGAAATGGACTTCGTAACTGGGTTTCCAAAGTCCAAGCGTGGCAATGATGCTATATTCATTGTCATCGACAAACTCAGCAAAGTGGCTCACTTTCTGCCTATTAAAGAGTCGATCACTGCAGCTCAATTGGCGGAACTCTATACCTCTCGTATTGTCTCTCTGCACGGTATTCCACAAGTGATCTCTTCAGACCGTGGCAGCATCTTTACCTCAAAGTTTTGGGATTCTTTTCAGAAGGCCATGGGCACCAACATCCGCTTCAGCACAGCTTTCCATCCTCAAACAAGCGGTCAAGTCGAGCGTGTCAACCAGATTCTTGAAGATATGCTTAGGGCTTGTGTGATCTCCTTCGGCATGAAGTGGGAGGATTGTCTTCCTTATGCTGAATTCTCCTACAACAACAGTTTTCAAGCAAGTTCGGGCAAGGCCCCTTTTGAAATTCTGTATGGCAAGAAGTGCCGTACCCCTCTCAACTGGTCTGAAACCGGTGAACGTCAGCTTTTGGGTAATGACTTAATCACAGAGGCAGAAGAAATGTGCAAAGTCATTCGTGATAACCTCAAAGCAGCCCAATCCCGTCAGAAGAGCTACTATGATAGTAAGCATCGTGATTTGGCTTTCGAGATCGGAGATCATGTTTACCTTCATGTCTCTCCTATGAAAGGTACTCGTCGCTTCGGTATCAAAGGGAAGCTTGCCCCCAGATACGTGGGACCTTTCAAGATTGTCAGCAAGAGAGGCGACCTCGCCTATCAACTCGAGCTTCCTTCAAACTTTGCAAATGTTCATGACGTGTTCCATGTCTCTCAGCTTCGAAAGTGCTTCAAGACTCCTGACCGCACCGTCAACTTCGAGGACATTGAGCTCCAAGAAGATCTCTCTTATCGTGAGCACCCAGTTGCTATTCTTGAAGAGACTGAACGCAAGACTCGCAACAAGTCAATCAAATTTCTCAAAGTCAAGTGGTCACACCATTCCGACCGTGAAGCTACCTGGGAACGCGAGGATCACCTCCATTCTGAGTACCCGGCGTTCTTTCAGTCCTAGATCTCGGGACGAGATCCTTTCGTAGTGGAGTGTTTTTTTTTGAATATTTACTGTAGGGTAAAAACCCCACAGCCCTTTATTGCAGTCACCCAAAAAAACAAACTGTACAGAAAGGGAAGAAAAGATTACAAACCTAAACTAAAGGGAAGAAGAACTTACAATTACATAAGGGAGTTGACCCAATCTACAAGCCTAGACTTATATCTATCCTTAAACCTATGTGACAGGAGTAGAATATCATGTACAAAACTGCCCCTCCAGGCAGCAAAAGTAGCCTGGACGCCCCTGAAAGTTCTCCCATTTCTTAGAATCCAGATATTCCAAGCAGCTGTGAGCATAACTTCAAAGAAGAAAGGATGCCCAAATCTCTGCCTTGCTTGGGATATACTTTGCTGAATAGTAGAACCGTGTGACCAATCAACCTGCAGGTAGTTCCAAACCCTGACACTGAAGTTACATCCAAAAAAAAGATGAGCTCTATCTTCCCAAACATAGGCATTACAGATGACACAGAGATTATCAGCCGTAGAGGACCTCCAGTGCCTGCGTACTAGCATGTCCTTAGTGTTGAGCCTGTCAAAAAAGAGAAGCCAGCCAAAAACCTTGATTTTCATAGTACATCTGCTTTGCCAAAGCCACTTGCAAGGCTGAATAGTTGGTAGGTGTGTGTGCATGATGTCATAGAAGCTCTTTGCAGAGTACTGACTAGATTTACTAGGCCAAATCCAAAAATCAGGCAATGTTGGATCGCGCTGGAGATGCAACAACCATGCTTCCAAGGTTTCAAGTTCTGTAGCTGCCTGTTGAGAAATTGGCAGATAGAACATGGAAAACAAATCCTGAGTTTGTAAGAACTCCCGGACAGAAACCTTATCATCCAAAACAAATGAAAAAAGCCTTGGCAATCTGAGGCAAAGTGGTCTTGAAGAACCCCCTACATGCCAAGCATCTAGCCAAAAGAGAGCAGAATCGCCCATATTGACTTGTACCGAAGCAATGGACGTATATGTGTCATCAAGCTTTAGAATGTCTTTCCACCAAAAAGAGCCAGTTAGGACTGTTGCATGGGGCACTACTCCATCATAATAGCTATCCCAAATCAGTTGCACCCAAGGGACCTGGTGTTTGTTGTAGAACTTATGCATGTGTTTGAGGAGCAGACCTTGATTTTGGACATTGAGGTTTAAAATGCCAAGACCTCCCTTATCCTTCGGCCTACACACTAAATCCCAGGCAGCAAGTGATTGCTTAGGCGCCTCAGAATTTCCTCTCCACAGGCACTGCCTGAAAATCCTATCCAACTGTTTGATAATACCAAGTGGAATATTCAAACTACAGAGGAAATAGATGGGCATGGAAGTAAGTACAGATGTGAGCAATTGCAACCTGGATCCTTGGTTGAGCATGGCAGAACTGACAGATAATCTCCTTTCAACACTATCCACTAGGGGCATGAAATCAATGATTCTAGGTCATGTAGTGCCAAGTGGCAAACCCAGATATGTGAAAGGTAATTGCTCTAGCTTACATCCCAGAATGGAAGATAATCTCTGTGCCTCAGTTGGATCAACATTAAGTGGCACCATTGATGATTTAGCAAAATTAACCTTTAGGCCCATGGACTGTTGAAAGATGTGAAGCATATTCTGAAGAGCTATCAACTGTTCCTCAACTGCAGAAAGGATAATTATTGTGTCATCTGCGTACTGAATGATGGGAAAATCTGAGTCCTGAGATGGGATGGGTAGTGTTAGAACTCCCTTAGCCAGCATGTCATTGACCACGGATTGCAGTAAGTCGGCAGCAATAACAAATAAAAGGGGGGATAATGGATCCCCCTGTCTGACCCCACATTTACATTGAAACTGCTTTCCAGGTACCCCATTAAGCAAAACAGATGAGGATCCGGAGGAGAGAATCTCTTTAATCCAAGAAATCCATTTGGCATCAAAACCTTTGTGCTGGAGAACTTGTAAGATGAGCTCATGTTCCACTGTGTCAAAAGCTTTAGCAAAATCCAATTTCAGAATTATAATTGGCCTTTTTGATTGGTTGCATTGATGTATATATTCAAAAGCCCAAGCGAGACAATCCTGGATGGCTCTGTTCTTTAGAAATCCATATTGATTCTTATGGATGCATTGCAGAATGACTTTCTGAAGCCTATTGGCTAAGAGCTTAGTGAGAAACTTGAGGCATGTGTTAGTGAGAGAGATGGGTCTAAAATCCTCAGGTCCCTCGGGAGATAGCATCTTTGGAATTAAGGTAATAAGGGATCCATTAATATTTTCCAAAGAAAGCCTTCCATCATAAAAACCCTGAATGAGAGCCAGGAAATCCTTCTCAATGATGGGCCAACACTTATTAACAAAAAGACCATTAAAACCATCCGGCCCAGGAGCTCGATCAGTCGGCAACTCCTTAAGGACAGTGTTGATTTCCTCAGTAGAAAACGGTTCGGACAGAATGCTAAGGCCGCCAACAGGTTGCATAAGAGCTAGTAAATTAAAGCCCATAGTAGTACCTTGGGCCTGGCCCATTCTGCTTTTAAAAGAAGACCAGAGTATTCCCGCCATTTGAGAATGATCAAAAACTGGGTCCGCTCCTGCAACCGAGAGGCTGGCAATCGTGTTCCTGCGAAGGCGTTCTGAAGCCATTGCATGAAAGAACTTAGAGTTCTCCTCTCCCACCT
This sequence comes from Triticum urartu, assembly GCF_003073215.2. NCBI lineage: Eukaryota > Viridiplantae > Streptophyta > Magnoliopsida > Poales > Poaceae > Triticum > Triticum urartu. The sequence continues at coordinate 574,349,332 of NC_053025.1, read as the reverse complement.
TAATATAACGGATTGTACACCTCTGCTTCCAATAAATGTAATGAATGCGAAGCAGATTCTCATGGTGCAATTTCACGATCTTCCGAAAGTTAAATTCAGGTGTGGTGAGGGGCCGTAATTCTTCGAGGTTATCAAAGAAAAGAATTACACGAGAGCAGTCCATTGTCAGTTGCTTTAGGGCCGACAGGTTTTTGCTCCAAGCCTTTAGGGCAGAACGCAGGCGCTTAAACTTGGTTGTCAGGACGGCAGAGGGGGATAGATCAGCAAACACTGGCTGGTTCCACGAAAGCGTGACACAGTCCATAAACCCTGGCATATCCACCCAATAATTCTCAAACCTGAAGACCCTGGATTTAGGTATATTGGTGTCAATTGAAACCACGCAGGGGACATGATCAGATGATGTTTTTGCCAGGGGTAGAACAACAGTGTTTGGGTAGATAGAAATCCAGTCAGAGGTGGTAAAAAACCAATCAAGCTGTTCGAGCAATGGCTGTTCCTGCATATTGGACCAAGTAAAACTCCGGCCCTTTAGAGGCAATTCTAGCAGACCCAAGTGGCCAATAATCTCATTAAAGAGGAAGATGTCATTAACATCACCTCTTGGCCTGTTCCTATTCTCAAAGGAACGAATGAAGTTGAAATCCCCCAGAAGCAACCAGTTCTCGTCAGTGGGGATATTAAGATGATAGAGCCAACTAACAAAATTATCCCTTGGGGGGCCATCACAAGGCCCATAAAACGGACACTAGGGTCCATTTCTCAGAATTATGAACTGACTAAAAAGAGACTACAATGCCGAAGTTCTGAATTTGAACAAGCGTCCCTTCGAAGATGGACGAGTTCCAAACCACAAGGATGCCACCAGAAGCACCAATGGCCGGGGCAAACACAAAAGTATCAAAACGCCGAGGGCAGAAAGATCTAATTTTCCGAATATCAAAATCAGCACACTTTGTTTCTTGCAAGCAAACTATGGAGCATTGGCTCTCTTCAATCTTTGCTCTCACATCCCGCTGACGAGCCTCTGAATTCAGGCCACGGACATTCCAACAAAGCACACACCAATTACGATAAGTTGTACTATCCATAAAGAGCTCGCAACGATAAGATAAGTACTGTCAGGCATAACCTAGCAGTTTCACAGACCACAGGCGCACAATCCAAAAGCGCATACAGTGCAACAAGTTCAGATAAAGTATAACAGAAACAAAGCCCATGCCAGGCAAGACCCCCCTGGTGCCAATATGGAGACCTAGGTTTACTCATCATCGGACACCGGGGCAGAAGAGGAGTTCTTAGGAGGAGCCATAAGCTTCTCCATAGTCAGATGTTCCGCTGAAATACCCAGACGAGCGCCGACTGCCTGCAGATCAGCGATGGGTGTTGGTGGAGGTACCGCCTGTGCTGCGTCTTCATGGACATCTGAGTCCTCCACTGATGGCTTGGTCTTCTTGGCCCTCGGGCGGCGCAATGCAGAGGATTTTGCAGGGATGGCTGAACTTGGTTTGTAACCAGAAGCCTTAGCAGCGCTGCGCGTCATGCGCCTGACAGAAAAGTCCGGAATTGGAGCAACAGTCACGAGCGACTGACGACCTCGTCTGGCCTCACGGCTACGCTTGCCAAGTACTGGAGTAAGAACGGACGTGAACTGGAAGTCATCATCTTTTTGTGGCACATCATCACTGGTATGCTGCACAGGATCAGCCTGCTCATGGGAAGAGACAGGATCAATCTCCTCAATAACCACAGACGAGCGAGGCGCGGGAGGATTGCAATGCGTCATCAAAAGCTCAAAAGAAGAAGCATAATGCTCAGGAAAAACACAGGTGTTGAGTTGAGACTGCCATTGTTGATGTGCTGATAATGAAAAAGGCACTTTCTTGATGAAAAATTCAGGCAGCAGTGAACGAAAAGACCTCTCCCAGATAAGTTGCGGAGGAAGTACAGGACCATAAACCACGCGAACAAGTCCCAGTTGAATTGGATCAAGAGGAACCACTGGGTGCTGTGGCACAACATGATGGACAGGCTGCTGAACCTCCTCTAAATCCATCTCATTATCAGAGTCCAAGGAGGGGTTGAGGACCATGGAATTCTGCTCCTGAATTATATCCTGCTGCTGACCGGGATCACCCCCATGCTGTTGCTGGGGCTGCTGAGCCTGCTCTTCCCAAGGGCCCCATCCAACATCATTGGTGTTGTTAGCTTCATTGACATTACCCCAGCCATCCACATTGTTACCCTGGTTTGGATGATGATGAGGAGGAACGGCATTCCAACCAAGGGCAGGGTACGGTGGCATTGCCCAGAAGGGCTGCGGTGGATTGACGCCTGGCATAGGGTGTGGGTTGCCGTCAAGGGGCATTGGGTCTTCGTCGGCAGGTATCATAGCATCCGCAAATTCTCCAGTTAAGATGAAACAAGCTGCCGTCCAAGATACAACGGCGCCACCCCAGTTTGAAAAGTCCTGAAAAACTACAGAACGAGGCACTAATGCATTGTCAGGAAAAGAAGCTCTGACCAGGGATCGAACTAGACGTCGATCCGTCTGGTTCCAGTAGTGAAACTGGCCAAAAGTGCCAACAACCTCGGCCAAGCAATGCGTGTTGCGATAATCAAGAGGCACTCCAATAAACATGAGCCAGCCTGTTCTATGACCATGAATAGCTCTGAAACCCTCCCCTTGGTCGTGTGGGAGAAACCTGAGAAAAAACTCCTCTCCATCTTCATCCACACCAAGGGGAAAAGGAGGGTGCTGAGTAAACGAACCCCTCACAACAGGGTCCTCCATATCAAAAAGCCCGACTCCTTGGAACCAAGTCTGAGCAGATAACACCGGAATATGCTGAGTGTGTGTAAGAAAATCAAGAACCTGCTGTCGACGGATAGCAACCAGGTGTGCTTCTGGTATTGGTTCGACGATTGCGACCATGTACCTCTCGTGGTTGCGGGGGGGCTTGATGGCAGGCGTGTAGAAGGTCCTCGGGAGCCGATCTTCGCCGCCGTCAACAACATCATATCCAGCCGGAACAAAGCGATGCGGGTCAATCGCATAGACCGCCATTGGCGAGGATGACGATGCAACTGAGGGCACGGCGGATGCAGGGACGTCCGGCGGAGATTGTGAGCTCGGCGGCGCTGGGTGGGAGACGGCCGATTGGGGTTTTTCGGGAGGTGAAGGCGTCGGTTTTGGTGAAACCGAAGAGGCGAGAGAGTTTCCCTGCTTGGCGCGGGCTCCAAAGCCTTTGGATGGGACTTTGGGCACCCAGAGAGGAGAATCGGGTGGTTGGCCGGTGCAGTCCCGCTTAATGTGACCAGACCGGAAACAATTCCTACACCGAATCCTATTAGTATAGGTCTCTGTCTGGTGGCCCATACCCAAGCATTTCTGACAGTCCCAAAACGCAGCAGCCATATTTTCAATCATCTCGTCAAAGCTCTGTAAATCCCTGACAACATCCTGCGGCGATGGGGGAGATAGTTCGAAAACTGTGGAGTCACCTTGGGCCAAACTATCCTCTTCATCATCAGAAATTTCAATGGGCTGAGAGGAGGAGTATGTGGGCTGAGATGTAGGCCCAGAGCCTGCCAGAGGTGGAGAATCCGGAATGTCCACAAAGTCCGGTCCAATAAACTTCAAATCAGCAGGAGATCCGGAGCTGCCGCCAACAGCCAGCGGAGAGTCCGGAGAAGGTTGAAACGAGCCAAAAAGGATCGCCGGAGGAGGCGAGCTAACTGCGGCCATGACCGGAGATGAGGGGCCTGATGCTTCTTGGGTTGAAACCTGATAACCAGCCTCACGGACCGTCAATACTTCTGAGGACGTGGGATGATAACTATAACCCTTACGAGTAGGATATTTGAGAAACGTAGCAAAACGTAGCGATTTCTTTGTGTGACCAGAGGTAGATCGGTCACGCATTGAGGATTTGCTAGGAATATGATTCATGGCCTGCATCCCTAATAAAGCCCTAAGTTTTGTTGGACTAACTAAGGTCCATTCCTGCTGGCATTCAGTCTGCCACAGACGGAATTCTTTCTCCCAATCTGGACCACCATGGCCCCAGAGATGAAAATAGCACTTGAAAAGGTCGCAGACAAAGCTACACTGGTGCAGAATGAAAAACCCAACTTGCTTGCAGGAGACCGTGAAAGAAAAAACCCGATCATTAAGGTACGATACCTTGAGATAGGAGCAATAACCACCAATTGCAGATTCAAGGGCGAGGCCAACATTATCCTCATCTAGACGAAAAGAGTGCCTGGCAAAAGAGACCACCATCGTGAAGTGCCCCGAGTCCGAGGTCGGATGCACAGATCGGTTGAAAGTGCACTGGATCTCAGCCGCCAAGGCCATCCCCGGGTTAAAGTTCAAACCCAATGAGATGGAGGCATGCACCACCATGGAGATGACAACCAACGAGGAGAGCGACGTGCGCCGGAGAGAATGGTGCGATCAGAGGTGAAAACCCACAGTCAGATGGGCTGATCGCCGGTGGGGTGGGTGACTAGGGTTGAGGTGGCGGCGGGGTGGAGGTGGGAGCCATCGTTCGTAGTGGAGTGTTGTAACACCCCGGATGTAACTTTCCCAATTTGTACTCCAACTCTTGCCGTCTCCGGCGTTGAGTTATATTTATTTCCTCGGGTTCGGGTTTTGTCTCCGTATGTTGTTGTCGTTGTCATGCATCTCATATCATGTCATCATGTGCACTGCATTTGCATACGTGTTCGTCTCTTGCATTCAAGCATTTTCCCCGTTGTCCGTTTTGCATTCCGGCGCTTCGTTCTCCTCCGGTGGTCATTTCTAACTTTCTTTCGTGTGTGGGGTTTAAACATTTCCGGATTGGACCGAGACTTGCCAAGTGGCCTTGGTTTACTATCGGTAGACCGCCTGTCAAGTTTCGTATCATTTGGACTTCGTTTGATACTCCAACGGTTAACCGAGGGACCGAAAAGGCCTCGTGTGTGTTGCAGCCCAACACCCCTCCAATTTGGCCCAAAACCCACCAAACTCTGCTCCATCATCTAGAGCGTTCGATCACGATCGCGTGGCCGAAAACCGCACCTCATTTGGACTCTCCTAGCTCCCTCTATGCCTATTTAAACACCCCCCGATTTTCGGATCTCCTCCTACCTCCGAAACCCTAATTTTTCCACCGCGCGCCGCCGGACATTGTCCGCCCGGGGCGGACACACCTCCGCGAGCCGCCGCCTCCTGCCACGTGGCACCCGCCACCTCACCGCCACCGCGGCCCGAGGAGCCCGGAGCCGGCCCCCGCGGCTCGAGCCGCCGCGCCGCCACCTCCCTCTCCTCCGAGCCAAGCCGCCTCCGCGTGCCGCCGCCGCCGCCTCCGCGCGTCGCCGCCGCCACCGCGCCGCGCCGCCGCGCTCCGGCCGCCGCCCCGTCCATCTCCAACTCCGGCCACCTCGACCTCTCCGGCGACCCCGAGCACTGTTCCGGCGAAGATCCGGCCGTCCTCGTAATCCGTGCAAACCCTAGATCTCGGAGGCATTTTTTCTCTAAGTCCCAGAAATTCCGATCCAAGTGCTCATGTTCGTAGCTCCGTAACTTCGCATCCGTAGCTCCGATTCATGCATATAGCATATCAAAATGTTCATCTCTGAGAGTACATCATTTCATCCCATTGCATCATTTTCATTTGAGTTCATCTTGATGCCTGAAATGCTGTTAGAAGAGGGCTACTTGAGATAATTGCCAGATCTGCTACTCCATTTAGGATTTTGTCATTTTTGCCATGATTAATGCGTGCATGATATGCCCTGATGCTCTACATGTGTTTTGTTAAGGGTTTTGTCATCTTTCCAGAGGTGCAACCCATGTATTTTTGTGATGTGTGTGGTGACTAGTGCAAGCTTGCAAAGTGGTGCACTTGCTAATTCTGTTTTCAGTGACTTAGTAATTTCACTAAGTCCTGGACCTGTTTATCTCATGATGCCATATGTTCATGTTGTTTCCTAATGATCCGTGCCTCTTTTGAGGATGATCAGTAAGGATGTTTTGTTAACCTTGTAGTGCTCTATCGATCCATGTCTTTGGTTGCAATTATGGAGCAACCTAGCTTGAGTCAATCGAGCTCTACTTTTGCTACTTTATGAATCTGGGTAGATTGTCAACTTGTTTCCAATTTTGCCGATGATGTTGTAGTTGATCTGTGCATGCTATGTTATTGTTCTAGCCATGTCTAGATTGCATTTTGTGCCTTATTGATGGGTGTGTGCTTGTCTTTCCATGACTTGCACCATAGTGAATGCATCGAGCTCGTAAACATGCCTACTTGAGTTATATTTCAGCTTGTGCCAGTTTTCACTAAGTCTGAAAACTGATTATGTTTTTGCTATGTTCACATGCTTGCAATGGTATTTTCTGATCCCTTTTGGCTCAAGGTCACTAAGGGACTTTTGTTAATCTCTTTGAGTAGCTCCATGCCATGCTTTACTTTGCCATGTTTAGGTCCTGTAGCATGTAGTTTTGTTGCTCCGAAGAGTGCAACCTGATCTGAAATTCCATACAAGTGTTAATTTCACTAAGTCTGAGATCTGTTTGTCATATGCATTTTTGCCATGCTTGTTTGAACCTGTTAATGGATGAATTGGCCGTAGCTCAGTGCTAGAATTTTGTTAAGCATCTTGTGTGCCCTGCCATGTATTTTGTTGTCATGTTTGGGTGCTGTAGCATGTTCATTTCATTGCATTTAGATGCCTACTTGCTGTAAATCGCAAACCGGTGCCATATTTGAATCGCTTGCCATTTCCAATCCGTAACTCCGATTCCGGCGTTCTTTATATCGTTTTCAAGCGATTTCATCTCATCTTTCCAGTGGCACACTTGGTTTTCAAAGTTGAGGCCAGGTTCATGCATTTCCTGTCATATCTTGCATTTTGCATCCCGCATCGCATCCCGCATAGCATATCATCATTGCATCATATTGCTTGGTCTTGCACGTGGTTGATTGTATCCTTGTTGCTTGTTTGTCTTGTTTGGGTAGAGCCGGGAGACGAGTTCGCTAACGAGGAGCCCGTTGAGTTTGCTTTTGAGGATCCAGTCAACTCTGACAACTGTGCAGGCAAGATGATCATACCCTCGAAATCACTACTATGTTTGCTATGCTAGTTTGCTCGCTCTTTTACTATGCCAATGCTACGATGCCTACCACTTGCTTTCAAGCCTCCCATATTGCCATGTCAAACCTCTAACCCACCATTGTCCTAGCAAACCGTTGATTGGCTATGTTACCGCTTTGCTCAGCCCCTCTTATAGCGTTACTAGTTGCAGGTGAAGATCGGAGGCCGTTCCTTATTGGAATATTTATTTTCTTGTTGGGATATCATCATATTATCTTGTTATCTTAATGCATCTATATACTTGGTAAAGGGTGGAAGGCTCGGCCTCTCGCCTAGTGTTTTGTTCCACTCTTGCCGCCCTAGTTTCCGTCATATCGGTGTTATGTTCCCGGATTTTGTGTTCCTTACGCGGTTGGGTTATAATGGGAACCCCTTGATAGTTCACCTTGATTAAAGCTTTTCCAGCAATGCCCAACCTTGGTCTTACCATTTGCCACCTAGCCTCTTTTTCCCTTGGGTTTCCGGAGCCCGCGGGTCATCTTATTTTAACGCCCCCCGGGCCAGTGCTCCTCTGACTGTTGGTCCAAACTAGAGTCCTATGTAGCGCCCCCTCGGGGAAACTCGAGGTTTGGTTTTAGTTGTATGGAGCGCTCATCTGAGTGTGCCCTGAGAAAGAGATATGTGCAGCTCCTATCGGGATTTGTCGGCACATTCGGGCGGTGTTGCTGGTCTTGTTTTAACTTGTCGAAGTGTCTTGAGTTACCGAGATACCGAGTCTGATCGGAACGTCTTGGGAGGAGGTCTATTCCTTCGTTGACCATGAGAGCTTGTCATGGGCTAAGTTGGGACTCCCCTGCAGGGATTGAACTTTCGAAAGCCGTGCCCGTGGTTATGGGCAGATGGGAATTTGTTAATGTCCGGTTGTAGATAACTTGAACCTTAATTAAAATGAATCAACTGAGTGTGTACCGTGATGGCCTCTTCTCGGGGGAGTCCGGGAAATGGACACGGTGTTGGAGTAATGTTTGCGCAGGTTGCTCTCTAGTTTCTCGCTCGTGCTTTGCCTTCTCTTCTCGCTCTCTTTTGTGAATAAGTTAGCCACCATACTTGCTAGTCGCTTGCTGCAGCTCCACTCATATTTTACCTTGCCTTACCTATAACTTAAATAGTCTTGATCGCGAGGGTGCGAGATTGCTGAGTCCCTGTGGCTCACAGATTACTATTACACCAGATGCAGGGCCTGATGATTCCGCTCCAGGAGACGCGTATGAGCTCAAGTGGGAGTTCGACGAAGACTCTCAACGTTACTATGTTTCCTTTCCCGATGATCAGTAGTGGTGCCCAGTTGGGGGTGATTGGGACCGTGTCGCATGTTGGGTTATCTTTTATTTTGGCGCCGTAGTCGGGCCATGAGTGTTTGGTTGATGTAATGTTATTTATGTACTTGATTGACGTGGCGAGTGTAAGCCAACTATTGTTATCTCCCCCTTATTATTTATATTACATGGGATGTTGTGAAGATTGCCTAACTTGCGACATATGCCTTCAATGCGATTATGCCTCTAAGTCGTGCCTCGACACGTGGGAGATATAGTCGCATTGAGGGTGTTACAATGACGATCTCCTCATAGCAAGAACGGGCTGGAGACCGTTCAAAGCTTCGATCCCCAGCGGAGTCGCCAAAAAGTGTGTTCGCACACGAACACGTCACCGTGTACCTCCAACGCCGAGGGTGATGCACCGCAGCTCGCGTCGAAGGAGACCCGTCCGGAAGCGCGGTACGCAAGACAATCCGGTGGGTGCTTTTGAGGACCCGAAACCCCACACGCCCGGGAGGGACCCCGTCAGGGCGCGCAGCGGCTATGGGCTGCCCTAGGTCGACCTGATCGCCTCTAGGGCCTCGAGGTTCGCCGCCCTGCAAAGAAGAAGAACAGACGAAGAACGAGGAAGAAGAAGAACTAGGGTTAAGGAGAAAAGATAAAAGATAAAAAGTGGTAGATGAATTGATCGATTGTGTGTTGTTCAATCGGCCATCACCCCTTGAGTATATAAGAGGCGGCTGGACTTTCCATGCACGGAAAAGGCTTCAATTCACGTCCAAAACCCTAGTCCAATTCGGATTTGTTTGGTCCGAACTTTCCAAAACTGTTCGGTAAAATCTGTCTGCACGTTGGGGCCATGTTCGGGGTAGTAAACGATCTCGGATGGAAACGAGCCCAAAAGCAATCTTGACTGTTTCGACGAGACGAACAACTTTGATGTTGAACGTTTTTTGATCTGAGGCTATCTTGAGGGGGTTTTCGGCTGTTTTCCGAAGTCTGCAGTAGCCAAATTCAAAACCCGTACTAACATACCTGGAGTGTCCGGTCATCCACAGAGAAAATCAAAACCCGGATGGTTGTCCCCGGAGTGTCCGGCCATCCAGTGCAGCAGCGCCTTGTACTGGCTGTAACTTTTGCATACGACCTCGGATTAAGACGATTTTTACATCAAAATCATCTGTTTCGACGAGACGCACAACTTTCATGTTGAAACTTTTTCCATTTGGAGTCATCTTAATTGGGTGTCAAGTCATTCTTTAATCTGGTGTCACCATGAGCATCTCTTAACTTGTCATAACTTTTGCATCCGGACTCCGTTTTAGACCACTTTCATATCCATCTTGATCTTCTCAAAGAAAGCCATATCATGGTGACTTCCAATCATAAGTTTGAATTAATCTTGACATAGATTAAAGCAACTTTTACGATTGTGCCACTTTTGAGCGTCAACAAGATCATGGTGCTACTTTGAAGCACAAGTGTGGAAAAATGATAGTAACATTGCCCTTCTCTCTTTTTCCTTTTTTCTCTTTTCCCTTTTTGGGCCTTCTCCTTCTCTCTCTCTCTTTAATTTCCTCACATGGGACAATGCTCTAATAATGAAGATCATCACACTTTTATTTACTTACAGCTCAAAAATTACAAGTCGATACTAGAACAAAATATGACTATATGAATGCCTCCGATGGTATACCAGGATGTGCAATGACTCAAGAGCGACATGTATAAAAGTAGATTTGCCACAAATACGATGTCAACTACACGATCATGCAAAGCAATATGACAATGATGAAGCGTGTCATAATGAACAGAACGGTGGAGAGTTGCATGGCAATATATCTCGGAATGGCTATGGAAATGCCATAATAGGTAGGTATGGTGGCTGTTTTGAGGAAGGTATATGGTGGTGTATGGTACCGGCGAAAGTTGTGCGGCACTAGAGAGGCTAGCAATGGTGGAAGGGTGAGAGTGCGTATAATCCATGGACTCAACATTAGTCATAAAGAACTCACATACTTATTGCAAAAATCTATTAGTCATCGAAACAAAGTACTGCGTGCATGCTCCTAGGGGGATAGGTTGGTAGGAAAATACCATCGCTTGTCTCCGACCGCCACTCATAAGGAAGACAGTCAAAAAATACCTCATGCTCCAACTTCGTTTCACAACGGTTCACCATACGTGCATGCTACGGGACTCACAAACCTTAACACAAGTATTTCTCAAATTCACAATTACTCACTAGCATGGCTCTAATATCACCATCTCTATATCTCAAAACAATCATAAAGAATCAAACTTCTCATAGTATTCAATGCACTTTATATGAAAGTTTTTATTATATCCCTCTTGGATGCCTATGATATTAGGACTAAATTTATAACCAAAGAAAATTACCATGTTGTTTAAAGACTCTCAAAATAATATAAGTGAAGCATGAGAGTTCAACAATTTCTATAAAATAAAACCACCACCGTGCTCTAAAAAGATATAAGTGAAGCACTAGAGCAAAATTGCCTAGCTCAAAAGATATAAGTGAAACACATAGAGTATTCTAATAAATCACGATTCATGCGTGTCCCTCTCAAAAGGTGTGTATAACAAGGATGATTGTGGAAAACTAAAAACAAAGACTCAAATCATACAAGATGCTACAAGCAAAACACATATCATGTGGTGAATAAAAATATAGTCTCAAGTAAAGTTACCGATAGACGAAGACGAAAGAAGGGATGCCTTCCGGGGCATCCCCAAGCTTAGGCTCTTGGTTATCCTTGAATATTACCTTGGGGTGCCTTGGCCATCCTCAAGCTTAGGCTCTTGCCACTCCCTATTCCATAGTCCATCAAATCCTTACTCAAAACTTGAAAACTTCACAACACAAAACTCAACAGAAAAACTCATAAGCTCCGTTAGTATAAGAAAATAAATCACCACTTTTGTTACTGTGGTGAACTCATTCTTTATTTATATTGGTGTAATATCTACTATATTCCAACTTTTCCAGGGTTCATACCCCCTGATACTACTCATAGAGTCATCAAAATAAGCAAACAACACATAGAAAACAGAATATGTCAAAAATAGGACAGTTTGTAGTAATCTGTAACACTCGAATACTCACCTCAGACCTTCGGGTCCATAGTTATTAGCTAGATGGCTTCTTATCTCTCTTTGGATCTCAATACAATGTTCTCCTCGATCTTCTTGGAGATCTATTTGATGTAACTCTTTTTGCGGTGTGTTTGTCGAGATCCAATGAATTGTGGGTTTATGATCAAGTTTATCTATGAACAATATTTGATTCTTCTCTGAAATCTTTTATGTATGATTGGTTATCTTTGCAAGTCTCTTTGAATTATCATTTTGGTTTGGCCTACTAGATTGATCTTTCTTGCAATGGGAGAAGTGCCTAGCTTTGGGTTCAATCTTGCGGTGTCCTTTCCGAGTGACAGCAGGGGCAGCAAGGTACGCATTGTATTGTTGCCATCGAGGATAAAAAGATGGGGTTTATATCATATTGCTTGAGTTTATCCCTCTACATCATGTCATCTTGCCTAATGCATTACTCTGTTCTTATGAACTTAATACTCTAGATGCATGCTGGATAGTGGTCGATGTGTGGAGTAATAGTAGTGGATGCAGAATCGTTTCGGTCTACTTGTCACGGACGTGATGCCTATATACATGATCATGCCTAGATATTCTCATAATTATTCACTTTTCTATCAATTGCTCGACAGTAATTTGTTTACCCACCGTAATACTTATGCTATCTTGAGAGAAGCCACTAGTGAAAGCTATGGCCCCCGGTGTAACACCCCATATGTATCTTGCCATATTTGTATTCCAACTCTTGCCATTTCCGGCACTAAGTTATGATATTTCCTCGTTGTCGGGTTTTTGTCTTCGTGTTGTTTTGTCCTTGTCATGCATCGCATATCATGTCATCATGTGCATCACATTTGCATACATGTTCGTCTCATGCATCCGAGCATTTTCCCCGTTGTCCGTTTTGCATTCCGGCGCTCCTATGTCCTCCGGTGTCCCTTTCAACCTCTTTTCATGTGCGGGTGTTAAACGTTTTCGGATTGGACCGAGACTTGCCAAGCGGCCTTGGTTTACTACCGTAGACCGCCTGTCAAGTTTCGTGCCATTTGGACTTCGTTTGATACTCCAACGGTTAACCAAGGAACCAAGAAGGCCTCGTATGTGTTGCAGCCCAACACCTCTCCAAAGTGGCCCAAAACCCACCTAACCCCCCCATCATCTCGGTCGTTCGATCACGATCGCGTGGCTGCAAACCGTGCTCAATTTGGAGCCTCCTAGCTCCCTCTACCTATAAAAAGGCATCTCCTCCCCGAAAATTCGGATCCCTAACCCTAGCCCCGCTCCCTCTCCGCCATCGGACGAAAACCCCGCCGACGGACATGTCCGCCGCCACCGCGCGCCCACTCCTGCGCTGACACGTGGCGCACCGCCACCCGCCGCCGCGCCGGCCCGCTCGGCCCGCGGGAGGCCCTCCCTAGCCCGCGCGCGTCCCCGCCGCCTTCGCGCGCCCGCCGCCGCCTACCTCCTCGCCCGCGCCTCCTCCTCTCCGTCTGACGCCGCCCGGCGCCTCCGCCGCCATCGCCGGCCGCCGCTGCATCGCCTCGCCGCCGGCCGCCCTCGCGCCGGAGCCTCCGTCCTCGCCGCCCCTCGGGTTCCGCTCCGGCCACCGCCTCCTCCTCCGCGCCGGCGAGCAGCTTCTCCAACTCCGGCGCCAAATCCGGCAGACCTCGGAGTCCATGCCGATCTAGATCTGAAAAACTCGAGGGTTGACCTAACTTTTGCCCTAGTCCCAGTAATTTTTAGCTTTTTCATCGCATCATAACTCTGCATCCGTGGCTCCGTTTCTGGCATGTAGCATATCAAATTGTTCGTCTCGACGTGTACTTCATTTCATCCCATTGCACCATGTTCATTTGAGTTCATCTTGATTCCCTAAATGCTATTGCAAGAGTGCTATGCAATGTTAGTTTCAGATTCTTAGCAGAGTTTGGCCATTTGTCATTTTTGCCATGATTGTTGAGTGCCTCCTATGAACTTGAGCCCTATATGTGTTTTGAAGCATGCCATGCCATCTTTACAGGGGTGTATGCCATGTATTTTTGCGATCTCTGTGGTGACTAGCACAAGCATGCAAAGTAGCTCTCGTAATGTTGCTGATTTCAGGGACTTAGAAATCTTCTAAGTCATTTTCCTGATTATATTTTTATGCCATCTATTCATGTTGCTATAGAGTGATCCATGCCTCTTTTGAGCATGTTCAGTAAGGGTGATTTTGGGATATTGTTGTGCTCTTCCCATCAATGTATTTGTTTGCAATTATGGAGCACCCTAGCTTGACTCAATCGAGCTCTACTTTTGCTATAAAATGTTCCTGGCAGAATGTTTACGTGTTAAGCATTTTTGTCGAGGTTGTTGTAGTTGATCCATGCATGCTATGAGGTTGTTCTTGCCATGTTTATGCCATGTCTACTTGCTGGGTGTATGCTTAGCTTGTCATGCAATGCCTTGTGGTGAGTGCATCGAGCTCATAAACATGCCTACTTGATATCTGTTTTGCCATGTTCCAATTTTCTACTAAGTCTGAATCTGTTAACGAAAGTTGCTATGTTCACATGGTTGCCATTGTATTTTCTGATCCCTTTTGGCTTATGGTCAGGAAGGGACTTTTGTTGTATGCTTTGAGTAGCTTCATGCCATGCCTTGCTTTGCCATGATATGTTCTTGTAGCATGTTGTTATCTTGCTCTAAACATTGCTTCCTGATGTTAAATTCCTGATATGTTGTTATTTTCACTAAGTCTGTAACCTGATATCTTTTGCACTTTCACCATGCTTGTTTGAACCTGCTATTGAGTGAATTAGCCGTAGCTCAGCGTTCATCTTTTGTCAAGCATCTTGAGTGGATCCCTGCCATGTGCTTTTTTGTTATGTTGGAGTGCAGTAGCTTGTTGTTCTTGATGCATTTAGATAGCCTCGTGCTGTTAATCGCAGTTCGGTGCCATATTTGTTTTTCTTGTCATTTGCAAACCGTGCATCCGATTCTGGTGATCTTTATATCGATTTCGACCGAAATCAACTCATCTTTCCAGTGGCACTCTTGGTTTTCCATGTTGAGGTCAGGTTCAATCTTTCCTTTCCAGGACATGCATATGCATCGCATATCACATCCCGTATATCATGCCATGTTTTGCATCATGTTGCTTGAGCATTGCACCGTGGTTGATTGTGTCTCCCTTTTCTTGTGTTCTTGCTTTGCGTAGAGCCAGGAGACGATTACGTGATCGAGGAACCCGTTGAGTACGCTTACGAGGATCAAGCTAACGTTAACTCGGAGAACTTTGCAGGCAAGATGACCGTACCCTCGAAATCACTTCTATCTTTGCTTGCTAGATGCTCGCTCTATTGCTATGCCTATGCTACGATACCTACCACTTGCTTATCATGCCTCCCATATTTCCATGTCAAACCTCTAACCCACCTTGTCCTAGCAAACCGTTGTTTGGCTATGTTACCACTCTACTCAGCCCCTCTTATAGCGTTGCTAGTTGCAGGTGAAGATTGGAGTTTGTTCCTTGTTGGAACATGTTTATTGTTGGGATACCATTATTATATCTTGTCTACTTCAATGCATCTATATACTTGGTAAAGGGTGGAAGGCTCGGCCTTATGCCTGGTGTTTTTTTCCACTCTTGCCGCCCTAGTTTCCGTCATACCGGTGTTATGTTCCTTGATTTTGCGTTCCTTACACGGTTGGGTTATAATGGGAACCCCTTGACAGTTCGCCTTGAATAAAAATCCTCCAGCAATGCCCAACATTGGTTTTACCATTTGCCACCTAGCCTCTTTTCCCTTGGGTTCCGCGGACTCAAGGGTCATCTTTATTTTAAACCCCCGAGCCAGTGCTCCTCTGAGTGTTGGTCCAACCTGTCAGCTGCCGGTGGCCACCAGGGGCAACTCTGGGCTAGCCTACCGGAACCTTGGACAATCCGGTGTGCCCTGAGAACGAGATATGTGCAGCTCCTATCGGGATTTGTCAGCACATTCGGGTGGCTTTGCTGGTTTACTTTTACCTTTGTCGAGATGTCTTGTAACCGGGATTCCGAGTTTGATCGGGTTGTCTTGGAAGAAGGAATATCCTTCGTTGACCGTGAGAGCTTATGATGGGCTAAGTTGGGACACCCCTTCAGGGATTTGAACTTTCGAAAGCCATGCCTGTGGTTATGGGCAGATGCGAATTTGTTAACGTCCGGTTGTAGATAACCTGAAACTTAACTTAATTAAAATGAATCAACAGAGTGTGTGGCCGTGATGGTCTCTTTTCGACGGAATCCGGGAAGAGAACACGGTCTCGAGTTATGCTTGAACGTAGGTTGTTCCAGGATCACTTCTTTATCATAGTTTCTCGACCTTGCCTTGCCTTCTCTTCTCGCTCTCTTTCGCGTATGTTAGCCACGATATATGCTAGTGCTTCTGCAGCTCCACCTCATACCTTTTCACCTACCTATAAGCTTAAATAGTCTTGATCACGAGGGTGTGAGATTGCTGAGCCCCCGTGACTCACAGATTACTTCCAAAACCAGATGCAAGGACCGATGATACCGCTCCAGGAGATTCGACTGAGCTCAAGTGGGAGTTCGATGAGGACTCAGGACGATACTACGTTTCCTTTCCAGACGATCAGTAGTGGAGCCCAGTTGGGTCTATTAGGAACTTTATGCATTTGGGGTTGTCTTTATTTTGGTTCCGTAGTCGGACCTTGATTGTATCTGGATGATTGTAATGATATTTATGCTATTGTGTGACGTGACGATTGTAAGCCAACTATGTACCTCTTTTCCTTATTCATTACATGGGTTGTGTGAAGATTACTGAAGGAAATATGCCCTAGAGGCAATAATAAAGTTATTATTTATTTCCTTATATCATGATAAATGTTTATTATTCATGCTAGAATTGTATTAACCGGAAACATAATACATGTGTGAATACATAGACAAACAGTATATCACTAGTATGCCTCTACTTGACTAGCTCATTGATCAGAGATGGTTAAGTTTCCTAACCATAGACAAAGAGTTGTCATTTGATTAATGAGATCACATCATTAGGAGAATGATGTGATTGACTTGACCCATTATGTTAGCTTAGCACACGATCATTTAGTATGTTGCTATTGCTTTCTTCATGACTTATACATGTTCCTATGACTATGAGATTATGCAACTCCCGTTTACCGGAGGAACACTTTGTGTGCCACCAAACATCACAACGTAACTGGGTGATTATAAAGGTGCTCTACAGGTGTCTCCGAAGGTACTTGTTGGGTTGGCGTATTTCGAGATTAGGATTTGTCACTCCGATTGTCGGAGAGGTATCTCTGGGCCCACTCGGTAATGCACATCACTATAAGCCTTGCAAGCATTGCAACTAATGAGTTAGTTGCGGGATGATGTATTATGGACGAGTAAAGAGACTTGCCGGTAATGAGATTGAACTAGGTATTGAGATACCGATGATCGAATCTCGGGCAAGTAACATACCGATGACAAGGGAACAACATATGTTGTTATGTGGTTTGACCGATAAAGATCTTCGTAGAATATGTAGGAGCCAATATGAGCATCCAGGTTCCCCTATTGGTTATTGACAGGAGACGTGTCTCGGTCATGTCTACATAGTTCTCGAACCCGTAGGGTCCGCACGCTTAAAGTTCGATGACGGTTATATTATGAGTTTATGTATTTTGATGTACCAAAGGAGTTCGGAGTCCCGGATGATATCGGGGACATGACGAGGAGTCTCGAAATGGTCGAGACATAAAGATCGATATATTGAACGACTATATTCGGATATCAGAAAGGTTCCGAGTGATTCCGGTATTTTCGGGAGTACCGAGGAGTTACGGGAATCCGTATTGAGGGCCATACGGGAAAGGAGAGAAAGGCCTCAAAGGGTGGCCGCACCCCTCCCGATGGGCTGATCCAAATTGGACTAGGGAGGGGGGGGCCCTTCCTTATTTCTCCTTTTCCCTTCCCTTTCCTTCTCTCCTACTCCTACTACTTGGAAGCGATCCTAGTTCTACTAGGAAAGGGGGAATCCTACTCCCGGTGGGAGTAGGACTCCCCTAGGGCGCGCCATAGAGAGGGCCGGCCCCTCCCCTCCTCCACTCCTTTATATACGTGGCCAGGGGCACCCCATAGACACAACAATTGATCTCTTAATCTCTTAGCCGTGTGCGGTGCCCCCTCCACCATAATCCACCATAATCCAACAATTGATCGGTGAAGCCCTGCGTCCGTAGAACATCATCATCGTCACCATGCCGTCGTGCTGACGAAAATCTCCCCCAACACTTGGCTGGATCGGAGTTCGAGGGAGTTCATCGAGTTGAACATGTGCAGAACTCAGAGGTGCCGTGCGTTCGGTACTTGATCGGTCAGATTGTGAAGACGTACGACTACATCAACCGCGTTGTGCTAACGCTTCCACTTTCGGTCTACGAGGGTACGTGGACAACACTCTCCCCTCTCGTTGCTATGCATCACCATGATCTTGCATGTGTGTAGGAAAATTTTGAAATTACTACGTTCCCCAACAGTGGCATCTGAGCCAAGTTTTATGCGTTGATGTAATATGCACGAGTAGAACACAAGTGAGTTGTGGGCGATATAAGTCATACTTCTTACCAGCATGTCACACTTTGGTTCGGCGGTATTGTTGGATGAAGCGGCCCGGACCGACATTATGCGTACGCTTACGCGAGACTGGTTTTACCGCCATGCTATGCACATAGGTGACTAGCGGGTGTCAGTTTCTCCAACTTTAGTTGAACCGAGTGTGGCTACGCCCAGTCCTTGAAAAGGTTAAAACAGCACTAACTTGACAAACTATCATTGTGGTTTTGATGCGTAGGTAAGAACGGTTCTTGCTCAGCACGTAGCAGCCACGTAAAACTTGCAACAACAAAGTAGAGGACGTCTAACTTGTTTTTGCAGGGCATGTTGTGATGTGATATGGTCAAAACGTGATGAGATATAAGTTGTTGTATGAGATGATCATGTTTTGTAACCGAGTTATCGGCAACTGGCAGGATCCATATGGTTGTCGCTTGATTGTATGCAATGCAATCGCCCTGTAATGCTTTACTTTATCACTAAGCGGTAGCGGTAGTCGTAGAAGCATAAGATTGGCGAGACGACAACGATGCTACAATGGAGATCAAGGTATCGCGCCGGTGACGATGGTGATCATGACGGTGCTTCGGAGATGGAGATCACAAGCACAAGATGATGATGGCCATATCATATCACTTATATTGATTGCATGTGATGTTTATCTTTTATGCATCTTATCTTGCTTTGATTGACGGTAGCATTATAAGATGATCTCTCATTAAATTTCAAGATAAAAGTGTTCTCCCTGAGTATGCACCGTTGCCAAAGTTCGTCGTGCCCAGACACCACGTGATGATCGGGTGTGATAAGCTCTACGTCCATCTACAATGGGTGCAAGCCAGTTTTGCACACGCAGAATACTCAGGTTAAACTTGACGAGCCTAACATATGCAGATATGGCCTCGGAACACTGAGACCGAAAGGTCGAGCGTGAATCATATAGTAGATATGATCAACATAGTGATGTTCACCATTGAAAACTACTCCATTTCACGTGATGATCGGTTATGGTTTAGTTGATTTGGATCACGTGATCACTTAGAAGATTAGAGGGATGTCTTTCTAAGTGGGAGTTCTTAAGTAATATGATTAATTGAACTTAAATTTATCATGAACTTAGTCCTGGTAGTATTAGCATATCTATGGTGTAGATCAATAGCTCGTGTTTAGCTCCCCTATTTTACTTTTGATATGTTCCTAGAGAAAACTAAGTTGAAAGATGTTAGTAGCAATGATGCAGATTGGATCCGTGATCTAAGGTTTATCCTCATTGTTGCACAGAAGAATTATGTCCTTGATGCACCGCTAGGTGACAGACCTATTGCAGGAGCAGACGCGGATGTTACGAACATTTGGCTAGCTCAATATGATGACTACTTGATAGTTTAGTGCACCATGCTTAAACGGCTTAGAATCGGGACTTCAAAGATGTTTTGAACATCATGGACCATATGAGATGTTCCAGGAGTTGAAGTTAATATTTCAAGCAAATACCCGAGTTGAGAGATATGAAGTCTCCAACAAGTTCTATAGCTAAAAGATGGAGGAGAATAGCTCAAGCAGTGAGCATGTGCTCGATTGTCTGGGTACTACAATCGCTTGAATCAAGTGGGAGTTAATCTTCCAGATAAGATAGTGATTGGCAGAGTTCTCTAGTCACTATCACCAAGTTACTAGAACTTCGTGATGAACTATAATATGCAAGGGATAACGGAAACGATTCCCAAGCTCTTTGTGATGCTGAAATCGATGAAGGAAGAAATCAAGAAAAACATCAAGTGTTGATGGTTGACAAGACCATTAGTTTCAAGTAAAGGGCAAAGGGAAGAAGGGGAACTTCAAGTAGAACGGCAAGCGAGTTGCTGCTCAAGTGAAGAAGCCCAAGTCTGGACCTAAGCCTGAGACTAAGTGCTTCTACTGCAAAGGGACTGGTCACTGGAAGCGGAACTGCCCCAAGTATTTGGTGGATAAGAAGGATGGCAAAGTGAACAAAGCTATATTTGATATACATGTTATTGATGTGTACTTTACTAGTGTTTATAGCAACCCCTCGGTATTTGATACTGGTTCAGTTGCTAAGAGTAGTAACTCGAAACGGGAGTTGCAGAATGAACAGAGACTAGTTAAGGGTGAAGTGACGATGTGTATTGGAAGTGGTTCCAAGATTGATATGATCATCATCGCACACTCCCTATACTTTCGGGATTAGTGTTGAACCTAAAATAAATGTTATTTAGTGTTTGCATTGAGCATGAATATGATTGGATCATGTTTATTGCAATACGGTTATTCATGTAAGTTAGAGAATAATTGTTGTTCTGTTTACATGAATAAAACCTTCTATGGTCATACACCCAATGAAAATGGTTTGTTGGATCTCGATCGTGGTGATACACATTTTCATAATATTGAAGCCAAAAGATGCAAAGTTAATAATGATAGTGCAACTTATTTGTGGCACTGCCGTTTAGGTCATATTGGTGTAAAGCGCATGAAGAAACTCCATACTGATGGACTTTTGGAATCACTTGATTATGAATCACTTGATGCTTGCGAACCATGCCTCATGGGCAAGATGACTAAGACTCCGTTCTCCGGAACAATGGAGTGAGCAACTGACTTATTGGAAATAATACATACTGATGTATGCAGTCCGATGAGTGTTAAGGCTCACGACAAGTATTGTTATTTTCTGACCTTCACAGATGATTTGAGCAGATATGGGTATATCTACTTGATGAAACACAAGTCTGAAACATTTGAAAAGTTCAAAGAATTTCAGAGTGAAGTGGAGAATCATCGTAACAAGAAAATAAAGTTTCTACGATATGATCGCAAAGGTGAAATATTTGAGTTACGAGTTTGGCCTTCAGTTAAAACAATGTGAAATAGTTTCACTACTCACGCCACCTGGAACACCATAGTGTAATGGTGTGTCCGAACGTCATAACCGTACTTTATTGGATATAGTGCAATCTATGATGTTTCTTACCGATTTACCACTATAGTTTTGGGGTTGTGCATTAGAGACAGCTGTATTCACGTTAAAAAGGGCACCATCTAAATCCGTTGAGATGACACCGTATGAACTGTGGTTTGGCAAGAAACCAAAGTTGTCATTTCTTAAAGTTTGGGGTTGTGATGCTTATGTGAAAAGTTTCATCCTGATAAGCTCAAACCCAAATCGAAAAAGTGCGTCTTCATAGGATACCCAAAAGTTACTGTTGGGTACACCTTCTAGCACAGATCCGAAGGCAAGATATTTGTTGCTAAGAATGGATCCTTTCTAGAGAAGGAGTTTCTCTCGAAACAAGTGAGTGGGAGGAAAGTAGAACTTGATGAGGTAACTGTACCTGCTCCCTTATTGGAAAGTAGTTCATCACAGAAATCTGTTCATGTGACTCCTACACCAATTAGTGAGGAAGATAATGATGATGATCATGTAACTTCAGATCAAGTTACTACCGAACCTCGTAGGTCAACCAGAATGAAATCGGCACCAGAGTGGTACGGTAATCCAGTTCTAGAGGTCATGTTACTTGACCATGACGAACCTACGAACTATGAGGAAGCGATGATGAGCCCAGATTCCGCAAAATGGCTTGAGGCCATGAAATCTGAGATGGGATCCATGTATGAGAACAAAGTGTGGACTTCGGTTGACTTGCTCGATGATCGGCAAGCCATAGAAAATAAATGGATCTTCAAGAGGAAGACAGACACTGATAGTAGTATTACCATCTACAAAGCTAGACTTGTCGGAAAAATGTTTTTGACAAAGTTCAAGGTGTTGACTACGATGAGTTTTTGTCACTCGTAGTGATGCTTAAGTCTATCCAAATCATGTTAGCAAATTGCCACATTTTATGAAATCTGGCAAATGGATGTCAAAACTACATTCCTTAATGGATTTCTTAAAGAATAGTTGTATATGATGCAACCAAAAGGTTTTGTCAACCCTAAAGGTGCTAACAAAATATGCAAGCTCCAGCGATCCATCTATGGACTGGTGCAAGCATCTCGAAGTTGGAATATACGCTTTGATAGGTTGATCAAAGCATATAGTTTTATACAGACTTGCGGTGAAGCCTGTATTTACAAGAAAGTGAGTGGGAGCACTACAACATTTCTGATAAGTATATGTGAATGACATATTGTTGATCGGAGATAATGTAGAATTATTCTGCAAAGCATAAAGGAGTGTTTGAAATGAGTTTTTCAAAGAAAGTCCTCGGTGAAGCTGCTTACATATTGAGCATCAAGATCTATAGATATAGATCAAGACGCTTGATAAGTTTTTCAATGAGTACATACCTTGACAAGATTTTGAAGTAGTTCCAAATGTAACAATCAAAGAAAGAGTTCTTGCCTGTGTTACAAGGTGTGAAACTGAGTAAGACTCAAAGCCCGACCATGGCAGAAGATAGAAAGAGAATGAAAGTCATTCCCTATGCCTTGGCCATAGGTTATATAAAATATGCCATGCTGTGTACTAGATCTATTGTATACCCTACACTGTTCTTGGCAAGGGAGTACAATAGTGATCTAAGGAGTAGGTCACTGGACAACGGTCAAAATTATCCTTAGTGGAATAAGGATATGTTTCTCGATTATGGAGGTGACAAAAAGGTTCGTCGTAAAGGGTTACGTCGATGTAAATTTTGACACTGATCCAGATGACTCTAAATCTCAATCTGGATACATATTGAAGTGGGAGCAATTAGCTAGAGTAGCTCCGTGCAGAGCATTGTTGACATAGAAATTTGCAAAATACTTACGGATCTGAATGTGGCAGACCCCGTTGACTAAACTTCTCTCACAAGAAAAACATGATCACACCTTAGTACTCTTTGGGTGTTAATTACATAGCAATGCGAACTAGATTATTGACTCTAGTAAACCCTTTGGGTGTTGGTCACATGTCGATGTGAACTATGGGTGTTAATCACATGGTGATGTGAACTATTGATGTTAAATCACATGGCGATGTGAACTAGATTATTGACTCTAGTGCAAGTGGGGGACTGAAGGAAATATGACCTAGAGGCAATAATAAAGTTATTATTTATTTCCTTATATCATGATAAATGTTTATTATTCATGCTAGAATTGTATTAACCGGAAACACAATACATGTGTGAATACATAGACAAATAGTATGTCACTAGTATGCCTCTACTTGACTAGCTCATTGATCAGAGATGGTTAAGTTTTCTAACCATAGACAAAGATTTGTCATTTGATTAATGAGATCACATCATTAGGAGAATGATGTGATTGACTTGACCCATTCTGTTAGCTTAGCACACGATCGTTTAGTATGTTGCTATTGCTTTCTTCATGACTTATACATGTTCCTATGACTATGAGATTATGCAACTCCCATTTACCGGAGGAACACTTTGTGTGCCACCAAATGTCACAACGTAACTGGGTGATTATAAAGGTGCTCTACAGGTGTCTCTGAAGGTACTTGTTGGGTTGGCGTATTTCGAGATTAGGATTTGTCACTCCGATTGTCGGAGAGGTATCTCTGGGCCCACTCGGTAATGCACATCACTATAAGCCTTGCAAGCATTGCAACTAATGAGTTAGTTGCGGGATGATGTATTACGGAACGAGTAAAGAGACTTGCCGGTAACGAGATTGAACTAGGTATTGAGATACCGACGATCGAATCTCGGGCAAGTAACATACCATGACAAAGGGAACAACGTATGTTGTTATGCGGTTTGACCGATAAAGATCTTCGTAGAATATGTAGGAGCCAATATGAGCATCCAGGTTCCGCTATTGGTTATTGACAGGAGACGTGTCTCGGTCATGTCTACATAGTTCTCGAACCCGTAGGGTCCGCATGCTTAAAGTTCGATGACGGTTATATTATGAGTTTATGTATTTTGATGCACCGAAGTAGTTCGGAGTCCCGGATGAGATCGGGGACATGATGAGGAGTCTCGAAATGGTCGAGACGTAAAGATCGATATATTGGACGACTATACTCGGATATCGGAAAGGTTCCGAGTGATTCGGGTATTTTCGGGAGTACCGGGGAGTTAGGGGAATCCGTATTGGGCCTTAATGGGCCATATGGGAAAGGAGAGAAAGGCCTCAAAGGGTGGCCGCACCCCTCCCCATGGGCTGGTCCGAATTGCACTAGGGAGGGGGGGGGTGCTCCCTTCCTTCTTTCTCCTTTTCCCTTCCCTTTCCTTCTCTCCTACTCCTACTACTTGGAAGGGATCCTAGTTCTACTAGGAAAGGGGGAATCCTACTCCCGGTGGGAGTAGGACTCCCTAGGGCGCGCCATAGAGAGGGCCGGCCCCTCCCCTCCTCCACCCCTTTATATACGTGGCCAGGGGCACCCCATAGACACAACAATTGATCTCTTGATCTCTTAGCCGTGTGTGGTGCCCCCCTCCACCATAATCCACCTCGATCATATCGTAGCGGTGCTTAGCTGAAGCCCTGCGTCGGTAGAACATCATCATCGTCACCACGCCGTCGTGTTGACAAAACTCTCCCTCAACACTTGGCTGGATCAGAGTTCGAGGGACGTCCTCGAATTGAACGTGTGCAGCACTCGGAGGTGCCGTGCGTTCGGTACTTGATTGGTCAGATAGTGAAGACGTATGACTACATCAACACTTCCGCTTACGACATTCGCTAACGCTTCCGCTTTCGGTCTACGAGGGTACGTGGACAACACTCTCCCCTTTCGTTGCTATACATCACTATGATCTTGCGTGTGCGTAGGAAATTTTTGAAATTACTACGTTCCCCAACAATTACCCCACTTACGACATTGCTTACAATGCGGTTATGCCTCTAAGTCATGCTTCAACATGTGGGAGATATAGCCGCATCGTGGGCGTTACACCCGGGTCTATCTTTTATTATATAAGTTTCCTATCTATTTTAGTTTGCAATCTTTACTTTCAATCTATATCATAAAAATACCAAAAATATTTATTATTATATCTATCAGATCTCACTCTCATAAGTGATCGTGAAGGGATTGACAACCCCTTTTATCGCGTTGGTTGCGAGGTTCTTATTTGTTTGTGTAGGTACGAGGGACTTGCATGTAGTCTCCTACTGGATTGATACCTTGGTTCTCAAAAACGGAGGGAAATACTTACGCTACTTTGCTGGATTTCTGGCATCGTTGCCGGGGAAATCTACCACAAGTCAAGACATACCAAGTACCCATCACAACACTACAAAAAAAAGACACATCCGTGACATTTTGGGCCGAACAAATTTTTTTTGTCATACATATGACACTTCTATGATGATAATTGTGACAAAACCCGGTATCATCATAGATGTGGTGGGCTCCTACTTCTATGACAAAAAATCATGACAGAAAATGGCCTTTTCGTCCTGGGCGGGCCGGAGACGCAGCTGCATGACATTCTTTGGGCCGTCCATGACGGAAAAACCCGTGGTAGAAGCGAGGACGAGGAAAATTTCGGGGAGTTCCCGGTTATGGTGGGAGGTCGGGGGCCAAGCGATGCGCGCTTCTCTCGTACACGTACGCGTGTGTGTGTGAGGCGTTGGCTCTAACTGAACCCGAGCGAGGCGTTGGGCTCTAACCGAACCCCAGCGATCGATCAATGGCTGTTAACTGAACCCGATCGAGCGATTCCTTTGCTGCTGCTGCTAACTGAAGCCGATCGATGCTACCTCTGGATGAACAGTGAGTGTTGCGGGGGGGGGGGTGGATGAACTGTTCCTGATGGGGGTGGATGAACAGGACCCCGTGGTGTTGCCTCTGGATGAACAGGACCCCGATCGATCGAGCCGGTTGGGGCTGGATGAACAGGACCCCGTGGAGGGCTGGATGAACAGGACCACCCTGTGGAGGGAAGGATGAACGGTAGAAGGTGAAGGGCAGGATGAACAGTAGCCCATGGAGGGGTGGTTGAACAGGAGCCCGTGGAGAGGGCTGGTTGAATAGTAGCCGGTGTTGTAGCGCGCGGTGGAGGCTGGATGAACATGAGCCCGTGGATGAACAGTCGCAGGTGGAGGCTGGAGGAGGTCGACGGTGGATGAACATTAGCTCGTGGAGGCTGGAGGGGGTCGACGGTGGAGATGAACAGTATCCCGTGGAGTCCCGTTTTGTGGTACGCCACACCCCTCCCGATGAACAGGACCCCCGTTTCGACCGTAGCGCTCCAACACAAGTCCGTTTCGTCCGTTTTGCGGTACCCCACACCACTCCCGATCAATAGGACCCCCGTTTCAACCTTAGGAGGTCCGTTTCCTCCATTTTGCGGTACGCCAGACCCCTCCCGATGAACAAGATCCCGTTTCGAACGTGGCCGGTCGAACACAAGGCCGTTTCCTCCATTCTGCGGTACGCCAGGCCTCGTTTCCATCGCCTGTTCCGTCCAAGCCCTCTCGATGAACACGACGCATTCCGTTGCCTCCCCATGAACACGACGCATTATGTTGCCTCCCCATGAACACGACGCATTCCGTTGCCTCCCATGAACACGACGATGACGCTGTTTCTCCGTTCCGACCCAGCCATGTACACGAGCCCTGGCCGTACGTATGCGCGAGTAGGCGTTCGAGACCCCGCCCGTATGTACACATACGTGGCCGTATTTTCTTTCTTGCACCCTGGCCACCTCTACTACGACACGTGCGCGCCTCTACATCCACCAGTATATATGTACGTACATGTTCGCAGCCAGAATGACAACGCTACGTACGCTTCGACCAGGTGGGTCCCGACTGTCAGGAAATTCCTTGCGTGCGAAGATGTAGCTGGTGGGTCCTAGCAGTCAGGGGGAGAAATATGGTGGCCTAGCCTCTCCACGTACAGTCCACGTCCGATGGAAGCCGTTCCTTGACCACGTTGACCACGCCGCGCCGAGAGCACCAGGGCAGTGGGCGACGGCGAGGCCTAGGAAGGGGACGACGCGGAGCCGAGGAAGACGCGACAGTGGATGCCCACGCGTAGAGGAGTACGAGGGTTCACTGGTTCGCTGCGGTGTGAGGCTGTCGTGGCCGCAGAATAACAGGGGGTGTGGGTGAGTAGAGGGTGGCCTGGCCAGCGGTGGGAGTAGTAGGGGGCGTGAGGCCTCCGCCGCATCGCAGCCGGCCATGGGAGGCAGGAGCACGAGGCACGACCGACGCTGGTTTGGGCGGCTGGAGCAAGAAGACTAGAGGTTGAAGAAGCACTACGGCCATTGGATGTACATTGTACGATCACTGGAGCTAGAATCGTGCATATTGACTAAGTTGACAAAGCCCTCCGTCCCCATCAACTTAGTAGGCCCACAAGTCAGCCTGCCACTATACTGGGTCCCATCTAACAGGGGGAGTATTCATTTTTTTGTGTGTAATAAGAAGGCACTTCCTTGCGTGCGAAGATATAGCTGGTGGGTCCGAGCTGTCAGCGGCGGTAACGTTTTTTTCGTGAAATATAGAGGCCCTTTCGATGGGTCCCTGATGTCAGGTGGATGAATCATTATTTTGCGCGTAATAAGGAGGCATTTCCTTGCGTGCGGCCGTGGACCCAGCTGTCGGCCTCTCCATGTAAAGTCCACTTCAGATGCACGTCGGTCATGGACCACGTTGACCATGCCGCGCCGAGAGCACTAGGGCAGTGGACGACGGCGAGGCCTAGGAAGGGAACGACATGGAGGCAGGGAAGACTCAGCAGTTGTTTCCCACGCGGAGGGGAGTACGACTGTACGAAGGTTTACTGGTTCATCTCCCGTCGCTGGAGAATAACAGCAGGTGTGGGTGAGTAGAGGGATGGCTAGGCCAGCGATGGGAGTATGGTGGGGCGGTGAGGCCTGCGTGGCAGTAGAGCCGGTCGCGGGGAGGACGGAGCAGGCAGTCCCGCCGGCGCCTGTTTGAGCGGCTGGAGCAGGAAGAGCAGAGATTGAAGAAGCACGACGGCTGTTGGATGGCCATCCAACAGTCACTACTTGTGCGTCAACCTTTTTTTAGGAAAGCCTCAAATCTGTGGAAAACAGCATACATCCCATCTGCCATTATTTCTAATAATTTACAGCCCATTTGCTAATTATTAAGGTTTTTTTGGAGCCCATATTCTTTTTGTTAGCATTACAGCCCATATTGTGGCCACGGTTAAAAATTATACGAAATTTTGCATATTTCGGTGCGGTCCGAACTGTTTTTAATCCTGAAATTTCGACTCACATTCAAACTGATTTTAAAAATAAATGTATATCAATATAAAATCCAACAAATTCTCCATGCATAAAAATTAATGTAATTACAAATCTCGAAATGAAAGAAAGATACTTGAAACTAATTGCCGGTTTGATGTGTTTTAAAAATGTACAACCCATTTCTCATTACTGATGGGCCATTTTCTCGGCCAGCCGAATGAAAGCTCTCCACTTCTTGAAAGATTTGCAGCCCAACAAGCCTGACAAAGTGACTTACTTGGCAAATCACAAAAAAAACTGTGCTGTGGCCGTGGACCCAGCTGTCAGCCTCTCCACGTACAGTACTCTTCCGATGGAATGTCGTTGACCACGTTGACCACGCCGCGCCGAGAGCACCAAGGCGGTGGATGACGGCGAGGCCTAGGAAGGGGACGACGCAGAGTCGGCGAAGACGCGACAGTGGATGCCCATGCGGAGAGGAGTACGAGGGTTCACTGGTTCGGCTGCGGTGTGAGGCTGCCGTCGCCGCAGGGCCTGGCTAGCTGTGGAAGTAGTAGGGGGCGATGAGGCCTCATCGGCAGCACAGCCGGCCACTGGAGGCAGGAGCAGGTGGTCTCCGCGGCGCTGGTTTGGGCGGCTGGTGCAAGAAGAGCAGCGATTGAAGAAGTAGCAGGACCGTTCGATTCAAATCCAACGGTTACTGCTGCTAGAATCGTTTGTTGACTAAGTTGACAAGCCGTGCATATGCGTCAACTTAGTAGGCCCACAGGTCAGCCTCCCAACCGGTGCGCCCCAGATGTCAGTGGGAGGAATCATTTTTTGCGTAATAAGGAGGCAGTTGATTGCGTGCGGCCAGGCCAGCGGACGGAGTAGGGTGGGCCGGGGAAGCCTGCGCGGCATCACAGCGGGCCATAAGAGGAGGGAGCAGGCAGTCCCGCCGGCACTAGTATAGGCGGCTGGAGCAGGAAGATCAGAGATTGAAGAAGCACGTCGGCCGTTGGATGGACATCCAACACTAACTGCTGCTAGAATCGTGTGTTCACTGACAAAGCCTTGCGTAAACAAGTCAGTCTCGAAATCTGTGGCTTGCACAACCCATTTGCTACTATTTTTATAATTTTTACTCATTTTCTAATTCATATGGAATTTATTGCAGCCCGTTTTCCATTTTTAGAATTGCTGGCCATTTTCTGGTCAGTACCAGGGTCAAAAAATTAACTAAATATGTGGGAAATTTTGAAAATTCGCAAATTTTTGCTGGGGAACGGAATATTCTTAATCCAAAAATTAATAGCCATACTAAAACAAATTTAAAAATAAATTAGTACTATGTCATGTTAAATCCAATGAAATACGTATAACATATCAGTGAAGAACAAAAACAAAAAAGAAACTTATATCCCATTTGCTATAATTTTTTTGGAATTTTCAACCCCTTTTGATATTACTTTTAACAGACATTAACCATACTCTTAAGCCAGGCCGGAATGCATCCCTCCTCATCTTGAAAGATTTGCAGCCCAGTAATTCGGAAAAAACAAATAGGCCCAGCTTGGGTATTCTTCAAAAAGAAATACTGGGCTGCCTATTTTCCCAAAGAACTGGTGCATGAGCATTTAGCTTTATTTATTTACTTATTTATGTTCACGGGACCATGAGCATGTACCTGGGTCGGATTCATGTGAGAGCCTCCCTTCCAGTTAATTATGGGCTTCTCTATTGGGCCTTCATCAGTGGGCTGCATGTTATCAACAAGTGGAAAATGTGTTCCGAGTTTCAAAAAAAAATGTGTTCCGTACGATAAATAGTATGTGCTACGTACGGTACGGGGCACTAAAGGATCTAACCGTGCAACGACTTCCAAAACATTGTGTTTGTCGTTCTAACAACACATTTATTCAACCAACAGATGAAATATACTACTGATTGTACATTGAAAACAACAGCAGCAGCAACCAGGGCTGGGGGTGCAATAGAAGCAGTAAGCAGGCCAGAAGAGTGAAGACGCAACTCTCTCTTCCAAACCAAACATCAGCCATCATTACAAAAGGGCTACCAAAAAAGAACAAGTGTATGCATCAAACAAAATAAAGATCCTACTACACCAAGTGTACACATCTAACTAACTGGCTCAGTTAGACGTTACTATTTTTTTCGAAACGGGGGCAAAAGAATTGCCTCGTCGATTAATTAAGAAGAAGAGAATTGCCTGGTTAATCTATGGAAAACCGGGCTAAAACCGAAGACGTTACTATTTATTAAGCTGCAGCGGAGTCGCGGATGGAGAGGAGTGGGAAACTTCACTGGTTCGGGTGCGCGGCAGCACAGCCGCGGTGCCGCCCACGGGAGACAGGAGCAAGAACAGAGGTTGAAGAAGGAGCACGGCTGTTGGATCAACATCCAACGGTCCTGCTGCTAGAATCATTTGTTGATTAAGTTGAAAAAGCCGTGCGTACACGTCCGCTAGTAGGCCCACAAGTCAGTCACCAAATCTGACGGGTCCCAGCTGTTAACGGGATGAATGTTTTTTTGCAAAACAAGGAGGCACTTCCTTCCGTGCGAAGATACAGCTGGTGGGTCCCAGCTGTCAGGTGGAGGAAACATTTTTCTAGCTTAATAAGGAGGAACTTTCCTTGCGTGCGACCATGGACCTTGTGGGTCCTAGCCGTCGGGCTCTCCACGTAAAGTCCTCTTCCGATGACTCTCGTTTGTTGACCATGCCGCACCGAACGCAGCGAGGGGGTGGACGATGGCGAGGCCCCTGACGGGAACGACTCAGAGATGGGAAAACACGATAGTGGAGTCGCAGATTGAGAGGAGGAGAAGGGTTATAATTGGTTATGTTGCAGCGTGGGGCTGTAGTCTATGGAGAATAACAGGAGGTGTCGAGGAGTGGAGGGATGGCCTGGCCAGCGGTGGGGTAGCGCTTCGCGGCGATGCATGCTAAGCAGAGCCGCTAGCCACCAGAGGCCGGACCAGACGGTCCCGGCGACGCTGGAGGAAGAAGACAAGAGATTGAAGGTGCATGTCGGCCGTTGGATATAAATCCAATGGCTGTGGATGACACAATCATTTGTTGACCAAGTTGACAACGCCCTGCGTAGGCTTCGACCTATTGGCCCACATGTCAGCCTGCAAAAATGTGGCATATATTTAACCCATGTTTTCTAGAATGTACAGTCCATTTGCTGGGCTGGGTGAACAAATAATTTTGCGTCAATCAGGCCCATTTATATTTTCTAAGAAATCCCAGCCCATTTGCACTTCCTTGAAATACACGTATTAGGTGGGCTCGTTATATATACTCCTTCCGTCCGGAAATACTTGTCATCAAAATGGATAAAAGGGATGTATCTAGATGTATTTTAGTTTTAGATACATCCCTTTTTGTCCATTTTGATGACAAGTATTTTCGGACGGAGGGACTATAATGTTATGTTAGAAGGAGCAATTAACATCAAAGAATAAACCGGAGAGGCACATTATATATATATATATAATTAAGAAATTAGCGAGTTATTGCTCAACATAAAAATGAGCGTGTTATTATTAAATTGGTCCTTAAAAGCTTCGCAAGCTTTTGTACGCAATCACCAGGATTTTCCTTGCGTGTGAGTCAAAAACAACCAGGATTTTCCTTGCCAACTTCCGTTAAACATTTACTTTTATAAGTTGGGATGTTTTTATAATGTATATATAAGTCTCTATAAAATATACGATAATAGTAATAATATAAATATATATAATGTGGTTAGAAGGGAAAACATAAATTGGACACAACATTACTTTTATAAGAGACCTGCGTTTTATACCCCACAGTAGGCATACTAACAAGTTCACACACAAATACAACAGAAAAGGTAAACATTCATATCAAACTCAGGTTCACAAGACACATTCATATCCATAGCCAACATTCACAATCAACAACTCAAAAGATTCATATATACACAAGCTCAGCATATCTATGCATCCAAATGATTGATAGATCACACGACAATATTCATACATAATTTACAAAAAAGATTCAGATATACACATGTTCAGTATGTTTATGCATCCAAATGATTGAGATCACAGCCAATATGATCCATGGACGAACTTTAATTACCTAGGGTACAGACTGGTAAATGGTGTTCAATCGGAGGTACTTCTTGCTAAAATTAGTTCTTGTACGAGTAAACTTTTGAGTACATAAGAGGCAGCACAGACAATCTGAACTTTGCTTGTAGGTTTATCCTCAAATAGTGTCCTCATGCCGAGGGAGGTTTGAGCAACTTGGCCACTACTTTCATCCAACCACTTTACTGGGTCATCTTGGTCCTGTATCTCGCCAAAATTCTACATTGAAGACGAGAAAGGAGGCGGTTGAGAAAATGAACCACCCAAATTTTTTGTGCAGTTCAACTGAAATGGAGCATCCTTGGTGTGCAGACTGATTAAGTGCCAGATGAATATACGCGTCAACCAACTTGTCTGGAATCTTTAGACTCCATGCCATATAGTTCGCTACCATATTTGCCGATAACCAAAAGGCACAACTTGGGACCAAAGACTGGATTGCGTTTTTCTGGGCTATGCACCAAGCAATATTTTTGGCGTTCACTCTCCTAACACTTGGAGTTTGACAATTGGTTGACGCCGGTTGATACTCGAACGAATATAGGCACTTCTTGTCAACATCGATGCTTGTCTGAGTGAACTTTGGAGTACATAGCAGCAGCATAAGTACCTGTCCATCTGATCATTTTGTGCAGTTCTACTGAAATCACCCGATGTAATGATTTGCTTGCGAGTTCAGGCTCCAAATTACTCCTTTATGAAATCGACAAACAGTAGCACAATACCAAATTACCAATACATATGAAAGGCACAATAATCAGGATAAAGACCAGTACCAACCTGTGTGAGGTAGCATATCAATTACTATTTCCTTTGACTGGAAGCCGAGATAAGCCAAGCGACTGACAGCAAAGGAAGAAAGCACGCGGAGTTTAGCGACTGACAGGAAAGGATGGAAGCTGTCGAGGTAATGAAGCACCCAAAGTTTTTGTGCAGTTCCACCAAAATCGAGCATCCCTGTTGGCACATATACTGAAAGAGTGAGATTACTGTAATAGTGGGACTAGTTTATGAAACATACACTAACAAATAGAAGCACCCTCATTATCTTAATGGGTAAAGTTATCAACATAGTAGTCTTGCTTAAAGAGAGGTATTAGTTTATTTAATCAGTGCCAATTAACTCAACTCAACACTCAAAGCATTGCCATTTATCATAGGTTGCAAAACTTTAACGTGCAAAGATAAAGGAGTTTCTCATGAAAGTAGCACGATACAACTAGAGATGACGGCAAACTAATATGGATGAAGGCCTTAGGCCCGTACCAACCTGAGAAAAAAAACTTATTCATGTAGTCCCATAAGAGATGATAAAGCACTCACTGGAATCACACAATAGTATATATTTTTGTGCACTTCAAATGTATGGTTGAAATCACTCTTGTTTACCAGTGCTGAGATTATATCGAAAGATTATCAAGAACTTCCAGCAGAGTTAAAGCACTGGATGGGATACAGTTCATTGTATTGTCTTGTGTAGTTCCATTTAATGTATGATTGGCACAACATGATCCCTGTTTGCATAAGTAGGAACAAGATGAAACCTTCATTAGCTTAGTGAGAAAGGATAGGAAGACATTAGCATATTACTCAACCAGTAGCATCAAATTCATGATGGACAATACACAAAACATTGCCTCATTGAACCAATGGCAATAAATTGACATGCAAAACAATAGCACTATTATGTCATGACACTAATAATATTCCCTCCCTGCTCCACCACATGATTCACCTCCATAGACAAACATACACATGTACATGATTCAGCATAGGGTCCTACTTAAGATTTGTTTAACTCCAACAGGAAAATTAGGCGGTAATAAATTAGTGGTACTTAAGTACTCCTAATTAATTAAGTGAGACAGCAAAGTGGAAGGGCTCCCTGGAGGATCGTTTCACATGTAAGGTAGTCGTTGCCGCAGCCCTTGAATGGCCTCGACTGAGGCCTCTGGCTTCAGCAAGATCGCCTTGGCACTGTTTATTCTTCTTCTTCTTCTTCTTCCTCTTCATGCTCTATTTCTCTTTCTCCTCACCAGTTGGTGAAACCAAGTACATGATTGGCCTTCTAATTCAGAATTGGTTTTGTCAGTGAGGGAGTACAAGTGTACTAGTAAAAAACAACATTATTTTCTCATGGCAGTCGGAAAATAGAGATGAACACATGCATTAAATATCATTCTTACCTAAAGGAAGGTTATGGCGCCAATATGGATGATGAGGATTGGAACACAGATCTCCCTTTGTGCAGTTCCACCAAAATGAACCAACTGTTCCATTCTGACATTCGAGTTAAACAGCACAAAAGTCACTTCTTTTAAGAAGTGTTTTGTGTAGTGCACCAAAAGGTCACAACAGCAACCAGGTGAATTGGATATCCCTGTTTGCACAAAAAGGCACAGAGGAAACAATCAGAGTCTCAAACAATTACTGGCAAAAACATTTGGCTAAACTTCTCATGGCTTATAACAGTGGGTGCACCAGCAGTCCAGCACCATGTACGTAAACAGGGTTATAAAGTGGTGATTCATAGTTTGTTGCCCCGAGAAACAAACATCCAAGAAACATATCTGGGTTGGTCCCATTTTTGTTCACTCTAGCCACCTACTCCTATGTGTGGATAGAAAATCTAGTCCTGGTCATACCACTGTGTACAGCGTTACCCCTATATTTCCCTTTTCGACCAAGAGACCGGTTGGATGACCAGTCTATACTACTTTCACCCCCCTTTCCTTCCTGTTTGTACCAAGTCCGATGTACATACTAAATTCCCCCACCCCCACTTTATTTCTTGTTTGAACCAAGTACTCCCTCCGTTCAGAATTACTTGTCATCAAAATGGATGTGTCTAGAACTAAAATACATCTAGATACATCCATTTCAATGACAAGTATTTTCGGATGGAGGGAGTACATGATTCGACTCCATGAAGTAGCTTTACCTATAACAATAGAAGAAGAAAAATATGTGACGTTGGATCATCCGATCGAGAGGGGCTGAGAGGTAGAAAATGATGCACATGCAGCGACGTAGCGAGCTGGGGAAGTAGAGCTAAGGCTGTTTTGAACGAAGATATACTTGAAGGTCGTCGGGATGTGGATAGGTGGGCGGCGGGAGGCCGGATCCGCCCACAGGCAATGACGAAGGGATCGGAGGA
Source organism: Triticum urartu (assembly GCF_003073215.2). Taxonomy (NCBI): domain Eukaryota; kingdom Viridiplantae; phylum Streptophyta; class Magnoliopsida; order Poales; family Poaceae; genus Triticum; species Triticum urartu. The sequence goes on along the minus strand of NC_053025.1, from coordinate 574,313,767 downwards.
CCTCCCGTGCCGGCGCTCGGACAGAGATAACAGTGCGGCCGGCAGCGGGTCTCCTCCCTCGCTGTCGACGACGGCCTAAACGCTACCCCTCCTCCCCTTCACCGGCAGAGGGGGATACGTCCGAATCTGTAACCAGCGGTGAGGATAGAAAGCAAGTGTTTTTTGAAGGGAGAAATACAGTGTTACTACCCCTATCTTGTTTAAATCTGGAGAGGATGAGAGTGTGTGAATAGAGCAACCCTAGCAAGCAAGCGCGGAGGCTCCGGCCTATATATACGTAGTGAGCAACCCTAGCAAGCAAGCAACCCCTATCTTCATCAACTCGTATAAGACCGAGAAATTTGATTACTACAACGCCCTCTCCCTCGCGGACTGAGCTCCGGTGCCTTAACTGCACCTGCCTTTGGCTGCATGACAGGAGGGCCAACCACCTGTTGGGCCCACCTGTCATGGACGCAAAGGCAGGAGCAGTAAGTTGAAGCTTTCGCTATCCCTCCCGCACGAGGTGGACAGACATGCAACAATGGATTTGATACTGTAGAAGTACGAGTAACATCATTATTGTTCGTCTTCTCGAAGAGGCGAAGAGCCAAGCGCAACCCGAACGTGGCAGTTGCGAACGCTCGCGTGGTGCGGTTCCTTGGAGTACTAGCCAGGCTCTTGCATGAGACAAAATTGCTATTGTTTAACAATTAAACTCCATTATCCATTGGTTGATACTCATTCTGCATAGGTCCACGCGCTTAGCACCGTTTCCTCCTGGGGTCACCAATGTTTATTTGCTAATTAATAGCATTGCATGCAATGAACTAGCCATTGCAAGTCATTAAAAGCATGCACATCTCTCATCTCTTATTGGTTGATATGTCAAGAAACAAGAAACAAGGTAGAAGTTAATGCACCGCGCCTAAGTGTTTTGGGACTATTTGGTTTTCGTAAGACTACTTACACACCTAGACGGAGGGCATAGTATAGCCCTGTAAACCGTAAAGGAGTATTTGCATTTTTAGAGATTTCAACAAGTGACTAGACTACACCGTGTGCAGTACTCCCTCCCTTCCGGTTTATAGGGCTCAAATCTCAAATCTCATGAACCAAGGCATTTTGCGATTGGAGGAATGTATCTCGTACTTTACAAAACTACCCTAATTAAACTTATGCATTAATTATGTAGTTCTCTCATTTTCCTCTCCGCCTTGGTCGCGGTGCACAATATTGAGCACACCTATATGACTAGCCGCTCTATCTACATGCGGGACATTTCAAAGCATCCGGGCCCGCGTGCCATCCACCAAATCATAGCGAGGTGCTACAGTCAAGACTCACCTGTAACCCCGGTGTGGCCGTCATGACCCGTCATATCACAAAACCCACACCTTTACCAGCAGTGGTAAGGTGGCCTCCAAGTTGGACTGGACGAAGCAACCATCATTTCATTGGAACGCTCGTTCAAGCCCTTTCTTCCCTTTCTTGAAGAAAACCTCACTCCAGGCTACTCACTTCTGCCATTTTTCTTCTGTACCAACGAAGGAAAGGTGGGCAAATCAGTTATGCTGCTATATTTTCATTCCAAGAATCTTCTTTTTGCGAAGCACCGACCGATTCTCACATGCTATTCTTTTCCCGTTTTCATTGCAATTGTGGTTTCCTTTCGATTGCTTTTTGTTTGTCAGTTCATTGATGGATCCTGGAGCACTAAGCAAAGAGTTGCCGGCGGACAACCCACTAGAGACAGCGATCTCCAGGAAGCGAGCATCGACCAACGAGTTGACCATGTTGGCAGGCCAACCCATGGAGACGAAGAACTCCAAGAAACAGGCATTGGCCAAAGAGTTGAGGACGTTGGCGGACGAAATCCTCAAAGGAAGTTGGAAGAATGGCAAGGGCCCCACCGTGCCTACCCCAGGAACTCTAATTGCCACCTATGTGAGGCTCAAGACCGAGTTTGAGGAGATAGTCGCCGTTGAGAAGCAGTATTCCCCTGGCAAGGTGATGGCCCCCATCGAGGACGAGGAGATGGCCCCCGGAGGGAAGAGATCCCCCGGTGAGCTGCACAAGGTAAAAAATAATGGCTTATTACTATAGTTGTGGTTTTTGATTATTTGCAATGTGCTTGCTAATATGTTAGGGTTATGCAGGTGCCGGTGGACGTCCTTGATGATTCTGATGTCGTGGCCCGTCCTGTTGGCATCGCCCCGGAGATCGATTCCGATGTTGTTGTCCATCCTATGGACATTGCCCAGAGATCGATTCTAATGTCGCGGTCAGTCCTGCGGACATCGCCCCAGAAATCGATTCCCATGCCGTTGTCCGTGCTATGGTCATTGCCCGAGAGATCGATGACAAGAAATAGTTGGTCGCGCTAATCCTTCAGGGTAGTTTGCATTGCCCTGTGTTTAATTACCAGAACGATGCGTGTTATCAAACCATCTTAGGGCTAGTGCACTGTCTTGTGTGGGCGGATCTTGCTACTTTTGTTTGATAGTGAATCATGCGATGAATCATGCAAACCCTCTCCGAGTTATGGAAACAGATGTATCCTCACCAGCTTTTGATGTAATATATGGCATGATTAGATGTAAGTTTGAACTATTTATCATATCAGCAGTGCTTGTTTGATGATTCTTGGTGTTAGTAGGCTAGCTACTGTGCGAGCTATAGTACTTGCAAAACACTCACCGAAGAGAAACGTTGGGGCTGATGAGCTCGTGGTACGCTTATACTTATCCCTCATAGATCGACCAATAGCCCTAGCTCCTAAAATTGTAGGCTTAGCGATCAATGACCTAGGCGGGCTAGTTTGGCCTAGTGGGTTTCAGTGGTATTACGTGCAACACAAAATCATAGCAGTGTAGAGATGTACTCCCTCCGTTCCAAAATAGATGACCTAGGCGGGCTAGTTTGCCCTAGTGGGTTTCAGTGATATGACGTGGTACAGTGCCATCCAGTCTTCGTGTGTGGTAGCAGTATTGCAGGTACAATAAGTTTTCTTGAAGAAGCGGAATTCAACGAAGTCATGATGGTTCCTTCGTCCGAACAACTTACAGTGGGAAAGGTTGGGCCTGCGATACGACCGGGGTAGACCAGGATAATTTTGTGCATGGCAGGTGGACCAGGATGGTCGACGTCCCACATGTCGGCGAATGAAATTATTCTTTTCGATATAGAGGACGAGCAACAAGTATTCATTGTTTATTTTTGATGAAAGCTATTGTCTCCACTGTGACGACGGAGGAGTGTGAAACACGGCAGCCCAGTGAACTTGGCATGTGCACCACTCCCTCCTTCCTCATGTAATGCCCAGGTTACTGCTTTTTCTCACTTTCTCTCTATCTATTTCCTCTCAAATGTTTTTTACCTTTCTTTTTTTAAGACACAATTGTTTTTACGCCTTTTTTAGAATTATTTTTTTATACCTAGGAGCACGTGTAGAGACGGGCTCTTGCAGAGCCCACTCCTTGACTTTGTCAATGCCTCTCTCTCATCCACATAAGGAGTACTACTTGCTATGCATGCATACAGCTGGCAGCTGGCGTCTTGAGGGGCCAGGGCGGTGAGAGCGGGCTCCGGAAGTGGTCCGGACTCTAGCATAATTTTGGTTTTTACAGTATTTCTTTCTTCATTGACAGGTAGGCCCACGTAGATAGATAAAGAACACGAGCTGATGAGGCGCATGCGGACTGTTTGACTGGTCAACCAGACAAATACGGAGCTATACGTTGAGCCAGTGACCGTATAATCACCATATCTCGTATACAATGATCAAAGTGAGCTATCAAGACAAGTTCGATGACCGGCAATGCATTTTACTCGGTAATAAATGACCAGGATTGAAGGGGAATCCAAATTTGCTTCGTCTTCTGTCCTTGAGCTCTTGACAAACCAATGCACTATACGGTTGTCCGGCCACTCCACCCCAGAGCTCTCACCAAGCGTTGTTCATGCCACCGCGCCACACACAAACCGGTAAGGTAGCGATGGCATCCCGCCGCGCCGAGTTCCTCGCCGCCCACGACCGCACACAAAATGGTAGGGAAGCGATGGCATCCTGCCGTGCCGAGTTCATCGCCGCTCGCAACCTCACAACTACGTGGGAGGAATTTGAAGATGCCAAGGCCGAATGGGCGGTAGAGCAAGAGGCTGCCAAAGCCGCACAGAGGGAGCGGAAAAGTCAGAAAGCACTCAAGAAAAGAGAGGCCCGCCACCGCAAGAAAGAAAAGGACGCACGCGCTACTGCGGAGAGGTCGGCGGAGATCCAAGCACGATGGGGTGTCGCCAACAAAGCCGGGAAGGAGAACGACGGCGTCTGGCCAGCATGTGAGAAGTAGTAGTGCTAGTAGTTAGTGTGTGTGTGCGTGTGTGTGTGTGTCTGAGTACGAGCATGTACCAGTACTACTAGTTACTACTGTAGTTTTTAGAGCAAATTACCAGCACATTAGCCTAGAATAAATGGAAAAATTCCTATCCTAAGCATCAAGTGGCATCTCTTTCTCTATAGGAATTGAGATGCATGTCATCTCACTTCCTATGATTTTCATATTCCTATCCTATGAACGAAAGGAGGCCTCTATTGGAGCAACTACTGTAGCTAGCAGTACTGCTGGTACAGTAGTTTTCTTCAAGAAGCGGAATTCAACGAAGTCATGATGGTTCCTTCGTCCAAGCAACTTCAAAGTGGGAAGTGGGCCTGTGATTTAACGGCTCATTAGTCATTGTTACTACGGCGCGACAACCTGGGTGACTCCCTTGGAGTTCTGTGTGCATGGCAAGTGGACCAGGATGGTCGACGTCCCACATGTTGGTGAACGGAAGTATTCTTTCCGATATCGAGGAGCAAGAAAACCGCGTGGTATAGTATCACTGCTGATTGATTCACAAAAAATAGTATCACTGCCAATTTATAATTATATTTTATTTCTGATGAATGCTAGTGTTTCAACTCTTACGACGAAGGGTGCCAAACACGGCACGTGCTGGATGTCCCACACATCAGCAAAAGGAGTGGGACATGAACAGCGTGGTAGAGCCTAGCGTAAAACAATAGCGTGGTAGAGCGTCTCCACTTCTTCCACTTCTGGGTCGGAGACCACACGTAGTAGTACTTAGTGGTATGAACGATACAAAGTGCGACCTGGAGACAAAGACACATCTAGTTGGAAGGTCTCGGGGCACATACACGTAAACAAATATAAAAGTTAATATGTGCCTCCAACTAATATAGTAGTAGTAGAGTACTTAGGCATGTACTCCGTAACATCACCGTGCATTGCACGTACAACATTTAGTGGTAGTACGTAGTAAGAGACAAATGCCGCCCAATAGTTCCCTTCTCGACCTACTTTTGGGTGTTTGGTAGAGTGTATGGAGGGTGCATGAGTCCACACTAGTTTAGCACAAATACACTAGAAGCATGCATGAAGAGAGCATGCATGAAGAGGGGTGTTGAGTTGAGCATGCATGAATAGGGAACAACTATGTTGAGACGAGAACGCAACCAAACACACCCTATATGCCACGCATGTTCATACCATCTGTGCCTTTCTACTTCACTTACTGCGCTACATTACTCAGGTTCGTACGTCCACTCCTGGGTACATGTTCGTCTCGTAGTTCCAGTCCCACGTGTTCTTCATATAGATGGAACGATCCTTGCATAACACGTGCACCTTGATGCTAGATGTCTCGCGTGTTGGCAAAAGGATGAACAAAGCTCATGTAAAAAAATAGAGTGGAAGAACATAGATTCCGGACGACCGAGAAGGAGCAAGGAACCTCATGGTGGAGCGTCTGCACTCATAATATTTAATATTATTCAGCGATATAAAATTAACCAATCATCTCCACAGTGGACTGGAAGAGTACGAAACACGCCAGCCCAGTGTAGTATCATACTAGTACATGGCTAACCCACGCTATGACCATATTTCTTGGCTTCCGTGCGACACATATCTCTAGTAATCCGGCAACCTGTATCGCTTCTCCCTCCTCGTCTCTATCAAAGTGCGGCGGGCTGGCGTTTCTGTCGTCTATTGAGGTCGGTTAACTATCACATGTTAGCGACATGCCAAGAGCATTCTAAAAAAAATTCCTTTCACGTTCCGTTTTCAAAAAGAAAAAAATCCTTTCACGTACGAATTTGCCTGTATGCTTTGAGCAACTTGCATGTCCTATACTGCTCCTGTTTGATACTCTAACTTAGCTAGAGGTTAGACTAACTCATGACTAACCCTGAACTAACTGTAGCCAAAGAGGTGTTTGGCTGACAGGGTTAGATTGATAATAAATGCACTTCATGGAGAGAGAAAAGTGATTTTTCAGTGGTCCCAATGAGAACTATCTCCAGTTAGCACCTCTTGGGTGGGATAGTTTTTTTTGGTGGGTTCAGTGCAACTTGCTCCAATTTAAACCCTCATGCTTGGATAGTTTAGGGATATTTGAGCCCCAACTAGCTCAAACTAACTCTAAACCATGGATCCAAATAGGGCCTATGGCCAGTCTCGACGCGGAGCAGTCGCGTGCACCGGGAAGCGGCGCTCTCTTAGCCGTCGCGCCACTTCAAAGCCGGTGCCAGTGAGAGGTCGCCTCCGCTCTGGCCGGGCATTAATGCGGCACTGACGCTCCAGGGCGACGCTGACTGTTTCACGCGGGAAGCGTGTGCTGGCAAGGGAGTATAGGTTTTGAACCGTTTCAGGTGTAGTACTGGTAGTTTGCAAAACTACTCAATTATTGTACTCAGTTTCCTAAGAAATTGTGGTAAAAAACGTTACTCCACAGCCCGCTTTCCTTCTCCGTCCTCTTCCACCGCCTGCGCACGTCCGCGGGAAGCGACCGGTCAACCCTTATATAGGAGTGCTAGCACAAAAAGATGCATGCATGACCACTAAAATTTCCATATTAAAGCGCCACTCCGACGGGAGTATGGCGTATGTTGTTACCTTCGGCCGGCCCATGGCTATCGGGTGACAGCGACCAGAGAAGAGGCGGCGGGAGGGGAATGAATGCAGCTACTGTTTGGGTTCACCTTCCGGCTTAAATAAATGCGCAGCATCACGTGTACCCGCGGGTGCACAAATTGTAACATACGTGTCTGCTTAAGTGGGCGTCACGTAACTGGTGTGTGTGTGAGAGAGAGATTCTGAGAGACAGAGTGCGTGTGTGCGACTCTACTCTTCGGACATGTACTCAACCTTTTGCATCGGGATATAAGTATAATGGTATTTACTTTAGCTAGTGATTTACGTGGCCATGTTAACGTGGTTGTGTCAAAAAATGTCACTTCCTGCTCGTGATTTGCGTTATATAATTACAAGCAAGATTCTCGTGCATTGCACGGAACATCAATATGCATTTTTTACAGAACACCTGTTGTGATTGACCCATGCAAGAGTAATCCCATGCGTAAAAACTAATGATATCTCAAGAACTTTATCGGAAAACTGGTACCTCGAGAATGTCATCGAAAAAATGAAAGATGAGAGATAAGGCGAGGAGGAGTGGAGCATGGTGGTGACTGGTGGTCGGAATGGGCGGAGGCATGGGGATGGACGGCGCCGGCAGGCGGCAGCGGCCACCATGCATGCTAGATTGTTCGAGAGACTTATTCCTTTTTTAATTGCTGAGCAATGAGGTTGTGAGAGATAATGATGTGGAGAGAGGTGCCGATATCTTTTGTAAAATTATCATAGTTTGCTTTCTATCCTCAGATATAGATCATACGGTCAGTATTACAAGATGGCAGGCACACCATCACCACCAACTCGTTTTTTATAAGGGTACAGATGATAAGTTTGCTGACTACTAAAGTAAAGTGGAATTTGTCCATGTTATGCAAGTAAATAAAGGTGATTGTTTATCATACGGGTAAGGTTGGATGAAGGGTGGTAGGAACAAATGCTCCGCCTATAGCATCTGTGTGTGAGATGGAGTCTTAGTGTGTGTGTGTGGGGTGTGTGTGTGAGAGAGAGAGGAGAGAGATGGAGTCTTAGTTTGTGTGTGTGAGAGAGAGAGGGAGAGAGATGGAGTCTTAGTGTGTGTGGGGGGGGGGGGGGTGCGTGCTTGCGTGTGTGTGTGTGTGTGTGTTTGTGTGTGTGAGAGAGAGAGATGGAGTCTTAGTGTGTGTGTGTTGGGGGGGTGCGTGCGTGTGTGTGTGTGTGTGTCGCGGGGTCCTCTGTGGCGGATGTAATTTAAGTGTGCATGGCTTTCATCATAGAGAGGTGATGTGTATGGCAGAGGCCACCAACGATGGGGTGCGAGATAGAAAATGCCCGTGGAGAGGGAAGAGAACGTGTGTGCGCATGAGAGGAGTCGACTTCGAGAGAACGTGTTTGTTCGAGAGACACCGAGGAAGACTACTATATACCGATGGTGCATGTAGGCGGGAATTAAACTAAGGGATGGTCTTATTGGTTTCGGGGATATAGGGGAAGAGTGAGAGGCGGGGGGGGGGGGGTAGCTAGAAGGAGATTGTTAAGTGTGAGTGTGTGTTTTACCCATCCAGGCGGAAGTTATGTGCACAAAAGAGGAGAACGATTCGATGTGGCGTTAGGATTGAGGGTAATTAACTACGTATGGAGACATAGAGACCTTGAACGTGCATGTGAGAGGTATACATGTATACGTGGGATGTGTGTGTGTGCGCGCACGCATGATCGAGATAAAAGAAAGAAGACATAAGTCATAAGATCAACGACATGGGAGAGACAGATCGGTATGACAATATGCATGCATGTGAGAATGCATGGAAGAAGTACCGACAATTGAGCATGTGTTTTTGTCTTTAAGAGAGAGTGGCGTGGGCTGGAGCATGCATCTATGGCGAGCAGAGGGAGTGAGGCGCAACGATTGTGCAAAAGAGACCAACCTATAAATGCATATGTATGGAGAGACATATATAGTGTGGGTGATAGGAAGCAAGACTCCGTGCGAGAAAGAAATGTTGACGAAGAAACTACAGATAGATATAGAGATGGAGATGCTAGCTAGAGGGACATCCGCTAGTTTGGGTGTTGGAGATGACCGTTGGGTGGTTCAAAGGGTGAAGTTATATATGTGTGTGAGAGGGCACTTGACTGCATGTAGAGAGAAACATATGTAGTGTGCGTGATAGGAATCAAGAGTGAGGGCGAGAAAGAAGGTTGATGGAGAAACAGATAAATAGAAAGATAAAGATGCTAGCTAGTGTGCGTTAGAGATAGGAGTCAAGTGGATCAGAAGGCTGGGTTATGTGTGTGGGTGTGAGAGAGATAGAGAGAGGGTGCGTGTGAGTCACATACAAACAGATATCAGAGAGAAATGAGATCCAGAGAGACGGAGTTTTGTGTCTGTGAGAGAGAAAGATATTTCACAACGAGAGTGATAGCTAGAGAGACATACGAAGGAACACAAGATATCTCTAGGGATAGAGGGTGTGTGTGAGCGACATACAAGAGAACAATGGAGAAATATGAGACCCTGGGAGACAGAGTTTGTGTTTGTGTGTGAGAAAGAGATATTGAACAGGAAGAGTCATAGGTTCTCATATCTAAGGAGCGAAAGACATCTTTGTATGAGGGGTGTGCGAGTGGCACACATGGGAATAGTAGAGAGAAATGATACCCCGGGAGACAAAGTTTTGTGTTTGTGTGAGAGAAAGAGATTCCACATGGAGAATCATAGTTAGAGACACATAGCAGGGAGCGAGATATACTTAGAGAGAGATAGAGTGATGAAGGTCGAGGGAGAGAGTACCATCAGTGTGTTACGAAGATAAAAGATCATTATCGACATACAGGTAGCACGAGAGATACCTGAGAGACGATGAACGCGTATAGGTCCAGAGAGATAGTCCTATATAAGCATGAGTGATAGCTATATGAGACGAATATCTGGATTAAAGGGGATTCAAATATTTAAACTGGAGATCACAACATCGATAATATCATAACGCAAATTGGTGTATCAAACATGCATATTCATTTGAATTTGGGCACACGTGTAATGTTATATAGTTTATCAATATTGGTGATCCATAGATTCTTCAATTACAAACAATGCATGGTTTATATGTAATTAATGTCTAAACGGGATTACACTATATGTTGCGTGTGTGAAACACATTATACATGTTTGAGAAGTAAAAAAAAACCCGCATGAAACACACATTAATTGGAGACAGTTAGCGAGGAATGCATACATTGGATTTCAACATAAAGTGGTTTCAAATATTTAAAAATCCAAATTGATGGATACAACCTTATGAATCTGAGATCATGCCATTTGTAAACCATATTTATGTATAAATGGTGTTGTGCTTTTGAAACTATATATAAAAAATGATGTATATAGAATGTAATTCCAATTGAAAATGGATCCCGCTCGAAAAAAATAGAATACAAACGGGATTCGAATTGAGTTGGCACGGTAAACGTGCACTCTACAAAATTTGAACAAGGGGGGAAAGTCGCAGTAACCGCCCGAAACCAAAATCTACGAGATGGAAATCACTACTGCCTATCCCTGCCACGCAAAGCCTATATGCTGGATTTCTATAGGTTTCGATAGGGGTAGGTTTGTAATTTCACCCAAACGTGACGTAACCGCCTCTCACCCGGATTCATACATGGTGGGCGCCAAAACACAGTGTGTCCTCGGCCGAAATCGACTCCCTCCCCGATTCATATTCATACACGGTGGGTGCCAAAAACAAACTCTCGTCGGCAAATATTCGGTGATTGCGAGATTACCGTCCTATCCCCAACCGACTAGTGTTGCTGTGATGTAGTAGAAATTTGAAACGGGGTCTAAGTTTGTAAATTTCCTCACATTTGAGACAAGTGCGCCCTGAATACATGGTTCCCCCCTTCCTCTGTACCTCCCTTTTCCCCATTCGTACTCCGTGGGCGCCAAAACACCCTCTCCACCCCACCCTCCTCCGTCCGCCGCCATCCGCCACCCCATCCACCGACGTCCTCCTCCACCATGCCGGAGCTGATACCCCGACGCAGCCATCCATTACGAGAGATTGACCTCTCTTATCCACGGCTTCGGACTGGGATCCTTGCATCCCGTCCTCACGCTTCATCCCCACCGTCGTCCACCTTGCCGGCGCCGCTCCTACGACCGTCTCGTCCACCGTGCCCCGCTGCCACCGTCTACCCTCCTAGATCTGCTTCCACGCCGCCGACAGCCATCACTACCGCAGTACCGTCAAATTCCCAGGAGATGCATACACGGCGCCGCACCAGAGGCGGTACTCTTTCGTATCTGCTCAACTTCTTTATCACAGCAAGAAAATAGATCGCCACTGCTTTACTCTGATTTCTTGTCTTGGTTGCGAAGTTGCCTTTGTCCGGTTTGCACCTTCAGATCTGCCATGGCACGCTCAACACCATACTCGCAATGCTTATGGTTTTCCCTTTTTATATTCCACACTAGTTAAATCACAGTAGACTAAATTTCAAAATTGGGTCAGTCGATTTTTCAGAGCTCGCCGGAGTTCGCCGGTGCGATCGAAGGGGCTCGGGTGGGGACGGTGGTTGTGGGGGGCGGTGGTGGGGCCTCGTCGAACGAACAAAACTCGATGCAGGTGGGGGCGGGGGTGGTGGAGGAACACAGGCGGTGGGGCCGGTGGTTCGGTCGGCGGCCCGTGCGGTGTTCTGTATGGGAAGCACAGTATGTTCCTTGTTAGGAAGGGGAGCAGGGACATCTGCAGTCAACAACTGATAGAGCTGGCCTGTACGTGATCGATAGGCTTTCAATTACTAGCGGCAATACAACACCGTAATTTCCAGCCAGTTCCACTTTCCCGATTTATATATCCAGGTTATGGTGTACCCCTGTTATGTAGACTATGGGGCTGTTTGGTTTGTGACTAACTTTGCCAAAGATTGCCACACCTAAGTTTAGGCAAGTTTGACCAACCTAGGTGAGTGTTTGGTTCAAGCCACATCTTAGGCAAGCCACACTTGGACTCCACATGGCATACACACAAAAAGTATGGCAAGATTCCCTTAGGCTTGCCAACTTGTGGCTCTCATTTTGATGAACTAACCATAGTCAAGTTTGGCAAAAATGTGTGGCAATGCTAGTCCTAAAACCAAACAGCCCCTATGATCTGCCTAGTTGCTGTGTTCTCTTGTTATCATGGTTTGGCAATAAACTCTGTATACAGTATATTATGAACCTATCATCTGCCAGCTATCCTTACTTCTGGAGCCTTTTTTTGTGTACTTGTGCCAAATTATATAAATGCACGCACCATATTACAACACACATGAGCTCTCTCATCAGAATCCAGTGATAGCACACAAGTGTTTACAGGGGCGCCCCTATATTAGAATATCATCTGCATTACAAAGATAATCTCACAACTATTTATGTTTTCATGGTTCTCAGATATTATACGCAATTACAGTGAATATCAGAATCGGCGCATCAGAAGAATATTATGGAACACTGCAATGACTTACAAAATTGGCAGCAAGGCATTGAGTGCCATTCTGAAAGCAATGAAACTCGTACGCTCCCCACCTGTTGATTCTTGTTCAGAATATCATCCTAATGACTATTCTAACCTGGAGGGGTCAAAGGCAGATGGCCTGTCCTGTTCACCCATCAAGATGCCTGTTCTAATTTGGCAAGGTTTTATTGATTGTGCGTATCTTGCATTTCTTCTACTTTGTTGCACCGCCATCTCCTTAGTTTACTCATCATATATGTCGAGATGCCATGCCCATCCATTATCAATACATATTCCATCTGTCATCATACCATATTTTTCCACTCAAATGTTGTTCTTGTGCATCGGACATCAAAAAGGAAGAGGGTGATTGCCGAACCTGAAGGAGCACCAGCAAAGTCCTTGAAAAACGTGGTGGTGCCAGAGAAATCAGACAGCACCCCACTTATATTGGCTGTACAACCAGTCACACAAAACGTAGGACCGACTCCAGCAGATTGTACCCATACTTCACTGGCCACACCACTAGCCCCACCACACAGGACCTGCACTCCAGCAAAAGGTATACCAATTTCATTTGCCATAGCACCAGCTGTACCATAGAAAAATCCCACTCCAGCAAAAAGTACAGCAAGTCGACCGGCCGAAGACCTATCCCAACTGCAGAGACGGCCAGTTCCTGCAGATTGGAACCCCATTCCATTTATTCCCAGTTTAAAAGACAATGCTTTCAATGTTGTTAGGGACTACGTGCATATATTCCCATGATGGGAAGATAATTGTGAAGACAAACACCATTTTCACATCTTCCTGTCCAACTTACGTGTAAGTGCTATTATTCATGGTTATTATTTTCCCGTTTTCTGCTGATTGAACACATCAATGATTTACGTTACATTGTTGTAACTAGGCGAGGGTCAATCTGGATAGTCATGACGAGCAAAGCTTGCTTGTGCTTTTCAAGGAAGCATTGCAGCAGTATCGGTGTTACCTGAGGAAATCACACTTTGATGGCAAGTCTATAAACGAATTTCCCGTGAAGTCTCCTATGCTAAATTTAGAAGACATTGAATGGAAAAACCTTGTTATGCACTGGTCTCGTTCCCAGGATGAGGTACTGTCTATGAAATCACATGACAATTTGAACTTCTATTTTTCCGCATGTGCCTTACGGATCTTTTTTGCAGGAAATCTACTCGAAGAAGAATTCTGGTTTGACAAGAACGACAGGATATCGCAAATATGCTACCCGCTGCTTTGCTCTTGTTAGTACTTGTTGTCCTGTATCACTGTACTTGCATACATACCTAGTTCATTATGTGATAGCCGTATGCATGATAGCTTGATTATCAATTGTTCGCTCCAAATTATCTGGTGTGTATGAATGGTTACATTAGTGTAGAATATATCCAATGCCAATGTTTTTTTAGCTCTGCATTGTTCTTGTAAGTACATGATGTCCTTTATCAGTGTACTAATAATGACAGGTAGTTGTTCATGTACCATCACTCTGCATCTTATTTTCCTTTGCCCTCCATTTTCTACACATCAGATCTATATTTACTCTTACCATAAGGTTGGTACTGAAGAAGTTTAGTTGTGCATTGCTCTTGGCTGTACCTTTTGCCTGTATCGCTGCACTTACATTTATAGCTACTTGGTTATGCAGCATCACTCTTCATCTTATCTTAAATATTCTCCATTTTTTTTGTATATTATCACATCTATATTTACTCTTAACAAAATGTAGAATAAAGGCAATGTTTTTGAAGAAGATTATGTGGTAAACTTCTTGAATTGCCCCCCATCAGCATGGACAAGGCCTTTATAGAGCCTGTCTTCACCAATAATGTAAGTTTGTCCATCTCAAGCCTTCAAACTTTGTTGTATATATTTGGTTAGGCATGACTGCAACAGCTGTTTATTTTTGGTGTTTGCATCAAATTGCTTGTTTAAAGTTTATTATATGTAGTTCATAAACAAAAGTTTGTCCTTTCTCAATTTAAGTTTTCAGTTGTACAACCAAGTTCCTTCTTCATACCATGTAAATTAAACTATACAGAGCAAGTGATCTTCTTTTGCACTGCATGTATGCTTCTGTTCTTCATCCGTAATCCAGTGGTGTGGTGAACCTACCCACTACAGCACAATGTCATATTCTGCAATGTCTTAACTATGAACAATGTCATATCATTCTACTATTATTTAAACCGTCTCTTTATTTGCCAATCTGAAATGGTATAAATTGACAGCACACTAACCATTGATACTTATGAGTTCTTGATCTGTAATTCAGTCGTGTCGTGAAGCTGACAACTCCTTCACAATGTCATTTCCTGCCATGTCTTGACCTGAACAATACCATATTGTGTTAATGCAAATTTAAAGTGTGTCACTTTATTCGTCAGTAAGAAATGTGATGAATTGTCAGCACTGATACTTTTATGTGCAAAACATGTCATATGTCTGCTTGTTTATCTTTCAGAGTGAGGAAGATATAAGTGTTGAACAAGCGTAGTCTCATCATCTTGCTCAGCTGCTTGCGCTGCAGCTCCCCAGTAGGGCTAACCTTTACTGAACTCTATTGAAGTGCTGTCGGTTTTGTATATTATTTTTTCAGTGTGTTTATTTGCACTGGTGGCGATCTTTGATGCCCAGTGTATGTAATCTGCTGTCTGCTTGTGCTTTATTATCATAGTGGCGAACTTTGATGCCCAGTGGATGTAATATGCCATAATTTCTTTATTGTATAGTCTAGGTTTTTTCTTATACACGATGCTGCAATTATTTTACTGTATATATATCCTGTCTTCGCAGTAAACCGGCCAAACCGTAAAATTATGGTACATAATCAGGCCGTCATGCAATCACGATGTAGGTTGGGCCTGAAACGTGTCGAACGGCTCACGGGCCGGCAGCAGCCCGAAATGAACCCCGACCCATGATTGTGTGAATCAAATCACGGGCTTTTAACTGGCCAAAAAATTGTCTCGATCCTTGTTTGGCCCAATCAGATATCGGTTGCGAGCAGGCCGGATGCAAACCGGGCCGTAGTTAGGCCCAACTATATGACGGGCTTTTAACAGGCTAAAATTAATATAGGGCCGAAATGTTAAAGGGGCCCTTAACAGGGCAAAACTAATATCGGGCCGAATTACTAAGTGGGCCTTTAGCAAGTGGGCCCAAAAGGATAGTGTCTAGTTGACGGGCCGAATCAGATATGGGCCATAATTGAGCCCAAAGCCTCTTAAAGGGTCGGACCTGATCTAGACCGTAATTTGGCCCAGAACGTGGTAGGCCTTTAACGGGCCGGATATCATATGGGCCACTATTAGGCCCAGAGCGTGGCAGGCCAATAATGGACCGGATCAAATATGGGCCGGCATTTGGCCCAAAACATGGCAGGCAGTTAATGGGCCGGCCTACTAGGGTCCTTAAAATGTTGTGGGCCTACAGTTGGGCCGGCCCATTAATGTCGGCGAAATCTCGTGGGCCTTTAGCTGGGCCGGCCCATTATGATCCGCAAGAATCTTGTGGGCCTTTACCTGGGCCGGCCCATTACGGCACACAAAAATCTTATGGGCCTTTACCTGGGCCGGCCCATTATGGCCCGCAAAATCTTGTGGGCCTTTAGCTGGGCCATCCCATTATGGTCCGCAAAATCTCGTGGGCCTTTAGCTGGGCCAGCCCATTATGGTTCGCAAAATCTTGTGGGCCTTTAGTTGGGCCGGCCCATTTAAACTTGTTGGGCCGTGCCACGTGTCGACGTATCATGGGCACCTTCTGTCCAGTGAGTGGATGACATCTGTCCCGACGATGAGCCGACACGTGTTTCCTTTAGCCAATGATGATTTTATACGTGGAAAATCCCCATTGGTCGGGGCTGTTAACGGGTTATCGGATCCAAAACCCGACCCGATAGCTTAACGGCGTTCCATTACGGTGGATGCCACGTGTCGGTCACCCTTGACGAAAGCACTTGTGTGACGCACGATTTATCGTCATGGAATTGGACACTTCCATGATGATAATTTTGGTAATGTCATGGGACACTTCTACGACAACACAGGTATGACTATCTTGATTCTGTCATAAATTTTCATGGATGTACATGCATGACAAAAAACGCGACCTACTGTGACAAACACGTATCATCACGGAAGTGTATTTTTTTGTAGTGCAAACTCTTATCCCTCGCATTACATTATTTGCCAGTTGCCTCTCGTTTTCCTCTCTCCCACTTCACCCTTGCCATTTTGTTCGCCCTCTTTTTCTGTTCCCCTTCTATTTTCTAGTTCGTCTCTTTTCGCTTGCTTCTTGCATGCTTGTGCGTCGGATTGTTTGTCACGATGGCTCAAGATAATACTAAATTGTATGACTTTTCCAATACCAACAATAATGATTTTTTAGCACTCCGATTGCCCCTCTTACCAATGCTGAATCTTGTGAAATTAATACTACTTTGCTGAATCTTGTCATGAAAGATCCGTTTTCCGGCCTTCCTAGTGAAGATGCTGCTACCCATCTGAATAGCTTTGTTGATTTGTGTGATATGCAAAAGAAGAAAGATGTGGATAATGATATTGTTAAATTTAAGCCATTCCCGTTTTTGCTTAGAGATCTTGCTAAAACTTGGTTTTTGTCTTTGCCTAAAAATAGTATCGATTCATGCAACAAGTGCAAAGATGATTTTATCTCTAAGTATTTTCCTCCCACTAAGATCATCTCTCTTAGAAACAATATTATGAATTTTAAGCAACTAGATCATGAGCATGTTGCACAATCTTGGGAGAGGATGAAATTAATGATTTGTAATTGCCCTACACATGGTTTGAATTTATGGATGATCATACGAAATTTTTATGCCAGATTGAATTTTGCTTCTAGAAATCTTTTAGATTCAGCCAAGGGAGGCACTTTTATGGAAATCACTTTAGGAGAAGCTACTAAACTCCTAGATAATATTATGGATAATTATTCTCAAAGGCACACTGAAAGATCTACTAGTAAAAAGGTGCATGCAGTAGAAGAAATCAATGTTTTGAGTGGAAAGATGGATGAACTTATGAAATTCTTTGCTAATAAGAGTGTTTCTTCTGATCCTAATGATATGCCTTTGTCTACTTTGATTGAGAATAATAATGAATCTATAGATGTGAATTTTGTTGGTAGGAACAATTTTGGAAATAACGCGTATAGAGGTAATTTTAATCCTAGGCCGTTTCCTAGTAATTCCTCTAATAATTATGGTAATTCCTACAGCAATTCTTATGTAAATTATAATAAGATTCTGTATGATTTTGAATCTAATATTAAATAATTTATTAGTTCGCAAAAGAGTTTCAATGCTTTGATTGAAGAAAAACTGTCTAAGATTGATGAGTTGGCTGGGAACGTGGATATAATTTCTCTTGATGTTGATTCTTTGAAACTTAGATCTATTGCACCTAAGCATGATATCAATGAGTCTCTCAAAGCTATGAGAATTTCCATTGATGAGTGCAAAGAAAGAACCACTAGGATGCGTGCAAAAAAAGATTGCTTTGTAAAAGCATGTTCTTCTAGTTTTGATGATAATAAGGATGAAGATCTAAAAGTGATTGATGTGTCTCCTATTAAATCTTTGTTTTGCAATATGAATCTTGATAATGATGGGACTAGAGATGAGTCAACTTTAGTTAAAAGGCTTTCCAATTATTCGGAGTTTTTAGATCTTTATGCAAAAATTGGTAAAAGTGGGATTGGAGAGGTCAAAACTTTACATGGCAATGAACCCACTATTTTGGATTTCAAGAAATTTAATTATGATAATTGTTCTTTAATAGATTGTATTTCCTTGTTGCAATCCGTGCTAAATTCTCTGCATGCTTATAATCAAAATAAAGCTTTTACTAAACATATCGTTGATGCTTTAATGCAATCTTATGAAGAAAAGCTTGAATTGGAAGTTTCTATCCCTAGAAAACTTTATGATGAGTGGGAACCCACTATTAAAATTAAAATTAAAGATCATGAATGCTACGCTTTATGTGATTTGGGTGCTAGCATTTCCACGATTCCAAAAACTTTGTGTGATGTGTTAGGTTTCCGTGAATTTGATGATTGTTTTTTAAATTTGCACCTCGCAGATTCCACTATTAAGAAACCTATGGGAAGAATTAATGATTTTATTATTTTTGCAAATAGGAATTATGTGCCCGTAGATTTCATTGTTCTTGTTATAGATTGCAATCCTACATGTCCCATTATTCTTGGTAGACCTTTCCTTAGAACGATTGGTGCAATTATTGATATGAAAGAAGGAAATACTAGATTCCAATTTCCGTTAAGGAAAGGCATGGAACACTTTCCTAAAAAGAAAATTAAATAACCTTATGAATCTATTATGAGAGCCACTTATGGATTGCATACCAAAGATGATAATACCTAGATCTATTCTTGCTTTTATGCCTAGCTAGGGGCGTTAAACGATAGCGCTTGTTGGGAGGCAACCCAATTTTATTTTTGTTCCTTGATTTTTGGTTCTGTTTAGTAATAAATAATGCATCTAGCCTCTGTTTAGATGCGGTTTTGTGCTTTTAATTAGTGTTTGTGCCAAGTAGAACCTTTGGGAAGACTTGGGGAAAGTCTTTGCGATCTTGCTGTAAAAAGCAGAAACTTTAGCGCTCACGATATTTGCTGCCATCTTTTACTGGAGAGTGCGATTAAGTTGATTACTTATTCAGACGATTAATAGATAAATTCCTCATGTCCATAAATTTATTTTAGAATTTTTGGGGTTACATAAGTATTCGAAACTTACATATTACTACAGACTGTTCTGTTTTTGACAGATTCTGTTTTTCGCGTGTTGTTTGCTTATTTTGATGAATATATGGCTAGTATCGGAGGTTATGAACCATAGATAAGTTGGAATACAGTAGATTTAACACAAAAATAAATAAAGAATGAGTTCATTACAGTACCTTAAGTGGTGGTTTGTTTTCTTATACTAACGGAGCTCATGAGATTTTCTGTTTAAGTTTTGTGTTGTGTAGTTTTCAAGTTTTGGGTAAAGATTTGATGGTGGAATAAAGAGTGGAAAGAGACTAATATTGGGGATGCCCAAGGCACCCCAAGGTAAAATTCAATGACAACCAAAAGCCTAAGCTTGGGGATGCCCTGGAAGGCATCCTCTCTTTCGTCTTGTTCTATCGGTAACTTTACTTGAGGCTATATTTTTATTCACCGCCTGATATGTGTTTTGCTTGGAGCATCTTGTATGATTTGAGTCTTTGCCTTTTATTTTACCACAATCATCCTTGCTGTACACACATTTTGGGAGAGACACACATGAATTGGAATTTATTAGAATACTCTATGTGCTTCACTTATATCTTTTGAGCTAGATAATTTTGCTCTAGTGCTTCACTTATATCTTTTAGAGCACTGTGGTGGTTTTATTTTATAGAAATTATTGATTTCTCATGCTTCAATTATATTATTTTGATATTCCTTTAGAACAGCATGGTAATTTGCTTTGGTTATGAAATTGGTCCTAATATGATAGGCATCCAAGATGGGTATAATAAAAACTATCATAAAAAGTGCATTGAATACTATGAGAAGTTGGATGCTTGATAAATGTTTTGAGATATAAAGGTGGTGATATTAGAGTGTGCTAGTTGAGTAGTTGTGAATTTAAGAAATACTTGTGTTGAAGTTTGCAAGTCCCGTAGCATGCATGTATGGTAACCGTTGTGTAACAAATTTGAAACATGAGGTGTTCTTTGATTGTCTTCCTTATGAGTGGCGGTCGGGGACGAGCGATGGTCTGTTCCTATCAATATATCCCCCTAGGAGCATGCACTTAGTGCTTGGTTTTTTATGAATTGTAGTTTTTTGCAATAAGTATATGAGTTCTTTATGACTAATGTTGAGTCCATGGATTATACGGACTCTCACCCTTCCATCATTGCTAGCCTCTTCGGTACCGTGCATTGCCCTTTCTCACCTTGAGAGTTAGCGCAAACTTCGCCGGTGCATCCAAACCCTGTGATATGATACACTCGGTCACACATAAACCTCCTTATATCATCCTCAAAATAGCCACCATACCTACCTATTATGGCATTTTTGTAGCCATTCCGAGATAATATTGCCATGCAACTTTCCACCGTTTCATTTATGACACGTTTCATCATTGTCAAATTGCTTTGCGTGATCATGTAGTTGACATCATATTTGTGGCAAAGCCACCATGCATAATTTATCATACATGTCCCTCTTGATTCATTGCACTTCCTGGTACACCGCCGGAGGCATTCATATAGAGTCATATTTTGTTCTAGTATCGAGTTGTAATCATTGAGTTGTAAATAAATAGAAGTGTGATGATCATCATTAATAGAGCATTGTCCCAAAGAAAAAAAGAAGAAAGGCCAAATAAAAAAGGCCTAAAAAAGAAAAAGAAAGAAAGAAAGGGCAATGCTACTATCCTTTTTTTCCACACTTGTGCTTCAAAGTAGCACCATGATCTTTATGATAGAGAGTCTCTTTGTTTTGTCACTTTCATATAGTAGTGGGAATTTTTCATTATAGAACTTGTCTTGTATATTCCAACAATGGGCTTCCTCAAATGCCCTAGGTCTTCGTGAGCAAGCAAGTTGGATGCACACCCACTTAGTTTCTTTTGTTGAGCTTACATACATTTATAGCTCTAGTGCATCCGTTGCATGGCAATCCCTACTCCTTTCATTGGCATCAATTGATGGGCATCTCCCTAGCTCGTTGATTAGCCTTGTCGATGTGAGACTTTATCCTTTTTGTCTTCTCCACATAACCTCCATCATCATATTCTATTCCACCCATAGTGCTATATCCATGGCTCACGCTCATGTATTGCGTGAAAGTTGAAAAAAGTATGAGATTACTAAAGTATGAAACAATTGCTTGGCTTGTCATCTGGGTTGTGCATGATGAGAGCATTCTTGTGTGACGAAAATGGAGCATGACAAAACTATATGATTTTTTAGGGATGAACTTTCTTTTGCCATGTTATTTTGAGAAGGCATGATTGCTTAGTTAGTATGCTTGAAGTATTATTATTTTTATGTCAATATTAAAATTTTGTCTTGAATCTATCGGATCTGAACATTCATGCCACAATAAATAAAATTACATTGACAATTATGCTAGGTAGCATTCCACGTCAAAAATTCTATTTTTATCATTTACCTACTCGAGGACGAGTAGGAATTAAGCTTGGGGACGCTTGATATGTCTCCAACGTATCTATAATTTTTGATTGTTCCATGCTATTATATTATCTATTTTGGATGTTAATGGGATTATTTATACACTTTTATATTATTTTTGGGACTAACCTACTAACCCAAGGCCCAGTGCAAATTGCTATTTTTTTGCCTATTTCAGTGTTTCGCAGAAAAGGAATATCAAACGGAATGAAACCTTCGAGAGAGTTATTTTTGGAACAAACGTGATCCAGGGGACTTGGAGTGGACATCAAGAAACCAACGAGGAGGACACGAGTCAGGGGGCGCGCCTACCCCCCTGGGCGTGCTTGCTACCTCTTGAGCACTGCGTTGGATTTCCCGAAGAGGAGAGGATGATGCAGCAAAGTAGCGTAAGTATTTCCCTCAGTTTTTGAGAACCAAGGTATCAATCTAGTAGGAGGCTACGCGCGAGTCCCTTGTACCTACACAAAAACAATAGCTCAACGCAACCAACGTGCTTAGGGGTTGTCAATCCCTTCACGGTCACTTACGAAAGTGAGATCTGATAGAGATGATAAATAATATTTTTGGTATTTTTGGTATAGAGATGCAAAGTGAAAAGTAAAAGGCAAAGTAAAAGCAAAGCAATAATAAAGTGATGGAGATTGATATGATGAGAAAGAGACCCGGGGGCCATAGGTTTCACTAGTGGCTTCTCTCAAGAGCATAAGTATTCTACGGTGGGTGAACAATTTACTGTTGAGCAATTGATAGAATTGAGCATAGTTATGAGAATATCTAGGTATGATCATGTATATAGGAATCACGTCCAAGACAAGTAGACCGACTCCTGCCTGCATCTACTACTATTAGTCCACTCATCGACCGCTATCCAGCATGCATCTAGAGTATTAAGTTAAAAATAGAGTAACGCCTTAGGCAAGATGACATGATGTAGAGGGATAGTTTCATGCAATATGATAAAAACCCCATCTTGTTATCCTCGATGGCAACAATACAATACGTGCCTTGCTGCCCCTTCTGTCACTGGGAAAGGACACCGCAAGATCGAACCCAAAGCTATGCACTTCTCCCATGGCAAGAACAACCAATCTAGTAGGCCAAACCAAACTGATAATTCAAAGAGACTTGCAAAGATAACCAATCATACATAAAAGAATTCAGAGAAGATTCAAATATTATTCATAGATAGACTGGATCATAAACCCACAATTCATCGTTCTCAACGAACACACCGCAAAAAGAAGATTACATCGAATAGATCTCCACAAGAGAGGGGGAGAACATTGTATTGAGATCCAAAAAGAGAGAAGAAGCCATCTAGCTACTAACTATGGACCTGTAGGTCTGAAGTAAACTACCCACACTTCATCGGAGGGGCTTGGATGTTGATGTAGAAGCCCTCCGTGATCGATTCTCCTTCCGGCGGAGCTCCGGAACAGGCCCCAAGATGGGATCTCGTGGATACAGAAAGTTGCGGCGGTGGAATTAGGTTTTTGGCTCCGTCCCCGATCGTTTGGGGGTACGTAGGTATATATAGGAGGAAGGAGTATGTCGGTGGAGCTTCGAGGGGCCCATGAGGCAGGGGGCGCGCCCTAGGGGGGCGCCCTCCACCCTCGTGACCACCTCGTGGCTTTGTTGACGGAGGGTCCAAGTCTCCTGGATCTTATCTGATGAGAAAATCATGTTTCCGAAGATTTCATTCCGTTTGGACTCCGTTTGATATTCTGTTTCTCCAAAACACTGAAATAGGCAAAAAACAGCAATTCTGGGCTGGGCCTCCGGTTAATAGGTTAGTCCCAATAATAATATAAAAGTGGAAAATAAAGCCCAATATAGTCCAAAATAGTAGATAATATAGCATGGAGCAATCAAAAATTATAGATACGTTGGAGACGTACCAAGCATCCCCAAGCTTAATTCCTGCTCGTCCTTGAGTAGGTAAATGATAAAAATAGAATTTTTGATGCGGAGTGCTACTTGGCATAATTTTAATGTAATTCTTCTTAATTGTGGTATGAATATTCGGATCCGAAGGATTCAAGAAAAAGTTCATATTGACATAAAAATGATAATACTTTAAGCATACTAACTAAGCAATTATGTCTTCTCAAAATAACATGGCCAAAGAAAGTTCATCCCTACAAAATCATATAGTTTAGTCATGTTTCATTTTCGTCACACAAGAATGCTCTCATCATGCACAACCCCGATGACAAGCCAAGAAATTGTTTCATACTTAAGTAATCTCAAACCTATAAACTTTCACGCAATATATGAGCGCGAGCCATGGACATAGCACTATGGGTGGAATAGAATATAATGAGGGGGTTATGTGGAGAAGACAAAAAAGGAGAAAGTCTCACATCAACGAGGCTAATCAATGGGCTATGGAGATGCCCACCGATTGATGTTAATGCAAGGAGTAGGGATTGCCATGCAACGGATGCACTAGAGCTATAAATGTATGAAAGCTCAACAAAATAAACTAGTGGGTGTGCATCCAACTTGCTTTCTCACGAAGACCTAGGGCACTTGAGGAGGCCCATTGTTGGAATATACAAGCCAAGTTCTATAATGAAAAATTCCCACTAGTATACGAAAGTGATAACATGAGAGACTCTCTACTATGAATATCATGGTGCTACTTTGAAGCACAAGTGTGGTAAAAGGATAGTAACATTGTCCCTTCTCTCTTTTCTCTCATTTTTTGGGCCTTCTCTTTTTTTATGGCCTTCTCTTTTTTATGGCCTTTCTCTTTTTTATTTATTCCTCACTTGGGGCAATTCTCTAATAATGATGATCATCACACTTCTATTTATTTACAACTCAATGATTACAACTCGATACTAGAACAAAGATGACTCTATATGAATGCCTCCGGCGGTGTACCGGGATATGCAATGAAACAAGAGTGACATGTATGAAAGAATTATGAACGGTGGCTTTGCCACAAATACTATGTCAACTACATGATCATGCTAAGCAATATGACAATGATGAATGTGTCATGATGAACGGAATGATGGAAAGTTGCATGGCAATATATCTCGGAATGGCTATGGAAATGCCATAATAGGTAGGTATGGTGGCTATTTTTAGGAAGATATAAGGAGGTTTATGTGTGAAAGAGCGTATCATATCACGGGGTTTGGATGCACCGGCGAAGTTTGCGCCAACTCTCAATGTGAGAAAGGGCAATGCACGGTACCGAAGAGGCTAGCAAGGATGGAAGGGTGAGAGTGTGTATAATCCATGGACTCAACATTAGTCATAAAGAACTCACATACTTATTGCAAAAATCTACAAGTCATCAAAAACCTTGGCACTACGTGCATGCTCCTAGGGGGATAGATTGGTAGGAAAAGACCATCGCTCATCCCCGACCGCCACTCATAAGGAAGACAATCAAATAACACCTCATGTTTGAAATTTGTTGCATAAAGTTTACCATACGTGCATGCTACGGGACTTGCAAACTTCAACACAAGTATTTCTCAATTTCACAACTACTCAACTAGCACGACTTTGATATTATTACCTCCATATCTCAAAAACAATCATCAAGCATCAAACTTTTCTTAGTATTCAACACACTCATAAGAAAGTTTTATTATTAATCTTGCATACCAAGCATATTAGGATTTTAAGAAAATTACCATGCTATTAAGACTCTCAAAATAATCTAAGTGAAGCATGAGATATCAATAGTTTCTATAAAACAAATCCACCACCGTGCTCTAAAAAATATAAGTGAAGCACTAGAGCAAAATTATAAAGCTCAAAAGATATAAGTGAGGCACATAGAGTATTCTATCAAATTCCAAATTATGTATGGCTCTCTCAAAAGGTGTGTACAGCAAGTATGATTGTGGTAGACTATAAATCAAAGACTCAAATCATAAAAGATGGTCCAAGCAAAACACATATCATGTGGTGAATAAAAATATAGCTCCAAGTAAAGTTACCGATAGAAGTAGACGAAAGAGGGGATGCCTTCCGGGGCATCCCCAAGCTTTGGATTTTAGGTTTCCTTAGATTATCTTGGGGGTGCCATGGTAATCCCCAATCTTAGGCTCTTGCCAATCCTTGTTCCATAATCCATCAAATCTTTACCCAAAACTTGAAAACTTCACAACACAAAACTTAAAGTAGAAAATCTCGTGAGCTCCGTTAGCGAAAGAAAACAAAAGACCACTTCAAGATACTGTAATGAACTCATTCTTTATTTATATTGGTGTTAAACCTAATGTATTCCAACTTATCTATGGTTTATAAACTATTTTACTAGCCATAGATTCATCAAAATAAGCAAACAACACACGAAAAACAGAATCTGTCAAAAACAGAACAGTCAGTAGTAATCTGTAGCTAGCGCAAGATATGGAACCCCAAAAATTCTAAAATAAATTGCTGTACGTGAGGAATTTATCTATTAATCATCTTAAAAAATAATTAACTAAATAGCACTCTCCAAATAAAAATTACAGCAGTTCTCGTGAGCGCTAAAGTTTCTGTTTTTTACAGCAAGTTCAACAAGACTTTCCCCAAGTCTTCCCAACGGTTCTACTTGGCACAAACACTAATTAAGAACAAAAAACACAACCAAAACAGTTCCTAGATAAATTATTTATTACTAAACAGGAGCAAAAAGCAAGGAATAAAAATAAAATTGGGTTGCCTCCCAACAAGCGCTATCGTTTAACGCCCCTAGCTAGGCATAACAAGCAAGAATAGATCTAGGTATTGCCATCTTTGGTAGGCAATCCATAAGTGGCTCTCATGATAGATTCATATGGTAATTTTATTTTATTTCTAGGGAAGTGTTTCATGCCCTTTTTTAATGGAAATTGAAATCTAATATTCCCTTCCTTCATATCAATAATTGCACCAACCGTTCTAAGGAAAGGTCTACCGAGAATAATAGGGCAAGAAGGATTGCAATCTATATCAAGAACGATAAAATCTACGGGCACATAATTCCTATTTGCAACAATAATAACATCATTAATTCTTCCCATAGGTTTCTTAATATTGGAATCCGCAAGATGCAAGTTCAGAGAGCAATCGTCAAAATCACGGAAATCTAGCAAATCACACAAAGTTTTGGGAATAGTAGAGACACTAGCACCCAAATCACACAAAGCATAAAACTCATAATCTTTAATTTTAATTTTAATAGTTGGTTCCCACTCATCATAAAGTTTTCTAGGGATAGAAACTTTCAACTCAAGTTTTTCTTCATAAGATTGCATCAAGGCATCAACGATATGTTCGGTAAAGGCTTTATTTTGACTATAAGCATGAGGAGAGTTTAGCATGGATTGCAACAAGGAAATACAATCAATAAAAGAGCAATTTTCATAATTAAATTCCTTGAAATCCAATGTAGTGGGTTTAGCATCATCTAGGGTTTTATTTCTTTCAATCCCACTTTTATCAAATTTAGCATCAAGATCAACAAATTCCGAATTCTTGGAACGCCTTCTAGGTAAAGGTGGATCATATTAAGTCCCATCGTTATCAAGATTCATATTGCAAAACAAAGATTTAATAGGCGACACATCAATAACTTTTAGATCTTCATCTTTATTTTCATAGCAACTAGAAGAACACGCTCTTATAAAAGCATCTTTTTTAGCACGCATCCTAGCGGTTCTTTCTTTACACTCATCAATGGAAATTCTCATGGTTTTGAGAGACTCATTGATATCATGCTTAGGTGGAATAGATTTAAGTTTCAAAGAATCAACATCAAGAGCAATTCTATCAACGTTCCTAGCCAAATCATCAATCTTAAGCAATTTTTCTTCAATCACAGCATTAAAATTCTTTTGCGAAGTAATAGATTCTTTAATATTAGATTCAAAATAAGAGGGCCTCTTATTATAATTTCCATAAGAATTTTTGTAGTAATTACCATAATTATTAGAGGGATTACTAGGATAAGGCCTAGGATTGAAATTTCCTCTATACGCGTTGTTACCAAAATTGTTCCTACCAACAAAATTCACATCCATAGATTCATTATTATTCTAAATCAAAGTAGACAAAGGCATATCATTAGGGTCAGAAGAAACACTCTTAGTAGCAAATTATTTCATAAGTTCATCCATCATTCCACTCAAAACATTAATTTCTTCTATTGCATGCACTTTTTTATTAGTGGATCTTTCAGTGTGCCATTGAGAATAATTAACCATAATATTATCTAGGAGTTTAGTAGCATTTCCTAAAGTGATTTCCATAAAAGTGCCTCCTGCGGCCGAATCTAAAAGATTTCTAGAAGCAAAATTCAATCCGGCATAAAATTTTTGTATAATCATCCACAAATTCAAACAATGAGTAGGGCAATTACATATCATTAATTTCATTCTCTCCCAAGCTTGTGCAACATGTTCATGATCAAGTTGCTTAAAATTCATAATATCGTTTCTAAGGGAGATGATCTTAGCGGGAGGAAAATACTTAAAGATAAAAGCATCTTTGCACTTGTTCCATGAATCAATACTATTTTTAGGCAAAGATGAAAACCAAGCTTTAGCACGATCTCTAAGCGAAAAAGGAAATAACTTCAATTTAACAATATCATTATCGACATCTTTCTTCTTTTGCATGTCACACAAATCAAGAAGCTATTAAGATGGGTAGCGGCATCTTCACTAGGAAGGCCGGAAAACGGATCTTTCATGACAAGATTCAGCAAAGCAGCATTAATTTCACAAGATTCAGCATTGGTAAGAGGAGCAATCCGAGTGCTAATAAAATCATTGTTGTTGGTATTGGTGAAGTCACACAATTTAGTATTATCTTGAGCCATCGCGACAAACAAGCAATCCAACACACAAGCAAACAAAAAGCAAACAGGCAAAAAGAGGCAAATAGAGAGGGAGGATAGAGAGAGAGAGGGCGAATAAAACGGCAAGGGTTAAGTGGGGGAGAGGAACGAGAGGCAAATGGCAAATAATGTAATGCGGGAGATAGGGATTGTGATGGGTACATGGTATGTTAACTTTTGCGCAGACTCCCTGGCAACGGCGCCAGAAATTCTTCTTGCTACCTCTTGAGCATTGCGTCGGATTTCCCCGAAGAGGAGAGGATGATGCAGCAAAGTAGCGTAAGTATTTCCCTCAGTTTTTGAGAACCAAGGTATCAATCCAGTAGGAGGCTACGCGCAAGTCCCTTGTACCTACACAAAAACAATAGCTCAACGCAACCAACGTGCTTAGGGGTTGTCAATCCCTTCACGGTCACTTACGAAAGTGAGATCTGATAGAGATGATAAATAATATTTTTGGTATTTTTGGTATAGAGATGCAAAGTGAAAAGTAAAAGGCAAAGTAAAAGCAAAGCAATAATAAAGTGATGGAGATTGATATGATGAGAAAGAGACCCAGGGGCCATAGGTTTCACTAGTGGCTTCTCTCAAGAGCATAAGTATTCTACGGTGGGTGAACAAATTACTGTTGAGCAATTGACAGAATTGAGCATAGTTATGAGAATATCTAGGTATGATCATGTATATAGGCATCATGTCCAAGACAAGTAGACCGACTCCTGCCTGCATCTACTTCTATTACTCCACTCGTCGACCACTATCCAGCATGCATCTAGAGTATTAAGTTAAAAACAGAGTAACGCCTTAAGCAAGATGACATGATGTAGAGGGATAGTTTCATGCAATATGATAAAAACCCCATCTTGTTATCCTCGATGGCAACAATACAATACGTGCCTTGCTTCTCCTTCTATCACTGGGAAAGGACACGCAAGATCGAACCCAAAGCTATGCACTTCTCCCATGGCAAGAACAACCAATCTAGTAGGCCAAACCAAACTGATAATTCGAAGAGACTTGCAAAGATAACCAATCATACATAAAAGAATTCAGAGAAGATTCAAATATTATTCATAGATAGACTGGATCATAAACCCACAATTCATCGGTCTCAACAAACACACCACAAAAAGAAGATTACATCGAATAGATCTCCACAAGAGAGGGGGAGAACATTGTATTGAGATCCAAAAAGAGAGAAGAAGCCATCTAGCTACTAACTATGGACCCGTAGGTCTGAAGTAAACTACTCACACTTCATCGAAGGGGCTTGGATGATGATGTAGAAGCCCTCCGTGATCGATTCCCCTTCCGGCGGAGCTCCGGAACAGGCCCCAAGATGGGATCTCGTGGATACAGAAAGTTGCGGCGGTGGAATTAGGTTTTTGGATCCGTCCCCGATCGTTTGGGGGTACGTAGGTATATATAGGAGGAAGGAGTACGTTGGTGGAGCTTCGAGGGGCCCACGAGGCAGGGGGCGCGCCCTCCACCCTCGTGACCACCTCGTGGCTTTCTTGACGGAGGGTCCAAGTCTCCTGGATCTTATCTGATGAGAAAATCACGTTTCCGAAGATTTCATTCCGTTTGGACTCCGTTTGATATTCTGTTTCTCCGAAACACTAAAATAGGCAAAAAAAACAGCAATTCTGGGCTGGGCCTCCAGTTAATAGGTTAGTCCCAAAAATAATATAAAAGTGGAAAATAAAGCCCAATATAGTCCAAAACAGTAGATAATATAACATGGAGCAATCAAAAATTATAGATACGTTGGAGACGTATCAGCGCCCTCCACCCTCATGGGCCCCTTGTGGCTCCACCAACCTACTTCTTCCTCCTATATATATATATCCATATACCCCGAAAACATCCAGGAGCACCACGAAACCCTATTTACACCGACGCAACCTTCTGTACCCAAGAGATCCCATCTTGGGGCCTTTTCCGGAGCTTCGCCGGAGGGGGCATCGATCATGGAGGGATTCTACATCAACACCATAGCCTCTCTGATGATGTGTGAGTAGTTCACCTCAAACCTTCGGGTCCATAGTTATTAGCTAGATGGCTTCTTCTCTCTCTTTGGATCTCAATACAATGTTCTCCTTGATCTTCTTGGAGATCTATTTGATGTAACTCTTTTTGTGGTGTGTTTGTCGAGATCCGATGAATTGTGGGTTTACGATCAAGTTTATCTATGAACAATATTTGATTCTTCTCTGAAATCTTTTATGTACAATTGGTTATCTTTGCAAGTCTCTTCGAATTATCAGTTTGGTTTGGCCTACTAGATTGATCTTTCTTGCAATGGGAAAAGTGCTTAGCTTTGGGTTCAATCTTGCGGTGTCCTTTCCCAATGACAGCAGGGGCAGCAAGGCACGTATTGTATTGTTGCCATCGAGGATAAAAAGATGGCATTTATATCATATTGCTTGAGTTTATCCCTCTACATCATGTCATCTTGCCTAATGCATTACTCTGTTCTTATGAACTTAATACTCTAGATGCATGCTGGATAGTGGTCGATGTGTGGAGTAATAGTACTAGATGCAGAATCGTTTCGGTCTACTTGTCACGGACGTGATGCCTATATACCTGATCATGCCTAGATATACTCATAATTATTCACTTTTCTATCAATTGCTCGACAGTAATTTGTTCACCCACCGTCATACTTATGCTATCTTGAGAGAAGCCACTAGTGAAACCTATGGCCCCGGGTCTATCTTTTATCATATAAGTTTCCTTTCTATTTTATTTTGCAATCTTTACTTTCAATCTATATCATAAAAATACCAAAAATATTTATTATTATCTCTATCAGATCTCACTCTCGTAAGTGACCGTGAAGGGATTGACAACTCCTTTATCGCATTGGTTGCGAGGTTCTTATTTGTTTGTGTAGGTACGAGGGACTTGCGTGTAGTCTCCTACTGGATTGATACCTTGGTTCTCAAAAACTGAGGGAAATACTTACGCTACTTTGCTACATCACCCTTTCCTCTTCAAGGGAAAACCAATGCAGTGCTCAAGAGGTAGCAATGGACAAATAACCCCCAAAGTCAATTTTGGTACGATTTTTACTCTAAAATCTCAAAAACCGGGTATATCACCCTCTTGAGTGGTTTTAGTGTTCACATGTTAGAGTTTAGGCGGTTTTGATTGTTGACTAGGAGTTGACTAATTATTTACACTAATGAAATGGCAACGACGCCGTCGGAAGCCGCGGATGTCATCGGAGATGTACCCAATGGACCCCGACCTTCCCTACGAGGAGAGGGGATCATGTGGGTGCCTTTCAAGCTCAATGGGTCGTCGGGCTACCTCGTCGGCTCGTCGCCCGCCTAACTTTGGTCCTCTCAGAGCCTCTATCATTGTCGCGCAGGTCACGATGGCGCTCATTTGCAGGTGGGCACTACTAGCTAGGAGACATAGTTGAGTTAATCGAGCCCTACTTGAAAATCAATTGTGTCCTTGGCCTAAGCTCCGCCACTACTATAAGAAAACTCCTGCAGAGGAGGTCGATGAGAGGCAGCACCGTGCTACCTACATTGGTCGTTTGATTCATAGGATAGAATGCTATAAGATTTTTTTTCCCATGTAATCATGTGTTAATTGGCAATCTAGCATCCACCCAACTTTTTTTCACTTCCTTTGTTTTTCATGTGTCAAACACTCTGGTTATTTTTAGGGGAACACTGTGTTGATGCTATGGGATTCAAGTGGACATGCCACTCCAATCCTCTATTTTTCCTTACGAAGAGAGTACTTGCTGCTGCAAGAGCACTGTGTTAATGATGTGTTGCTGCAAGAGCCGCCTATATTAATTAACCATGCTCTAAAAAGGTGGACCAACTTTGGATATACTAGTAGCACTAGGTTAGTAGGTGACCTTGCGCTTGGCTCTTCTCCTCTTCCGAAAGTCGAACAATAATGATGGTACTACAATAGTACTTCTGGCAATCTGACACCAAATGAACTGCTACATGTCCACCGCTTGTAAGCAAAAGTTTCTCCTCGTGCTACGAGCCACCGCGCATGTTGACGAGACACATCAAAGTTATTTAGTACTCTCTCCAAAAAAGGCTGACCATGTCCATGACTACCATCCCATGCTCCGTCATTGAGTACGTGCACTATTCACATGCCATCAAGGAGAAAAAATATTGCATAGTACTAGGTGCCATTGAAGTGGACGATTCACTTACGCATTGCTTATCTCCATTTTCTTGCATGACACATGCACCTTAATGCTAGATGTCCCGCGTGTTGGCAAAAGGATGAACAAAGCTCACGTAAAAAAGAGTGGAAGAACATAGGGCTTGTTTGGTTCCCAGCCTAAGGTTGCCACGTCTAACCTTAGTCATGCCACAACATCTTAGACATGTGTTTGGTTCATTGCCACACTTGTGGCTTGCCACACTTCTCTAGTTATACGGTCCACATGTCATAGGCTCATTTTTTTGCCAAATTTTGCCACACTTGTGGTGGCCATAGCCACACTTTTTGTGGCAGCCACACTTTGCCTAAGGTTAGTTGTGGCAAAGGGGCTGTTTGGTTATAGGCCTAGCATTGCCACACTTTGCCACACATTTTTGCCAAGCTTGCCTAAGGTTAGTTCATCAAAATGAGAGCCACAAGTTGGCAAGCCTAAGAGAATCTTGCCTTATTTTTGTGTGTATGCCATGTGGGGTCCATGTGTGGCTTGCCTAAGGTGTGGCTTGAACCAAACACTCACCTCATAGATTCTACGTGGTGTGGCCATGAACCAAACATCCTCATAGATTCCCGACGACCAAGAAGGAGCAAGGAACCTCGCGGTAGAGCATCCCCACTCATAATATTTTATATTACTCCTTTTGTCCAGGTGAATAAGTCATCTTTGGTTGTGCACCGTGACCAAGAAGGAGGAAAAAACAAGAGAACTTAATGTTTATTTGCTAATTAATAGCATTGCATGCAATGAACTAACCACTGCATGTCGTGTTTGGTAGTCTCGAGTCATTGAAAACATGCACGACCACATCTCTTATTGGTTGATATGTCAAGAAACAAGAAACGGGGTGGGAGTTAATGCACCGCGCCTAAGTGTTTTGGGATTATTTGGTTTTCGTAAAGTGACTTATACACCTAGACAAAGGGAGTACCTTGCTCATGCAAATATTAAATGCTTAGAGCCAACCTAATAGCCATTCTAAGAGCCAACCTATTATATGAGTATTTTTTATGATGACTCTAAGTGAGGTGGCATCTCCTTATAGCCAACAGCCAGCTACATTGGAGCACTCCGGCAAAGCCCAGAGGTTAATTTGAGAACAAGTACCTCGAGGTTAATTTGAAAGACATGACATATAAGTTGACAAAGGTCATATGACCTTTTTTGGAAACATGTCGTAAAGTAACGTGATAGACCGTCTTTCAAGTCAATTAGCATGTGTTCAAAAAATAAAAATTATAAAAAAAGTAACACAATAGACCTTCGATTAACGTGTGTTCCAAAAAACAAAAAAATTCAAAAAATACAAAACAAAGACCTCGATATTAATTAGATGGATGGGTCACTATAAAGGTTTATTATTATAAACCTTTATAGTGACGCATACCATCTAGTTAATATCAAGTACACTTCCCATCCGGTCACCCATCTCATGACTACTCCAGCCTCATCACAGTTAACTTGGGAGTTCTGTTAGATGAGCTATCTATAGGGAAGTCGGTCCTTGCTGATATAGGATGCCTCTTCGTATCATTTATGGCGTATCTGGATGACCGCCTGGTGCCGCCCAATAGCCAATGCCACGTCCCCTGCGAATGTAGAAGCTTCCTTCCCTCGTCTAGTTGGTTTGTGCATTTTTCCTTGTTTTTTGCCACCTGCCCACCTATAGAACCGCCTCGCACTGGCCAATTCCTCTCCAAACACCTAGGGAGGCGGTTGAACCGAACAAGTATAACTTGTTTCTAGTGGGTACATTGACGTGGCGTCGAAAGGCTGTGATAGCTGACTCTGTCAAAATAATTAACTACCACGTTGGCATACATGAGCATGGGGCCCACTTGTCAGCATGTTGGACGGAGGAAGGTGTCAGGACCCTGATCCTAAGTCACACTGATCTAGCATGTAACACATCATATCACTTTGCGGCCTCACGCACGGTATTCCCATGGGTGCCACCTTACCTAGCCCGGGACTGTTTGTGCCTTTTGGCTCACATATATGATAGTGTCGCTAGCATCCATATGACAGAGAACCCAGGCCGACATGACTAGTCGTGAATCCAAAGTGGCAATAACTTACAGGGACAGGCATACATGACCCAACAACGAATGCGTCGGTCATCAACGTATGAACCCAAGTTGTAGCAAGCTACAAGGACTTAAAAGAACAACGTGTGACATTTCCCCGAAGGGACAGACATAGGAACGAAGGACACATGCCGACCAGCCTAAGTGTTCCGGAGTAGTAGCAAGCTACCATGGCTCAGTGGAAGCACTAGGAGACATTTCCCCACAAGAGAGGCTACCAAGAATAGACAACTAGGTTGTCGGATCCCACACATACCAAGCATTTCAAAATCACACACACAATATGCTCGATATGTGCAAATACAACATGGCATCACAACAAAACTCTATGACTCAAAGTATTTATTCAGAAGGCTCCGAAGAGTCATACATTGTAAGAGTTACAATCATGGGTCACATGACCCAACATAAAAAGCATACAGGCAACGGAAGCATAAGCATGTCTGGGAACAGACATATGAAAAGGAAGAAGGCTTTAGAGCCTGACTATCTACAAGACCTCCCCAAGGGTACAAGATCGTCGTTGAGGTAACAAGCTAAACGTCGAAGTCCACGTGAAACAACTAGTGAGACTGAAGTCTCTCTGCAAAACATAAATTAAGCAAACGTGAGTACAAATATACCCAGCAAGACTTACATAAGAACTAGCTACATATGCATCAGTATCAAAAAAGGGGTGGTGGAGTTTAACTGCAGCAAGCCAGCTTTGACTCAGGGGCTATCCTGTACCACGACTGCTGGTAACTCTTTTGAGGTGGCGCACACGAGTCCACATATTCACCATATCAATACACCACTATGGATCCGCTCCCGTCTGCCTACGAGAAGGCCATCCATAGCACTCACACTTATCTTGCATATTTTAGAGAATCCACTTTCACTTGTCTATGTACTGCATAAGCAACCCAGTAGTCCATTACCGCGGACGCGGCTATTCGAATAGATCATGTTAACCCTGCAGTGGTGTACTTCTTCACACACGCTCTCGCCACTTACCACCATGTACACGTCATGTATCTCGGCAACCTTCAAGCGGAAGCCTAGCAAGGGTGTCGGCCACGGCATGACTAACCACGCAAGACTCTAGTCCAGGTTTATCACCTATTCAGGTTCCATCCGCATGGGAGTCCGACCGAGGTTTCCATCACGGCCACAAATGATGTGAGCAGGGTTCCCAAGCCCACCATCCGGGTGCCACTTGGTACACCGTGCCACTGCACCTAGTTTGTCCCAAGCCCACCTGTACCGGGTGCCACTTGGTAGACTACTAGCACTATCTACAAACACCAGAAACTAGTTGCAACTCTTAGACAGAGATCGAGGCAGTTGATAAGTCGAGAGGGGCACTTAAGCATTCAATGCATGGTAGTAACTGTCTTGGATCACAGACACAGAACTCAGTTCCTAAGGTTGGTTTCCATGAGACAACCCATCATGTACTCCTACATGGCATCTCACCGCTACCTTTACCAAATCATGTTCACACACTTAGCTCTCAACAGTAGGACATGTTCACAACATTCCAATTCATCCCCGATGAATCAGACCTGACAGAACTCTAAGCAATGGCAGGCATGACAAACAAGCATGAATGGGTAGGCACATCATGGCTCAAGTAACTCCTACTCATGCTAGTGGGTTTCAACTATTTACTGTGGCAAAGACAGGTCATGCAGAGGAAAGGGGTTCAACTACCGCACCCTGTAACAGTTGAATCGATATTGTCCTAATGCAATAAAAGAGAGCAAGAGCGAGAGAGTGGGATTGTATCGGAATGCTCAATGGGGGTTTGCTTGCCTGGCACTTTTGAAGATAGCATTGTGTCTTCATCAGTGTCATCGATCACATCGTCGGAACAACGTCTAATAAGAGGGGACAAACACCGGCAGACAAGAAAGAACACAATCAATGCAATGCAACAATATGATGCATGATCATGGCATGGCAATATGCTGTGATTTGGGCTAATGCAATCGAAAGTTATTTTAATTGAAGTGGAATTCAAAACTACATCAAATTCCAACTCCAAACCTATTGTCAAATTTTCCCTAATCATGTTTCATCCTAAACAGTGAGGTTAAATTGCTCAAACATGCATGCAAACGCCATAAACATATTCTTTGGATTTCTCTGATAATTTTTCATATATAAATTATTTCATTCTGAGTTATAGAATAATTTCTATTTTTTGAAGTTTATACTATTTTCTGGAATTTCCTGGTTATTTTAAATTAGACTAAAACCAAAAAATGCATTACTGCATCAGCATGATGTAGCGACCTGACCCGAATGGGTCAAGTCTCTATGCTTTAGTGTCATCCCTGAATCAGTATGCTGACACACACAGTACTCGAGGATTTATAATAGACGTAAATCACATGTATAAAGTAACGTAAATACTATTACCTCAATCTAAATAGCGGAAGTAACAACAAGATTGTTGATTCCCATCAACACCAACGGGAAATTTGAGTGTAGAAATCATAACCCTAACGCATCACTTACTCGTCGTAAGATTCCTGCAACATGAGACGTTGCAGCCATATAGGTCAGTGCATTGAATGTACTGGCAAATTCACACCATAGGTTAATGATGAATAATAGCTATCACTACATGCATATTTGGATGGTGGAGGCTCAAAGTTTAATTTTGCATAAAGCTAATTTTTCCCTACAACAAAGGAATATATATTTTATTTAACTACAAAGTCTGTTGAAAAATATTGAGAAGGTAACCCCAACTCAATCCTAAATTAACATTAATAACCCAACAAATTATTAATTAGATAGAGTGATGAGATCAAGATAATAATTTAATTACCAGATACTCAAGATGTCTGTAACCGGGGACACGGCTAATCATGACTAGTTTGCACATTCTGCAGTGGTTTGCGCACTTTTCTCCACAAGACTCGATCTCCTTCGTTAAATTTCTCGCACTACATGATGTTTGAGAAACGGATGACCGAGACACAGTTTTTCAGAAGCATTAACTCTTTACGATGGGTAGACCGTACCACCTCCCTACATCTGCTAGTCTACCACTGTAAGAGGTCACACAACATACTCAACTATGCCAGAGCCCGTAAGCATGAATACCAGTATGATCCCTTTGAGCCTGGGTGGTTACCCCGGGATCTCAGGACAACATTGGATTCCCCAAGTGTCCGGGCAAGCCACTGGTATCCCCAGGGTGCCCCAACCAATCCACCCAAATGTGTATTAAAGTAGCCACCTTAAGTTAACCCTTAGATATAAATAACTCTCACATCTTTCATGAATCTCACAAACCAATCCATGTCTACGAGCATAGCATAGCAATATAAGCATAACGTAGTAACACCCAGGGGTTTGAATATAAGCCAGTAGGTTCCACCTCATCAACTACTTCCCAAATACCCACATGTTAACACATCCTAATCATGCAATGTTTGAGGGTGGAACTAATGCATAAAAACTGGGTATGAAAAATATGATCAAAGTGTGAACTTGAAGATGATTCGCACTCATAACTCCTGATAGTTCTACTCATCACAATCCGTTCAATATATCGTAAGAAAGCAATAGTAACCACACATAAGCAATCATGCAAAAGAATCGAAGAAAAGACTTCGGAAAACTTCGAAAACAAACAATTAACTCTTGTAACAGAAAAATATTTCTAACATTACCAAAATTAGGTGGATTTGGTATTATTAGAAAGTTTAGGTCAAGAGCTTCAATTTGCCAAAAGAATCAACCCAATCGGAGTTACGAAACTCAAGTTATGATCAAAAGAAGTTTGAATATGAATCTGAACAAATTTTGAAATTTCAAAATTTCAAAAAGTTGATGTGACAGGTTCACTGGATAGATGAAAACAAGACGAAGCTATAGGCGCTGGTTTCATATAATTTGAGTGAACGAGTAAAAAGATGGCTATTTAAAAAATCAGGGCCAAGTTGTTTTACGGAAGAAAAATAGTTACGGCTAAAAAAATTCTAGGTCTAATATATAAATATAGAGACTAATTGATAATCTAATTATTCTACCATACTAGTCTAGAAATAATAAACTATGTGAGTATGAAAAGAAAAAAACGAAAAAAGATACTTTTATAAGATAGAGAAAAAACGACTTCGGAGAGAGGAGACAATTTCCAGAAGTCCCGACGGAGAGGAAAAAAATATTTTTCTTTAATGAATCTAGTCAAACCAAAATATTGATTTAACCCGAACGGATGATTTTTGGAGGCTCTATAGGTCTATATTTATAGGTGGAAAAGAGACTTAAAAGTTAAAGGCTAGGCAATGTAGGACTAAACGTAGACGTAAAAATAGAAAAGGAGAAAACGCATGGGCCAAAGTGTTTGGCCGGCCGGCGGACGCGCGCTGCAGTTTTTTTTACTTTTTTTAAGAAAAAGAAATATTTATGAAAATAATATTTTTTTCCAAGCATAACCGAAAAATAAATATAAACAGTTACGGGCCTGTCTGCTGACTATGTTACGCCCGTGGGCGACGGATAGTTATAGGCCGCACACATAGTGTTCTTTTTTAATAGAACAGAAAAGGAAAAACTGAATAAAGAAAATAAAAAAAAATTTATATAGGCATATTATATATTAAAATTTTCAGAAAAATATTTTCTACAACATGAACATTTTTCTACCATCAAATAAAAATCACAATAATGTAAATAAAGAAAACAATGCGATTGTTGCAATAAAACTTCATAAATATCATGTTAAAAATACCAAAATAATTTCAAATTTATTTCTCTCCATTTTTCTACTGTAGGGAATCATTTTACCCCAATTTCCATATATTTTATTTTTTGATAAAAATAATTTGAATAAAAACCAAACAACTCCAAATTGAAAATAATTTCAAAGAGACTTTAAATTTGATTTCCTTTTAAACTTCCAACTCATATTTCATATGTTTTGAAGAAGTCATTTTATCTTCTCTCATGAAAATCATTGAGTTGCTTAAAGTTTCAGAATTTGAAATATTTCCAAATGAAATTTAAATCTTTTCGACAACCCTGTTCATTTATTTAAATGGAAGAAGTCACGTCATCTTCTCTCTAGGGTTTTGTGATGAAATGAATTTGAATTCATTGAGATCAGAATGCAAAAATGAAAGTTTGGGAAAGTCATTTTATTCCCTCTCATTTAACTTTCAAAAAGGTTTCAAATTTCACTCAATTTCACACAAGCAACCACACCACAATTAAGCAAACAAATCAAAACTATTTATTTAATATAACATTCCAAAATTTAGAATTTTGGGATGTTACAAACATACCACCCTTAAAATGAATCTCGCCCTCGAGATCCGGAGAGGCTAGAAAGAAATAGGTTAGGTTCAGGGGTCTTCTCAAAATCCATCGATCATCACAGGGGGTCTAGGGTGCTACCACCCTTAGAAGCATGGTTACTGTTTCACCAAAACTCATATACTCCTTCCTTATTGTTGGCAGTGTCAATCTTCTCAGATTCTCGGGAAAATTCATTCTCTGGCTCTTCCGGTAGTGGCATAACCTTTTCCTCAATCCTTGTGTCCTTTCATCTTGGCAAGGTTATTCCGAGACGGGTTCTTCTTAGCTGACAGGTCTGGCGCCAATACTAAACAACTATCGATATCTCATGGTGGTCATCAAACAATTTGACTGGGTCCCTGCAGGAAACGGATATGGGCTTCATTCTCACCGTATGACCTACGATTGGCAACAGCTGCCTGGTACAAAGGGAACAATTGTCATACCATTCTAAGGTTTAAACAAGGTTTTGATCGTCGTCTCTCTACTATGGGTAAGTCACTCAGATTTACCATCCCATATAGCAAGGCAAATAATAAGAGTAAGTCGGTATGATGATCAATCCATCCCGCACCCAAATCAATACCTTGTACATGGTTTAGCGAATCTCGCATTCTAACACTTGGTCATCCTCACAAGCATTGCAGAATTTCTCTTGTCCACAAACTGGGTTCAGAAAAAATCCATTGATTCTACAAGCCAAATAAACATCCATCGTTCCTTCACAACTCTCAGGTTTTGCGTAAACTCCTATAAGATCGTCTGTTGATAAAGTCGTAACTTCTTCCAGGTTTTTTCGTTCAGCAAGAGTGTGCTTGCTTCTTGGCAGGTCCTGGGGCCTGTGGGTTATGGCCCATCTCATCACTTGTAAACCTTGAACTCTTCTTCGGGGGCAACTGATCATTATTCCAACATCCAACTTCCTAGCATTCTTAAATCCATCCAATAGTATTGTCTCCCTTCCTTCTATTGGTACCAAACTAAGACGTGATTACTCAGACTCATCATGGAGTTACAATTGCTCCATATTACCAACATTATACCTTCTTTATATTCCAATAGTACTTCATACATCCATATTCTTGGGGTATACCACATATCGAGATAAAACTCGTACTTACTTTGTCCGAAGTCCACTCTATG
This sequence comes from Triticum urartu, assembly GCF_003073215.2. Lineage (NCBI taxonomy): Eukaryota > Viridiplantae > Streptophyta > Magnoliopsida > Poales > Poaceae > Triticum > Triticum urartu. The sequence continues at coordinate 574,272,516 of NC_053025.1, read as the reverse complement.
GAACATCATTATCTTTTCCAGGGGTCAAGTGTCCTCACAGGGTACTACCACCCATGAAATGCACAAATCTTCCATAGACCATATTTCTCATATCCTCAAATATGGTCAAAACCTTTCTTCAAAGAGTAACACTCATAAAATCAAAATCAATACCCACAATTCTAACTTTACTGATTCTCAATTATTACAATCTCCTGCATTTCCATTACATGCCACAACTCAACACCTCAATATAAAAAGAAATGTTCCCACTACTACTTACTATCTTTCTCACAGACTCAACTATTCAACATGCAAATCCTCATTGGGACAATCTCTGGCAAGGTGCCCTGCTTCATTACAACGGAAACATATTACTTCTGACAAGTCTTGAGGTTTCCTTGTGATTTCAGAGCCTCCTTGGGTCCTCGGCTTCCTTTTTGGGCAACCGCTGAAGTAGTGCCCTGACTCCTTGCACCTGAAACAGGTGATATGACTCAGATCCTTCCTGGAATCCAATCTATTTCTGTTCCTAGACTTTTCCATTCCAATTAGGGCTTCTATTTCCTGTGGGTCATACTCTACTTCCTCTGTCGGCAATTCTACTAGATCCCCATTCAGACAATTCTGGGAGATGTGTCCTTCTTCTCCACATGAATAGCATGACTTGGTGCATGGTTTAATTGGGTCTTCTTTGGGTGTGTCCTCCACCTCTTCCTTCATCACAGGTTCTTCTAAAATTTCCATGAGGGCTCCTTTCATTGCTTCTTTCTTCTGCTGGATGGTTCTTTGTACCATGGGGTAAATGTGACACTAAGCAGGGTAGTGGGTAGTCCCTTCACACAAGAAACAGGTAATTTGTCTAGTTGGGCATTCTTCCGCTGGGTGACTTCCTTCACAATTAGGGCATTCATCCTTGTGTTCTTTATGTTTGTGTCCTATTTCTCCACAAAGCTTGCATGCACAAGGTTTCTTCATATCCTTTACGTAAGGTTTCAACTTCTGGGACACAAGCCAAGACATTAGCAGAGTCAACTTAAATTCTTCCCAAGTGATTACTCCTTGCCATCCATGATGGTTTGGTACATCCTCCACAAAGTAGCAGCACCTCTTTCAAAGCACAAAAGAGCATGTCGGGCCATATCCTTTCCGGCCATAGATTTATTCTTCATGTGATCTTCCATGTTCTGAATCCATCGGTCCATCTCCAATTGACTTATCGGCCCCGGAAATATGAGTTCATCTCCATTCATCCTCTATTGGGTCCATGGGCTTTGGGGTAAGATAAGAGAGATAGAGAGAGGTACACACAATACAAACAATAGTTTTGAAAAGACAGATTTTTATTTTTGGCTATAGGAAAAATATCAAACAAATGACAGCTCACAACCATCGCATCTAACGTAGGTATATAACAGGGGTTTGGTCTTCTAAAGGTCAATAAATCTTCAAAGTCACCAAACTCTTCAAGTCTTGTTCATGTCTCCGATGGCTTCTTCTGATCGTGCTTGTCCTTCTCAAATATTTTTGCCAGGTCATCTCTGTTGACGCGAAGTCTCTCTTGACGTCCTTTAATATTTCTGGAGTTGCCTTCCAAACTTATGGGTTTCAACTTCCTTGGCATGAACCATAGTCCTACTGTCCTTCAGTTCCTGATGACTCTCCTATATCTCGAGGTTTTGATCCTCCAACTTGGCTACTTACAGCTTCTGGGTCCTGAGTTCTTCATGAAATGCTTCCTTGTCAAATACAGCTTCCTGCGGGTCCATCTTAAACTTCTTGCTGTAATACTCCAGATCCTAGTGATACACCAGCTAAGGTTAAAACTTCATCTTTTGCTGATAGGTTCTCCATTATCCCTTTTGTCATCCAATACTTCCAAAAAAAATGCATGCTCAGCATGGTGACAATAGCATAAGCGGGCGATAACATCATGGATAGCCGTGTTTATGCCCATGTCTCTATCATGAGCTATCATTCCATAGTTGATATCTCCTGTCTTGGGTGTTTTTTGATGGCCAAAATCATGAGTCTTGACGCTCCATGATCCGGTATTTCTCTAACACACCTTCATCTCAGGTATCGATAACTTCAATAGTCTGGCCAATTCCATAAGGCTGGATCATAGGAAAAGTCTTCGTAGTGCTGTCTTTGGTTCAGGGTGAAGCTCTTCATCTAAAATATGTAAGCCAGGGGTTCTTCAGTAAAGATATTCATAAGGGTTTGAGAATAACTTGAGTGGATCCTATTTCGAGCTTTCCAAGTCACTTCACTATGGGAATTCTTTAGAGCCTTCAAATTCTCCTAGTCTTCGGAGTCTTCAACCATTGTAGTTTTCCATTATTATAATGCACGGTAAAATCCTATTTATTCCGAGTCGTATTAGTTGTCCAATATCTTGTACTTCTTGGAGTGGCCGCATCAGTCCAATCTTAGTGTGGTCAAAAGGGGGAAAGGGTATAGTCTAACTAAAAGAGAAATATTTGATAAAACTCACAAAAGAAGAGAGGTAAAAGATCTTTTTGAAAGTAAAGTTTTAGAGAAAAAAATCTTTCCTATGGGCCTGCCAGTTTCTAGGGGTCACGTCCTACAGTCAACATGTGCTCTGGTACCATCTTGTAGCGACCCGACCCGAATGGGTCAAGTCTCTGTGCTTAAGTGTCATCCCTAGATTGGTATGCTGACACACATAGTGCTCGAGGATTTATAACAGAGGTAAATCACATGTATAAAGTAACGTAAATACTATTACCTCAATCGAAATAGCGGAAGTAACAACAAGGTTGTGGATTCCCATCAACACCAACGACAAAGTTGAGTGTAGAAATCGTAACCCTAACGTATCACTTACTCGTCGTAAGATTCCTGCAACATGAGATGTTGCAGCCATATAGGTCAGTACATTGAATGTACTGGCAAATTCACACCATAGGTTAATGATGAATAATAGCTATCACTACATGCATATTTGGCTGGTGGAGGCTCAAAGTTTAATTTTGCATAAAGCTAATTTTTCCCTACAACAAAGGAATATATTTTATTTAACTACAAAGTCTGTTGAAAAATATTGAGAAGGTAACCCCAACTCAATCCCAAATTAGCATTAATAACCCTACAAATTATTAATTATATAGAGTGATGAGATCAACATAATAATTCAAGTACCAGATACTCAAGATGTCCGTAACCAGGGACACGACTAATCATGATTAGTTTGTACACTCTGTAGAGGTTTGCGCACTTTTCCCCACAAGACTCGATCACCTCCATTGAATTTCTCGCACTACGTGATTTTGAGAAACGGATGACCGAGACACAGTCTTCAGAAGCATTAACTCTTTACGATGGGTAGACCGTCCACCTACATCCCCTACAACTGCTAGTCTACCACTGTAAGAGGTCACACAACATACTCAACTATGCCAGAGCCCATAATGGCTTGTGGCCGCACACAAAAGTTTCCAGCATGAATAACATTATGATCCCTTTGAGCCTGGGTGGCATTCCAATAGGACGATCACACGGATACTCCGGGATCTCCTAGGACAACACTGGATTCCCCGGGTGTCCGGGCAAGCCACTGGTATCCCCAGGGTGCTCCAAACAATCCACCCAGATGTGTATTAAAGTAGCCACCTTAAGTTAACCCTTAGATATAAATAACTCTCACATCTTTCATGAATCTCACAAACCAATCGATGTCTATGAGCATAGCATAGCAATATAAGCATAACATAGTAACACCCAGGGGTTTGAATATAAGCGAGTAGGTTCCTACCTCATTAACTACTTCCCAAGTACCAACATGTTAACACATCCTACTCATGCAATGTTTGAGGGTGGAACTAATGCATAAAAACTGGATATGAAAAATATGATCAAAGTGTGAACTTGCCTTGTACTGTTGATGAAGATGATTCACACTCATAACTCCTGATAGTTCTACTCGTCACAAGCCGTTCAATCTATCGTAAGCAAGCAATAGTAACCACACATAAGCAATTATGCAAAAGAATCAAAGAAAAGACTTCGGAAAACTTCGAAAACAAGCAATTAACTCTTGTAACAGAAAACAATTTCTAACAGTACCAAAATTTGGTGGATTTTTTCTTATCAGAAATTTTAGGTCAAGAGCTTCAATTTCCAAAAAGAATCAACCCAATCGGAGTTACGAAACTCAAGTTATGATCAAAAGAAGTTTGAATATGAATCTGAACAAATTTCGAAATTTGAAAATTTCAAAAAGTTGACGTTCCTATAGCAGTTCCGGTTTGAGCATTCCGTTCCCTTTTTCGCCACCTGAAGCTGTAGGTGGTTCCAAGGGTTGGGATGTTCGCCCATTAATGCGGTGCGTGAGCTGGGTTCGGAACGTACTGAAACAAAAAAATCCGTGGTAGAACTGACATAATATCTAGAAATGTAGATCTTAAACTAGATAGGCTTTTTTGGATGGAATATGTACATTATGTAGTAGACCCATAATGGGAAATCCAAGTGGCTAATTTTTGAATTAAATAAAAAGCCCTTTTAACCTTTTGGATTTTTTTGATTTGATTTGGCATTATTCAACAATAAAAAAAGAAAAAATTCGACAAATTCCTTATTTTTTAATTATGTGATAGTCGCACAGCACCTAGTATCCATCGTTTACGGCTAGGACTACTGGGGTCTCTAATCCCATTTGCTCCCCTAGCTTTCGTCTCTCAGTGTCAGTGCCGGCCCAGCGCTCCGTTCCATGCCTCATTTCATAAGCCCAAAGTGGCTCTATTTCATTCTATTTCACTTCCTAGCATTCCTTCTGTCCCAACCTCCAAGGGTTCATCCCACGAGCGTAAACCTTACATAGTTCTAGCAAAGCGCAAAGACCGGTACTGGACAAGCTCTAGGGGAATAATATCTTTCTTATTTCTTTCCCATGATGACTAGGAACGGGCAAATCAAGAATTTCACTTTGAATTCCGGACCTCAACATCCTGCTGCTCATGGTGTTTCACGATCAGTATTGGAAATGAACAGAGAAGTGGTGGAACGTGCGGAACCACATATTGGATCACTCAAATTCAAAGTTTCCGAGATCTTTAAAAAAGTGGATTAATCGCTACACATAAAATTGGATTTCGAAGGTCCATTTTTTTCAGCTACTGTCCTTATTCCGGATAAATTGTAACACATTGATTCCGTTCGTTCTTTCCTAATCTTTAAAAGAACTAAATTCCGTAATGGAATGGTAGGATTAAAAAAATCAACCAGACAAAGCTATAGGCGCTGGTTTCATCTAATTGAGATGAACGAGTAAAAAAATATGATATTTCAAAAAATCAGGGTCAAGATGTTTTACAGAAGGAAAATAGCTACGGCTAAAAGAATTATAGGTTTAATGTATAAATACAGAGACTAATTGATAATCTAATTATTCTACCGTACTAGTCTAGAAATAATAAACTACGGGAGTATGAAAGGAAAAAACGAAGAAAGATACCTTTATAAGATAGAGAAAAGACGATTTCGGAGAGAGGAGACAACTTCCAGAAGTCCCGTCGGAGAGGAGAAAAATATATTTTTTTAATGAATCTAGTCAAACCAAAATATTGATTTAATCCGAATCGGATGATTTTTGGAGGCTCTATAGGTCTATATTTACAGATGAAAAAGAGGCTTAAAAATCAAAGGCTAGGCAATGTGGGACTAAACGTAGACGTAAAAATAGAAAAAGAGAAAACGCACGGGCCAAAGTGTTCGGCCGGCCGGCGCATGCGCGCTACAGTTTTTTTTTGAACTTTTTTTAAGAAAAAGAAATATTTCTGAAAATAGATTTTTTCCAAGCATAACCGATAAATAAATAAAAACAGTTACGGGCCTATGTGCTGACTATGTTGCGCCCGTGGGCGACGGATAGTTATAGGATGCATACGCAGTTTGTTTTTATTAAATAGAACCAGAAAAGGAAAAAGTGAATAAATAAAATAAAAATAAAATTTTATATAGGCATATTATATATCAAACTTTTCATAAAAAGATTTTCTACAACATTTTCATTTTTCTAGCATCAAATAAAATCCACAATAATTTAAATAAAGAAAACAATGCGAGTTTTGCAATAAAACTTCATAAAAATCATTTTAAAAATACCAAAATTATTTCAAATTTATTTCTCTCCATTTTTCTACTGTAGGGAATCAATTTACCCTAATTTACATATACTTTATTTTTGGAGAAAAATAATTTGAATAAAAACCAAATAACTCCAAATTGAAAATAATTTCAAAGAGACTTTAAATTTGATTTCTTTTTAAACATCCAACTCATATTTCATATGTTTTGAAGAAGTCATTTTATCTTCTCTCATGAAAATCATTGAGTTGCTTAAAGTTTCTGAATTTGAAATATTTCCAAATGAAATTCAAATCTTTTCAACAACCCTTTTCATTTATTTAAATGGAAGAAGTCATGTCCTCTTCTCTCTAGGGTTTTGTGATGAAATGAATTTGAATTCATGGAGATCAGAATGCAAAAATGAAAGTTTGGGAAAGTCATTTTATTCCCTCTCATTTAACTTTCAAAAAGGTTTCAAATTTCACTCAATTTCACACAAGCAACCACAAAATAATTAAGCAAACAAATCAAAACTATTTATTTAATATAACATTCCAAAATTTAGAATTTTGAGATGTTACACATGACGACTACATGACGTCACCAGGTCAACAACGCCAGTCCAGATCAAACATGACGGCTGGGACCGACACGTCAGTGTCTTAGGGCTGGTTTGGGTGGAAGACAGGTGGGCTCGGTCAACGCTGACTAGGCCAAGGTCAGAGCTGATACGTGGGGTCCACGACATTAGCACTACTCTAACGAAAAAATAGACTAACCTAATTAGGCTAAGGGGCCCACATGGCAGTGGCTCAAGTGGGTGTTTAGAGTGGTCATAATGAGACTGCCATGTCAGCTCGCTAGCATTTAGCCGTCGGTGACCATTTGCCACGGCGGACAAGCGTCGAAAACACGCTATAGAGGGCGGTTTTGCACGTGGGTTAGTGTGTTAGGGAGCTGGTAGTGCGGTGCTTCCGTTGGTGGCCTCGGGGCTACCGGGGATGGACGGAATCAAGCCCGGCGACGAGGTCAGGCGGCGGCGGAGCTTCGGGTTCGAGGCAGGCAGTGCTACGGGGCCCAGCGAGAGCAGACGAGGGGTTGTACGGGTTCCTGGGATCACCAGGAACACGCCAAGGGCATGTCTACGAGCGGAGGAGCTCGGGGACTACGCGTGCAACGACAATGGCGGGCGGCGGCGCATGAGCTCGCGGGGTAGCTGCTGCAGCACGAACTAGAACAAGGGGGCGGAGGGGAAATAGAAAGGAGCTCACGGCGCACACACAGAGTAGAATAGCAGGCTCGGGGAGACACGGATGGCGTCGTGGTGTTGCCGGCGATCACGGCAGCCGGAGGAAGAAGAAGGCGATGCAGACGGTGATGCAGGGCAGCCGAGCTCACGTGACTCGTTGAGGAAGAGGAGGTGGTCGCGGGGGATCTTCTGGACACGGAGAGAGGTTCAGGAGGAGGCGGTGGCTACGGTGAACAGCGTCGGTGGCGACAAGCCCCGCTCGGTGGTGAGAGAGAGGGGTCCAGGGGAGGGGAAGGACGAGGAGAGTGAGGGAGAGGACCAGGGGGCTGCGTGGCGACGTCCAGGGCCTCCAGGGCGTCGAGGGGCTGCTAGGCAAGCATGACGTGGCCGGCGCGCGATGGCCACATGCCCCTGCTCCTACTGGTAGGAGGTTAGGGACGGTTGTGAGTTGGCTGGGCCTCAGCCACAGTGTTGGGCCGCCAGGTGAGTGGGCTTCCAAGTAAGGCCATGTTAGTTTACTTTCTCTCTCTCTCCCTCCCTCTCTCTCTCTCTCTTCTGTTTTCTATTTATTTCAATCTGTTTGGTTTGATTCAAAGGCCAAACCACTTTCATAAATTCCGAAAATATTCATGGGCTCTCTCTGAGTTATTCCATATGCCCAAACAATAAATCCAGAAGTATTGGAGCTATAACTTATTTTATACCATTTATTAGCTCCAATTCAAATAGGTAGTGAGTTAATTTTAAAATCCAAAAATGTCCTAGAAATATATTCATCATTTTTGGCAAAGGTTTCCACCTTAAACAGAAATCACGAACTTTTATTAAGGGCATTTTGGGCTCACTGAAGATTATTTTAGGTTGAACCTATTTGATTTGATCTGGTGCTAGGGTTTGAACAATCCCCATTTCAAGTTTAAATGCAATTTAAACATGATGCAACACATGACTAGCTAGCCTAGAGCATACCTGAACTAGGGATGTGGCAACTCACCCCCACTAAACAGGAATCTCGTTCCGAGATTCCAGACGTGAGGTAAGAAGACAGAGGGGACACAAGGCCAACACAATCTTCACGATCCAGATTGCACTTCATCATAACGTTGATTGCTTGCATCCTATTGATCTTGACATCCTTGCTTTCGAGATCTTTGTCCACATAGTGACGACAGAAGAAACTCTATAGGAATTGATCTTCTCAAAGATCGAGCAACTCAAGATCAACTCATGGAGTGAGACATTGAAACATCTCTTGAGCTGAGACACAAAACACACATCAAGAGGGATGGAAGAAACAAATGATATAGGTTCAATTTGTTAGGAAACAATTCCACGCTGGAGTAGGATGGTGCATGGTTTCAAAGTAGCGAGGATATTGATTACTATGATTCCGTAATGGGGCACCTTAGAGGAGGCGACTCGTAGGATTATTCCCTTAAGTGGCAAAAAGAATTAATTTTGATACGGAGATCATTGAAACTCTTCATACCGGCCTAAAGCAATCACCATCGATCATTTGAAGGAGTTCGAAAGAAAGACATACTCATACTAGACTGGATGATGTGGACTACCCTATTGAAGACAACGTAATGGATGTTTTTGCCTATCATCGGAAATGGATGTGACCCATGGTAGTCCACTTTTGAAGATGATCTTGGACAGAAATTACTGAGAAGGGCAGCCCATGGGAAATTGGCACAGTGGCGGTGCAAGCTGGGGATAAAATGCAAATGTTGGAATGTTCCAACCATCATATCTGCCTGAGATTCAGATCTGGTTACTAACAGGATACTTCAGACTCAAGATGTCTTAAAATAAAAGTTACAACACAAATCGATGAGATAACGTTGCGAGATTCTTGGGAAATGAACTACGGTAGTAAGATCCAAAACATGAGCTGGTTCTTCTACACACATGTGAACACGTTGTCCTAGACAAGCATGACCACATAGTAGTCTTATAATAAAGCACTACCAAAGTTCAAGTGAGGAACCATCATCGAGGATATCAAAGTCCTTACATAAGTCCGGCTTAGCTCTTAGGAAGGAACTTCTTCTCCTTGAACAAATCAATCAGTGGCTTGAGGTGCTAGGAATACATATGGAGTGAGGATGATTAGTCCATCAAACCATAGAATACTTCGCACATGCATGACTGACTTGGGACAATTCCAAATGAAGCAAAACGACTTTCTCGAATTCACGACGGCAACTTGCATCAAACGCTCATGAATTAGAGGAAGTCACTTCTCTTTTCCAAACATATGCTTCATGAATGGACATGAAGACAATGCTTACAAAAGTTTCCAACGCTAGCTTAATGTCCAACAAAATCATGGAGAGGGCAAGGATGTTGTCGATGGGCTCAACAACATTTATCGAGGTTCCATATAAATGGAATTCCACAATCATGGGAACAAGGTGATAGCATTGGTCAGACTCAAAAGATATAATGGTGTATGCTCGAGGAAACAACGACGAGTAAGACAACATTACGAACATCATTGGTTCTGATTTGATTTGACGATAGCCCATACTCAAATCAAAGATTGGTAAGATAATAGATCCAACAACTGATCACGAAGATCAATTGATGAAGATATCATCTCTCTTCAACACACACACACACAAGATATCCCTTTGGGATGAGCTAAGTCAGATAAAGATTTTATCTTCCAACTCTCTAAGTTATTTTGCCTAAGCAACCAGCTCAAGAGTATCCAACACAAATTCTTGGAGAAGGGGTGGTTTATAGGGATAAACCAACTTGATCATGGGCTTAACATAACAGTCATGGAACAACCAGGTGATACTTCCGTGAAGATATTCGGAAAATCACGAACCACCAATATGTTATTAAGCTCGAGAACAATCTTGCTTCCGAGGCAAGACGATGTGATCAAATAAGCAAGGGGTTGACACAATCCTAACTCATTGTTAGAAGAGTGCACCCAAAATTAGGACTAGGTGGCACGATCAGTCTTGAATGATAACTCAATAACGAACACACTAAGAATGAGATTGTTGTCCACTAACTACCAAGCAACGGGGTTGCTAGGAGTATTGATTTCACACATCGTGGTTCACTTGTCGACACTCCGGTTACGACAACACGGAGACTGAGAATAATGATGGCGAGAAGTATCACTGTACCAAGAATTCATAAGATGGTGTGCAATTCCCATGACATTATTGACATAAGACGGTAATACTCCAGGGTAGAACAGAACAAAAGCTGGATTGGCATTTTGATCTGCGAAGTACGACTGCTTTGACTCAATCCTGGATATGGATGAGATACTGGAGTTTGTTTCTCCTAGTCACTCTGAAATAGAATGGCTTGACGAACCACAAGAATATAGGCATCGATGAACAAGATTGCACTGATACTCTTGACTATCAATTGACAGACGAAGGTCAGAAAACAACTAAAGAGGGACAACTGAAAGGAACATATGATTTTCCGAGTTGTGGGTGCATAGATTAGCATGTCGAATGAGTTCAACATATTTCTTCTAGATAACCCATGTAGAAAGATAGAACTGGCAGAGTCACAACATAGAATCGAGAACTCATGAAGAGCACTCTGGTTGTGATCTTTCGGTTCAACAAGGAACTTCTGCCATAAGCAGTTCATGGTATTTGGAAGAAGAAAATAACATGGCATGATCAGTCTTGAATGATAACACGGACCTCGGGGACTATCGCAAAGGTTACTAATATCCTAAAGGAACTAGCAAACACTATCAACAATGAAGTAAGTAGGGTGAATCTCGGGTTCAAAAACCCATGAATAGAATGCCTACTAACTAAATGGCATCACAAGATGCTTTTGAGAATGACGGCCAGAATCATCACACTGGGAACACAAAACATGGCTAGATTACTAGGTGATTCTCTAAGACACCTAGGGTCATAATAATAACTCCAACATATATACCGAGGCAATGAAGTACCTCAACACACTGGTTAGTGTAGTTAATCTGACCCAAAAGGACATCGGGAACATGGGGGAAGGAATTGCAAATGCATCAGATTATTTAGAAACCTTGGATAACTCGACAACATAACGGTTGTAAATGCTCAAAAAGATTCGAGACATCCTACAAAATGGTGGCATAACCACTCAACATCACAATATCAAGGTTCCTAGATCAACTGTCAACACACGGAAATAGTAGGAACTGAACTGAGAATTGAATCCATCATTCCTACAAGTCTACGGATTAGTAACACGTGATCCTGGTAGAAAGAAGAGAAAGCCTAGTTCCTTAACCCCCTAGGAAAGATAATATGACTCGGATCAGAAGGGCATATATAAGGTAGAGGAGTAAAAAGAGCCTTACATTCCCTTCCACAATCAATTCCTTTATATAACTAAAGCATTTCTAGACTCAACTTCGACCAGTTTGGCTTGGTAATCCTACAGGTAGTCAGGCTATGATACCAAAGCTGTCAGGACCCCGATCCTAAGTCACACCGATCTAGCATGCATGTAACACATCATATCACTTTGCGGCCTCACGCACAGTATTCCCACGGGTGCCACCTTACCTGGCCCGGGACCGTTTGCGCCTTTTGACTCACGTATATGATAGTGTCGCTAGCATCCATATGACAGAGAACCCGGGCTGACATGACTAGTCATGAATCCAAAGTGGCACTAACTTACAGGGACATGCATACATGACCCAACAACGAATGTGTCGGTCATCAACGTATGAACCCAAGTTGTAGAAAGCTACAAGGACTTAAAGAAACAACGCATGACATTTCCCCAAAGGGACAGACACGGGAACGAAGGACACATGTCGGCCAGCCTAAGTGTTCTGGAGCAGTAGCAAGCTGCCATGGCTCAGTGGAAGCACCAGGAGACATTTCCCCATAAGAGAGACTACCAAGAATAAACAACTAGGTTGTCGGATCCCACACATACCAAGCATTTCAAAATCATACACACAATATGCTCGATATGTGCAAATACAACATGACATCACAACAAAACTCTATGACTCAAAGTATTTATTCAGAAGGCTCCGAAGAGTCATACATAGTAAGAATTAAAATCATGGGTGACATGACCCAACATACAGAGCATACAGGAAACGGAAGCATAAACATGTCTGGGTACACACATCTAAAAAGGAAGAAGGCTTTAGAGCCTGACTATCTGCAAGACGCCCCCCCCCAAGGGTACAAGATCGTAGCTGAGGTAACAAGTGATACGTCTCCAACGTATCTATAACTTTTGATTGTTCCATGCTGTTATATTATCAATCTTGGATGTTTTATAATCATTTTATATCATTTTTTGGTACTAACCTATTGACATAGTGCTAAGTGCCACTTCCTGTTTTTTCTGTGTTTTTTAATTGCAGAAAATCAATATCCGATGGAGTCCAAATTCCACGAAACTTTACGGAGATTTTTTATGGACCAGAAGGAACATGTAGGTTGGAAAAAGCGGTAGGCGTAAGCGAGGCGGTTGGCCTTCGCCTAGTGCCTAGGCAGTGCCTAAGCGCCCTAGACGCGGCCTAGGCGGTAATATGGTTTTTACTCATAGTGTATTTGTGATTATTATATGGGTGTTGATATTAGTTTAGGGCCTATAAATAAGTTAATTACCATCTAATGCCATTGGAATATAACCTGTTTGGCATATCAGTGCAGTATGTGGCATGCATGATTTCGTGCTTGAGTAGGCAATTCCTTGATTGCCTTGCCTAGATCTCCATTTATGCCCTAGGAGAGGCATTTGGCCATTACCTAGAGCCTAGGCGTGCCTAAGCGCCTCCTAGGTTCTGCCTTTTCCAATAGAGTGGGCCCTGGTTGCACCTGGGGGACTCCTGAGGAGGGCACAACCCACCAGGGCATGCCAGGAGGCCCAGGCGCGCCCTGGTAGGTTGTGCCCACCTCGGGTGCGCCAGGAGGCCCAAGCGCACCCTGGTGGGTTGTGCCCACCTCGGGTGCCCCCCGGGCCGCCTCTTTGCTCTATAAATACCCAAATATTCCCAAAACCCTAGAAGCGTCGATGAAATATTCATCCAGCCGCCACAGAGTCCAGAACCACCAGATCCAATCTAGACACCATCTCGGATGGGGTTCACCACCTCCATTGGTGCCTCTCCGATGATGCGTGAGTAGTTCTTTGTAGACCTTCGGGTCCGTAGTTAGTAGCTAGATGGCTTCATCTCGCTCTCTCTCTCTGTCTCTCTTGATTCTCAATACAATGGTCTCTTGGAGATCCATATGATGTAACTCTTTTGCGGTGTGTTTGTTGGGATCTGATGAACTTTGAGTTTATGATCAGTCATATCTTTTTATACCCATGAAAGTTATTTGATTTTCTTTGATCTCTTATATGCATGATCTCTTATAACCTCGTATTTCTTCTTCGATATTTGGGTTTTGTTTGGCCAACTTGATTTATTTATCTTGCAATGGGAAGAGGTGCCCGGTAGTGGGTTCGATCTTACGGTGCTTGTTCCCAGTGACAGAAAGGGAACCGACACGTATATATCGTTGCTAGTAAGTATAAAAAGATGTTATCCATATCTACGCAATAGATAAATGGATCTTGTCTACATCATGTCATCATTCTTATTGCATTACTCCATTTTTCCATGAACTTAATACACTAGATGCTTGCTGGATGGCGGTCAATTTGTGGAGTAATAGTAGTAGATGCAGGCAGGAGTCGGTCTACTAATCTTGGACGTGATGCCTATGTAATGATCATTTCCTGGATATCGTCATAATTAATTGAGGTTCTATCAATTTCCCAACAGTAATTTGTTTACCCATTGTTTGCTATCTTTCTCGAGAGAAGCCACTAGTGAAACCTACGCCCCTGGGTCTTCTTCCTCATATATTTGCTTGCGATCTACTTTTCCTTTGCATTTTTATTCAGATCTATTAAACCAAAAATACAAAAATACTTTGCTGCACTTTATTTTATTTGTGATCTATTATTTCAATCTACTACAATTTTCTGGCATCGTTACCCGAAAGGGATTGACAATCCCTTTAACACGTCGGGTTGCGAGGTGTTGTTATTTGTGTGCAGGTGCTGTTTACGTTGTGTTGCTTGGTTCTTCTACTGGTTCGATAACCTTGGTTTCTTCACTGAGGGAAATACCTACCGTCGATGTGCTGCATCATCCCTTCCTCCTTGGGGAAATACCAACTTAGTCCTAGCAGACAGGAGCTTTTCTGGTGCTATAGTCAGAGAGCAATCAAAAGGAATTTCTGGCGCCATTGCTGGGGAGGATCTTCTTCATAAAAAGGTTGCTAATCACAAATCTCATCTTCTCACAATTTACATTATTTTCCATTTGCCTCTCATTTTCATCTCCCCCACTTCACAAAAATTGCCATTTTATTCGCCTTCTTTTTCGTTCGCCTTTTTGCTTGTCACATCTTTTGTTTTCTTGTGTTGCCATGTGCCTTCTATATGCTTGTATCTTCGCTTGCTAAAAATCTATTGATATGGATCCCCATCCACTTGAATATTTTTAAAAGATCCAATCATGATGAACCAATTGCTAGTGAGTTGAGTGCACTAGATTATCTTTATGAAGTTTTGCTTGAGATCCGTGAATCTGAAAATTGTGATGAAGAAATTTATGAAGTGTTTCATGATAGCTCCTTGAATGAAAGAATGATTGCAATAATTTTAGTACAAATTCTATTAATGTCAATTGTGCTAATAATATGCAAATCCCCAAGCTTGGGGATGCTTGTTTTGTTATGTCCGCTACTTATTGCAATGATCATGATTGGGGTGATAATGTTTC
Source organism: Triticum urartu (assembly GCF_003073215.2). Lineage (NCBI taxonomy): Eukaryota > Viridiplantae > Streptophyta > Magnoliopsida > Poales > Poaceae > Triticum > Triticum urartu. The sequence goes on along the minus strand of NC_053025.1, from coordinate 574,257,400 downwards.
TTATGACCTTGAAAATTTATTTTAAGCCTCATGATGAATATGTTTGCGGTAATATTGAAAGTGGGTTTGGAAGAGTGTCAAATTTAGCTAAAAATAATCCCACATATTTGGAGAGTGTTCAATCTTATTAATTTTTTGATGAAAGTGGGTTTGGAGAGGTCATGACTTTATTTGATTATAATCCCACTATTTTGGAAGAGTGTCAACTTTGTATGCATGTGGATCATAAAGATAAAAATTTATATAATAGTTATATTATTGAATTTGATCATGATCCTACATATAATTATTATGAGAGAGGAAAATATGGTTGTATAAATTTTCATGTTATTAAATTTCCTCTCGTTATGTTGAGATTGTCAATGTTTTATTCCTGTCCTTTGTGTATGCTAGATATTTCTTGTCTTGAAAATTTGTTTTACTATAAAATTACTATGCATAGGAAGTATGTTAGACTTAAATGTGTGTGTCACATGTTTCATGATGCTCTCTTTGTGTTTCAATTATTATATTTGTGTGAGCATCGTTGCAATCTTATGCCTAGCCAAGGGCGTAAAACTATAGCGCTTGTTGGGAGGCAACCCAATGGATAAATTATATTTTTGCTTTCTGTTCTTGTATGTTAGAACAATTATGTTACTGTTATGGTTGTGATTTTTATGTTTTAATTAGTGTTTGTGCCAAGTAAAGCCTTTAGGATCTTCTTGGGTGATAGTTGTTTGATCTTGCTGAAAAATAGAAACTCTTACGCTCACGAAATTAAATTTCATTTTTTACCAGAGAGTGATAAAATACCAATTACACTTGCAATAGATCAATATACAAATTTCTCAGGTCTTCCTAATTTTTCAGAATTTTTAGAGTTACAGAAGTATTCGAAATAGTCAGATTGCTACAGACTGTTCTGTTTTCACAGATTCTGTTTTCTTTGTGTTGTGTGCTTATTTTGATGGCTCTATGGTTTTATTTGATGAGTTTTTGCCATAGAAAAGTTGGAATACATTAGATATAATACAAAAACAAAATATGAATTGATTTGATACAACACTTATAGTAGTGATTTATTATTCTTATACTAACGGATCTCACGAAGTTTTTGTTAAGTTTTGTGTGATTGAAGTTTCAAGTTTTGGGTTACGTTATGATGGATGAAGGAAGGATTGAAGAGCCTAAGCTTGGGGATTCCCTGGCATCCCAAGCTATTATCCAAGAATGAGCAACCAACTAAGCTTGGGGATGCCCCCGAGTGACATCCCCACTTTCTTCTAACAACTATCGATATTTTACTCGAGACTATATTTTTATTCGTCACATGATATATGTTTTGCTTGGAGAGTTTTGTATGATATGTGTGACGGTGTCCTGGACTAGGGGGTACTCATCACGTCGTCTCCCGACCAGCTGGATCGGGCCGAGGACCCCATGGCGGTTCACTCATGGGCCACTTCGGGCAGCCCATGCCACACACGAGGAAGATTCCACAAGACTTGATGATCAAGACAAGGACTCCTCTCCACCAACGTATTCGACTAGGACTCTTGTTATCCTAGGCCTCCGGTACATTATATAAGCCAAGGCCAGGCTAGTCACTAGATCAGGATGACATTATTCATCATACCCTTAGGTTTTAGACCACAACTTATGATCTCGAGGTAGATTAACTCTGTACTTGATACCCCATCAATATAAACAAGAGCAGGACATAGGGTTTTACCTCCATCAAGAGGGCCCAAAACTGGGTAAAACATCATCTCCTTCGTTCCTGTTACCATTAATCCAAGAATCCACAGCTCGGGACACCCCACCCCGAGATCTGCCGGTTTTTACACCAACAATAGTGCTTTCATTGAGAGTTCCGCTGTGAGATCGACAAAGGATCAATGGCTCGCCTGCAGATCAACTGCGACGTCGGCGTCTTCGTCGCCGGCTCGACTGGTCACCTCGGCTTGACCAAGGACTATGCCCCACCTCCAAGCGTCATGTTCGGACGAGGGCCTTCATCAACATCAACTCCGATCTCTATCATGATCATGGAGAAATCATCCATGCAGCTCGGGGGCTCAACGTCAACATTGCCCTCAGGAGACCGTGTAGTTTTTCCGAAAAACAAACTTGTATCCACTACTACCACCTCCTCGAGCATTGCTTTGACGTTTCCTTTGGTGCAATTGTGCGGAATTGAGTCTACAACAACACTTTAAAATTTCATCGCATTCCGATGGAGCAATCTCCGTCGATCTCTGATATACCAGAGACCTGTCAAGTGTGGACGGGAATCAGGACGAGTTTAGGGCGTGGTCTCCAGAGCCCAGCTCAGAGTTTATTTGCAAGATCCAACCGTTTATCTGCTGCAAAATTTCCATATCTACCACCTATCAAAATTTCAGCTCGATCCGACCGTTCAAACTCCGGGAACCTTTCGATTAGTGCATCACTTTTCGCATCTGTTTTCTGCCCGAATACGAATCCGAATTGAGTTCATCTCTCTTCGTGAACGAGATATTGGACAGCCTTTTTGGAAGAATCTCTTTCTAGGGTATTGTGTTTTGTTTCCTAACACATGCTCACAAATTTTGCTCCTTTTCGGAGGTAATCTTCACCGTCATGTTGGTGTCAAACCAGTTCGACAATATTGCTTCACGGCTACCGACCTGCACTAGACACGTCGTTGCTTTGTTGAGCCGAGCTCAACTTATTCGGATCATCGTCTCGGTGAGCCGAACAAGAGTTCAGAATCGCAAAGGATAAATCATCACCAACATCGCCACCCCACGGATCACACGGAACGGGCACACCGGCATCGCCACATGGTCACTTCATCGAGCCGGCATTGATCGCGTCACAAATTACGACCCGCGTCAGCATGGCCACACTGTTGCTTCTTCAAACCGATGTCCATCACGCCGAACTGCTTCAACACCTCGGCTGACACGACAGCTGCAACGTCTCCTTACCGACCTGCTTCGTCACCTTGACTGGACCGGGGGCTTCACTATATCTTCATCAAACCTACTCCAGTGACTTCGACATCACCAGCCAACCTGCCTCGACTCATCGGCTCACATGGAGGCTTCAACACCTCGGCTGGATCAGGGACTTAGGTATTTATTCATCAACATACTCTGGTGACTTCGGTGTCACCAGCCGACCAGCTTCATCACGTTAGTTGGGCCGGGGGCTTTGCCTCAGCGAGCCAACCTTTGCCAGCATCGCCATGCCGTCGCTTTATCGCCCATCAGGCAATGGGTGTGCGGATCGAGTCCCAATTTTGGGATTCACCTTTCTTCGGATTGCTACAATAAATAAACTAGGTGCTATTAATCATATTAATTTTTGCTTGTTTGGGTTTATTTTTCCCAAGGAATTATTACTCTGGTTTGTTCCATCATCTTTACACAGGTCTATCAAATGGTGGCCGCATTAACGACGGTCGCGTGGTGGTTCGGCATTGCAACGCCTTTACTGCATCACGCCGACGCCCTGCATCGACATTGACTTTGGCGCCAGGCCACATATCTTTAAATAAATTATTTTGCGTAAATTAATTACACGAGGATTTTTATATATTTATATTATAATTGTTGGACTACACTATTTTACATGTGTAGGTAATCGAATTCGACTGCGTCACGCGATTAGTTCGGCAAGCCGACGTCGTCGTCCCAATCGGCCTAAATCGGCTCGCATGATCACCTTGTTGGTCGAGTTGCCATACCAACATGTTCGGTTGCCTCGGGACTTCGGCATCGCTGAGGGAGCTCTACCTCATTGAGTGTTCGGCACACAGGTCATTTTTATTTTATTACTCACTTTGCATAAATTATTAATCATACATCCTTTTAAGAAAATTATTATTATTACTATTATATCCGGCTTGCACTATTTTTCTTGCACAGGTAAATGATCTGGATTGGGAAGCGCTGTCACCTTGGCGTATCGACATACCACGTCACCTCGGCTGGACCGGGGGCTTCATCATCACTTCATTAACCCACGCCGGGTACTTCGTCATCACATTGCCGGCCTGCATCGGCCGTGCTATGTCGCCACTTTGGAGCGTCAAGCTCTTTGCTCTGCCACATCGGGACCGGCTTGGGGGCTGGGAGCTCATCCCACCGTAAGCTCGGACCGCGTCATCAATACCGAGCACATTAGCCAGCTAAGTCGCTTGCATGCTCAAAAACTTTTAGTTTTCAATTTTGTTCGGTTCGACCAAGCATTATAAATTTTTGGCAAAAAGTTGTTTGTGAAAAACCTCCTTGTCAAAACTTTGTTTGTGACACACAAATTCAAATACACCGTTTACTTGGGGGCTTCCTTTATGAAGCCTTTTCTCTTGCATAAGATTATACTTGTATGGCTTGTTCCTTGTTCATGTATTACGCCACAATATGCACCATGTTGACTTAAGTGTTTCGCAAGCTGGGTTGCCTTGCTCCTGTGTTTACCCCTATGTTCCCGATTGTTTGGCTAGGAAGTAAAGGGAGCACCACTGCGATTGTCACGATCGGGTCATCCGAACTCGGACCTCAGACTGGGTGAAGCGGAAAGCTAGCGCTCTTATTGTTTTCAATCATGGTCGGCACACAACGGAACTCATGAGTACAAAAATCTATTGCACAAGTCTCATAGTAACAATGAGCAACCGAAGAAAGGTATCGATGGGGGTACTATTTTCTCCGACGATGCTTCTTACACTTTGTCAGTAATATAGCATAAGTTCCCTAAGCGCGCTTTGTCTGTTACAGCCTTATGGCCCGATTGCCTGGTTATCGCAAGCACCGTCGATATTCTCGACAGGTGGAGTACATAACACTTTTTGGCCCTTGACCGAAGAGGGAGAAGCCGACGGTCGGTTGAGACGTGTTTAAAAGTTCGGGAACACAGATATGATATAAGTACTTCGGTACATACAATCATTATACATAAAATTCTTTTACCCAAGTTTACTGGCGACTCTTAAATTTATATAAGCCATTTTATAGTAAATGTGTTTTCTTCCTAGTCGTTGCAAAATATTTTTCTATCACTCCTTTTTCGAGGCGAGTGTGTGGTCAATAGCCGGATAGCCCATTTTCTCTCTAGTGACCGCTCGAGTTTAGTTCGCTAAACTGGTCTAACGAGAAGTACTCCACCTTCGGGATAGGAGGTTGCAGCCATAGGATGACCCGCTTGAAGTCTTGAGATCAGATGTGTCATATTAATGCACGACAGAAGCACAAAAGTAAGACCAATTTTTGGATTGGCACCAAATGACTTGATTTAGTTTGGGCGTAAAGTTTTTATTGAAGTTTTTTGGTTTTTCAAGCCTATGACACTTTTAAACTATTTGTTTGTTTCCAGGATAAGTCTCGTAGTGCAGCGCTGGACACCTTTAGAGATTCAGCACAAAAATTCTCGGATATTGCTATATATGCATTAGTTTCGAATTGTGTCTTTGGTCAATAGTTGGGTTGCCCGACTCCTGTGCTTGCCTCCTACGTTCCGCTTTGTTCGGCTAGGTGTGCAAAGGGAGAACCACTGCAATTGTGCTTCCAGCTCGAATGGTTAAGCACCTTAGTAGAGAAAGCCGAAAACTGATTGTCACAATGGACGTAAACTGGTCAGCGATCCAATGACGGTATCAAATTATAGATCGATACCGACTACCCCGTGTTAAACGATGGGCCTTTCATAACATTGGCCGAAGTGATAATGGCTAGACTTCGGTCGGTGCCGAACACTAACCGGGGGCTCGTAGCTAGCTTCCCCAGTTTAAAGCTCCTATGACTAAGTGAAAGTTATAAAGCCCGCATATCTGATTGCCTCGTTTTTGCTAACACAACCGCCTTTAGGCATCGAGACGTCGGCTAAGGGTTGTCTTGTTATTGCGGAAACACCTTGCGTAGCATCTACAAGGGGGTGGAAGCCGACGATGGGACACTTTCAAGTGATAAACGGTCGCAATGGAGTCAAAATAAATATATCATCGGCGTTCATATATTATATATGAGGGCTACCTTCCGTAATCATCATTATAAAGCTATAAATATGCATCAATTTGACTTAAGATTTTGGCCAAGCTGGGTTGCCTGGCTCCGATGCTTACCCCTATGTTGCCGATTGTTCGGCTAGGCGGTAAAGGGAGCACCTCTATGATTGTTACTACCGGGTCATCCGAGTTAGTACCTCAGACTGGGTGAAGCCGAAATCTAGCGATCTTAAAGGATATAATTGGTCGGCAATGACAGAAGTGAAAATTTTGGTTCATTAATACCATAGAGTTCGAGAACTTTCCCTGAACCAAATCCTCAATATTTTCCTCTCACATTGATTGGAGGTGAGGTTTCATGATCATGATCAGCATGACAACCCAAAGAAAGGAACCGATAGCGGGATTATTTTCTTTGGAAGATGTTTCATATCTCTCTGCATACCTTTGTTTATAAAACCGTATGGCCGGATTGCCTTGTTTTCGATAAATATTTTCCCTTATAACGGCTTTATAAAGTAGGACAAACATTCCCCGGCTTCTGGCCGAGGGGGTTGAAGCCGATGGTTGGTCAACAAAATTTTGTACAATGGGGATCCAAGAATTCATGATGTAAAGTACTTGGATACACAGAATCATTACACATAATTTGTGATTTTACTCTGGATATCGATCCTTAATTTGGCCACCCGTGCCCATATTAAGGCTCGCGGGATACTGGGCTTAGGGCTTATCATTCACTAATATTAAAGGGGCGTATTGATCCCCTGATCTGGTGTTGCCACCCGACCAGTGCCTCGGGGGCTACTGCATTGCCTACTCAATGCAGAAAATTCAAAGTGCTCAGTGTTCGGCTAGACCGAACTATGGGCAAACGCATCTTCGGACAACAATAAGTACCATATGGGACCTATCTGACATCAAGCTAATATATTACAGGGACTTCTCAAAACCCTCTCTCAAGGGCCCGTCCGCTGATCACTATTACCTCTAATATATTACACTGCGTTTCTATTCCTATGTATGATGTCGAGCTAGGAGTTGATCCTCATGCCGATTTCACGACCTGAGTCTCAGAAGCTACTAGGATCAACGGTTTCATATTTTCCTTCAGGTGCATCTCAGATTTTAGGCCGACAGACACCTTGAGGGCTACTGGCCATACATCTCGTCAGCAAATAAATTTATACGCATCAGAAATAAAATCCGCAAACAATCAGCCCATGACCGAGGTGCTGAGCCACCTCGGAAGCAGTTCGACATATAGCTTGGATGCAAGTGGCTAGCTCCTTAGAGGGCATTTCCGGCATTAAGCTCGGCTAAAACTTTTTCAAGACCAAGGTAATCTATGACACCTCGGATACAGTCCAGCGTTGGAGCTCGGAAGCGGTCTGGCGTTGGTGTCGGCTGCAAAAGATACCTCGAATGCAGTCCGGCGTTGGAGCTCGGACGCGAGAGGACACTGCCGCACGGGAAACACTTCAAACCTGAGGTGGGCATAAAAATAACAAGGCATTGATAACGGCCGATAACTTAAAGGGGCTCCTCGGATACCCGACGTATAAACTCTTCGGATTTACTTCGGCGATCCTTGAGATCGAAGATAAGAAGATTTGTTGAACTAGTTTTCGAGACCGACGACCGAAGATGAAGAATAGTTTGGAAGAATCGAGGAGCGTCCCCAACTTGAAGATCGGTTCAGGGGCTACTGGCGGTGTCCGGACTAGGGGGTACTCACCACGTCGTCTCCCGACCAGCTGGATCAGGCCGAGGACCCCCATGGCGGTTCACTCATGGGCCACTTCGGGCATCCCATGCCGCACACGAGAAAGATTCCACAAGACTTGATGATCAAGACAAGGAGTCCTCTCCACCAACGTATTCGACTAGGACTCTTGTTATCCTAGGCCTTCGGTACATTATATAAGCCAAGGCCAGGCTAGTCGCTGGATCAGGATGACATTATTCATCATACCCTTAGGTTTTAGACCACAACTTATGATCTCGAGGTAGATAAACTCTGTACTTGATAATCCATCAATATAAACAAGAGCAGGACGTAGGGTTTTACCTCCATCAAGAGGGCCCGAACCTGGGTAAAACATTGTCTCCTTCATTCCTGTTACCATTGAACCGAGAATCCACAGCTCAGGACCCCTACCCCGAGATCTACCAGTTTTGACACTGACAATGTGTCTTTGCTTGTTTTATTTTGTGTTTTATGTCATCAATCCTTGCTGGACACACCTATTTCAGAGAGCCAAAATTATGTCATGACTTGTTAGAATTGCTCTCTACGTTTCACTTAAATCTTTTATGAGCTAGGACTTGCTCTAGTGCTTCACTTGTATCTTTTTGAGCACGGTGTGCTTAGTATTTTTGAAGAAATGCTCTCTTGCTTCACTTAGATTTATTTGAGAGTTAGTAAAATTTTGAAGAAATTCTCTCTTGCTCCACTTAAATTATTCTTGGAGAAAGAAAATTTGTTATGCTCATGATCTTCACTTATATTTGTTTGAGCTTATGAAAAGCAACATGTGAAAATTAGTCCCAAAGTGATAGATATCCAAGAAGGATAAAGAAAAGAAAAATGTCATGAAGATCATTGGACAAAATAAACTTGATTCTTAGTAATAGTTTTGAGATATGATGATGTGATATGTGAGTTATGTTGATGAGTAATTATGCCCTAGTAGGAATATTGGTGTTAAGGTTTGTGATTCCCGAAGCATGCACGTATAGTCTCTCATTATGCTATGATTTTGGAGCATGATTTATTTTTTATTGTCTTCCTTATGGGTGGCGGTCGGGGACGAGCAATGGTCTTTTCCTACCAATCTATCCGCCTAGGGGCATGCGTAGTAATGCTTTGCTTCGAGGGCTAATAAACTTTTGCAATAAGTATATGAGTTCTTTATGACTAATGTGATTCCATGGATTATACGCACTCTTACATTTTCACAATTTTCTAGCCTCTACGGTACCATGCATTGCCCTTTCTCAAATTGAGACGTGGTGCAAACTTCGTAGGTGCATCCAAACCCCGTGATATGATACACTCTATCACACATAAGCCTCATTATATCTTCCTCAAAACAGCCACCATACCTACCTATTATGGCTTTTCCATGGCCATTCCGAGATATATTTCCATGCAACTTCCACTGCTTCCGTTTGATGCCTTAAGCATTGATTGTCATATTGCTTTGCATGATCATATAGTTGACATAGTGTTTGTGGCTCAGCCACCGTTCATCATTTTTCATACATGTTACGCTAGATCATTGCACATCCTGGTACATGCCAGAGGCATTTATAGAATCATATTTTGTCATAGGTATCGAGTTGTAATTTTTATTTTGAGTTATAAGTAAACAGAAGTGTGATGATCATCATTAATCATTTTTAGAGCAGTGCCCCGGTGAGGAAAGTATGATGGAGACTATGATTCCCCCACAAGTCGGGATGAAACTCCGGACAATGAGATAATAAAAAAGAAAAAAGAAAGAAAGAAAAGAAAGAAAGAAAAAAGAAAGAAAAAGAAAAAGGGAAAGGGAAAAAATAAAAAAATAAACAAAGAGAGAAGGGGCATTGTTAGTATCCTTTACCACACTTGTGCTTCAAAGTAGCACCATGTTTTTCATACGGAGAGTCTCCTATGTTGTCACTTCCATATACTAGTGAGAATTTTTCATTATAGGATTAGATGCGCACCCACTTAGTTTTCATACTGAGCTTTCATACACTTATAGCTCTTAGTGCATTCGTTGCATAGCAATCCCTACTCCTCACGTTGATATCGATTGATAGGCATCTCCATAGCCCGTTGGTTAGCTGCATCGATGTGAGACTTTCTTACTTTTTTGTCTTCTCTATATTTACCCCTATCATCATATTCTATTCCACCCGTAGTGCTATATCCATGGCTTGCGCTCATGCTTGTCATCGAGGTTGTGCATGATAAATACTTTGTGTTAAGAACACAGTGCATGACAAGACTATATGATTTTGTAGGGATAACTTATTTTAGCATTGATATTTTGAAAGACATGGTTGCTTGTTGATATACTTGAGTATCTAAATTATTATGTCAACACTAGGCTATTGCTTTGAATCACATAAAAGTCCAATTGTCCATGATATAAAGAAAAGAATATGATATGACATGTTAAACAACACTCCACATCAAAAATTCTGTTTTTATCACTTACCTACTCGAGGACGAGTAGGAGTTAAGCTTGGGGATGCTGATACGTCTCCAACGTATCTATAATTTTTGATTGTTCCATGATGTTATATTATATATCTTGGATGTTTTATAATCATTTTATATCATTTTTTGGTACTAACCTATTCACATAGTGCCAAGTGCCAGTTCATGTTTTTTCCGTGTTTTTACATCGCAGAAAATCAATATCATGTCGGGGATATACCCCGCGGTATGACCCGGCCAGAGTTATAACCCGGCTGGTACTTAGTAAACCGGTAGAGAGTTACGACAGATGGTTAAGGCAGACAATTAAGACACATAGTTAAGACAGACGGTAAACCGGCAGGTGGTAAACTAGGAGACAATCATAACCCGGCAGACAATCATAACCCGGCAGACAATCATAACCTGGCACACAGTCATAACCTGGTTGACAGTCATAATCCAGCAGACAGAGTCACCTGGGGTTAATAAGCCTGAGACGTTATGAAGCCCAAGACGTTAAGAAGCCCATGAAGAGAAGTCAGAATAGTTTAAGTCTTAATCCGAGTTGGACTCTACATGTAACCCGCCCCTTCAACTTATATAAGGAGGGATAGGGCACCCCAAGAGGGGAGAGAAAGTAATTTTAGGGCTAGACATAACTAGGAGAGCCGGTTTACGGCGACTCCCTGGTGATGATAATGAGACCTAACCACAAACAACATGTAGGGTTGTTACCGGATGATGTTTCCCGGGGCCCGAAGCTGTCTAAACCCTTGTCTTGTGTTGCGTCTCTCGATTCCGCTCAACCCCTCTCAAGCTACCACATAGATGCCTTGGCCTCACGACTAAGTCCTCACACTAGGACATCTATCGTGACAATTCCACGACAGTTGGCGCTCACCGTGGGGCTTGGCGCACGGTGGTGTTGAGTTCTTGGAGGGAGCTCCATAGGGTTCGAGAAGCTCACGATTGACTAGATGAAGAAGAATGAGACAACAAATCACGCGGGATGACCTGGCCTGAGAAAATTTGGATAAAAGTCGATAGATTCATTGTTTGAAAAGTCTATTTAATCCGCCAACCATGAGTTTTTACAATCAGTCGGATGCATTTTCGCAAGTCGTCGAGTTCATGCTACTATCATCAATCATGGTCCGGGTTTGTTTCTGCTACAAAGTCGCTGAGGGAGTCCTGGATTAGGGGGTGTCCGGATGGCTGGACTATACCTTCGGCCGGACTCCTGGACTATGAAGATACAAGATTGAAGACTTCGTCTCGTGTCCGGAAGGGACTTTCCTTGGCGTGGAAGGCAAGCTTGGCGATACGGATATGTAGATTTCCTACCATTGTAACCGACTCTGTGTAACCCTAGCCCTCTCCGGTGTCTATATAAACCGGAGAGTTTTAGTCCATAGGACGAACAACAATCATACCATAGGCTAGCTTCTAGGGTTTAGCCTCTCTGATCTCGTGGTAGATCTACTCTTGTACTACCCATATCATCAATATTAATCAAGCAGGACGTAGGGTTTTACCTCCATCAAGAGGGCCCGAACCTGGGTAAAACATCGTGTCCCCTGCCTCCTGTTACCATCCGACCTAGACGCACAGTTCGGGACCCCCTACCCGAGATCCGCCGGTTTTGACACCGACATTGGTGCTTTCATTGAGAGTTCCTCTGTGTCGTTGCCATCAGGAAGGATGCCTCATCCCATCTTTAAAGACGGCACTGTTGCTATGGGAGCTTTGGCTATCGACCAAACTCTCCGGCTAGGCGGTTTCCTTATGACCGCCTGTTCGGATGCTGCGCTGACGATGACCTCTCAGGTCATCGAAAGCAATCTCCACGTCATCTCGGAATTCGCCGAGCAGCTAGATCCAATGGAGCTCTCTTCCCTAAACAGGCTCTTGGATCGCATCGCCGCCCTGGGAGTTGCTACGGATTACAACCAGATTGGGCCTAAACCCGATCTGAGAGAGATTAACTCTCCCCAGGTCACCCATCACGTTGCCGTGGTAGAGGGACAGTGCAGCGACCCTTCATCTATCTTAAGGACTAGCTATGTCCAGATTGCCGATCCCTCCAAGCCGGATACCCGCGGAGGGGAGGATATCACTCAAGACCTGAACTTAAAGTCAGGCGACGGACTAGATTCATTGGGCCGCATCCAAGAATCCCAACGTCCGAGTTCGGAAACTCCTTGGCCCCTGGGTCTCAGATTGGGTGAGGTTTCGGATTTGATTCCACCCACCCACCCGTACATAAGCGATCTATCCCAAATTAGGCAAGAGCCCGAAGAAACAGTACATCATTACTCGGCCAGATTCCTCCTAGTTATGAACAGGATAAAGGACTGCCGCGAGGAAGACGCAATTTCATTCTTCTGCAATAATTGCATGGACAAGGGAATCCTCAACGCCATAAGTCGCCGTGATATTACACGCTTTGCTGACTTGGCGTCCATAGTACGAAAGTACTGTGCAATGGAAAACGCCTGGAAAACCGAAACAAAATTTTGGGACAATCCGGCCTTGAATACAAACCCGGTCCGAAATAAAAGGGTGCATTATCGTCAAACACCCGGGTTCAATACCAAAAAGCAAAAGCTCTTTACAGGGCACGAAACCGTACTAGAAGAATGGCTTGATGGACCCTGTAAAATTCACAGTGCAGAGGGCGCCACACCAACTCACAGCCTTAGAGCATGTTGGATACTCCGGCAGGTGGCAAAAATTGGCGAAGATCTTCTAATTCCAGAAGCCACAGAAAGCCACCCCAGAGAAACCAGTACGGTATTAACAGTCTTCGAGACTTTCGCATCAAATAATATGCGAAAAAGAACACTCCACAGCCTTGCCGAAGTCTACCAAGTAGCAACGATAAACCCATGGAGTGACACGGCTATTACTTTTAACGCCAGTGACGAACCTAAATTCCGAACAGCCCGAGCACCAGCCGCATTGGTCCTCAGTCCAATAGTGGATGACTTTCATCTTACCAAGGTACTCATGGATGGCGGCAGCGGATTGAACCTCATTTATGAGGAAACCCTTCAAAAAATGGAAATAGACTGGAACCACATTGAGCGAAGCAGCACAACCTTTAGAGGAATAATCGCCAGTCGGGAAGCGCGCTGTACAGGAAAAATCACACTAGATGTGGTGTTCGGCACGCCGGATAATTACAAGTCCGAAGAGGTCACGTTCCAAGTGGCCCCGTTTAGTAGCGGATATCATGCTCTGCTAGGGCGGGAAGCGTTTACAGTCTTCCAAGCAATACCCCATTACGGGTACATGAAGCTCAAGATGCCCGGGCCTAACGGAATCATCACTCTCGTTAGTGATCCGGACATAGCACTCCGCGCCGAAAAGAAGACAGCCGCACTGGCCCTCGAGGCACTATCCGAAGCCCTAGCGGCTGAAGAACTGACTGCGCTGCGCTCCAGGGTGAATAAGGACGATGTGATACTCGATAAAATATCCAAGTCCACCTCCTTTAAACTGGCGAACGAAATAGTCAAATTCCAGGTCCATCCAACGGACCCCAATAAAACAGCTTCCATCGGGGCACAGTTACACCCTGATGTAGATGCCGCACTGCGAGAGTTCCTACGAGAGAACTGGGACATTTTCACCTGGCACCCTTCAGACATGCCAGGAATCCCACGCAGGCTGGCCGAACACAGCTTAAATATCCTAAAAGGATTCAAGCCAGTCAAATAGGCTCTTTGGTGTTTTTCCGAACCTAAGAGACGGGCCATGCGAGAGGAACTAGCCAAGCTATTGGAGGCCGGATTCATCAAAGATATCAAACATCCGGACTGGCTAGCAAACCTGGTGATGGTACCAAACAAGGACAAATCCTGGCGCCTGTGCGTTGATTTCAAAGACCTTAACAAGGCTTGCCCAAAGGATCCCTTCCCTCTCCCCCGCATCGATCAAATTATCGACCCTACCGCAGGACACGATTTGTTGTGTTTCCTCGACGCATACTCCGGCTACCATCAAATAAAGATGGCAGAGTCAGACCAAGCCGCAACGGCATTCATCACACCATACGGCCCATTCTGCTTCAACACAATGCCCTTCGGGCTCAAAAACGCCGGCGCAACATATCAGCGCATGATTCAGACATGTCTGGCAAACCAGATCGGCAAAACAGTGGAGGCATACGTAGATGATGTGGTCGTTAAAACAAGACATGTCGAATCTATAGTAGACGACTTGAGGCTAACATTCGATAACCTCCGAACATACGACATCAAGCTCAACCCGGAAAAATGCGTTTTCGGCATTCCAGCCGGAAAGCTCTTGAGCTTCATTATATCCGGTAGAGGAATTGAAGCAAATCCAGCCAAGATCCGAGCTCTATCACAATTGGATATCCCGAAGGACCTCAAACAAATACAAAAATTAACCGGATGTGTGGCGGCTCTAAGCCGCTTTATCTCCCGCTTAGGAGAAAAGGCCCTACCCCTTTACCGCCTCCTTCGGCGCACCGAACACTTCGAGTTGACGGATGCGGCCACGGCCGGACTCGACGAAATAAAAGCCATCTTGACAACAAACCCAGTCCTGGCCGCGCCAAACATTGGCGAACCAATGCTATTATACATTGCAGCAACCCATCAGGTCGTAAGCGCGGTGCTCGTCGTCGAACGAGAAATGGACGGACACAAATTCCCCCTTCAAAAGCCGGTCTATTATGTGTCCACTGTCCTTACTCCGTGCAAGTCACGGTACCCGCATTATCAAAAGATTGCGTACGCGGTATTTATGGCATCCTGGAAGCTGCGACACTACTTTCAAGAGTGTTCAATAACAGTAGCCTCAGAAGTGCCACTTAACGATATTATAAACAACCGCGACGCGACGGGCCGGATTGCAAAATGGGCCATTGAGCTCCTCCCGTTTGACATAACTTACAAGCCACGGCGAGCTATCAAGTCGCAAGTTTTGGCCGACTTCGTCGCAGAATGGACGGAGGACGAACTCCCTAAAGAGTACGGCACATATTCAAACTGGGTAATGCACTTCGACGGCTCCAAAATGTTGGCCGGTCTAGGGGCTGGCGTCGTTTTGACGTCCCCCACAGGAGACACCGTTCAATATGTACTCCAGATAATGTACACAGACTCCAACAACGCAGCCGAATATGAGGCCCTTTTACATGGTCTCCGGATGGCAGTATCCATGGGCATTCAACGCCTAGAGGTGCGCGGGGACTCGAACCTCACAATATCCCAAATAAATGGAGACTTTGATGCCAAGGCTCCAAAATGGCAGCTTATCGCAACGCCGTCCTGAAAATGTCAGCTCGGTTCGAAGGGCTCGAATTTCACCATATAGCCCTGGAAAATAATCAGGCGGCAGATATCCTGGCACGCATCGGCGCAAAACGCAGTGTAGTCCCCCCCAACATCTTCTTGGAAAGGCTGTTCAAGCCGTCTGTAGTATGGGAAGGGGAACCTGGCAATAGGAGCCCGGACCCAACCGCACGTAATAATGGCCGTCATTGCCCCATGGACAGAACCATTCCTCGCCTACCTTACCAGGCAGGAACTCCCTGAGGACCAAAATGAGGCACGCCGCATAGTGCGGCGATCTAAAGCCTATAAAGTCCATGAGGGAGAGCTTTATAAGAAAAGCATTACCGGAAGTCCTTCAAAGGTGCATCTCCGAAGAGGAAGGGCGGAACCTCCTGGCTGAAATTCATGCCGGACTCGGCGGACATCACGCTGCAGCTCAGTCCCTTGTAAGCAAGGCCTTCCGTAGATGCTTTTATTGGCCGACGGCCCGGGCAGACGCCTAGGACTTAGTCCAACGATGCGTCGGTTTCCAGCTTTTTGCAAACCAAAGCCATATGCCACCCACCGCCCTCCAAACTATCCCCATCACTTGGCCCTTCGCAGTCTGGGGGCTTGACATGGTTGGACCCCTTAAAGGCAGAACCCACAAGAAAAAATACTTACTGGTCATGATGGATAAGTTCACCAAATGGATAGAGGCCAAGCCTGTTAAGACGGCCGAATCCGGACCGGTGATAGACTTTATATCCGGGGTTGTACACCGTTACGGCGTCCCCCACAGCATCATCACTGATAACGGCACGAACTTTACGGCCGATGAGGTAAAACTCTGGTGCAAAAACATGGGCATCAAGCTCGATTATGCTTCCGTCTATCACCCACAAACCAACGGCCAGGTCGAACGTGCAAATGGTCTTATCATGAGCGGCATCAAACCCAGATTAGTGTGGTCCCTTAAGGAATCTAATACGCACTAGGTAGAGGAGCTCGACTCCGTACTCTGGGGGCTGCGGACCACGCCGAATCGCACCACCGGATACACACCATTCTTCATGGTGTACGGCGTAGAGGCAGTTTTGCCCTGCGACATAATTCATGACTCACCTCGAGTGCGCATGTACGAAGAAAGAGAAGCCGAGCTCGTTCGGCAGGACAGTTTGGACGCCTTGGAGGAAGAGCGAGACGTGGCAAAAGCCCGTTCCGCATTCTATCAACAACAGGCTCGAAGATACCAAAGCAGAGAAGTACGGGCCAAAAATTACAACGTTGGTGAATTAGTTCTACGCCTGCCGGACAAGAAAAAGGAAAAAGGAAAAACTCAAGCCCAAGTGGGAAGGTCCCTTCATAATTGACCAAGTCCTGACTGGTGGAGCGTACCGCCTGCGAGATGCATCAGATAACCGACTCGAGCCGAACCCATGGAACGCAGCCCGTCTACGAAGATTCTATGCCTAGCGCCGGACTCTGTGTTCGTCTCCTTCCTCTGTCCATTTTTTACATACTTTCTGTCTTACATTTATCTCCTTCTCCTCTCTCTTTCTCTTATAGCCTTTAAAGGCTCATACAATGACGCGCTATCCGCGCTCATTAAACCTGGGGGCTTCTTTAAACAGAAGCTTATTTATACGGGCTTCATGCCCAACACATGTGTCACACTTCCGCATGTACCTTTTATTCGCCATGATATGCATCGATATGGCTTAAGTTTTGGCCAAGCTGGGTTGCCTGGCTCCTGTGCTTACCCCTACATTCCCAATTGTTCGGTTAGGTGGTAAAGGGAGCACCTCTGCGATTGTTACTGCCGGGTCAGCCGGATGTGTACCTCATACTGGGTGAAGCCGAAAGCTAGCGTTCTTAAGGGAATATTCGGTCGGTGAACTAAAGATGATCTTTTTTTATTATCTATACACCCCCAGATGTTTTTCCTGCGCCTCTTTTCGCAGAATCGACATGCACTTTAGGGCATGCCTCGCAGCGAAAGGAACCCCTAACGGAACTATTCTCCCTGGAAGATGTTTCTTACTAACCATGTAATATAACATAACTAGTTGGGCACTTGTCTGTTCAAGCACTAATGACCCCTACGCCTGGTCTCCATGCATACCCCGGTTCTTATATAACCGCGAGGGTATTCGGACACACTCCGGACCGTCAGGTCCCGAGGATGAAGTGAAAAGGTTGGCCATGACAAACGATCTACAATCCGGCTAGAAGGCATTACACATGTCAATTAAAATTACATAGTCAATCTGACTGATTGTATTCCTCTTCAATACCATCTAACAGGCTGTCTAGTTTACAGTCCTGTTGGGAATACTTTGCGGCCAACTCTACTTGGCCGTATACTAAGCTCACAAGGATCTCCTTCCCATCGGGCCCTACGGGTCTGACCTCGGCCATGTGGTTTGGATCAGCCTTCGTGTACCGCGTCTTCACCATGGCCCATGCCTCCCTGGTGCCTTGACGGCAGGCCAACATATTCCACAATCGGAAGCGCCGCCGCACTCCCTTCAGCTTCTCTACAAGCTCTCCAAGGCCTTCGGGCATGGAGACGGATGGCCACAAGGCCTGGGCGACGCCTTGCATCACCTGCCGAACTCGCTCGTGCAGTTGTGAGAGCTCGGGAAGAAGGTCACCCGTAGAAGCGGGCATTTCCTCTGCAGGACGACCTGTTAGCATACCTACAGGCATTACTCTGTTAGTCGACTTCCTCGCCGAACTCTTTTTTCAAAGTTCGTTTAAGCACTTACTATATATGCCGCGTCGAAGCCAATGATTCTCCTTCACGGAGTCCAACAGCTGGGCACGAACGTCCTTCAGTTCAACGCCCAGCCTGGTGTTGGCATCTTGGAGATTGTTCTTCTCCCGCCTCACCTTTGTCAGCACGCTCTCACCAGCCTTTAGCTGGCGTCGGAGTTGTTGCACTTCCGGATATAATTCGGCGCCATCTGCAATTTCATTTGTCAGATTTGCACCCACGCCGCACCTCACAAAATACTTATCTTTCGAAGCGTATATTACCAGAGGGGGTCTCCTTGGGCTCCCCTACCGCGGCTAGTGCGGCCTCAAGTTGGGCTTTGCACTCTTCCAGCCCCTGGGACAGCAGGGTATTCTTTTCTGCAAGAACCTGCATAACAGATGATCCTTAAATCAGTAATTCTAACTGTTTCAAGTCTCGGGGGCTACTAGTACATATATATAATTACCAAAATTTTCTTACCCGTATGTCTTTCACATACTGCTCCGTGGCTCTGGCTAGACCATTTTGAGTGGCACGGAGGTACGCGTCCCCCGAATTGAAGGCATCCAATGCCTCTTGGGAGAAACAAGCGTTGCGAAGAACTGTCCGACGATGCCACCTCCGAATTGGTGGCAGACAGCCTGTCCGCATCCTCCGTTGGAGGAGCGTCCGGTGCGCGCCTCGTGTTCGCCTCCGCTTCCGGACCAGGCTTTGAAGCCTGGCTGGTGGAGGCGCGATTGGCAGCCTCTCGGATATAGTCCGGTCTCTTCGTCCTGAAGAGAGCACGGGCGTTAATATGCCTCGTAGGAATAACACCTGGGAATAAGGCGGCGCGTTATACCTTTGCGCCGGTGCCTCAGTCCGGACCGCACTTCTTTTCAGCTCGCGGGGCCTTGCCGCCCCTCGTTGGCTAGTCGCCGCAGGCTCGGCCTCCCGTCTCAAGGACCTCCCCTGCAAAACACGGTTGTCATACGGCAATCGAAAACACGCGAGGACAGATCCCTTTTCAAAGTGCTGGGACTCCGGTCTCAGTTACCTGCGAGGCTGGGAGTAGCCCTGGATAATCGGCCGTAATGGCCACCAAGGCGTTGTCCTTACTCAATTGATGAAACACTCCACCAATCAGCTCCACAGATAAGTCCAGATCCTCTTGAGAGGCCGGGTTGAGGGACCGTCCCGGATCCTCGGGTTGTGGAGGAGGGCTGTTTATTTCTTTAACAGCCTGGCGCAGTTCCTGCGTTGAAGTCGTTAGACTGAAAATTTAACAATGGTAATATAAAACGGATGGGCAAGTAAAAGTGTCCACTTACCCAACTTGGGGGATTGTACATAGAAAATCCACCCCGTGGGTTGACGCGGAGAAATTCCTCCTCTTCTCCCTTGTACAAAGAGGACAAGGTCTTTATTAGAGCGGCAGCCGAATCCGGCCCCTTACGGCCGTAGCGGGTGGCGTCGTCCTCCCCGTTGAAGTCCCACATGGGGCGGCCTCTATACTGAAGCGGCTGCACCCCTCGCACGATGCATGCGGCCATGACCCCGATCATGGTCAGTCCAGAATGAGCTAACAATCTTATCCGGCCCATCAGGTAAATAACGTCCCTGTCACTTTCCCTCTGAGGGCTCCATCGACGCCAGCTTAGGCGCTTCTTTAGGGGAGCACTGTCGAACTCAGGGAGGCCGATCCGGACAGGATCCGGCAGCGGGACGTCATCTATATAAAACCATTCCGAAGGCCAGTCCTCGGACGCCTTCTTTGGGGTTCCGGATAGATATCCGGTCCCGGCGATGCGCCACACTTCGGCTCCGCCCACTTGATATATCGACCCTTCCTTAGAGCAGGGCACAAGGTAGAATAGCCTTTTCCATAGCGCGAAATGAGCCTCGCAGCCCAAAAACAGCTCACAAAGGGCTACGAAGCCCGCGATATGCAATATGGTGGCAGGCGTGAGGTTGTGCAGCTGGAGGCCATAGAACTCCAGAAGCCCCCGGAGAAACGGATGAATTGGAAATCCGAGCCCTATTATTAAGTAAGGGGCAAGGCATGCCCGCTCTCCTTTGGAGGGATTGGGGGCACTCTCCGCTTGCTCTCCGCCATTATAGGTGGCAAGTCCGGCTCGAACCGGGACCATATAGGCCGGGGGAAGAAATCCCTTGGTCTGGAGCTTCACTAGCTCGCTGTGCGGGATGGAGCACCTCTTCCAATCTCCAGGCTGAGGGCTGGAAGGGCGAGAGGAGGAGCTGCGGCGGCCGGCCATGATAGAATGGACCTCTGTCGGATACGCTCTGATGAATACTCGCCGAAGGGAGAAGGTGTGGTTTGGTTCTAAATCCTCGTCCCCTTAAATAGGCGGCTCATTCACGCGGCTAGGGGTGTAAGTAAAAACACCCTGGCTTTTCGTATTCGTTTGACACGTGGAAAACGGCCATTATTGGGCGTAGAAGCCAAGGAGCACTACATTTACAAGAAACCGGACACTATTCAACAGGTACATGAAATTTGGAGGAGAACCCGCCTTGCAATGCCGAAGACAATCTGCGCGCCGGACTCGTCGTCATTGAAGCCTGGTTCAGGGGCTATTGAGGGAGTCCTGGATTAGGGGGTGTCCGGATGGCCGGACTATACCTTCAGCCGGACTCCTGGACTATGAAGATACAAGATTGAAGACTTCGTCCCGTGTCCAGAAGGGACTTTCCTTGACGTGGAAGGCAAGCTTGGCGATACGGATATGTAGATCTCCTACCATTGTAACCGACTCTGTGTAACCCTAGCCCTCTCCGGTGTCTATATAAACCAGAGAGTTTTTGTCCGTGGGACGAACAACAATCATACCATAGGCTAGCTTCTAGGGTTTAGCCTCTCTAATCTCGTGGTAGATCTACTCTTGTACTACCCATATCATCAATATTAATCAAGCAGGACGTAGGGTTTTACCTCCATCAAGAGGGCCCGAACCTGGGTAAAACATTGTGTCCCCTGCCTCCTGTTACCATCCGACCTAGACGCACAGTTCGAGACGCCCTACCCGAAATCCGCCGGTTTTGACACCGACAGTCGCTATTGTACACTGTAGTTGATTGAAGTTGACCACCCAAGAGGACACCAGATCAAGAGGAAAGCAAATCTGAGCCGGCTAGCTACGTCTGGTTCTTGTCCGGATTATAAAAGAAAAAGGGGAAAATACCAAGTGACCCCGATTTGGGTCATCCAATGACCACGACCCGGAGGATGAATCCGGTCTGCCTCTGTTCCTATTGACATTGACAGCTCATTCACGCGGACGCCCCCGCTCGGCGCCTTCGCCCGCCCGCCCCGGCTCTGCATCCGTGCGCTCGCGAGCGTCGACCCCGCCTTCTCCTACTCCGCCCGGTCGCCTCAAGTCGGTTTTGCAAGGGCTGAGTCGCCTGCGCGCTGCAGGCCGCAAGTCGTCTCGCCAGGGGCCGCCACAGCCGCTGCAACATTGCTGAGCCGTCGGCGGCCTCATCCCCCCTCAACTACAATGAGCCGCCTCTGTCTTGCTGCAGCAGGAGAGCCGTCGCCTGCATCAACTGCAGTGGGAGAGCCGCTGAGGCCGTGACCCGCCGGCGGCCCCGTTGAGCCGCCGCCGGCCCATCCCTTCACTCTGAGTTAAAATTCCACCTCGGGCGGCCGTAGGCCGGCCTGGCAATCTCAACCGTTGCCTCGGACCGCCCACGCCGGACCGGACTCGACTTCGTCTTGGGCCACATCAATTACAACCCGGAGAAGGGGCGAAATCGCTTGTCCGATTCACCCTGCCTCCTCTGCTGAGATTCAACTTTGCGAAAGCCAGCCTTGAGTCGTCGCACCATGAACCGCCGTGCTTCAAAGCACTGTTGGCCTCCTTGAATCGCCGGAACATGCTAAACTATAGCCAGTGCGCCTCTAGTCGCCTCTTCCGCCAAATCTTCACAAGTTACCGGTTTACACCAAGTTGCCGGTTTACCCCAAGTTGCCGATTCATCCCAAGCTTCAACAGGTTCTACCTCATCCTCACCAAGTTGCCGGTTTACTCCCAAGCCGTCTGCGTTGTTCGCGTCCACTCCCAAGACGCCGGAGCCGTTGTTCACTTCTGCAATGGTTCGTTTCGAGCCACAAACAGCATCGTCTGAATCACGACTCGAGGGCGGACTGCTATTTTCAAATCGCCGTCCCCCACGGTCCTGCATCGCTTCATCTCGCCAGGATGCCGCGAGCGCCCGTTTCTACCCCTCACGGTCGCACCTCTGTTTCGAGCGCCCTCACGCTGGCTAACCCTTGCTCTTTGCCACCAGGGCGTTGACCCGCCACTGCTGTTGCCCGTGAGCCGCTCGTCGCCAGTGTGACGCGCCTCTGCTGAGGTCGGCCCTTCAAGTCACTGCCTCTGCCTAGCTCCAAGTCGCTCCTGCTCTGCTGTAAGCCGCCTGTTGTGGCTGTAACCCATCGTGTTGAGTCCGAGCGCAACCTCAAAACATGTGCAGTGAGCTGCCCTATGTTGCTGAGTCGCCGCCTTGGCCTTGCTCTGTTTCCGCCAAGCCACCATGCCTTTGAGCCGCTGCCCTCGTCAGCCAAAGCTAGCATGGTCTGCCGAGGCGGATGCAGCCAAGTATTACTCTATCTGACATCAGAAAGGTGCAGTACGATGACTAGTAAACGAAAACCGAGAAGGAAAAAGGAAACTCTGTTTGATGGACTGCGTATGCACAGTTTTGGACTTGCTAAAAAAGACCTCAATCATGTTGGGCGTTCAAAGACAAGAGAGCTAGTACTACTACTCATTCTCCACAGTACACATCAGATCAATTCTTTTGTGAAAAAGCCAAAAGCACTACGGTGCATTATCCAGCACCGGCGTCTATGTTCATATGATAAAAATATTAGGTGCTATCTGCCTCATGTACTTTCCAGTATATATTTTTTATTCTTTGAGGACAATTACTCTCGCACTACCATGTCTATTATGCAAAAAAAAATCTTTAATATAGAAGGGACCATTAAGCTACGGGTATAAAGATCCCATGTGCATCATCCAGTGGTTCAGTCAACAATGATATACGGAAGCCGTACTGGCATATGTCTGCACCGCGGTTCTTAACAGATGGGCATTCAACTATCAACATGCCGGGGGCTGACCTACATCACAGGCAAACACGCCACTAGTCATGCAGTGGTCCGTTCTACATCGATTCACACGGACAGCGCCTATGTCGTTGCCCAATGGATATGTACAAGCCGCCGCACCGCGGTCCAGATTATTCCAACAACTCTGAAGCAAGGCATGACAATTTAGCCTCTGCTTGCACCGGATGATTCGATGGATAGGGCACACAAATCGCCGCCACAGCGGTTTATCTTCAACAACCGGCTGGGATGAACCACTGGCTGAATTATTGACGTAAATCATACGGGGTCATTTACAACCCGCCACAGTAGACCTCAAGTTTTTATGGATTCACATTGCGTTATCAATGCCAAGAATATACAATAAGTGTTGCAAAGATCATCAACTCGCCACTTCGCCTCCAGCATCAACACATTTTAGTGTTCCGCTGTTCAACTATATGCCGGTTTATGTCACGGTCAAGTATGGAGAATCTTAAGCCAACTCCCCGAGTCATCTTAAGACTTGGGGGCTACGATGACATGACTCAGTAAATGACTGACAGTTTAAAGCAAGTCAAGAGCTCCGGGTCAGTGGAGGGAAAGATAACCCGGTCCCGAAGGCTACTGCTATATTGGTGCAAATTTAAAGGCCGTCAAAACATTTCCGGCTTAAAAGGAAGGATTCCGGTTTAAAATCCGGCTAAAGGGAAAGCTGTCTCCTACAAAGCTTCGAAGCTCTCAGTATCCGGTTTAAGAATTTCTGGTTCAAAAGAATAATCTCTCGAAAGTTCGAATTCTCAGGAAAAATTGAAGGGACCAAAGAGAGTCTGTTGCAAAAGCACAGCTCAAACATATGTGCCCCTTGAGCACAGCTCACAATATCACTTGGGGGCTCTGGTCGTATTCGAACCATAGCTTATACCCTCTTGATTGGCGTAAGGCCACCAGGATAATCACTTGGGGGCTCTGGTCGTATTCGAACCATAGCTTATACCCTCTTGATTGGCGTAAGGCCACCAGGATAATCACTTGGGGGCTTGGTCGTATTTGAACCATAGATTATACACTCTTGATTGGCGTAAGGCCACCAGGATGATCACTTGGGGGCTTGGTCATATTCGAACCATAGCTTATACCCTCTTGATTGGCGTAAGGCCACCAGGATGATCACTTGGGAGCTTTGGTCGTATCCGAACCATAGCTTAAACACTCTTGATTGGCGCAATGTCACAATTATGACTACTTAAATTCTCTTGATTTTTTAGGTTTATTTAATGCGGCTTATCATGCTTTATGATTATAATGCACTGGTGTTTATTAAACCGGCCTGGCTTTGACTATAAGTTGCCAGTATATATTTGGATTGAGCCATTGGAATCATGCGCTTATAAATCATTGGGTATATTATTCAAATCTTTAATAGCCAACATGGCTGGATTTTTTATTATGGTTATCAATAACTGGTATTAAGACTGAGGTTTTCAAAGTCGCTTTAGCACAATAGATATTATTTTGTCGATGGATATGATTTATTCTAAAATGGAAGGAATAGTCCCGAGTCACTGCAGGCTTACGACCCGACACTTGGGGGCTACATTATTCAAGTTGAGATTGCATCAAATATGCAAGTCTCATGTCGCTGCAAGCATGCACCATGACGCTTGGGGGCTAATGCAAAGTCATTTTTACTAGCCTTATTGAAGACCCGACTCATCACATCATAATGAGCCGGCCCTTGGGGCCTACCAATGGCTCCTGTCAACAATTCAAGGTACACAAGTTAAATGCATTATACTGAAGGGTCCATTGCTTAGTTGATAAATCACAAAGCTCTTAACCTTGTGGATGTGGGTTCAAGCCCTACGATGGAGGCTACATTATAAGATGTTATTTTCATTGAAATATATATTAAGTCCCAGCTCAGTATTACCTTAATGACCCGGCCCTTGGGGGCTACACATCACTGCTCAAATCTACATGATTATATTTACGAAGTCCCCGCTCATTATTGCATAATGACCCGGCCCTTGGGGGCTACACTGGTTGAAGTTTTTATGAGCATAAGGCAATTTCAAGTCCTAGGTTGTTGCAAGCATGACAATCCGGCACTTGGATGCTACATATGTGGAATACTCGGTTTATGACTCGTGACTGAGATGAAAAAATCGGATGTCTTCGAGGTTGTGACATTTATATTGAAGCAAGTCTTAAGCTGTTGCTATGCTACCTTCTTAAGACTTGGGGGCTACAAGTGATATGCATATAAGAGGTATATTTTCAAGCTTGATGTACACTACAATTATGACCTGGTGCCATCAATATTTATAAACCGGGGATTTTGGCAATGATAAACTGGCAAGTTCTACATCCTTAAGCCGGCTGAAAATAAGATGAGTATTTCAAGACCAATATTTTTTGTTAAGCATTGGGAGCTGAATCAAATGAATTATTCTTCACAATATTTCTTTGCGACAAACCAATGTCAGCAAATTGATTATGAAGCTGGCCTATTGACCCGGATTTTCTAGAAGAAGGAAATGACAAGGACTAAAGGATGATCAGGATCAGTTTAACATGGATAAATCCAAATTAAACTAGGGGCTAATATCGGGGATATACCCCGCGGTATGACCCGGCCAGAGTTATAACCCGGTTGGGACTTAATAAACCGGCATAGAGTTAAGATAGATGGTTAAGGCAGAAAGTTAAGACAGATGGTAAACCGGCATGTGGTAAACCAACAGACAATCATAACCCGGTAGGCAATCATAACCCGAGAGACAATCATAACCCGGTAGACAATCATAACCCGACAGACAGTCATAACCCGGTTGACAGTCATAATCCAGCAGACTGAGTCGCCTGGGGTTAATAAGCCCGAGACGTTATGAAGCCCAAGACGTTAAGAAGCCCATGAAGAGAAGTCAGAATAGTTTAAGTCTTAATCCAAGTTGGACTCTACATGTAACCCACCCCTTCAACTTATATAAGGAGGGGCAGGGCACCCCAAGAGGGGAGAGAAAATAATCTTAGGGATACACATAACTAGGAGACGGTTTACGACGACTCCCTGGTGATGATAATGAGACCTAGCCACAAACAACATGTAGGGTTGTTACTGGATGATGTTTCTCGGGGCCCGAAGCTGTCTAAACCCTTGTCTTGTGTTGCGTCTCTCGATTCCGCTCAACCCCTCTCAAGCTACCACATAGATGCGTTGGCCTCACGACTAAGTCCTCACACTAGGACATCTGTCATGACAATTCCACGACAGACGGAGTCCAAATGCCACAAAACTTTACGGAGATTTTTTATGGACCAGAAGGAACATGTTGGGCCCTGGTGTAACACCCCCAGTGTCATGCTATAGTAATCCCCTGTTGATGGTGCCATGTCATCACACTACTGTTGCTAACCCTCACTTGATTCAAATCACTGTTCATGTTCAAACTCAAATTCAAAGTAAAAAATTCAAATTTTCCAAACATGAAAACTAAAATGTTCAAAGTGTGGCAAAATAATCGCTGAGTAATTGTCATGTTGGAACCAACCTCTTCTGAATTCCCAAAATGCCCATGGGAATTAATTCAGTGCTCCAGCAGCATTTAAATTGGCCTTTTCAATTTCTAAAATTATTTAGGCAACTCCTTTTGCCCCCAAACTTTTGTCCCATCTCTAGGTATTGTGTTAGTTTTATGTGCCAAGTTTTGTTGAAAACAAAACTCAATTTGGTACTGAAAGAAAAATGCAAAACAGAGCAAATAAAATAAACAAAAAGGAAAAAGAAAAGGAAAAAAGCAGGGGAGAGAGAGAGAAAGCCCCTGCCCCACTGGGCCAAACGGCCCAGCTTGCTGTCGGCCCACGCCAGCCGGCCCAACTCCCCCATCCTAGGCGGCCCACCTTCCCCGGTCGCTCTCTTCCTCCCCTATTCAACCGACCGGGGGCATGGCCGAGAGCGCCCCATCGGACCGGCTCACCGGCGTCGTCGGAGAGGGGATAAGGTCCCCCGACGCCTCGTTCTTCCCCGTCTCCCCTCCCCACTTGCCCCCTCTCTCCCTCGTCGCTCTCTCCCTCGCTCTCCAGATCCCCTCCCCTCTCTCTGACCCGAGCGCGCGTGCCGCCGTCGCCGCGTCGATCCCGCGGCCACCGTCTTCGCCCCGTGTCGCCAACATGCCGTAGGCGTCCGCCGTCGTCCTCCACGTCGAACGGTGCCCACTGTTGGAGCCGGAAGGCTCCGCAGCGCCGGGTCCACCCCGTCTTCCTCCTCGCGATGCCCGAGCTCGCCGCCATCGATTCGCTCCGCCGAGCCTCCCCCGGGCCCACGTTTGGACACCTATAGGTGCTTAGTGAGCTCCGCCCCCCTCTCCCTCTCTCCCCGTGCTCTTCCCCGCGCCGTAGCTAGGTGTCACCGCCGTGGCCGAGCTCTGTTCGCCGCCGACGAGCCCGTGGCCATCGCCATGGCCATGGCCCTTGTCACGCTCGCCTAAGGCCTCCGCCGTGCTCCTGGTGCTTCCAGGAACACAATGCGCGCACGCACGCTTCCTATCGTGCCCCTTAGCACCTACCTCGACGGGTGCCCGAACGCGTCGCCGCCTCCGCTCGCCGCCGTCGTTCTTCCGGTGACCTTTTGGTCACGGGCTAAAGCCCGTTGCACTCCCCGCACCGCGTAGATCCCCCAGCCTCTCCGTTTGGTCGATAGCGCGTCGTAGCTCCGTTTTCGTCAAGCACCCATGCACGCCGCTGCCTCCGCCGCTTGCCGTCACCGTCACCGGCCTTTTTCGGCCGGGCCACCACCGCAGTTCAACGTGCGCTGCTCCGCTCGTTCGAACGCACCCTAGCGTGCGCGAAATGGTCGCCTGTAGGCGAAATCCGACGAGGCCCGAGGCCCTCCGCCGCATTGTGGCGTCGTCGGCGTCGAGCCGCCAGCCACCACCGACGTGGCTAGCCTGGGGCCACCCCAGTGCCACTGCCAGTGGGCCCCACAGGCCCCAGTTGACTGGGTTAACCCAGTCAACTGCTGACTGGGCAGCCCCGTGCCCCTGACAAGCGGGCCCCAACGCACATTTAAGTTAATTAAAAGATTTAATAATTAAATCTAATTACTTAACCTAATCAGTCATTGACTAATGTGGCCCACACCCCTAACTAGTTATGTTAGTCTTTTTAATCCACTTTTAGTGCCAAGACACTGACATGTGGAACCCACTGGACCCACATGTCAGGTTTGACCTGGTCAGCCGTCTGTTGACCTGCTAAATGTCACTGTGACATCATGCTGGCATCATATATCATTTTCTGTAAATGAAATAAATCCAAAAAATAAGAAAATCTTTAGAAATTCATAGAAAATAATCTGTAACTCCGATGAAAATGTTTTCTATATGAAAGTTGCTCAGAAAAATCCAACGAATCCAAATGCGCGGTCCAATCACCTGTCACATGCCCCTAGCATGCTGAACATGGAACCGTCCCCTCTCTTTCATCTGTCCGGAATCCGCCTAACGCCAGGAATTCATCCTCGGATGTATATCCCCTCCGTCTGCAACGTGTAGTACTACGTTAGGGCAACCCTAGCTCTGCCCGTCATCATGTTATGCCTTGTGATGCTTTGTTTTCTCTGTATTTACTGTTTCTTCCCCCTCTTCTCTTTGAGAGACCCCGAGACCGATGATGCCGCTGTGATCGACTACGTCACCGACGACCCCTCCTTCTTGTCTGAGCAACCAGGCAAGCAAACCCCCTTGAGCATTCGGATATCGCCCATTTCTTTCCCTCTCATGCTTGCATTAGAACTGCTACTTCTTTATGTATGATCCTACTTTGATGCATAGCGTGTTTTTCTTACCTGCTTTCATACCTTACCTGCTTATTCCAAACTGCTTAGTATAGGTTGGTTAGAGATCCATCAGTGACCCCACCTTGTCCCAGTTGCCTCGCTTTATGTTCGATGACTCGATCAACGTGATTGACGTCTAGGCCCCGACACTCCACATCACCCCCCTAGTTTTACGACTCTGCAGAGTTACCACTGAGTGCCGAGGGTGGAACCTCTTACCTCACTCCTGATGAGATCTCTGTAGTGTAGCTATACGGTCGAGGTCATCGAGGGTGATTTCCTCCTTAACCACTTCCGTTAAGGCTCTGTCGTGCAACCCATCAAACATGAACCTCGAGGGTGGATCCTCTTACGTTCACCTTGATGACAACATCGAGTGGAATTCACCGGGGGTGATTCCTAAGATTTTCCCTTTGGTGTTAGACACACAGTTACTATGGTTACTATGACTTTACATTGAACCATGTTACTAAAGACGGGTCGACCCTGAGGGATACCCGCGCGATCTTAATAGCGAGTGATGTGGAGTCGGGTTGACCTGGAAGGTGCCCGCGAGATACTTACGAGGCGTGGCAGGGCATTCTTAGCCCTTGCCGTAAGTACTCGAGACGGGGCGACGGGGTCACATCGATCGTGAGTCTCTACTTGTTACCGCGCGTTCCTAATCCACTACGATTTGGATATTTGATCCGAGGGGCCTCTGGCCTGATAGCACTAACCATCACGTGGGCATAGTATGGGCGTTCTGCGTCGTATACATCAGCCGAAGCTTAATAGACGCTAGCGACTGAGCGGCGCGCGCCGGGTTGGACTGCGTAAGCTCCTGCCTTGTTGAAGGAGGTAGCTAGGTCTGCTCACCGGCCGCGTTCGCAACGTGCAGGAGTTTCCGGGGAGATGGCCCATGACCCTGCTACCTCTTGAGCTTGCGTTGGATTTCCCCGAAGAGGAAAGGATGATGCAGCAGAGTAGCGTAAGTATTTCCCTCAGTTTTTGAGAACCAAGGTATCATTCCAGTAGGAGGCCACGCACTAGTAGAAAAGGGGGCAAAGGTCCAGGCCGGGTCAGCCCATTAGTCCCGGTTCAGTCCAGAACCGAGACCAATGGGGGTATTGGACCCGATTCGTGAGCCCAGGGGGCCGGCCGGGCCATGTGGGCCATTGGTCCCGGTTCGTCTGGACCTTTTGGTCCC
This sequence comes from Triticum urartu, assembly GCF_003073215.2. Lineage (NCBI taxonomy): Eukaryota > Viridiplantae > Streptophyta > Magnoliopsida > Poales > Poaceae > Triticum > Triticum urartu. The sequence continues at coordinate 574,227,062 of NC_053025.1, read as the reverse complement.
GGTTGGTGGGACGAACCGGGACCAATGGGCCTCACTTCTGGCCCACCACCATTGGTCCCGGTTGGTGGCTTGAACCGGGACCAAAGGCTCCCCTTTAGTCCCGGTTCATGCCACCAACCGGGACCAATGAGGTGCCTATATATACCCCCTGGCGTAAGAGCAGAGCACACTGCTCTGTTTTTTCTTGCCGAGGGGGAGAGGGCTTGGTGGTGCTCTAGCTCACCTCCTATGCACACAAGGTGTTCGATGGAATGCCCGAGCCACACTACTTAAGCTTTCTCCTCTTCAAGCTCGACCTCCAAGCTCCATTTTCCTCAATATTTGTCTAGATTTAGCGGTCCATCACGCCCCGTCCCCGTCTTCACCGCCGTCGAACACCCGCGCCGAGCTTATCGCTGACACCACCGTGGTGAGCCTCTTGTTCTTATCTTCTTTCTGAAAGGAAAAAATATTCTTACTTGTGTGTTTACATAGATACTTGTATTATTTTCTTACTTTTATTATTGCATCTTATATAGTGCGATGGTTTTGGTATCCGCCCCCGTCGGCCCTCGTCCTGTCTATGATTCGGATGTGGTATATATATTATCTTTATAACTATTGGTTCATTTATTGTTTATGAAAATTATGCCAACCAACGTGACATAGATTTTATTTATGTAGGATGTATGTGAATCGGAAATGCCAACCGACCCTATTGTCGAGAGGTTAAATTTAGTTGAAGAAGAAAACAATTTGTTGAAGGAAAAAATAAAAAAAATTGAGGAGGAGAAGATGATATTGGAGTTGCATGTTGCGGATGTCATCGATGATCACAAGATCAAGATGGATGCAATGCGCTTGAAGATTAGAAAGATTAGAAAATATGCCATTCATACCGAGGCTTGGTATCATTATGCCGTTGGATCAATTGTTACCTTGGTTGCGATTATGATCGCATTTGTTTTCACATTGAAATGTTTTACATAGTTTCAATGTATGGTTTAATTAATTAGATGCTCTGGAGAGCTATATGTTGTTAGATGAGAACTATGTATGCACTTTGGTTTTAATGTGATGATGAACTTCTATTAATTTGGACACTTAATTATATATAATGCACGCAGATGAACCGGCAATGAATGTACGGTGAGAGACACACCTCCGAGTACATTAAGGGCGTGCATGAGTTTCTCGATGCGGCTGAGGCAAACAAGCAGAATGGTTTTATGTGTTGTCCATGCACTGAATGTGGGAATACGAGGTCTTACTCTAACTGGAAAATCCTTCACTCCCACCTGATTTACAAGGGTTTCATGCCACACTATAATGTTTGGACGAGGCACGGAGAAATAGGGGTTATGATGGAAGACGGCGAAGAAGAAGAGTACGATGACAACTATGTGCCCCCTGAATACGGTGATGCTGCAACGGGGGGAGCTGGTGAAGATCAAGAGGAACTAGACGATGTGCCCAATGATGCTGCAACGGGTGAAGCTGCTGAAGATCAAGAGGAACCAGACGATGTGCCCGATGATGATGATCTTCGCCGGGTCATTGTCTATGCAAGGATGCAATGCGAAAGTCAAAAGGAGAAGCTGAAGTTCGATCGCATGTTAGAGGATCACAAAAAAGGGTTGTACCCCAATTGCGAAGATGGCAACACAAAGCTCGGTACCGTACTGGAATTGCTGCAGTGGAAGGCAGAGAATGCTGTGGCTGACAAAGGATTTGAGAAGCTACTGAAAATATTGAAGAAGAAGCTTCCAAAGGATAACGAATTGCCCGACAGTACATACGCAGCAAAGAAGGTCGTATGCCCTCTAGGATTGGAGGTGGAGAAGATACATGCATGCCCTAATGACTGCATCCTCTACCGCGGTGCATTGCGGTATAAGATCAGACGAAATGACCCTGGTGATGTTGACGGCGAGCCCCCCAGGAAGAGGGTTCCTGCGAAGGTGATGTGGTATGCTCCTATAATACCACAGTTGACGTTTGTTCAGAAACGAAGAGCATGCAAAGTTCATGCGATGGCAAAGTGAGAACCGGAAGAAAGATGGGAAGTTGAGAGCACCCGCTGACGGGTCGCAGTGGAGAAAAATCAAGAGAAAGTACTGGGATGAGTTTGCAAAGGACCCAAGGAATGTATGGTTTGCTTTAAGCGCGGATGGCATTAATCCTTTCGGGGAGCAGAGCAGCAATCACAGCACCTGGCCCGTGACACTATGTACGTATAACCTTCCTCCCTGGATGTGCATGAAGCGGAAGTTCATTATGATGCCAGTTCTCATCCAAGGCCCTAAGCAACCCGGCAACGACATTGATGTGTACATAAGGCCATTAGTTGAAGAACTTTTACAGCTGTGGAATGGAAACGGTGTACGTACGTGGGATGAGCACAGACAGGAGGAATTTAACCTAAAGGCGTTGCTGTTCGTGACCATCAACGATTGGCCCGCTCTCAGTAACCTTTCAGGACAGACAAACAAAGGATACCACGCATGCACGCACTGTTTAGATGACACTGAAAGTATATACCTGGACAAATGCAGGAAGAATGTGTACCTGGGCCATCGTCGATTTCTTCCGACCAACCATCAATGTCGAAAGAAAGGCAAGCATTTCAAAGGCGAGGCAGATCACCGGAAGAAGCCCGACATGCGTACCGGTGATCACGTACTTGCTATGGTCAATGATTTACACGTAATCTTTGGAAAGGGTCCCGGCGGACTAGCTGTTCCGAATGATGCTGAGGGACATGCACCCATGTGGAAGAAGAAATCTATATTTTGGGACCTATCCTACTGGAAAGACCTAGAGGTCTGCTCTTCAATCGATGTGATGCACGTGACGAAGAACCTTTGCGTGAACCTGCTAGGCTTCTTGGGCGTGTATGGGAAGACAAAAGATACACCTGAGGCACGGGAGGACCTGCAACGTTTGCACGAAAAAGACGGCATGCCTCCGAAGCAGTATAAAGGTCCTGCCAGCTACGCTCTTACGAAAGAAGAGAAAGAAATCTTCTTTGAATGCCTGCTCAGTATGAAGGTCACGACTGGCTTCTCGTCGAATATAAAGGGAATAATAAATATGCCAGAGAAAAAGTTTCAGAACGTAAAGTCTCATGACTGCCACGTGATTATGACGCAACTGCTTCCGGTTGCATTGAGGGGGCATCTACCGGAAAACGTCCGATTAGCCATTGTGAAGCTATGTGCATTCCTCAATGCAATCTCTCAGAAGGTGATCGATCCTAGTTCATCTAGTCGACGAGATTGTCATCCTGGCGCCCATATTTCTACACAATATGTTCCCCTTTGAGAGGTTCATGGGAGTCCTAAAGAAATATGTCTGTAACCGCGCTAGGCCAGAAGGAAGCATCTCCATGGGCCATCAAACAGAGGATGTTATCGGGTTTTTTGTTGACTTCATTCCTGGCCTTAAGAAGATAGGTCTCCCTAAATCGCGGTATGAGGGGAGACTGACTGGAAAAAGGCACTCTCGAAAGTGACTCAATAATATGCAGGGACAGATATTCTTGGTCTCAAGCACACTACACAGTTCTACAAAACTCTACCTTGGTGACCCCGTATGTCGATGAACACAAGAACAGTCTGCGCTCCAAACACCCGGAGCAGTGCGACGACTGGATTACATGTGAACACGTCAGGACTTTCAGCAGTTGGTTGGAAACACGTCTCAGAGGTGACAACACTGTTTGTGATGAGCTGTACTTGTTGTCCGGGGGACCATCTTTGACTGTATTAACTTACAAAGGATACGAGATAAATGGGAATACATTTTACACGATCGCCCAAGATCAAAAGAGCACCAACCAAAACAGCGGTGTCCGCTTTGATGCAGCAACCGAGAGCGGAAAGGACACATATTATGGTTACATAGTGGACATATGGGAACTTGACTACGGACATGATTTTAAGGTCCCTTTGTTTAAGTGCAAATGGGTCAATCTGTCAGGCGGCAGGGTATAGGTAGACCCACAGTATGGAATGACAACAGTGGATCTAAAAAATCTTGGGTACACTGACGAACCGTTCGTCCTAGCCAATGATGTGGCACAGGTTATCTATGTGAAGGACATGTCTACCAAACCGAGAAAAAGAAAAGATAAGGAAGCGAATACATCATACGATGAGCCAAAGCGCCACATAGTTCTTTCAGGAAAAAGGGACATCCTGGGAGTGGACGGCAAGACAGACATGTCTAAAGTTTATGAAAAGTTTCATGAAATTCCTCCCTTCAATGTCAAGGCTGACCCAAGCATCCTGATAAACGATGAAGATTATCCATGGTTACGGCGCAATAAGCAAATGACACAAGCGAAGAAAAAGTGAAGACTTTCTCCCGCAACTATTATGATGATACCATGCCAACTTTGTAACACATGAGTATGCTATGCCAACTTTTTTAGAGTTCATTTGAAAACTATGAATTTAGCTCGAATTTTCTCTATAGGTGCATCTATGTTCATTTTTTTAGTAAAGTTAGTCACAAACTTGTGATTCACACAAATTTCAAAGAATTCAAATTTTAACTATTCAAATTTGAAAACTAATGGCACTAACAGAAAGTTTATAATTTTTCTAAAACTAATGGCACTAACAGAAAGTTTATAATTTTGCTGACCTAAAAGCAAAAAGAAATAAAAAATAAAGCAAAAAACAAAAGAAAATAAATAATGTAGAAAACAAAACAAAAAATCTGGAAAACAAAAAAAATAGCAACAATAAGTATTTTTTGTAAATAGAAACAAAATAAAATAAATAAAGCAACAAAGAAAACAAAAAAACTAAAAAAGTGTTTTCAAATTTGAAAACTAATGGCACTAACAAAAAGTTTATAATTTTTCTAAAACTAAAAGCAAAAAGAATAAAAAAATAAAGCAAAAAACAAAAGAAAATAAATAATGCAGAAAACAGAACAAAAAAACTGGAAAAATAGCAACAATAAGTATTTTGTTGTAAGTAGAAACAAAATAAAATAAATAAAGCAACAAAGAAAAAAAAACAAAAAAAGTGTTTTCAAATTTGAAAACTAATGGCACTAACAGAAAGTTCATAATTTTTCTAAAACTAAAAGCAAAAAAGAATTAGAAAATAAAGCAAAAAACAAAAGAAAATAAATAATGCAGAAAACAAAACAAAAAAACTGGAAAAAATAGCAACAACAAGTATTTTGTTGTAAGTAGAAACAAAATAAAATAAATAAAGCAACAAAGAAAAAAAAAAGTGTTTTCAAATTTGAAAACTAATGGCACTAACAGAAAGTTCATAATTTTTCTAAAACTAAAAGCAAAAAAGAATTAAAAAATAAAGCAAAAAACAAAAGAAAATAATTAATGCAGAAAACAAAACAAAAAAACTGGAAAAAATAGCAACAATAAGTATTTTGTTGTAAGTAGAAACAAAATAAAATAAATAAAGCAACAAAGAAAAAAGTGCCACCTACTGGGCCCCCACGGCCTGAATACGACTAGAAACCCTACCATGGGCCAGGATTCAGGCCCGCAGGAGGCCCAGTAGGCCCACAGGCACACAGCGTAGGGTTAGGTATATATGTATGTATTTTTTCAATTGTAATGATGTTTTAAAAATACATATATGCAAAAGTTAGATTTTTTATTAGAAAAGTTTTATCTATATATGTTCTCTGATTTAGTAAATTTTAGGTTAGTTTCATTTTAAAAAAAGTTTTTATATATTTAGGAAGAAGGAATAGATGGAAGAAGAAGGAAGAAAATGTTTTATATATGAGGGTCGAGAGGGGGTCGACGGTCGAGAGGGGGTCGAGAGGGGGTCGTCGAACATGAGAGGAAGAAAAGGATAAAAAAAGAGGAAGAAGAAGAAAAAAAGAGGAGAAGAAAGAATAGAGGCGAATCTGCTCTATTCTTTCTTCTCCTCTTTTTTTTCTTCTTCTTCCTCTTTTTTTATCGGGAACGAGGGTCGTTGAGGGTCGCCGAACATGAGAGGAAGAAGAGGATAAAAAAAGAAGAGGAAAAAGAAAAAAAAGAGGAGAAGAAAGAATAGAGGAGTTCTTCTCCTCTATTCTTTCTTCTCCTCTTTTTTTCTTCTTCTTCCTCTTTTTTTTATCGGCAACGAGGGTCGTCGAGGTTCGCCGAGGGGTCGAGGATCGAGAGGGGGTCGACGGTCACCGAGGGGTCGAGGGTCGAGAGGGGGTCTAGGGTCGCCGAGGGGTCGAGGGTCGTCGAACATGAGAGGAAGAAGAGGATAGAAAAAGAAGAGGAAGAAGAAAAAAAAGAGGAGAAGAAAGAATAGAGGAGTTCTTCTCCTCCTTTTTTTCTTCTTCTTCCTCTTTCTTTTATCGGGAGCGAGGGTCGTCGAGGGTCGCCGAGCAGTAGAGGAAACCCTAAATAGCAAGTATCGTCGGTGTGAGATACATGTGGCCGTTGGTGTCGGACAGTACATCCACGTCCCACAAGTGACGCGGGCTTCGACGCCCGCGTCACTTGTGGGACGTGGATGTAGTGTCTGACACCGATGGCCACATGTATCTCACACCCACGATACTTGCTATTTAGGGTTTCCTCTACCGCTCGTTGACCCTTGACGACCCTCGTTCCCGATAAAAAAAAGAGGAAGAAGAAGAAAAAAAGAGGAGAAGAAAGAATAGAGGAGTTCTTACTCCTCTATTCTTTCTACTCCTCTTTTTTTCTTCTTCCTCTTCTTTTTTTATCCTTGAAGAGTTGTCGAGGCCACGCCAAACCCTAGAGAAGCAGTGTCGAGGCCACCCCAAACCCTAGAGAAGCAGCGTCGAGGCCACTAATTAATATTAGTTCTATGTTTGCCACTAATATATCCATCTGTCATGTTCGAATAATAATTGCCATGTTGTAAATATTTGTAGAAACTATGGACAGCGCCCGAGACGAAGTACAAGAAGAGTTGTTGGGGGACATAATCGCACGAGGAAGTGATGCCGTCTGCTCGTTGTTTCTCAACGACATCGATGGTCTGGAAGCAGCTGGCTATGATTATGATGGCTCCGGTGACCTAATGCCGGTGCAAGGAGACCGTGAGGACGGCTCCGGTGACCCAATGCCGGTGCAAGAAGGATACCGTGATGATGTCTCCGGTGACCAAACCGAGTCCGGCCAGGTATATATATTAGTTAAGCTTCTGCTGACTAGCTAATTGATGCATTCATTGTTTTGGTATGTACACATATTAATTAAGTCTTTGTTCTTTTTTCTAGCCCTCCGGATCGAGCACAACTTCGGTAAAGAGACGAGACCCGAAGAAAAAGTTGAGCTCGGATGAAAAGTTTGAGATCATAGCAATCGCGCCCGACGGCCAACCGATTGAACCCCTCCGGACAAAGAGCGCATTTGTTGCTCTGTGCGGGGTTTTAGTTAGGGACAAGATCCCGATCAGTATCCAGCAATGGTTAAAGCCGGCTACAGAAGACCCTGAGGTGTCTTATGTCAATGATATGCAGAAAACTAATCTTTGGACTGAGCTGAAGTCAAATTTCACCCTACCGCAAGAGGATGATCCGGAGAAGCCAGTTAAAGAGCAATTAATCAAGTCTTTTTCTCTTAAGAGGATGGCAGAACTATTCAAGAGGTGGAAGAAAGAGCTGAATAAGTTTGTCGAAAATAAAGAGACACCAGAATTCAAGGGCAGATATGAGAAGATCAGAGATCACTGGCCCACATTTGTGGCCCACAAGACATCGGACAAGAGTAAGAAGATGTCGGCGACAAACAAGCAAAATGCTGCGAAGAAGAAGCATCACCATCGCACGGGGTCAGGTGGCTACCTCGTAGCCCGGCCTAAGTGGGCCAAGACTGAGAATGATCTGGCTGATAAAGGGATCGAACCAGAGACAATTAACTGGCCAGACCGTTGCCAGACTTGGTTCTTCGGGGCTGGCGGAACCTTGGACCCTGTATTAGGGAAGTGCATTTGGACGAATGATCAAATGGACATACCAGTCAAGAAGCTTCAGCAGTATATCGAAGCAGCGGAGCAAGGGACGTTCGTTCCAGACAGAGAGAACGACGAGCTCACAATGGCCCTCGGGAATCCTGAGCACCCTGGACGGACACGAGGCATGCCAGGCTCCATTCCATGGAAGGTTGGGTTTCCAGACGCAGGCGGTTACAAATGCCAGGAGAGGAGGAAAAAAGTGCAGCAGACCCAAATGCAGGCGCTACAAGCAAGGGTACAAGCGATAGAGGAACGAGAAGCAAACCGCAGCAAACGAACTGCCGAAGCTTCCCCCGAAGCTACCCCGCCATCTCAACGGAGAAGCAGCGTGGCTTCCACTGAGCTGCTTCAGCCGGAGCATGTCTTGACGGCTCCTTCTAGCTATCCCGTGGATGCTATCACGGAGTCTCAAAATTGCCACCTTATGACACAATGGATTAATATGAAGGTCAAGGCGGTTGTTGGCTCTGTTTTTCCTACTGAACCCGGCGCAACTTTTCACTGCCGGCCGATTCCAGAAGGATATGCTAGGGTGATGGTGGATGAAATAACGGAGGGATTTGAGGACATCCAGCTTGACCACCCTACCGGTGAAGGGGAGACTCGGCTGGGTTCTGCTCTGAAGACTCCATGCCTATGGCGGAAGGAGCTCATCAACCTTCCGAACTGGACACCTCCGCCTCCTCCTCCTCCTCTGGCGAGTCAGGGCACTCCGCCTCCTCCACCGCCTCCTCCTCCGGCGAGTGACGATCAGGTCACTCGGCCGGCTCCTTCTCCGGCGCGTGGCGGCACTCCGCCTCCATCTCCGCTTGCGCCGGCGTGCCCGAGCAGCCAGCCTCCTCCTTCTCTGCCTCATCAGCAAGGGCGGAAGAGACCTGCCGCCACTCCGGCTGCTCCGGCGCATCGTAGTCCTTCTCCTCCGCCTCATAAGCAAGTAAAGAAGACAATCCCTCCGTCTGCTCTGCCGGCGTCTAGCAGTACAGCCAGAGGCGGGATGACATACAGATTCGGTCCTTCTCTGAAGACTCCAGAGAAATTACCATACGAGAGGACCCCGGAGGAGAACGCCGAGATCGCGCGAGAAGAAGTGAGGAACTTCTTTTAAGGGGTGAAAGCAAAGAAACATCCACCTCTGGAGGAGAAGGTAGATCCGGTGAAAGCGAAGCGCACTCTGGCTGCCCTGACAAAACCACCCAAGTCTCCGCCGAAAGGAAACTATGAGCGCATTATTGGAAAGGAATTTGCCGAAGCGAAGCAGTCGGGAAGTACTGTCAGTGATCAAAGGCTGAAAGAACGACGAGTTGGGAAACAAATTGCACAGCTCGGCGAACAAGCGAAGCAATCGTGCCCCCCGCTCAAGGTGCCTTGCGACATCGTCGCTAATGATCCGAGGATGGTGCCCGGTTATAGCAATCTTGGAGATTACCTGCCCCACAATGTACATTATGATTTCATGGAGGTGCAGATACAAAGATACGAGTATGGGAAGCCTCTCGTCAAAGATGAAAGATCTCTATCAACGATGATGCGAAGATTGCATGATTGGTACTTGAAAATCTGCAGAGAGTCTGGGGGGAGGAGTACTTTGTATGTGAGAGTTAAAAAGGAGCATGACCTCGTTGGAATTGATCTGTTGCCTATTCCATTTGAGGAGTTCTTTCAGTTTTTCAATCAATTGGCCCTCAATAAAGCAATGGTCACCTGCTACTGTCTGTAAGTAGTACTACTTCTTTCATTAAGTCTCTCTATATAGCTCAGCTCTTTCATTGCATGTATTTATAATTATCCTCACTATATTATGTAGATTGAAGATCGTCGAATTGAAGAAACGACAAATCGGTGATATTGGGTTCATTAACACAAATATCATAGATGCAACTCAGGTTAAATTTCATGCCACAGATACCGAGGCAAACTTGCTACGATCGTTGGTAATAAATGAAAACAAAGATATAATTCTCTTTCCTTATAACTTCAAGTGAGTGTTACTGTCTTGTGCATATTCGGTTTCCCTTATATATTAGTCAAGGTTATAGTAATGTAATTGATGAGGTATGCATGCGTGTGCAGTTTCCACTATATTTCCTAGAGATTAAGCTTGAGCAGGGAAAGTAACCGTCTTAGACTCAAGACGAAAAGATCCACAGGACTATGCGGACATGACTCAAATACTCGAGAAGTAAGTTAAATCGATCATTATCCACCATATCAGCAACTTTGTTCATTTCCTGATATATCAAGTAATTGTTTTCTTTGTCTGGCAGGGTTTGGAAAAAATTCACCAAAAAAGCTCCGGGACTCCCGAAGAAGCTGCAATTTAGACACCCGAAAGTAAGTACTATAGTAGCATGTTCCGCGCATCTCCTATTGATTCAAGCGCTAGTTTCATCAATACCATTTGGCATTCTTGCTTATCAGTTTGATTGACCTCTATTTCTTGTAAAGTGGTTGTGGCAGGAACAAGGGAATGATTTATGTGGATACTACGTTTGCGAGTCCATCCGCCACACGACCTGTGAGCGGGGCTACTCTGACGAACAATATGAAGTGCGTAAATAACAACATTCACAATTTTATTTTATTACCATCATTTGTGTTGAGTTTCATTCATTCATATATATATGTATTGACCACCTTCTTCAAATTAGATGTTTCAGAAGTGGGATGAACTCCTAGCACCAGCTCGCATGCGAGCAATTCAAGAGGAATTGGCGGCATTCTTTCTTGACCACGTGATCGCTGAAGACGGAGAATACTATGTGGACCATGAGTCCGTATGTTAGGAGATTATATTTGTAAGAGATAATTATTGTATATATGTAGCCGGTAGTGTCGGATAGATATACGAGAACTTGTTGTTCGACCAATCTCTCGGAGAAGGAGAGGTGGTCGATATCACTTCTCTCTGTATGCATATATGTTCATGACGATCTTCTGTTTCCTTCGTTTGCTTACTAGCTAGCTAGCTAGCGTGTCTAGTCCTCTCTATACGTATGTATAGTACGTAGCGTCGACCAAGCACAGACATAAGAGAAGACACTTCTCTCTATTAATTATAGCTAGCTAACACAATATATGAAACACCTAAATTAACCCCCCAAAACCCCCAACCCCCCCCCTTTCAAAAAAACAAAAACCCCAGCCACAGAAATGCTGACGCGTGGATGCCTATTGGTCCCGGTTGGTGCCACCAACCGGGACCAAAGGCCCTCCTGCCTGGGCTCCGCGCATAGGCCACATGGAGGCCCATCTGTCCCGGTTCTGGATTGAACCGGGACTAAAGGGATAGGGCATTAGTACCGACCCTTTAGTCCTGGTTCAGGAACCGGGACAAAAGTCCCTTACGAACCGGGACAACAGGCCCTTTTTCTACTAGTGAAAACAAATCCACCACCGTGCTCTAAAAGATCTAAGTGAAGCACATAGAGCAAAATTATAGCGCTCAAAAGATATAAGTGAAGCACATAGAGCAAAACTACTTAGCTCAAAAAGATATAACTGAAGCACATATAGTACTCTATCAAATTCTAATTCATGTATGGCTCTGTCAAAAGGTGTGTACAGCAAGGATGATTGTGGCACACTAACAAGCAAAGACACAAATAATACAAGACGCTCCAAGCAAAACACATATCATGTTGGTGAATAAAAATATAGCTCCAAGTAAATTACCGATGGAAGTGGACGAAAGAGGGGATGCCTTCCGGGGCATCCCCAAGCTTTGAATTTTTGGTGTCCTTAGACTATCTTGGGGGTGCCATGGGCATCCCCAAGCTTAGGCTCTTGCCACTCCTTGTTCCATAATCCATCACAAGAATTCACCCAAAACTTGAAAACTTCACAACACAAAACTCAATTGAAATCTCGTGAGCTCCGTTAGAGAAAGAAAACAAAAGACCACTTCAAGGTACTGTAATGAACTCATTCTTTATTTATATTGGTGTTAAACCTACTGTATTCCAACTTCTCTATGGATTATAAAGTATTTTACTAACCATAGATTCATCAAAATAAGCAAACAACACACGAAAAACAGAATCTGTCAAAAATAGAACAGTCTGTAGTAATCTGTAACTAACGCAAACTTAAGGAACTCCAAAAACTCCACCAAAATTTGACGACCTAGAAAATTTGTTTATTGATCAGCAACAATTGTAATCAGTATTTTATCACGTTGTCGTGATTTTTAACAATTCGGCCACTGAACGCAAAGTTTCTAGAAATTACAGCAAGATCAAATAACTATCATCCAAGAAGATCCAATAGGTCTAACTTGGCACAAACACTAATTAAAACACAAAACCACATCCAAACAGAAGGTAGATGGGTTATTTATTCCCTAACAGAAGAAAAACACAAAAAACTAAAAATAAAATTGGGTTGCCTTCCAACAAGCGCTATCGTTTAACGCCCCTAGCTAGGCATAAAAGTGAGGATAGATCTAGGTTGTGCCGTAGTAATAAGATAGATCGGTGAAACTCATTTCATATTCTCTACGTTCGGCAGCAAGTTTTCTTTGAGGCAAGCAAAAGTAATCAAAAGGGATATAATTAATAGGACAGAGGTCCCCAAGATCAATTTTAGGAGGTATAGGTTCCTCTTTCGGCCCTTCGTATTGCACAACCAATTCATCATTATAAGTATTCTTTTGACAGAACCTTGTGAGCCTAAACTCAAGAATGCATCCTAGCTCATTGTTTCGAATAGCCAAATCATCATTAAGTTCAGAGATTATATTAATTAAAATATTGATTGGCACCTTTTTTCTAAGGTTTTCATTGAAAGCAACATAGTCAAGAGATTGAAAGCGCATAATTTCTTCTTGATCAAAGAGGATAGATTCTATGGGAGGACGACCAGCGTCCACCCTATAGTGCGCAAAGATTTCTTTGGCTTCTTTTATTATAAATCTGAATTCATGAGCCAAAAAGATAGTAACGGCACGCTTAACAGAAGAATGCTCGATATTAGAAAATTCTAGGAAAATTCTTTATATAGATGGGTGCATATGCATAAATTGCCTTTCAAGTTCAACGATAAGCATGGCAATAGCGTCCGCAAGACTACTAGTTCTATGAAGAATAGAACCGCCCATAGAGGGCAAAGCACCGGCACAAGTAAACAAATCTTGGATGACTCCTTTTCCAATAATATTACCACTACCGCTTCGAAATCTTTTTGTATGATAGGTAGGGATTCTTCAGCCGGAGCATCAGAATTTTCTATGACATTGTTATCGCCCATATCGGCGATAACTTCCCCAACTTCAGACATAGCGACAAGCAAGCAATCCAACACACGAGCAAACAAAAGGCAAGCGATAAAAAGGCAAACAGAAAAGAGAGGCGGAGAAGGAGAAGGAGATTGGGAAAGAGAGGGCGAATAAAACGGCAAGGGTGAAGTGGAGAGAGGAAAACGAGAGGCAAATGGCAACTAATGTAATGCGAGAGATAGGGATTGTGATGGGTACTTGGTATGTTGACTTTTTGGGTAGACTCCCCGGCAATGGCGCCAGAAATTCTTCTTGCTACCTCTTGAGCTTGCGTTGGATTTCCCCGAAGAGGAAAGGATGATGCAGCAGAGTAGCGTAAGTATTTCCCTCAGTTTTTGAGAACCAAGGTATCAATCCAGTAGAAGGCCACGTTCAAGTCCCACGTACCTGCACAAAACGATAGCTACTCGCAACCAACGCGATTAGGGGTTGTCAATCCCTTCACGATCACTTACGAGAGTGAGATCTGATAGATATAATATTTTTGGTATTTTTGGTATAGAGATGCAAAGTGAAAAGTAAAAGGCAAAGTAAAAAAGCAAAGAAATATTAAAGTGATGGAGATTGATATGATGAGAATAGACCCGGGGGCCATAGGTTTCACTAGTGGCTTATCTCAAGAGCATAAGTATTCTACGGTGGGTGAACAAATTACTGTTGAGCAATTGACATAATTGAGCATAGTTATGAGAATATCTAGGCATGATCATGTATATAGGCATCACGTCCGTGACAAGTAGACCAAAACGATTCTGCATCTACTACTATTACTCCACTCATCGACCGCTATCCAGCATGCATCTAGAGTATTAAGTTAAAAACAGAGTAAAGCTTTAAGCAAGATGACATGATGTAGAGAGATAAATTCATGCAATATGAAATAAACCCCATCTTGTTATCCTCGATGGCAACAATGCAATACGTGCCTTGCTGCCCCTTCTGTCACTAGGGAAGGACAACGCAAGATCAAAACCAAAGCTAAGCACTTCTCCCATGGCAAGAAAAAACAATCTAGTAGGCCAAACCAAACTGATAATTTGAAGAGACTTGCAAAGATAACCAATCATACATAAAAGAATTCAGAGAAGATTCAAATATTATTCATAGATAGACTTGATCATAAACCCACAATTCATTGGTCTCAACAAACACACCACAAAAAAGAAGAAGATTGCATCGAATAGATCTCCACAAAGGGAGGGGGAGAACTTTGTATTGAGATCCAAAAATAGAGAAGAAGCCATCTAGCTAATAACTATGGACCCGAAGGTCTGAGGTAAACTACTCACAATTCATCAGAGAGGCTATGACGATGTAGAAGCCCTCCGTGATCACGGCCCTCTCCGGCGGAGCTCTAGAAGAGGCCCTAAGATGGGATCTCATGGATACAGAAAGTTGCGGTGGTGGAATTAGATTTTTGGATCCGTCTCTATTTGTTTGGGGGTACGTAGGTATATATAGGACGAAGAAGTACATCGGTGGAGCTTCGGTGGGCCCACGAGGGTGGGGGCGCGCCTGGGGGTATAGGGCGCGCCCCCTACCTCATGCCCACCTCTAAGCTTCCTTGGCGTAGGGTCCAAGTCTCCTGGGTCATATTCAGGAAGAAAATCATGTTCCAGAAAGGTTTATTTCGTTTGGACTCCATTTGATATTTTGTTTTTTTGAAACACTGAAATAGGCAAAAAAACAGCAATTCTGGGCTGGGCCGCCGGTTAACAGGTTAGTCCCAAAATAATATAAAAGTGGAAAATAAAGCCCAATATAGTCCAAAACAGTAGATAATATAGCATGGAGCAATCAAAAATTATAGATACGTTGGAGACGTATCAGACCCCTAGGGGCATAGGTTTAGTCCGACGTGTTGATCTCTCTATTAAGCCTAGGTCGGGTTGTGGCGTATTCTTTGGCTGAGGCCGGGCATGACCCAGGAAAGTGTGTCCGGCCGGAGTTAATTGAGCGTGGTGGGTAAGTTGGTGCGCCCCTGCAGGGAAGAAAACATCTATCGATAGCCTGTCCTACGGTAACGGACACTTGGAGTTGTATCCCGATCGATACAACTAGAACTGGATACTTGAGATGAGACATGGATATGAGATGATAACTGGATAGTATGGCTCTGGGATTGCTTTTTCGCAGGGAGTTGAGAAAGGATCTCTGGCCGAGGTTGATAACACTACTGCTACTTTACTTTATGCTACTCTACTCCCTCCTGTTGCTGCAAGATGGTGGTTTCCAAAAGATGCTAGTCTTCGATAGGCTAGGCTTTCCCCTTCCCTTCTGGCATTCTGCAGTTTAGTCCATAGATACAACCCATTCCTTTGATATAGATGCATACTTAGTTTAGATCTGATGTAAGTCTTGCGAGTACTTTGGATGAGTACTCACGGTTGCTTTGCTACTTCTTTTTCCCCCATACCCGATTGTTGCGACCAGATGACGGATCCCAAGAGCCAGACGACGCCACTGATGACTACTACTACCCGGAGGATGCCTACTACTACGTGAAGACCGTTGATGACTTGGAGTAGTTAGGAGGCTCCCAGGTAGGAGGCCTTGCCTTTTCGATCGTTGTTGCTTTTGTGGTAGCCTTCTTAAGGCAAACTTGTCTGACTCACGTCTGTACTCAGATATTGTTGCTTCTGCTGACTTTTGTGTTTTCGAGCTTATGTATTCGAGCGCTCGAGGCCCATGGCTTGTAATATAAATCTTGTATTATTTTAATTTGTGTCTACAGTTGTGTTGTGATATCTTCCCGTGAGTCCTTGATCTTGATCGTACACATTTGCGTGTATGATTAGTGTACGATTGAATCGAGGGTGTCACAAGTTGGTATCAAGCCGAGTGCCTGTAGGATCCCCCTTTCCAACTCCTTGGCCGAAGTTGAGTCTAGTCACTGAAAAACTTTTACTAACATTGGCTGTGTGTCTTACGGGCCCACGTCGCCATATGGGTGGTATTAGGATCTTTACTCCTCGTCTATACTCGAGGACCCTAATCTCTCTTCTATTTGGGTTAAATGGTTTTACTAACTCGAACATTAGGATCTCGTGATCACATCCGCCCGGAGAGCCCCTTATTTCAGATGATCGCCTGCTGCATCAGAAGATTCCGAAGATACTCGACGATTTTCTCTCGATACTTTGTGCCTGTTGCCTTTGCAATTCCCTACCACCAAAATATCCTTATAGATAACTACACACACTTACCAATCTTACATTCTATCCCATTGATCTTGTTATTACAAGATGCCCTGAACTGCTCTCCTTTTCCGAGAATCCTTTGAGCTTACTGCCTTGCAGTTCCTTGTCATCTGAATACCCCTACGGATAACTTTGTGCACCTATCGAGTATCCGCTCACCCTCAGGTGATTCTTGTACTTCACAAAAGTCTTCATAATACCATTCGTTCTTGTGAAAATCCTCAATAGCCTATTGTTCTTGAATTTCCTGCTTGCTGGCATTATGGTTAATACCATAAGTCTAGTAATCTTATTGTCAGCCTTTGTCATTATCATTTTGAGTCCGTTGATACAATATGTTGCAAATGTTCACAACCCTCAATCAGGACCTAGAATTCATCCTTCCGGCTCAGACGTCATTTTAACCTGTGCTGAATCACGATCAATCAAATCGCCATCGATTGTACCCCTAAGGCTATTCTACCTATCCATCCCTAATCAGAGCATTGCTTCTGATCCCTTGTCATGGAATTCATAATTCCTTTGCAATTGAGCTTTGAGTTAGTCAGTTGTTTCTATAATCTGATCTCCTTGCATTCTTTCTTCCTCTAGTTGAGTACTGATGCTCACATCAGATCCCTCGTGGACCACCAAACCCCCGTTTTTCAGATTTTATCCGACAACGTCCTTCATATTCAGTAAGCTTGTGAGCCTCTCCTCGGATACATAAAGCTTTTGGTAAATTGTATCCTGCACTTTCTCAAGCATGCTCTACCACCGAGCTTGTGTTATTTATTCTTGGATTTTATGATATATGTTCCTAAGATGCCCCGATGGGTTGAACCTATGCCTTCCCTAACCTGTGTGAACTCAAAAGTTATGCGGGTTATACTCTACTGGCTTTTCGTCAGATAAAATTTCAATACTACAGCTTCATCAAGAGCGAGAAATAAAATGAAAGGTTAGGCATTATAGACGTGGGAGTCGACCCTGAACCTTGTGTTCATGCCCACGGACACGGTGTGGATCTTATCATGAAAGCTTCTTGCCAGGATATTTAATCATTTGAATAATCTTCCGGTATCGTAAATTGGATCCCTTGCAGTTATGGTCCCGACCATATTTCCTCCTTGATCCCATTTACTGGGTAAGTTAAATTACTTATCCTCTACATCTCATTTCCCCCGTCCAACCTCTACTCTGAATTACCTTCTGGCATTGCACGTAGTACTTGATACTGGGAAGCTTTATGCCCCATCACATCATTCCTAGCCTGATCGGCTATATTTTTATCTTGTCAACTTTTTAACTGTGCTACCTGGTCCTTGTGCCCGGAGCAACTTCCGACGATGAGCTAAGCTTATGTCGATCTTCCTATTCTTATCATTTCACCTCGAACAACAAGCTTGACTTTGAGCTTGTGTCGAATCCTTGGTTCTCTTAGCCTTTCACTTCATCCTTCCTTTTCTGCTCAGTGGCATCTTCTTAGAGTCTCTCGACAAAAATTTTCTTGATCACCATCAACACTTTGGATTCTTTAGAGATGTCAATTGAATTCATGGCTAGAAATACCATCCTTGCCTCTTGATGACTTGTGTCAGCATCAACAACATTCTTGTCTTCCCCCCAACCCAAACTTGGTCATATTAATTTTGGGAATACATCCTTTTTGACATGTCAATGGATTGCTACTGAGCCCGTCGGCCACACCCTCATCTTTTCCCTGCTAAAATGGTATGACTTATTTTCTAAGTTGTTTCCGATGGATCCTTGGTGTATCCAAAGAGTGACCTTTGCTTGAAACCATGTCAATGCTATCTCGAAGCATGTCTGTGGTAATCCGATCTCCAATAAGAACATTTGAAGCACGATACTAAATTTTCTTTATCAATTATCCAAACACCGTTGTATGGGTAATGTCATGAAATTTCTTTCCCTTTACATAATTGTTTATCTACTTACTATCCTGCCATGGATATCTTGCTCTGCTTGTCCTTGGGAAGGATATACCCCTGAAATATGTGTTTAAACACATTTTCCTTTCCATTGTTCTGTCTAGTCTGACAATTACATTTTCCTTTCCATTGGTTTCTTTAAACCTTATTGTGATCTATATTATATAAGCAGTAATATTTCCCTGCTTATATCAACACCTCATTGTATCTCTCTGTCAATAAGACCCTGTTACTATTGTTGATGACATTCCGGTAGCCACCGATGGACGAGAACTTTGCCTAATGGCCCGCCTCGTTCAACGAGCAGGAAAATGGTTCTCTTCATCCCTCGCCCTTGGTACCGACATTGTTGCCAACATAACTGACAGGCTACCCTCTGACATGCCTTGCTATCATGACCGTGCAAAATTCTAGCACCCTTTCTACTTTTAACCCACATGGTGGGCCCATAACCCACAGTTCCACAGGATTGAAACCTAACTCTCCTGTACCCCCTGTTTCTAAGGTTATTCCTCACGCTTGGCTTCTTATCATGTTACGAGCCACCTTCCGAGAGATGATCTATTCCTGATGCTCTGAACTCCTTTCTCACACTCGGTTCCGGTATCAACCGTTTGTAACTTCCTATTGTACCTTCATACTTTGCTCTTGATGTTTTATTAAGTTTCAACTCGAGAGATACTTCTGCCTCATTCCCTGCATTGTTCACCAGACAATTAACCCTATAAGGGTCAGTTCACCTGAAGTTACTCTTTACTTCCCCACTTAAATCTCGGGACGAGATTTCTTGTAGTGAAGGAGATTTGTAACACCCCCAGTGTCATGCTACAGTAATCCCCTGTTGATGGTGCCATGTCATCACACTACTGTTGCTAACCCTCACTTGATCCAAATCACTGTTCATGTTCAAACTCAAATTCAAAGTCAAAAATTCAAATTTGCCAAACATGAAAACTAAAATGTTCAAAGTGTGGCAAAAATAATCGCTGAGTAATTGTCATGTTGGAACCAACCTCTTTTGAATTCCCAAAATGCCCATGGGAATTAATTCAGTGCTCCAGCAACATTTAAATTGGCCTTTTCAATTTCCAAAATTATTTAGGCAACTCCTTTTGCCCCCAAACTTTTGTCCCATCTCTAGGTATTGTGTTAGTTTTATGTGCCAAGTTTTGTTGAAAACAAAACTCAATTTGGTACTGAAAGAAAAATGCAAAACAGAGCAAATAAAAGAAACAAAAAGGAAAAAGAAAAGGAAAAGGGCAGGGGAGAGAGAGAAAGCCCCTTCCCCACTGGGCCAAACGGCCCAGCTTGCTGTCGGCCCACGCCAACCGGCCCAACTCCCCCATCCTAGGCGGCCCAGCTTCCCCGGTCGCTCTCTTCCTCCCCTGTTTAACCGACCGAGGGCATGGCCAAGCGCGCCCCACCGGACCAGCTCACCGGCGTCGTCGGAGAGGGGATAAGGTCCCCCGACGCCTCGTTCTTCCCCGTCTCCCATCCCCACTTTCCCCTCTCTCCCTCGTCGCTCGCTCCCTCGCTCTCCAGATCCCCTCCCCTCTCTCTGACCCGAGCGCGCCTGCCGCCGTCGCCGCGTCGATCCCGCGGCCACCGTCTACGCCCCGCGTCGCCAACATGCCATAGGCGTCCGCCGTCGTCCACCACGTCGAACGGTGACCACCGTTGGAGCCGGAAGGCTCCGCAGCGCCGGGTCCACCCCGTCTTCCTCCTCGTGAACGTGTCGCCACCTCCGCTCGCCGACGTTGTTCTTTCGGTGACCTTTTGGTCACGGGCTCAAGCCCGTTGCACTTCCCGCACCGCGTAGATCCCCCCAGCCTCTCCATTTGCTCGATAGCGCGTCGTAGCTCCGTGTTCATCGAGCACCCGTGCACTCTACCGCCTCCACCGCTTGTCGTCGCCGTCATCTGCCTTTTACGGCCGGGCCACCATCATAGTTCGATGCGCGCTGCTCCGCTCGTTCGAACGCACCCTAGCGCGCGTGAAATGGTCGCCTGTAGGCGAAATCCGACGAGGCCCGAGGCCCTCCGCCGCATTCTGGCATCGCCGGCGTCGAGCCGCCGGCCACCGTCGACATGGCTGGCCTGGGGCCACCCCAGTGCCACTGCCAGTGGGCCCCACGGGCCCTAGTTGAATGGGTTGACCCAATCAACTGCTGACTGGGCAGCCCCGTGCCCCTGACAAGCGGGCCCCACCGCACATTTA
Source organism: Triticum urartu (assembly GCF_003073215.2). Taxonomy (NCBI): domain Eukaryota; kingdom Viridiplantae; phylum Streptophyta; class Magnoliopsida; order Poales; family Poaceae; genus Triticum; species Triticum urartu. Next base: position 574,206,487 of record NC_053025.1, on the reverse strand, counting down.
AGTTAATGAAAGCATTTAATAATTAAATCTAATTAGTTAACCTAATCAGTCACTAACTAATGGGGCCCACCCCCTAACTAGTTCTGTTAGTCTTTTTAATCCACTTTTAGTGCCACAGACGCTGACATGTGGGACCCACTGGACCCACATGTCAGGTTTGACCTGGTCTGCCGTCTGTTGACCTGCTGATGTCACTGTGACATCATGCTGGCGTCATATATCATTTTCTGTAAATAAAATAAATCCAGAAAATAAGAAAACCTTTAGAAATTCATAGAAAATAATCTGTAACTCCGATGAAAATGTTTTCTATATGAAAGTTGCTCAGAAAAATCCAACGAATCCAAATGTGCGGTCCAATCACCTGTCACATGCCTCTAGCATGCAGAACATGGAACCGTCCCCTCTCTTTCATCTGTCCAGAATCCGCCAAACGCCGGGAATTCATCCTCGGATGTATATCCCCTCCATCTGCAAAGTGTAGTACTACGTTAGGGCAACCCTAGCTCTGCTCGTCGCCATGTTATGACTTGTGATGCTTTGTTTGCTCTGTATTTACTGTTTCTTCCCCCTCTTCTCTCCGATAGACCCCGAGAACGATGATGCCGCTGTGATTGACTACGTCACCGACGACCCCTCCATCTTGTCTGAGCAACCAGGCAAGCAAACCCCCCTTGAGCATTCCGATATCGCCCATTTCTTTCCCTCTCATGCTTGCATTAGAACTACTACTACTTTATGTATGATCCTACTATGATGCATAGCCTGTTTTTGTTACCTGCTTTCATACCTTACCTGCTTATTCCAAACTGCTTAGTATAGGTTGGTTAGAGATCCATCAGTGACCCCACCTTGTCCCAATTGCCTCGCTTTATGTTCGATGACTCAATCAACGTGATCGACGTCCAGGCCCCGACACCGCACATCACCCCCCCTAGTTGTACAACTCTGCAGAGTTACCATCGAGTGCTGAAGGTGGAACCTCTTACCTCACTCCCGATGAGATCTCTGTAGTGTAGCTATACGGTCGAGGTCATCGAGGGTGATTTCCTCCTTAACCACTTCCGTTACGGCTCTGTCGTGCAACCCATCAAACGTGAACCTCGAGGGTGGATCCTCTTACGTTCACCTTGATGACAACATAGAGTGGAATTCACCGGGATGATTCCGCGGGTTTTCCCTTTGGTGTTAGACACACAGTTACTATGACTTTACACTGAACCATGTTACTAAAGACGGGTCGACCCTGAGGGGTACCCGCGCGAGCTTAATAGCGAGTGATGTGGAGTCGGGTCGACCTGGAAGGTGCCCGCGAGATACTTACGAGGCGTGGCCGGGCATTCTTAGCCCTTGCCGCAAGTACTCGAGACGGGGCGACGGGGTTACATTGATCGTGTGTCTCTGCTCGTTACCGCGCATTCCTAATCCACTACGAGTTGGATATTTGATCTAAGGGACCTCTGGCCTGATAGCACTAACCATCACGTGGGCATAGTATGGGCATTCTGCGTCGTATACATCAGCTGAAGCTTAATAGACGCTAGCGATTGAGCGGCGCGCGCCGGGTTGGACTGCGTAAGCTCCTGCCTTATTGAAGGAGGTAGCTAGGTCTGCTCACCGGCCGCGTTCGCAACGTGCAGGAGTTTCCGGGGAGATGGCCCATGACCCCTGGGGGCATAGGTTTAGTCCGGCGTGCTAACCTCTCTATTAAGCCTAGGTCGGGTTGCGGCGTATTGTTTGGCCGAGGCCGGGCATGACCCAGGAAAGTGTGTCCGGCCGGAGTTAATCGAGCATGGTGGGTAAGTTTGTGCACCCCTGCAGGGAAGAAAACATCTACCGATAGCCTGTCCTACGGTAACTGACACTTGGAGTTGTATCCCGATCGATACAATTAGAACTAGATACTTCAGATGAGACATGGAGATGAGACTTGGATATGAGATGATAACTGGATAGTATGGCTCTGGGATTGCTTTCTCGCAGGGAGTCGAGAAAGGATCTCTGGCCGAGGTTGATAACATTACTGCTACTTTACTTTATGCTACTCTACTCCCTCCTGTTGCTGCAAGATGGTGGTTTCCAGAAGATGCTAGTCTTCGATAGGCTAGGCTTTCCCCTTCCCTTCTGGCATTCTGCAGTTTAGTCCACAGATACAACCCATTCCTTTGATATAGATGCATACTTAGTTTAGATCTGATGTAAGTCTTGCGAGTACTTTGGATGAGTACTCACGGTTGCTTTGCTACTTCTTTTTCCCCCATACCCGATTGTTGCGACCAGATGACGGATCCCAAGAGCCAGACGACGCCACTGATGACTACTACTACCCGGAGGATGCCTACTACTACGTGAAGACCGCTGACGACTTGGAGTAGTTAGGAGGCTCCCAGGCAGGAGGCCTTGCCTTTTCAATCGTTGTTGCTTTTGTGCTAGCCTTCTTAAGGCAAACTTGTCTGACTCACGTCTGTACTCAAATATTGTTGCTTCCGCTGACTTTTGTGTTTTTGAGCTTATGTATTCGAGCCCTCGAGGCCCATGGCTTGTAATATAAAGCTTGTGATGGGGATGCCCTGAATCCTGGCAGACCCACTAGGGAGAGGGGGAAACCTGAGAGATATAAATGATAGGAATATTTTGGAACTGTAGGGGGGCAGGTAAGAAAGGCATGTCTACCTGCCTCACTGATATGATTAATGCCAATAATGTTGATTTTATTGGTCTTCAAGAGACTATGAAAACTCCTATAAACCTTCCTTTTTTAGGAAGTTGGATCCTGGACAAAAAAATTATTGGGAATGGATTCCCTCTCGAGGCAAATCTGGAGGCATTCTATGTGGTGTTAATAAGGACAAGTTTGATCTTATTGCTGTTAAATATGGAAAATATATCATTCAATTAGACCTTTTGGACAAAAACATGAAATGTTGCTGGTCCTTGATGGTAGTATATGGAGCAGCCCATGATGAGAGTAAGCCCGAGTTTATTGCCGAATTATCTCATATGTGTCATGCCACTCAGATCCCTTACTTAGTGGGTGGGGATTTTAATATTCTTCGTCACAGCGATGAGAAGAATAAAAATACGCCCATGTCTCATTTCTCGGATGTTTTTAATTCTGTCATCCACTTGCTTGGGCTTAGGGAGATCTGCATGTCTGGAGGGGTGTACACGTGGTCAAACAAGCAGGAGAACCCCACTCTGGAGAAGCTGGATAGAGTTTTAATGTCACCTGAATGGGAGGACTTATATCCTCTTGTCTCGGTTAACAAATTAGTTAAGGACCTATCTGATCACAATCCCCTATTGTTGGATGGGGGAGGGCTGCAGCTAGAGCACCAGGGAATAGGTGCTTTAGATTTGATAATAAATGCCTGAATAACCCAACCTTCCTACCTTTGGTTGCTGATATTTGGTCGAAACCTGTGTATACTGATGATCCCATAGATACCCTGAATATTAAACTGAAAAGAGTTAGGAAGTTTTTTAAAGGGTGGGGTTCTAACATTTTTGGGCACAACAAGATTAAGAGAAATATTATCAAACTTGAATTGCAAGAATTGGAAAAGCTTGAGGAAACTGTTGGGCTGTGTGGTGAGGCTTATACCAGAAAGTTGGAAATATTGAATGAACTGAATAATATGTATGTGGAGGAAGAGCTTTTTTGGCACCAATTTTCTAATGAGAGGTGGCTGCTAAAAGGAGAAAATAATTATGGTTTTTTCCATAAAGTGGCCAATGGGAGACGTAGGAAACATTAGATGGTTTCACTGAAGTGTGGAGCAACTATTATTGAAGGGACTAAAACCTCTTAGCTCATGCTACTGAGTACTATAAAAATCTTTTTGGACCAGCCCCTGGTAATCTATGTCATATAGATGAAAACCTTTGGTCACAAGAGGAGAAAATTACTCCTGAGGATAATGATGACTTGACACGACCTTTTTCTATTGATGAAATTAAAAAGGCCCTTTTTGATATGAAATCTAACAGTGCCCCTGGACCGGATAATATACCTGTTGAATTCTATCAACATTGTTGGGATGTTGTAGCCCCGGACTTATTGGCATTATTTGAATGGTTTTATGAAGGGAGACTGGATGTGCAAAGGTTGAATTATGGCATTATTACCCTTCTACCAAAATCTGATGACGCTAGTAAGATCCAGCAATATAGGCCAATATGTTTGCTTCGTTGTCCATACAAACTTATTACCAAGGTTATGGACATTAGGGCCAGTAAGTATGCTTATAAACTATTCAGCATTCAGCAAAACACATTCATCAAAGGGAGGCATATAGTAGATGGCATATTATCTTTGCATGAAGTTTTGCACCATACTCATGTTAAAAAACAGGTTGGGGTTGTTCTTAAGCTTGACTTCGAGAAATCCTATGACAAAGTCAATTGGGAGTTTCTGCTTGAATGTCATGAAAAATGTGGGTTTAACCAAAAATGGTGTGGTTGGGTAGCTCAAATTCTTAAGAATGGGACGGTTAGTGTTAAAATCAATGATGAGTTGGGTCCTTATATTCAAAGCGTGAAAGGGGTCAGACAGGGAGATCCACACTCTCCTTTCCTCTTTAATCTTGCGGCAGAATGCCTAACTAAGATGATGACTTCTGCCCAAAAAAATGGTCTCACTAAAGGGTTGGCCTTTGATCTGATTGAGAATGGTGTGGGTATTTTACAATATGCGGATGATACAGTTATCTGCTTCGAGCATGATATTACCAAGGATGTCAATGTTAAACTCCTACTATACTTGTTTGAACTAATGTCGGGGTTGAAAATTAACTTTGATAAGAGTGAGATTGTTGTTATAGGTGGGCATAATGAGATTGATTCCACATACGCTGAGATGTTTGGGTGTCAGGTGGGGAAATTACCTATGAGATACCTGGGTGCCCCGATCACTTACTCCACTTTGAAAAATATAGAGTTGGATTTTTGGACGCTAAGATGATAAAAAAAACTTGATGCTTGGATTGCATATTCAGCATCATCTGGGGCTAGATTAACCCTGTTGAATTCTAGTCTGGATGGAATCCCATCATATCTTATGTCAATGTTTTTGTTCAATAAAACCTTTATTGACAAAATGGATAAGCACTGTAGAAGAATTTTTTGGAGGAGAAAAAATAAGAAGCGTGCTTATCATATGGTGAAATGGGCTAGGGTTTGCCGATCCAAAAGTATTGGGGGATTGGGTCTCAAAGATCTCCATAAGCAAAATATTAGCCTCTTAACTGAATGGTGGTGGAAGCTCGAGACTAGTGATGGGCTGTGGCAATGTATTATTCGTGCCAAATACTTTAAAAATAGAACTGTAGCTAATATTCGTAGCCGCTTTTCGGATTCTCCTTGCTGGAAGGCTATAATGAAAGTCAAGGAGACATATATGGCTGGAAGGGCTATCCAGATCAATAATGGTAATCTAGCTAGGGTGTGGCACGACCCATGGCTGGATGAAAAACCTTTGCGAGATAAGATGCCTGTCTTATATAGTATATGCCATGATTAGGATGCGACTATTGCTGAGTTTGTGGCAAAAAGCTACAAACTGGGGTTCAGACGTAGACTGTTTGGAGAGGTTAATAATTAGTGGGATTGGGTTGTTGCTGAGGCTAAAAAATATACCCTGAACACCTCCCCTGATGTAGTTACATGGAACCTTAATAAGAAGAACAGGTTTTCCACCAAATCAGTTTATGAGTGGCTAGAAAGGGATTTAGCTGGTCCGAATTACAAATGGATTTGGAAAGCCAGTATTCCTTTAAAAATCAAATACTTCATGTGGCAGTTGTTTCAAAATGCTGTGCTTACAGGAGATAACTTGCGGAAAAGGAACTGGCCTGGAAATCCTGCTTGCTCCTTTTGCAATAGCATGGAAGATGCTAATCATCTGTTTTTTACATGTCCGCTTGCCCAAACTGTATGGGCGGTCTTGGGTATAACAGTTGGGGCTTCTTGTTGCCCCCGATCTCTGTGGCAATGTTGGGCGTGGCTATATAAATTCTTTCCAGGCAAAATAAATTTTGTATGATGATTATCACTGCGATTTGCTGGGGGGTTTGGTGCCTCCGAAACAAAGTTACTTTTGATAAGTACAATGCTCATACTCCGCTAGAGGCTGTTTTCAGTGCTTGTTCTTTTATGTTTTACTGGGAAGGATTGCTGAAAGAAGATGATAGGACGAGGTTCCAGGCTGGGGTGAAAATACTAGCATTTGTGGCAGCGGCTCTGGCAGACAGGTCGTACACACAGGGGAGGATGCTGCTGAGGGATGGAGATGGAGTTCACATCGGTTAGCTTGGTCATCTCGCCAGTTTCATCAATACCACTAGGGTTTGATGCCCGTTCTGGTGTTTGTCAGTGGTTGACTCATGGTTGCTTTTTGCCCCTCCTGGGTGGCTGTGTAGTTTCATCTTTATATTTTGTTGTCTAGGATAGTAGCTTGTTAGTGTCGTCAGGTTTTCGCCCCATGGCGGCTGATCCGTTTTAGGGTCTTCTTGTTGTGGGTATCTTGGCGATGCTCCAGCTCACTCTCCCCCTTTCAGACCTATTTGGGTTCTGGTGGTTGTTTTATTTTGGGCTTAGTCCCTAGAGACATATTGAACTGAACTTCCGTATTTCCGTTGATTGCAAAATTAATGGAAAGGGGTGTGAGCCCGGTTGGAAAAAATTGTGTCTAGAGTTGTGTTGTGATATCTTCCCGTGAGTCCTTGATCTTGATCGTATACATTTGCGTGTATGATTAGTGTACGATTGAATCGAAGGCGTCACACCTGGTTGTACCTGGGGGGAGTCCCGAGGAGGGGGACAACCCACCAGGGTGCGCCAGGAAGCCCAGGCGCACCCTGGTGGGTTGTGCCCACCTCGGGTGCCCCCCGGACCGCCTCTTTGCTCTATAAATACCCAAATATTCCCCAAACCCTAGAAGCATCGACGAAATATTCATCCAGCCGCTGCAGAGTCCAGAACCACCAAATCCAATCTAGACACCATCTCGGATGGGGTTCACCACCTCCATTGGTGCCTCTCCTATGATGCGTGAGTAGTTTTTTTAGACCTTCGGGTCCGTAGTTAGTAGCTAGATGGCTTCATCTCTCTCTCTCTCTTGATTGTCAATACAATGGTCTCTTGGAGATCCATATGATGTAACTCTTTTGCGGTGTGTTTGTTGGGATATGATGAACTTTGAGTTTATGATCAGTCATATGTTTTTATACCCATGAAAGTTATTTGAGTTTCTTTGATCTCTTATATGCATGGTCTCTTATAGCCTCGTATTTCTTCTTCAATATTTGGGTTTTGTTTTGTCCTACTTGATCTATTTATCTTGCAATGGGAAGAGGTGCCTGGTAGTGGGTTCGATCTTACGGTGCTTGATCCTAGTGACAGAAAGGGAACTAACACGTATGTATCGTTGCTACTAAGGATAAAAAGATGGGATCTATATCTACGCAATAGATAAACGGATCTTGTCTACATCATGTCATCGTGCTTATTGCATTACTCCGTTTTTCCATGAACTTAATACACTAGATGCTTGTTGGATAGTAGTCGATGTGTGGAGTAATAGTAGTAGATGCAGGCAGGAGTCGGTCTACTAATCTTGGACGTGATGCCTATGTAATGATCATTGCCTAGATATTGTCATAATTATTTGAGGTTCTATCAATTTCCCAACAGTAATATGTTTACCCACTGTTTGCTATCTTTCTCGAGAGAAGCCACTAGTGAAACCTACAGCCCCTGGGTCTTCTTCCTCATATATTTGCTTGCGATCTACTTTTCCTTTGCATTTTTATTCAGATCTATTAAACCAAAAATACAAAAATACTTTGCTACACTTTATTTTATTTGTGATCTATTATTTCAATCTACTACAATTTTCTGGCATTGTTACCCTAAAGGGATTGACAATCCCTTTAACACGTCGGGTTGCAAGGTGTTGCTATTTGTGTGCAGGTGATGTTTACGTTGTGTTGCTTGGTTCTCCTACTGGTTCGATAACCTTGGTTTCTTCACTAAGGGAAATACCTACCATCGTTGTGCTGCATCATCCCTTCCTCTTTGGGTAAATACCAACCTAGTCCTTGCAGACAGGAGCTTTTCTGGCGCTATAGTCAGAGAGCAATCAACAAGCTAAACATTGAAGTCCACGCGAAACTACTAGTGAGACTGAAGTCTCTCTACAAAACATAAACTAAGAAAACGTGAGTACAAATGTACCCAACAAGACTTACATTAGAACTAGCTACATATGCATCAGTATCAACAAAGGGGTGGTGGAGTTTAACTGCAGCAAGCCATCTTTGACTCAGTGGCTATCCTGTACTATGACTGCTGGTAACTCTTTTGAGGTGGCGCACACGAGTCCACATATTCATCATATCAATACACCACTATGGATCCGCTCTCATCTCCTTACGATAAGGCCATTCATAGAAATCACTCTTATCTTGCGTATTTTAGAGTATCCACTTTCACTTGTCTATGAACTGCCTAAGCAACCTAGTAGTCCATTACCGCGGACATGGCTATTTGAATAGATCATGTTAACCCTGCAGGGGTGTACTTCTTCACACATGCTCTCGCCACTTACCGCCATGTACTCATCGTGTATCTCAGCAACCTTCAAGCGGAAGCCTCACGAGGGTGTCGGCCACGACCTGACTAACCACGCAAGACTCTAGTGCAGGTTTATCGCCTATTCAGGTTCCATCCGTAAGGGAGACCGGACGTGGTTTCCATCAAGGCCCCAAACGATGTGAGCAGGGTTCCCAAGCCCACCATTCGGGTGCCACTTGGTACACTGTGCCGCTGCACCTAGTCTGTCCCAAGCCCACCTGTCGGTGTCAAAACTGGCGGATCTCGGGTAGGGGGTCCCGAACTGTGCGCCTAGGCCGGATGGTAACAAGAGGCAAGGGACTTGAAGTTTTACCCAGGTTCGGGCCCTCTCTATGGAGGTAAAACCCTACGTCCTGCTTGATTAATATTGATGATATGGGTAGTTTAAGAGTAGATCTACCACGAGATCGAAGAGGCTAAACCCTAGAAGCTAGCCTATGGTATGATTGTTGATGTGTATGTTGTCCTACGGACTAAAACCCTTCAGTTTATATAGACACCAGAGAGGGTTAGGTTTACACAAAGTCGGTTACAATGGTAGGAGATCTTTATATCCGTATTGCCAAGCTTGTCTTCCACGCCAAGGAAAGTCCCTTCTGGACACGGGACGGAGTCTTCAATCTTGTATCTTCATAGTCCACGAGTCCGGCTGAAGGTATAGTCCGGCTATCCAAACACCCCCTAATCCAGGACTCCCTCAGTAGCCCCCGAACCAGGCTTCAATGACGATGAGTCTGGCATGCAGATTGTCTTCGGCATTGCAAGGCGGGTTCTCCTCCAAATTTCGTGTACCTGTTGAATAAAGTCCGGTTTCTTGTAGATGTTTGCGCTCCTTGGCTTCTACGCCCAATAATGGCCGCTTCCCACGTGTCAAACGAATATGAAAAGTCTGAGTGTTTTTACATTCACACCTCTAGCCGCGTGAATGAGCTGCCCTATTTAAGGGGACGAGGATTTAGATCCAATCCACACCTTCTCCCCTCCGCGAGTGTTCATCAGAGCGCATCCGACAAAGGTCCATTCCACCATGGCCAGCCGTCGCAACTCCTCCGCTCGCCCTTCCAGCCCTAAGCCTGGATATTGGGAGATATTTTCCATCCCGCATAGCGAGCTAGTGACGCTCCAGTCCAAGGGATTTCTCCCCCGGCCTATATGGTCCCGGTTCGAGCCGGTCTTGCCGTCTACAACGGCGGAGAGCAAGCAGAGAATGCCCCTAATCCCTCCAAAGGAGAGCGGGTGTGCCTCGTCCCTTACTTAATAAGGGGGCTTGGATTTCCAATCCACCCATTTCTCCGGGGGCTTCTAGAGTTCTGCGGCCTCCAGCTACATCATCTCACGCCTGCCTCAATATTGCATATCGTGGGCTTTGTAGCCCTCCGCGAGCTGTTCTTGGGTGTTGAAGCTCATTTCGGACTGTGGAAGGAGCTATTTTGCCTCGTGCCCCGTTCCAAGAAGGGGTCAATGTATCAAGTGGGCGGAGCCGAAGTGTGGCGCATCGCCGGGACCGGATATCTGTCCGGAACCCCAAAGAAGGCGTCCGAAGACTGGCCCTCGGAATGGTTTTATATAGAAGACGTCCCGCTGCCGGATCCTGTCTGGATCGGCCTCCCTGAATTCAATAGTGCTCCCTTAAAGAAGCGCCTAAGCTGGCGCCCACGGAGCCCTCAGAGGGAAAGTGACAGGGACATCATTTACCTGATGGGCCGAATAAGATTGTTAGCCGATTCCGGACTAACCATGATCGAGGTTATGGCCGAATGCATTATGCGGGGGGTGCAGCTGCTTCAGTATAGAAGCCACCCCATGTGGGACTTCAACGGGGAGGACGACGCCACCCGCTACGGCCGTAAGGGGCCAGATTCAGCTGTCGCTCTACTAAAGATCTTTTCCACTTTATATAAGGGAGAAGAGGAGGAATTTCTCCGCGTCAACCCTCAGGGCGGATTCTCCATGCACAATCCCCCAAGCTGGGTAAGCGGCCGTATTTACTTGTCCATCCGTTTTGTATTCCCATTGTTAAATATTCAGTCTGATGACTTCAACGCAGGAACTGCACCGGGCTGTTAAGGAAATAAGCAGCCCTCCTCCACAACCCGAGGACCCAGGACGGTCCCTTGACCCGGCCTCCCAAGAGGATCCGGACATATCTGTGGAGCTGATTGATGGAGTGTTCCATCAACTGAGCAAGGACAACGCCTTCGTGGCCATTATGGCCGATTACCCAGGGCTAATCCTGACCCCCCAGGTACCTGAGATCAAAGGCCCAATACCCTGAATAGGTGTCCGCCCACTTGTGTTCAGTTTCCTGATTGCCACCGAACTTTGCAGGGGAGGTATTTAAGGCGGAAGGCCGAACCTGCGGTGACAAGCCAACGAGGGGCCGTAGGGCCCCGCGGGCAGAAAAGAAGTGCAGTCCGGACCGAGGCGTCAGTGCAAAGGTATGGCGCCCCCCTTATCCCAGGTGTTCTACCTTAGAGGCATATTGACACTCGCGCTCTTTTCAGGACAAAGAGACCTCACCGGACTACATCCGGAGAGGCTACCAATCGCGCCTCCGCCAGCCAGGCTCCAAAGCCTGGTCAGGAGGCGGAGGCGAACACAAGGCGCGCCAGACGCTCCTCCGACGGAGGATGTGGACGGGTTTTCTGCCACCAACTCTGAGGTGGAGAGTGCCATGAACCACAGGCGTCGTCGGACAGTTCTTCGCGACGCTTGTTTCTCCCAAGGGGCGTTAGATGCCTTCAACTCAGGAGATGCCTATCTCCGTGCCGCTCAAAATGGTCTAGCCAGAACACGGAGCAGTATGTAAAAGACATACGGGTAAGAAAATTCTGGTAATTATATGTATATACCAGTAGCCCCCGAGACTTGAAACAGTTAGAATAACTGATTTAAGGATCATTTGTGATGAAGGTTCTTACGGAAAATAATTCCCTACTGTCCAAGGAGCTGGAAGAGTGCAAAGCCCAACTTGAGGCCGCACTAGCCGGGGCAGGGGAGCCTACGGAGACCCCCTCTGGTAATATACACTTCGAAAGATAAGTATTTTGCGAGGCACGGCTTCGGTGCGAATCTGACAAATGAAATTGCAGATGGCGCCGGATTGAATCCGGAAAGGAAACGCCTCCTACGCCAGCTAAAGGCTGGTGAGAGGGTGCTGATAAAGGTGATGGGGGAGAAGAACGATATCCAAGATGCCTACACCAAGCTGGGCGTCGAGCTGAAAGATGTTCGTGCCCAGCTGTCAGACTCCGTGAAGGAGAATCGGCGGCTTCGGCACGGCATATTTAGTAAGTGCTTGAACGAACCTTTTGAAAGAAAGTTCGGCGGGGAAGTCGACTAACAGAGCAATGTCTGTAGGTGTGCTAACAAGTCATCCTGCAGAGGAGATGCCTGGTTCTATGGGTGACCTTCTTCCCGAGCTCTCGCAACTGCTCGATCGAGTTCGGCAGGCGATGCGAGGCATCGCCCAGGCCCTGTGGCCATCCGTCTCCATGCCCGAAGGTCTTGGAGAGCTTGCGGAGAAGCTAAAGGGAGCACGGCGGCGCTTCCGATTGTGGAAGATATCAGCTTGCCATCAAGGCACTAGGAAGGCCTGGGCCATGGTGAAAACGCGGTACGCCAAAGCTGACCCCAACCACATGGCCGAAGTCGGTCCTGTAGGGCCCGATGGGAAGGAGATCCCTGTAAGCTTAGTATACGGCCAAGTAGAGTTGGCCGCAAAGTATTCCCAGCAGGACTGTAAATTAGACAGCCTGTTAGATGGTATTGAAGAGGAATACAACCAGTCAAAATGACTATGTAATTTAATTGACATTTATAATGCCTTCTAGCCAGATTGTAGATCATTTGTCATGGCCGACCTTTTCGCTTCAGCCTCGGGACCTGACGGTTCGGAGTGTGTCCGAATTCCCATGCGGTTATATAGGAACTGGGGAATGCATGGAGACCAGGCGTAGTGGTCATTAGGGCATGAACAGACAAGTGCCCGACTAGGTATGTTATATTACATGGTTAGTAAGAAATATCTTCCAGGGAGAATAGTTCCGTTAGGGGTTCCTTTCCGTGGGAGGCATGCCCTAAGGTGCATGTCCATGCTGCGAAAAGAAACAAGGGAAAAACATCTGGGGGCGTATAGATAAAAATAAAAAAAGATCATCTTTAGTTCACCGACCGAATATTCCCTTGAGAACGCTAGCTTTCGGCTTCACCCAGTCTGAGGTACACGTCCGGCTGACCCAGCAGTAACAATCGCAGAGGTGCTCCCTTTACCACCTAGCCGAACAATCGGGAACATAGGGGTAAGCACAGGAGCCAGGCAACCCAGCTTGGCCAAAACTTAATTCATATCGATGCATATAATGGTGAATAAAAGGTACATGCGGAAGTGTGACACATGTGTTGGGAATGAAGCCCGCATGAATAAGCTTCTGTTTAAAGAAGCCCCCAGGTTTAATGAGCACGGATAGCGCGTCACTTTATGAGCCTTTAGAGGCTATAAGAGAGAGAAAGAGAGAGAAGAAGAGAAATGTAAGACAGAAAATATAAAAAATGGATAGAGGAAGGAGACGGACACAGAGTCCGACGCTAGGCATAGAATCTTCGGAGACGGGCTGCGTTCCATGGGTTTGGCTCGAGTCGGTTATCCGATTCATCTCGCAGGCGGTACGCTCCACCAGTCAGGACTTGGTCAATTATGAAGGGACCTTCTCACTTGGGCTTGAGTTTGTCTTTTTTCTTGTCCGGTAGTCGTAGAACTAATTCGCCAACATTGTAATTTTTGGCCCGTACTTCTCTGCTTTGGTATCTTCGAGCCTGCTGTTGATAGAATGCGCAACGGGCTTTTGCCATGTCACGCTCCTCATCCAATGCGTCCAAGCTGTCCTGCCGATCGAGCTCGGCTTCTCTTTCTTCGTACATGCACACTCGAGGTGAGTCATGGATTATGTCGCAAAAGGCAAAACTGCCTCTGCGCCGTACACCATAAAGAATGGTGTGTATCCGGTGGTGCGATTCGGCGTGGTCCGTAGCCCCCAGAGTACGGAGTCGAGCTACTCTACCCAGTGCGTGTTAGATTCCTTGAGGGACCGCACTAGTCTGGGTTTGATGTCGCTCATGATAAGACTATTTGCACGTTCGACCTGGCCGTTAGTTTGTGGGTGATAGACAAAAGCATAATCGAGCTTGATGCCCATGTTTTTGCACCAGAGTTTTACCTCATCGGCCGTGAAGTTCGTGCCGTTATTAGTGATGATGCTGTGGGGGACGCCATAACGGTGTACAACCCCAGATATAAAGTCTATCACCGGTCCGGATTCGGCCGTCTTAACAGGATTGGCTTCTATCCATTTGGTGAACTTATCCACCATGACTAGTAAGTATTTTTGCTTGTGGGTTCCGCCTTTAAGGGGTCCAACCATGTCAAGCCCCCAGACCGCGAAGGGCCAAGTAATGGGCATAGTTTGGAGGGCGGTGGGTGGCATATGGCTTTGGTTTGCAAAGAGCTGGCAACTGGTGCATCGTTGGACTAAGTCGTGAGCGTCTGCCCGGGCCGTCGGCCAATAAAAGCCTGTACGGAAGGCCTTGCTTACAAGGGACCGGGCTACAGCGTGATGACCACCAAGTCCGGCATGAATTTCAGCCAGGAGGTTCCGCCCCTCCTCTTCGGAGATGCACCTTTGAAGGACTCCGGTAGTGCTTTTCTTATAAAGCTCTCCCTCGTGGACTCTGTAGGCTTTGGATCACCGCACTATGCAGCGTGCCTCATTTTGGTCCTTGGGGAGTTCCTGCCTAGTAAGGTAGGCGAGGAATGGTTCTGTCCACGGGGCGATAACGGCCATTATTATGTGGGCTGAAGGTGTTTTTTCATTGGCAGAGCCTCCGATTGTGTCAAAATGTTCGGTGTCGGGCAGTGTGGTTGGGTCCGGGCTGTTATTGTTCGGCTCCCCTTCCCATACTACAGATGGCTTGAACAGCCTTTCCAAGAAGATGTTGGGGGGGACTAGCGTTTTGCGCCGATGCGTGCCAGGACATCTGTCGCCTGATTATTTTCCCGGGCTATATGGTGAAATTCAAGCCCCTCGAACCAAGCTGACATTTTTAGGACGGCATTGCGGTAAGCTACCATTTTTGGATCCTTGGCATCGAAGTCTCCATTTATTTGGGATATTGCGAGGTTCGAGTCCCCGCGCACCTCTAGGCATTGGATGCCCATGGATACTGCCATCCGGAGACCATGTAAAAGGGCCTCATATTCGGCTGCATTGTTGGAGTCCGTGTACATAATCTGTAGTACGTATTGAACTGTGTCTCCTGTGGGGGACGTCAAAACGATGCCAGCCCCCAGTCCGGCCAACATCTTGGAGCCGTCGAAATGCAGTATCCAATTTGAATATGTGCCGTACTCTTTAGGGAGTTCGTCCTCTGTCCATTCTGCGGCGAAGTCAGCCAAGACTTGAGACTTGATGGCTCATCGTGGCTTATAAGTTATGTCGAACGGGAGGAGCTCAATGGCCCATTTTGCGATTCGGCCCTTTGCGTCACAGTTGTTTATAATATCGTTAAGTGGTACTTCCGAGGCTACTGTTATTGAACACTCTTGAAAGTAGTGTCGTAGCTTCCGAGATTCCATGAATACCGCGTACGCAATCTTTTGATAATGCGGGTACCATGATTTGGAGGGAGTGAGGACAGTGGACACATAATAGACCGGCTTTTGAAGGGGGAATTTGTGTCCGTCCGCTTCTCGTTCGACGACGAGCACTACGCTTACAACCTGATGTGTTGCCGCAATGTATAATAGCATTGGTTCGCTGATGTTTGGTGCGGCCAAGACTGGGTTTGTTGCCAGTATGGCTTTTATTTCATCGAGTCTGGCCGTGGCTGCATCCGTCCATTTGAAGTGTTCGGTGCGCCTAAGGAGGCGGTAAAGGGGTAGGGCCTTTTCTCCCAAGCGGGAGATAACGCGGCTTAGAGCCGCCACGCATCCGGTTAACTTTTATATTTGTTTGAGGTCCTTTGGGATATCTAGTTGTGACAGAGCTTGGATCTTGGCTGGATTTGCTTCAATTCCTCTACCTGATACAATGAAGCCCAAGAGCTTTTCGGCTGGGACGCCGAAAACGCATTTTTCCGGATTGAGCTTGATGTCGTATGTTCGGAGGTTATCAAATGTGAGCCTCAAGTCGTCTACTAGAGATTCAACATGTCTTGTTTTGACGACCACATCATCTACATATGCCTCCACTGTTTTGCTGATCTGGCTTGCCAGACATGTCTGAATCATGCGCTGATATGTTGCGCCGGCGTTTTTGAGCCCGAAGGGCATCGTGTTGAAGCAGAATGGCCCGTATGGTGTGATAAATGCCGTTGCGGCTTGGTCTGGTTCTGCCATCTTGATTTGATGGTAGCCAGAATATGCGTCGAGGAAACACAACAAATCGTGTCCTGCGGTAGCATCGATAATTTGATCGATGCGGGGAAGGGGGAAGGGATCCTTTGGGCAAGCCTTGTTAAGGTCTTTAAAATCGACACACATGCGCCAGGAGTTGTCCTTCTTTGGTACCATCACCAGGTTTGCTAGCCAGTACGGATGTTTTATATCTCTGATGAATCCGGCCTCCAATAGCTTTGCTAGCTCCTCTCCCATGGCCTATCTCTTAGGTTCGGAAAAACGCCGAAGAGCCTGTTTGACAGGTTTGAATCCTGTTTGGATATTTAAGCTGTGCTCGGCCAACCTGTGTGGGATTCCTGGCATGTCTGAAGGGTGCCAGGCAAAAATGTCCCAGTTCTCTTGTAGGAACTCTCGCAATGCGGTGTCGGCATCAGGGTTTAACTGTGCCTCGATGGAAGCTGTTTTATTGGGGTCCGTTGGATGGACTTGGAATTTGACTATTTCGTCCGCCGGTTTAAAGGAGGTGGACTTGGATCTTTTGTCGAGTACCACATCGTCCCTATTCACCATAGAGCGCAGCGCAGTCAGCTCCTCAGCCGCTAGGGCTTCGGATAGTGCCTCGAGGGCCAGTGCGGCTGTCTTATTTTCGGCGCGGAGTGCTATGTCCGGATCACTAGCGAGAGTGATGATCCCCTTAGGCCCGGGCATCTTGAGCTTCATGTACCCGTAATGGGGTATTGCTTGGAAGATTGTGAACGCTTCCCACCCTAGCAGAGCGTGATAACCGCTGCTGAACGGAGCCACCTGGAACGTGACCTCTTCGGACCTGGAATTATCCGGCGTGCCGAACACCACATCTGGTGTGATTTTTCCTGTACAGCGCACTTCCCGACTGGGGATTATTCCTCTAAAGGTTGTTCTGCTTCGCTCAATGCGGTTCCAGTCTATTTCCATTTTTTGAAGGGTCTCCTCATAAATGAGGTTCAATCCGCTGCCGCCCTCCATGAGTACCTTGGTAAGATGAAAGCCGTCCACTATTGGACTAAGGACCAATGCGGCTGGTGCTCGGGCTGTTCGGAATTTAGGTTCATCACTGGCGTTAAAGGTAATAGCCGTGTCACTCCATGGGTTTATTGTTGCTACTTGGTAGACTTTAGCAAGGCTGCGGAGTGTCCTTTTTCACATATTATTTGATGCGAAAGTCTCGAAGACTGTTAATACCGTATTGGTGTCTCTGGGGTGGCTTTCTGTGGCCTCCGGAATTAGGAGATTTTCGCCAATTTTGGCCACCTGCCGGAGTATCCAACATGCTCTGAGGATGTGAGTTGGTGTGGCGTCCTCTGTACTGTGAATTTTACAGGGTCCATTAAGCCATCCTTCCAGTACGGTTCCATGCCCTGTAGAGGGTTTTTGCTTTTTAGTGCTTGACCCGGGTGACTGGTGATGATGCACCCTTTTATTTCGGACTGGGTTTGTATTCAGGGCCGGATTGTCCCAAAATTTTATTTCGGTTTTCCAGGCACTTTCCATTGCACAGTACTTTCGTACAATGGATGCCAAGTCAGCGAAGCGTGTAATATCACGGCGACTTATGGCGTTGAGTATTCCCTTGTCCGTGCAATTATCGCAGAAGATTGAGATTGCGTCTTCCTCACGGCAGTCCCTTAGCCTGTTCTTAACTAAGAGGAATCTGGGCTAGTAATGATGTACTGTTTCATCGGGTTCTTGCTTGATTTTGGATAGATCGCTTATGTTGGGGTGGGTGGGTAGAATTAAATCCGAAGCCTCACCCCATCTAAGGCTCAGAGGCCGAGGAATTTCCGAACTCGAAAATTTGGATTCCTGGATGTTGTCTAATGAATCTAGCCCGTCGCCTGACTCTAAGTTCAGGTCTTGAGTGATATCCTCCCCTCTACGGGTATCCGGCTTGGAGGGATCGGGAATCCGGATGTAGCGAGTCCTTAAGATAGATGAAGGGTCGCCGCACTGTCCCTCTACCACGGCAACGTGATGGGTGACTTGGGGAGAGTTAATCTCTCTCAAATCGGTTTTAGGCCCGATCTGGTTGTAATCCGTAGCGACTCCCAGGGCGGCGTAGCGATCCAAGAGCTCGTTTATGGAGGAAAGCTCCATTTGATCTAACTTCTCGGCAAGTTCTGAGCTGACATGAAGATTGTTTTCGATGGCTCGAGAGGTCATCGTCGGCGCACAAGCCGAACAGGCGGTCATAAGAAAACCACCTAGCTGGAGGGTTTGGCCGACAGCCAAAGCTCCCTTAGCAATGGTGCCGTCTTTAAAGACGGGGCGAGGCATCCTTCCTGATGGCGACGACACAGAGGAACTCTCAATGAAAGCACCAATGTCGGTGTCAAAACCGGCGGATCTCGGGTAGGGGGTCCCGAACTGTGCATCTAGGCCGGATGGTAACAGGAGGCAAGGGACACGAAGTTTTACCCAGGTTCGGGCCCTCTCGATGGAGGTAAAACCCTACATCCTGCTTTATTAATATTGATGATATGGGTAGTACAAGAGTAGATCTACCACAAGATCGAAGAGGCTAAACCCTAGAAGCTAGCCTATGCTATGATTGTTGATGTGTATGTTGTCATATGGACTAAAACCCTCCGGTTTATATAGACACCGGAGAGGGTTAGGGTTACACAAAGTCGGTTACAATGGTAGGAGATCTTTATATCCGTATCGCCAAGCTTGCCTTCCACGCCAAGGAAAGTCCCTTCCGGACACGGGACGGAGTCTTCAATCTTGTATCTTCATAGTCCAAGAGTCCGGCTGAAGGTATAGTCCGGCTATCCGAACACCCCCTAATCCAGGACTCCCTCACCACCTGTATCGGGTGTCACTTGGTAGACTACTAGCACTACCTACAAACACCAGAAAGTAGTTGCAACTCCTGGACACAGATCGAGGCAGTTAATAAGTCGAGAGGGGCACTTAAGCATTCCAATGCGTGGTAGTAAGTGTCTTGGATCACAGACACATAACTTAGTTCCTAAGGTCGGTTTCAATGAGACAACCCACCATGTACTCCTACATGGCCTCTCATCACTACCTTTACCAAATCATGTTCACACGCTTAGCTCTCAACAGTAGGACATGTTCACAACATTCCAATTCATCCCCGATGAATCATACCTGACACAACTCTAAGCAATAGCAGGCATGACAAACAAGCATGAATGAGTAGGCACATCATGGCTCAAGCAACTACTACTCATGCTAGTGGGTTTCAACTATTTACTATGGCAAAGACAGGTCATGCAGAGGAAAGGGGTTCAACTACCGCAGCATGTAACAGTTGAATTGATGTTGTCATAATGCAGTAAAAGAGAGCAAGAGCGAGAGAGTGGGATTGTATCAGAATGCTCAATGGGGGATTGCTTGCCTAACACTTCTGAACATAGCATTGTGTCTTCATTAGTGTCATTGATCACATTGTCAGAAATGTTGGGGAACGTAGTTGTCGGTGTCAAAACCGGCGGATCTCGGGTAGGGGGTCCCGAACTGTGCGTCTAGGACGGATAGTAATAGGAGGCAAGGGACACGAAGTTTTACCCAGGTTCGGGCCCTCTCGGTGGAGGTAAAACCCTATGTCCTGCTTGATTAATATTGATGATATGGGTAGTACAAGAGTAGATCTACCACGAGATCGAGGAGGCTAAACCCTAGAAGCTAGCCTATGGTATGATTGTTGTTGTGTATGTTGTCCTACGGACTAAAACCCTCCGGCTTATATAGACACCAGAGAGGGTTAGGATTACACAAAGTCGGTTACAATTGTAGGAGATCTGCATATCAGTATCGCCAAGCTTGCCTTCCACGCCAAGGAAAGTCCCTTCCGGACATGGGACGAAGTCTTCAATCTCGTATCTTCATAGTCCAGGAGTCCGGCTGAAGGTATAGTCCGGCCATCCGGACACCCCCTAATCCAGGACTCCCTCAGTAGCCCCTGAACTAGGCTTCAATGACGACGAGTCCGACGCGCAGATTGTCTTCGGCATTGCAAGGCGGGTTCCTCCTCCAAGTACTTCATAGAAGATTTTGAACACAAAGATAGTGTCCGGCTCTGCAAAATAAGTTTCCACGTATTGCCATAGAGAGAATAATATTTACACAAATCTAAACTACTGACGTATTCCGTAGTGTGACACACCACGACCGAGTCATTTCATTATCCCACCTCAGCACGTCATGCGAGGCAGTTTCCTTGGCACGTCTTGTTAAAGTAGAGATTGTGTCCCCTTATTCCGGGATTCTCCTCAATACGGGCGTGGGTAACCCAACCGCGCCATTGATTACGGCGCTTGGAGATAAGCGAGTTTTACCAGGCCGGTGGGGACACGTAGTTGCGTCCACCCATATAAGGGGATAGGGATCCACCTTTTCACCTACGCCTTCTTCCTCCCTTGCTTATCCATACTTGCGCACTCGAGTTCCAGCGCCCAAGTCCGCACTCCCCACCTCAACCTTCTCCAGCCATGTCCGGAGCGGGAGGCAAGTGGATGGTCTCCTCCGTCACGGAGGGACACATCAAAAAACTGAGGAAGGTCGGATACTTGTCTAACAACATTTCGTACCGGCTTCCCAAAAAGGGGCAGCTCATCCCCACCCCTAGGCCCCATGAGAGGGTGGTGTTCCTCCCCCATTTCCTCCGCGGACTGGGCTTCCCTCTTCACCCATTTGTCCAGGGGCTCATGTTCTACTTTGGCCTGGATTTCCACGATCAGGCCCCGAACTTTGTCCTCAACATCTTGGCGTTTATCGTCATGTGCGAGGCTTTCCTCCGCATCCGCCCCCATTTCGGCCTATGGCTCAAGACTTTCAACGTCAAGCCGAAGGTGGTGCGCGGCAACCAGGCGGAGTGCGGAGGCGCCATGGTGGGCAAGATGGCCAACGTCTTATGGCTCGAGGGCTCCTTTGTGGAGACCCTGAAGGGGTGTCAATCAGGGTGGTTTTACATCACCGAGCCGTGTGACCCTGAATGGGTCGCAGCCCCTGTGTTTCGATCCGGACCCCCTACGTGGCTTACCTCCTGGAAGGAGATGGGCCTGTCATGGGGTAAAAAAGGAGAGCTGAACGGACTCCAAACATGCATCCAAACCCTGGTGGACAAGAAGTTCAAACTTGTCAACGTTGTCCAGGTTATGCTCATCCGCCTGATCCTCCCGTGTCAACAACGGGCTTTCAACCTGTGGGAGTTCGACCCGGCGCGGCACCAAACTCTGAGCAGGCTCTTCGACATGACGTACGAAGATGCCTGGAAGGTGCTTTTCAAGGGCGCCGAGGCCCCCGCATCCGCTACCGAGGATCGTGGATTCAGTATGCAGCGTCATGCTCATGCGGTAAGCTGTTTTTTCCTTTTACAGGGTATCAGTTTTTCATAGTTTGACCCCATGCGGGATCTAAGCTCCCTTACCTTTGACAGGACTAGCAGGTGACGTTCGGACAGATCAACTGTCCGGCTCCTTAGCCCGAAGGCCCAGCGGATGCTCGCTTGGCGAAGCTGCTGGTTCCGGCACCCTACATGGTGCCGGAGAAGAAGGCCGCGAAAAAGGCCACGGTTCCGGCGCCAGGAGGTGTCGGATCCATCATCTGGCGGTTCCGAGGCGCATTCGTCCCGTAAAGACGAGGAGGAGGAAGAAGACACCTCTCCCCCTCCAGCGGGAGGAGAGAAGAAAAGGAAGGCCGCCCTCTCTGGGGAGGCCGGAGGGTCCAAGAAGGGGGAAACCCTTCCTCCGAACTACTCCACCGACGCCGACGGCGGAGAGGAGTGGCTGCCCAGGGCCAAGCCCCTGGCAAAATCGTAAGTATCCGGATACCAGAGTAATTCATAGTATTCGTTTATTGCACAGCTTTCCCTTATGTCGAATATGTTTATGCAGCCCACCCAAAGACCGACTCGACGCGTCGTCGAGCGGCTCACTGGACTTGTCGGATGTGAACTCGCTTCCGACGGCTTCCTCCCCCCGCCCTACGGATGACACCGAAGTGTTGTCCCAACAGGTTCCAAGCCGGGAGGAGGTGGTCCTGGAGGCGCCGCAAGGCGACCTCTGGGACTCCAGGAGTAAAGGGGATGAAACCCCCCAGGGCTCGAAGTCCGCCTCTAGGACGGACACCGCTCCGGAACCTTCAAAGGTTCCAGAGTCCGGTGGGGGACCTCCTTCCAAGAGGAGCAAGCCCATCGTGCCGGTGACCCCCGTCCAACCGGAGGCGCCGGACAATCTGTTGGAGGCGCTCCAAGGCGCCTCCATCGACAAGGAGCATCGCACCATTATGAGTGCGCTGGTCCAGAAGGTTCAGTCCGCCAAGAGCGGACTGACTGAAGCTTGTACTAGCCTTTTAACAGGCTTTGAGGTAAGTAAAGAATGTGTAAATAATATTACCGCATAGACAGTAGCCCCTGATGCTCTGTTTGGCGCTCGGGAAGAAAAGCTGAATAGAGGATCAAATAAAATTCGCAGGAGTCTATGAAAAATGAGTAAATATGCGTATGCAGGCTTCTCTGCTTGCGTCCACTGCACTGACTGCGGAAGTGAACACGCTAAAGCAGAACCTCGAGCGGTCCGAGCAAGAGCTCGGGCGTGCCAAGAAGCAGCTCGAGGACAATGAAGGTAAGAAATACCTTTTTTTAAATATATAAAAAGGTGCAATTGCAAAGAATGACAGGATTATCGTGGCTATTGTAGGGGCCACGTCTGAGGTGGCGACCCTTAAGCAAGTGCTGGTCGAGGCCGAGAAGAGGTCGGCCTCGGAGCGCACCGAGCGGGAGAAGTATGAGGCCGAGGTTGGCAAGGTACGGCAAGAGCTCCAGGCTCTCATGGGAAAACATGAGAGTTTGGAGCTTGACTCAAAGACGCGAGCGTCCGAGCTCGCGGTGGCTATTGAAAATGCCAAGTCTGCCAAGGCCGAATCCCAGAAGACCCTCCAGGAATTGGATGAGGTGAAGAAGATAGCGGCGGGTAAGGCATTCTTTATGCAAAGCAAACACAAAAACGTGAGTTACTTGTTACTTACCCGAATCTGGAGCTGTCCAGGAGCGTTCGCAGATCTTCCCCGAAGTGTGTCTGATGCCGCCGCATTCTATCGAGCCGAGGAGGGCAGCTCGACAGAGAAGGTGTTCTGATCTCAGTATGCTGAGGCCGGACACCCCGTGCCCCTGAGCGACCAAATGAAGCAACTGGTCGAGCTCCACAAGGCGGCCGAACAGGCCATGAAGGGCCTCATAGTTCGGTTGTGGCCTGGAGGGGCTCTACCTGGGAGCTATTTCGGGCTAGTGCGGTGGCTGGTGGAGGCCTGTCCAAGGCTCAAAGTCATCAAGCGCTCCATCTGCATTGAAGGTGCCCGTAGGGCCCTTGCCCGTGCTAAGGTGCACTGGGGCAAGATGGATGCTGAGAAGCTTGTGAAGGACGGGCCACCGCCAGGGAAAGAGCATCGCAAGCCCGAGAATTATTATAAGGATGTTCTGAAGGGTGCCTGCCTTGTGGCGGATGAATGTTCTAGGGATGTAATTTTTGAGTGAAACTTGCTCGTTTTGTCCTGTGCGCTGAAAACTTGTTCATATGCGCTAAGCAATGCTGTTGAATTTAAAATATTACCTTCTATGCGGCTGTTTATCAATTCTGAGAGATGGCAAGTCGTCGGCTTCTGCCCCCGTGCCGCTAGTTCTGGGGTGTTCGGGGATAAACCTGAGCGCTCTTTTTCCCATGTTTGGGTCCTTCTAGGGAGGCGCTCAGCCCAACGAACAAGGCAATCGGACTATAATGTGTGAACACTCTCACTTAGCCATAGAATTCTATAATTTTAAATTTCGGCGAAGCCCCTGGTATTCGGAAGACCGAGTTCGGGGCGCTATCCACGCCTTGGCCGGACAGAGCCGGCTCCTCGCTCTAAGCGGCATAAGTCGTTAGGGACTCGAAAAAACTCTCGAACAGCGACCAGCTCTCGCTTCACCATGACAGTCAGTTTTAGCTTTCTCCACTGAGGTGCTCAACCCAGCTTAACTGGAGCACAATCGTAGTGGTTCTCCTAGTGCTACCTTAGCCGATATAGCAGAACGTAATGTACCAAAACATAGGAGCCGGGCAAACCCAACTATTGACCCAAGACATGATTCGGAGCCGATGCATATAATGCTATAAGTTCGGGGTGCCGCACTTGTTAACGTGTTGGGACTTCTCACACCATATTGAGGGGTACTAAAGCCCCTGGCGTATTTTGGCCGTACCAAAGTGTACGGGTGCAACATGTCGTTAAGGAACATATATATAAAAAAAGAGTAATGCGAAAATAGACAAAAGCTATGCATTGTTTATTAAAAAGGGCTACGATCAAAGCAGAATGATACAAATAATGCGATAAGCAAAAGGTTGGACTATGTAACATGTCCGTTCCCGGGGCAAGCTGTAGAATAGTATGCAAAACAGGTACACTGCTCGTGATAGAGACCACCTGGGAGTTCCGTAATGCGGCGTGGCTTGTCTGCTTCCCTGGTTCTTGCATCGTTTGTGTGGCAATTAAACTGCCGAACAGGCCTTCCGAAGAGTGGAGTCCTGAAAGTAAGAGAAAATTAAAAAATCGGCAGCCCCTGGTGCGGTTTAAGCCGTGTTTTGGGCATGCCGTGATGGTGCCCCTCCCCCTGTACCCATGGTATTTCTAGAGCATAGTTATGTACGCGAAGTACTGGTGTCGCATTTTTGCGAGGGCTGGGGTTGGGTCCGCATTGCTACGCCTGCTCAGATCGTGCCAGGCGGTCTTGTTGTAGGTTACTCCGGGCGCGCTTGACGGTGTCCGGTCGTTTAATGGCCGGACTAGAGAACTGCCTGGAGAGGCTGCTTTGTACTTCCGCTGCAAGGGCCTCCATGTGCTCCTCCGTTCGGAGGGAGAGTTCGGTGTTTCCATTGACCGTAATTACTCCTAGAGGGCCTGGCATCTTGAGCTTAAGGTATGTGTAGTGCGGTACCGCATTGAACTTGGCAAATGCGGTTCGCCCGAGCAGTGCGTGATAGCCACTGCGGAATGGGACTATGTCGAAGATTAACTCCTCGCTTCAGAAATTATCCGGAGATCCGAAGACCACTTCAAGTGTGACTGAGCCTATACAGTTGGCCTCTACACCTGGTATTACGCCTTTAAAGGTCATTTTGGTGGGCTTAATCCGTGAGGGATCTATGCCCATTTTCCGCACTGTATCCTGGTAAAGCAGGTTCAGGCTGCTGCCGCCGTCCATAAGGACTCTAGTGAGATGAAATCCGTCAATAATTGGGTCTAGGACCAATACGGCGAATCCGCCATGAC
This sequence comes from Triticum urartu, assembly GCF_003073215.2. Lineage (NCBI taxonomy): Eukaryota > Viridiplantae > Streptophyta > Magnoliopsida > Poales > Poaceae > Triticum > Triticum urartu. The sequence goes on along the minus strand of NC_053025.1, from coordinate 574,181,148 downwards.
GGATGCTAGTGAGATGGTCCCTTCGATCAAAGGTGATCGGGCAGGAGGACCATGGGTTGAACTATGGGGCGACTGGCTCTACCACGTATACGTCCCTTAACGCGCGCTTCGGCTCCCTTTTGGGGACGTGGGTTGCGTATATCATGTTCACTATCCGCACTTGTGGGGGGAAACCCTTCTGTCCACTGTTGTTCGGCGGCCGGGGCTCCTTGTCGTCATCGCTATGCAGTCCCTTGTCTTCGTTTTTGGCATTTAACTTGCCTGCGTGCTTGAACACCCAACAATCCCTGTTGGTGTGATTAGCCGGCTTTTCGGGGGTGCCATGTATCTGGCTGTCAGGACCCCGATTCCAAGTCACATCAATCTAGCCGGTAACACCTCATATCACTTTGCGGCCTCACGCACGGTATCCCACGGGTGTCGCCTTACCATGGCCCGGGACCGTTTGCGCCTTTTGGCTCACGTATATGATAGTGTTGCTAGCATCCATATGACAGAGAACCCGGGCCGACATGGCTAGTCGTGAACCCAAAGCGGCACAGACCTATGGAGACAGGCATACATGAATCACATCGAGCATGTCGGTCATCAGCGAGTGATTCCGGGCTGTAGCACTGGGCTAACAGGACTCCGGGGAACCCGGGCTATAGTAGGCTAGGCAGGACTCCGGATATCACCGCGTGACATTTCCCCGAAGGGACAGACATAGGAACGAAGTGAAACACATGCCGGCCAGTCAAGTGTCCTGAGCAGTAGTGCTGGGCTAGCAGGACTCCGGTGAACCCGGCTGTAGCGGACTACTATGGCTCGAGGAACACTAGACTACATTTCCCCATAAGAAAGGCTGCCAAGGATAAACAACTAGATTGTCGGATCCCACTCATACCAAGCATTTCAATCATACACACAATATGCCCGATATGAGTACATACAACATGGCATCACAACAAAACTCTACAACTCAAGTACTTTATTTAAAGGCTCCAGAGAGCCATACATAACAAGTTCATACAGATAGCGGTCACATGACCCGACACTCAAGTCATACAATCATACAGGCACATGCAGAAGCAACTAGTCTGAGTACAGACTCTAGAAAGAAAGAAGGCTTCTCAAAGCCTGTCTATCTACATAGGGCCCTCCATGGCCAGGATCACCACCTGGGTGGCTAGTCACTCGTCGACGTCAAGGTCTACGTAGAACCCATCGAAGGGGGCGGTGTTGTCGTCTGAAAACAGTAATTAAGAAAACATGAGTACAAAGGTACTCAGCAAGTCTTACATCAGAACCTACTAAACATGCTTATTCTCAAGAAGGTGGTGGGGTTAATGCAGCAAGCCAGCTTTGACTCTTGGCTAAGCTATCCTACGGAACTCCACCAGTAAAATAGTTTTCGCACACGAGTCCACTACTCACCAAACACAATACTCCACTGGGGATCCTCCCTCGTCATCCTACGAGAGGGCCATCCTCGGTACTCACACTTATCTTGAGTCTTTTAGTAGTATCCATTAACTTGTCTATGAACTGTATAGGCAACCAAGTAGTCCTTTACCACGGACGCGGCTATTCGAATAGTTTTATACCCTGCAGGGGTGTACTTCTTCATACACGCTTTCACCACTTACCGCCGCTTACACGACATGTACTCGGCAACCTTCAAGCGGAAGCCCAGCGAGGGTGTCGGCCACGGCCTACCTAAACACTTAAGTCTCTAGTCCAGGTTTATCGCCTCTCTTGGGCCTAGGAAACCCAGTGATGAAATCCATACTGATTTTATCCCATTTCCATTCAGGAATAGCCAAAGGTTGAAGGGTGCCAGCAGGCCGTTGATGCTCTGCTTTAACACGATGACAAACGTCGCAATTAGCAATGTAATGAGCGATTTCCCTCTTCATCCTAGTCCACCAAAACCTCCGGCGTAGGTCTTGATACATTTTGGTACTACCGGGATGAATGGTGAGAGGGGATTCATGAGCTTCCTTAAGGATCAGCCGCCTCAGGTTTCGTGCCTTTGGAACCACTAGGCGATTTCCAAAGTATACGACACCTTGATCATCAAGGGAGAAACAATTCACGACTCCTTTCTTAATGTTTCTCTTAATACGGGTGATTCCCGGATCTACCTTCTGTGCCTTGATGATCTGATCCGTAAGGGTAGGTTTCGCCACCAGGGTGGATAGGAATCCTCGAGGAACAATGTGAAGATTAAGCTTACGAAATTCCTCATGGAGAAGTGGTTGACTTTGTTGTAACATCACGTTGTTACAATAGGACTTACGGCTTAGCGCATCAGCCATGACATTGGCTTTGCCCGGGGTGTAAGTTATTCCTAAGTCGTAATCCGAGATCAACTCAACCCAACGTCTTTGCCTGAGATTCAAATCTGGTTGGGTGAAGATATATTTCAAACTTTGGTGATCGGTGAAGATCTCGCAACGATTACCGAGAAGGTAATGTCGCCAAGTTTTAAGTGCATGGACTACAGCTGCAAGCTCTAGATCATGTGTGGGATAATTTTCCTCATGTGGGTGTAATTGCCGTGAAACATAGGCAATTACCTGACGATATTGCATGAGTATGCAACCTAGTCCTTGTCGCGAGGCGTCGCAATAGATAATAAAGTCCTTGGAGAAATCTGGTGGTACCAGTACGGGAGCAGATGTCAGGCGTCTTTTCAGTTCCTGAAAACTGAACTCGCACTGTGGAGTCCACTTGAACTTTTTATCTTTCTTGAGGAGTTCAGTCAGAGGTTTAGCAACCTTGGAGAAATTCTCGACGAAGCGGCGGCAATAGCTCGCTAAGCCAAGGAAGCTCCGAACTTGCATAACCGTCTCAGGTGGAGTCCAATCAAGGACGGCTTGAACTCGCTCGGGATTGACAGCAATACCCTTACCAGAGATTACATGGCCTAGATAGGCACTTCTGGCAACCCAAATTCACACTTGGAGAATTTGGCGTAAAGGCGATGCTCTCGAAGTTTCATCAATACCAGCCTTAGATGTTCGGCATGTTCCTCTTCATTCTTGGAGTAGATGAGTATGTCATCGAGGTATACTACGACAAATTTGTCCAAGTACTCCATGAAAACCGAGTTCATTGACTGGGAGAAGGTGGCTGGGGCATTGGTTAAACCGAAGGACATCACGGTGTACTCGTATTGGCCATAACGAGTAACAAAGGCCGTTTTGGGAATGTCCCCGTTTCTGATTTTTATTTGATGGTAGCCCAACCTCAAATCCATCTTGGAAAAGACTGAGGATCTAGAGAGGTGATCATACAGATCATTGATCCTGGGAAGAGGGTATTTGTTCTTGATGGTGACCAAGTTGATAGGTCGATAATCCACAACCATTCGATCCGTTCCATCCTTCTTCTTAACGAAGAGGATGGGGCAAGCCCAAGGAGAGGAACTAGGACGGATGAAACCCTTTTTCAAGGACTCATCGAGTTGGTTCTTAAGCTCGGCTAGTTCTAAGGGTGCCATCTTGTAGGGTCTTCTAGAAATTGGAACGGTTCCTGGAACAAGGTCTATCACAAACTCGACATCCCTGTCAGGTGGAACACCTGGCAGTTCTTCTGGAAAGACATCCGGAAAATCTCGGACTACCGGAACATCCTCAAGCTCTGGAAGGGGGTTGGCATTTAAGGAGTAAAGCTGGCGCTTGGCCACTCGAGTTAAGACATTGACTGTCTTGCCCGATGGGTGAGTAAGTTGAACGGTTCTAGTGGCACAATCGATCTTAGCATAATGAGCTAACATCCAGTCCATACCCAAGATGATGTTTATGTCCGAGGACTTGAGAGCTATTAAGGATGCAAGGAAGACAAGTCTATCGACAAGGATTTCGTTCCCATGGCTTACTCTAGAAGTTTGCCATCTAGAGCCAGGAGTTTGAATTTCCATGGTAGAGGGCATGTCACAGAATGTTGTGTTGTGCAATCGAGCATAGTTCTCGGATATGAATGAATGAGATGCTCCAGTATCGAAAAGAACAGATGCCGGACGGCAGTTAACAAGGAGCGTACCAAGAACAACGTTGGGATCCTCATGAGCCTCCTCGGCTGAAACATAGTTGACATGGCCACAGGCAGTGGTGACCGGCTTGGCGTAGAATGTCTTTCCTGCGGGCTTACCACGGCCAACGGACTTTCCAGTCTGAATGGGGTTGTTGTTCTGGGGACACTCTCGACTATAGTGACCCGGCTCTCCACACTTAAAGCATGTCACCATATTGGGGCGTGGAGCAGCATTAGCAGCGGGGCCACCATAGGGCTTGGGCGGTGCAAATTGCTGGTTGGGACGAGGCGCCTCAAAGGATGGCCTCGGGATGAACCTGGGTGGCAGTGCTGTGCTTGGAATCCACACCCGGCGCTTCTGAGCTCCAGAGCCGGATGAAGAGCCAAAATCACGGGAGTGCTTGCGTGAAGCGTCATAATCAGTCTGGCCCGTCTCAGCACTGATGGCTTTATTGACCAACTTCTGAAAGGAGGTGCACTCGTGCAGACGAAGATCGCGGCGAAGCTCAGGGCTAAGTCCCTTGCGGAACCTTGCTTGCTTCTTAGCGTCAGTAGATACCTCTTCGGGAGCATAGCGTGCCAGATTTCCAAATTCACGACTATATGCATCCACAGTCAGTCTTCCCTGGGTGAAATTGCAGAACTCCTCCCTCTTGCGATCCATGAGACCTTCCGGAATGTGATGCTCACGGAAAGCCTCACTGAATTCAGCCCAAGTAGTGATTTGGCCGACCGGGCGCATAGCTTCGAAGTTTTCCCACCAAAGGCTAGCAGGGCCTTCGAGGTGATAGGCAGCATAGGTAACCTTGTCGGCTTCGGCTACGTTGGCAGAACATAGCTTGTGGGTAATGCTGCGAAGCCAGTCATCCGCGTCGAGGGGTTCGACGGAATGGTTAAACTTTGGTGGGTACAGCTTGATAAAGTCATTGATCGACACCAAGTCATTTCGCGGGTGGCGTGCAGTGTTCTGCTCAATCCGCTCTAGCAGGCGGTTAGTCTCACGCTTGTTTCTCTCCACCTCCAGCATTACTTCGGCCAGAGAAGGCGGGTGAGGCAGATTTTCACCCCTAGCTGCACTGGCTTCCCCCTGCTCCGAGGCAGCAGGGTTTCTGCGGGTGTTGACCATCCTGGGAGAAAACAAGACAATGGTTTAGATAAGGATGGCTCAAACTTAGCAAGGAAGTGCAGTATGTAATGGATAACACGGAATGCAGAGATGTTCATCCGTATGTCATGGTAATATAAAACTGCCATATATATACCAACGGTCATACACATCATACATAGTTTAGTACAAGCCCAGGCTACAGTACAACTATGATGAAAGACGTTACATCTCATCGGAGGCATTCCAAGCTCCTATACATTATTTGTCTACACCTCCGAAATTGACTACACACTAAGTCGTATTCCACAAGTCACGCAGGACAGTGGAGATACAACTACTACAATACTAGTGGTACTACCACTAACTCAGACAGCTCCGTAGTAGTCCTCATAGAAGTCACCTCCGTAGCCTGGAAGTTCAACGTGACCATCCGGGAACAGACGGTCCTGAGGAGCCTGTGGACCATAGGGGCTAGGATGAGGTCTTGGACCAACAAACGGTGGCCTGCGGGGACCACGGGGTGGGGTGATGCCTCCCACATCACGCCAATCCACCATGTCTGGCAGAGCTGATCTCACAGGATACAGATCCCTTGTATCCATACATCCAGCTTGCACCGCAGGTGCAAACCGAGTGAATGTAGCCCAATGATCAGCACGGGTATTGAAAAGCTCCAGCCTCAAGGCCCGATTCTCTCGGTCCTTATCTTCGAGCATCTCAGCAGTGGTACGAGATAATGAGTCCTCCTGAGTGGAGTCAGCATAGATAGCCTGAAGATACCCTTGCGCTCCCGGAAGTGAAGCTGACATGTAACGGAAGTCGGTGTTCCGAAGCAGGCCAGTCCGGACTCGCATAATGGTCATCATGGAATAGGCAGCATCCTGCACAGCCATCTCAACAGTAACCCCGAGTCCATAGGAACAGTGAAGGGGCTCGGTAGATCCAGGATAAGAAGGAAATATCCTGACGGTGCAGAAATATTGGCTTTGATTAAAGTCTCGGAATTTCTCTTCAACGGTGTATTCGGGATACCAACGGTAACCCTTCTCGATCATTACCCAGACTAACATAGCAGTATGACCGGGCACGTCGAGGCACCGGGTCAGGCGAACCACTTGGTTTTGAACACGGTTGGCCATCTGAAAGCACAACCATAAAGCAAAGACATCAGAATTTCTAGGGAAAATTGGACAGCATAACAGTTGTAAATGCTCAGTAAAAGATTTGGGACATCCACAACAGTTCGCAATACCACTCAACAACATCATATCAAGGTTCTGATCCAATTAGCAACATACTAAGAATAGTAGAAATTGAACTGGGACTTGTAACAACAATCCTATAAGCTACTGCGGATTAGTAACACGTGAACCTGATAGAAGAAGAGAGCCCAGTCCTTAACCCACGTTGAATGAGAAGAGAATGATTCAGATCAGAGGCATAGGGTAAAGGAGTAAAAGAGCCTTAGGTTCCCTCCCACAATCAATTCCCCTACATATAACTAAAGCATTTCTAGACTCGACATCGACCAGTTTGGCTCAATGAACCTACAGGCAGTTCGGCTCTGATGCCAGCGCTGTCAGGACCCCGATTCCAAGTCACATCGATCTAGCCGGTAACACCTCATATCACTTTGCGGCCTCACGCACGGTATCCCACGGGTGTCGCCTTACCATGGCCCGGGACCGTTTGCGCCTTTTGGCTCACGTATATGATAGTGTCGCTAGCATCCATATGACAGAGAACCCGGGCCAACATGGCCAGTCGTGAACCCAAAGTGGCACAGACCTATGGAGACAGGCATACATGAATCACATCGAGCATGTCGGTCATCAGTGAGTGATTCCGGGCTGTAGCACTGGCCTAACAGGGCTCAGGGGAACCCGGGCTGTAGCAGGCTAGGCAGGACTCCGGATATCACCGCGTGACATTTCCCCGAAGGGACAGACATAGGAACAAAGTGAAACACATGCCGGCCAGTCAAGTGTCCTGAGCAGTAGTGCTGGGCTAGCAGGACTCCGGTGAACCGGGCTGTAGGGGACTACTATGGCTCGAGGAACACTAGAGTACATTTCCCCATAAGAAAGGCTGCCAAGGATAAACAACTAGATTGTCGGATCCCACTCATACCAAGCATTTCAATCATACACACAATATGCCCGATATGAGTACATACAACATGGCATCACAACAAAACTCTACAACTCAAGTACTTTATTTAAAGGCTCCAGAGAGCCATACATAACAAGTTCATACAGATAGGGGTCACATGACCCAACACTCAAGTCATACAATCATACAGGCACATGCGGAAGCAACTAGTCTGAGTGTAGACTCTAGAAAGAAAGAAGGCTTCTCGAAGCCTGTCTATCTACATAGGGCCCTCCATGGCCAGGATCACCACCTGGGTGGCTAGTCACTCGTCGACGTCAAGGTCTACGTAGAACCCATCGGAGGGGGCGGTGTTGTCGTCTGAAAACAGTAATTAAGCAAACATGAGTACAAAGGTACTCAGCAAGTCTTACATCAGAACCTACTAAACATGCTTATTCTCAAGAAGGTGGTGGGGTTAATGCAGCAAGCCAGCTTTGACTCTTGGCTAAGCTATCCTACGGAACTCCACCAGTAAAATAGATTTTGCACACGAGTCCACTACTCACCGACACAATACTCCACCGGGGATCCTCCCTCATCATCCTACGAGAGGGCCATCCTCGGTACTCACACTTATCTTGAGTCTTTTAGTAGTATCCATTAACTTGTCTATGAACTGTATAGGCAACCAAGTAGTCCTTTACCGCGGACGCGGCTATTCGAATAGTTTTATACCCTGCAGGGGTGTACTTCTTCATACACGCTTTCACCACTTACCGCTACTTACACGACATGTACTCGGCAACCTTCAAGCGGAAGCCCAGCGAGGGTGTCGGCCACGGCCTACCTAAACACTTAAGTCTCTAGTCCATCCAGGTTCCATCCGCAGGGAGTTCGGCCGAGGTTTCCACATACGGCCCCGAACGATGTGAACAGGGTTCCGAGACGCCTAACGGGCGCCCGGCATACCCGGCCACGGTGTATCTACCGCAACATAGCCCACCCCTAGGGTCAGCGCTACGCACGGCCGCCAACACATAACCTACAAACACCAGAAACTATTTGCAACTCCTGGACAGAGTACTAGGGTGATTAAGAAGCCGAGAGGGTCCATTGGTTTCGGGCCCAATGTACGGTAGTAACTGCATCTTAAATCACACATACAGATCTTAGTTCTTAGGGACGGCCTCAATGAAACAACCCACCATGTACTCCTACATGGCCTCTCATCGATACCTTTACCAAAACATGTTCAACACATCCCTCACATTACCGACATAAGCATTTCACTCCAGCCCATCACCCAGATGAACCAGACCTGACACAACTCTAAGCATAGCAGGCATAGCAAGGTAGGAATCACATACATGGCTCAATCAACTCCTACACATGCTAGTGGGTTTCATCTAGTTACTGTGGCAATGACAGGTCATGCAGAGGATAAGGGTTCAACTACCGTAGCACACAGCAGATTGAAACGCGTTGTCTTAATGCAGTAATCAAGAGCAGAAGCGAGAACATGGGTTGTATCGGAATGATCAATGGTTGCTTGCCTGATGGAGTGGTATGATGGAGTGGTAGTGGGATACTGCCCTTCAGTTGGATACTCGTGAATATCCTCGGAGGCAGAACCTACCACGAAGAACACATCGGAACACAATCAACACATGACGATATGCAACAATATGATGCATGCTATGACATGGCAATATGAATGTGTCTTGGCCTAATGCAAGTTATAATAGAAAGGAATGAACTCATTTGAATCAAAGATTCAAATATTAGCTCATTAAACATGGCCTTAATAGTGCATTTCCTTATTCTGCTTAAACAGCAAGGTAAACTTGTTTTGTCATGCATGAAACCATTACAGATGGATAGATTGAATTTTTCTGATCATTTTTCATATATAAATCTTTGCATTTGGAGCTATGGTTGATTTTCTATGATTTTTAGAAGTTTTGACTATTTTCTGGAATTTCCTGTATAAGAATAATTCCAGTAATTTAATTACTGCGTCAGCATTACGTCAGGGTGACGTCAGTGGTCAACGGGGACGTCCAGGTCAAACCTGACTGGTGGGTCCCGCATGTCAGTAGTTAATTAAGCTAATTATTTTTAGTTAAAACTAATCTGATTTAGTTAACAGAGGGGGCCCACTTGTCATTGACTCAGGGGAGTCAAACTGGGGTCAAACCCCTGGTCGGCGGGGCTAATCCCGCCGGCGTTGAGCCGCCGGCGAGGCCGAGACGGCGGAGGGCTTCGGATTTGGTCCCTGGTGACCAAATCGACGGCGGAGACGTGCTACGCGTAGCTGGGGCTCGCGCGCATCTAGTGGGGCAAGTGGGAGGAGCTGGGGTGGAGCGAGCTCGCCGGAATCGAGCTCGTGGCGGCGGCCGGAGTTCGGGCGGGGTTGGTTTCGAGGCTACGATGCACGGGAGAAGGAGCTGGTGGTGGCTACGGGTTCCTGGTGTCGCTGAGCTCAACGGTGGGCTTGGCTCGAGCACTGTGGCTCTGGCCACGACGGCGCCATGCGGCGGCGGGGAACTCTCGGGTGCGGTGGAGGTGGTGGCTACAGGGGCCAAACGAGCACGGGAGCTAGGGGAAAAGGAAGAGGAGCTCACAAGGAGGTCGATGAGCAGCTCAGTGGGCTCGGGGCCGACTGGCCGAGGCGAATCGATGAACGGCGTGGCAGGTACCAAGGTTGAAGACGAGGGCGAAGACGGCGTTTGCGGTGGTTGGAGTCGCGTGGGTCAGCGGGGAGGTCAGGGCGACGAGGCGGAGCTATTGGGCTCGTCGGAGGGGCGAGGGGTTGGCTCTGGTGACGTCTACGGCGAACGGCAGCGAGGATCGCGCTCGGCCATCGCGGGAGTGGGTGAGGGAGACGAGGGGGAGAGTGAGGGAGGATGAGAGGGGGACGTGGGGGTCGGCGTGGCATCCCTGGACGTCTCTAGGGCGTCGGCAGAAGCAGGAGGTGGCCGGCGTGTGGCCGCGGGCGCCGGCCACGCGCTCCGCGTCCTTCTGGCGGGAGGAGGACGACGACTGGCAGCCAGTCGGCTGGGCCGAGCCAGGTGGGCTGGGCCAGCACAGGTAAGGCCCAGGTAGCTTCCCTCTCTCTCTTTTTTTATTTGTTTCTGTTTTTCTATTTAACTGCAACTGTTGGGCTTTAATTAAAATACTAAAAACGTTTCCAAAAATCCTGAAAATAATTGTGGGCTCTGTTTAGATTATTTCCAACAGCAAACATTTATTTCCAGAATTATTTGAGCATTTAAATTATTTTATAGCATTTAAATGCCCAAATTCAAATACTTATGATTTAATTCAATGACCTTCTGTTGACCTAGAAAATTGTGCACCAATTTTGCCAGAGGTTCTAACCCAAGACAAAGAGGGTGAACTTTTTAGAAGGGCATTTCAGGTTCATTGAAAATAATTTTAGTAAACCCTAGTTGTTTCCAGGGGGTGTTGGGGGTTTCTGCCTTCCCCATTTCAAATTTAGAGAAATTTAAACATGATGCACACTCTAATGCTTGAACTAGCTAGGGTGTGACTTAGGGTGTGACACTGGCACAAGCGGTCGAGTATACGGTCCAAACTGGATGGGCCCCTAGGATTCCTTTTGAATGGCTTTTTCTGCTGACCGGATTTAGAACCTCTGAATCCGGCATTAACTGTCGTATCCTCAGCATTGTCGCCGTTAATGCAGCGCTTCTGCTTGTTGCGACGCGACCTGCCACTACTATCCCTGGTATCCAAATTACCAGCGTTCTTGGTCATATTGTTGCTACGAGCAAGCCAGCTGTCTTCTCCTGCGCAAAAGCGGGTCATGAGTGTCGTGAGTGCTGCCATAGACTTCAGCTTTTCCTGTCCAAGGTGCCGGGCAAGCCACTCGTCACGGATATTGTGCTTGAAGGCTGCTAGGGCCTCAGCGTCCGGACAGTCGACTATTTTATTTTTCTTTGTTAGGAACCGTGTCCAGAATTGCCTGGCCGATTCTTCTGGCTGCTGAATTACGTGACTTAGGTCATCGACGTCTGGGGGTCGCACATAAGTGCCCTGGAAATTGTCGAGGAATGCGGCTTCCAGGTCCTCCCAACAACTGATTGATCCTGTTGGCAAGCTGTTAAGCCAATGCCGAGCTGGTCCTTTAAGCTTGAGTGGGAGGTATTTGATGGCATGGAAATCGTCGCCGCGGGCCATGTGGATATGAAGGAGATAATCCTCGATCCATACCACAGGATCTGTTGTGCCATCATATGATTCGATATTTACGGGTTTGAAACCCTCGGGGATTTGATGATCCATTATTTCGTCTGTGAACCATAGTGGGTGTGCGGCGCCTCTGTACTGGGCTATATCACGACGTAGCTCCAATGAGCTTTGTCTACTGTGTTCAGCCCTGCCGAATTTGTGGCCGGCGTGACGGTTACTGTCTCGAGCCGTGGGGCGCCCACGCGATCCGTAGATCGATCTTGTTTGCCTTGCCTTGTCCTCCAACATATCTCGTAAGTCCGGCGCATATTCCTGTGCCTTGGTACAGGGTGCGGCTTGAGTGGAGGGCCGAGAGGCCTCTCTGTTGCGGCCATGAGGTGGCCGGTCGGCCGCATCAAGTGCTTCCTCATTTAATCAGGGTAGCAACCTGCGCTTTGGGTAGCTCTTGGAGGGGCGTTCGAGTTTATGCTCTTCGGCCGCAAGGACTTTGGTCCATCTATCGACTAGCAAATCTTGATCAGCTCTAAGCTGTTGCTGTTTTTTCTTGAGGCTTCTTGCCGTGGCCATAAGCCTGCGTTGAAAACGCTCTTGCTCGACGGGATCCTCTGGCACGACGAATTCGTCATCGTCGAGGCTTGCCTCGTCTTAGGAGGGAGGCATATAATTATCGTCCTCGACCTCTCTGTCTGCCGCTTTCTCATGAGGGCTGGTTTCTCCATCCTCCTGTGCTAAATCTTGCTGGAGGGGGTTTTCTTCGGCACTTTCTGGAGTATTATTATCTCCCGTGCTGGAATCACCGTATTTGTTTTGGCGGGATTTTGAGCGGTGCCGCTGACGCCGGCGCTTAGGCTGTTTCTTGGAGGGGTCATCCTCCGTTGTTCCATCGCCATCACCTTCTTTTGGGGTGTTCACCATGTAAATGTCATATGACGAGGTGGCTTTCTAGGGCCTGGTAGGCGCTGGTTCTTCATCATCTCCTTCATCGGCGTCGATACCGTTGATGTCTTCGGAGTCGAAGTCGAGCATGTCGGTTAAGTCGTCGACAGTGGCTCCAAAGTGGGTGGTGGGTGGGCTTTGAATTTCTTCATTGTCTGTACCCCAACCTTGCTGACCGCAGTCCGGCCAGGGCTCTCCTGATAAAGAGAGAGACTTCAGTTTCTTCAGGATATTGCCGAAAGGCGAGTGCTGAATGTCGTGGTTCTAAGTCTCACAGTAGTGTAGGGGGTAAGTATGGAGAGGCAAGATCTTAGCTATGGAGAAGTTGTAAGCACGCAAGCTTTACGAGTTCAGGCCCTTCTCGGAGGAAGTAATAGCCCTACGTCTCGGATCCCGGAGGCGGTCGACTGGATTATGTGAATATGAGTTACAGAGGTGCGAACCCTTGTCTCGGAGGAGGGGGGTGGCTTATATAGAGTGCGCCAGGACCCCGGCCAGCCCACGTTACAAAGGGTTCAATGTACATTAAGGCAGGGCGTTACTGGTAACGCTAGTAATAAAGTACTATGATGACCATAAAAGCTACTTAATGACCGACCGTTAGCGTGTGGAGTGACTTCAGGTCTCCTGGCTGTCGAGTGGTTGGATCATGGTCGAGTGATTGCTTCTTGGTCGAGCGTCTTCGAGTATGTCGAGTGGAATACCTCCAAGTCGATTGAAAGGTGGTTTCTTCTAGAGATGTCCTTGGGTAGGGCAGTTAGGACAGGTCCATGATCCTACCCTAGGTACATAGCTTCATCATTAGCCCCCTAATGGATCGAGGTTTGAGTGGGGAAGGAGTGAGCATATCTTGTTTTTCATGCCGTGAGCATATCTTGTTTCAGATCAACGGACCTGAGTGATGACAGCAACTTCCTTTTCAGTCGCCTTGATCCATTCTTAATTCTTTGTTGAGTGGGTTTCTTTACTTGTAAGGCTCCGAGTGATGGTGCGGAGGAGATCTTTGGTCTGACCAGTTGTTTGCTGCGTGCAGATTTCGTGGGATCCGAATTTTGGGAAGCACGCGGGACGGGGGAGGCCGCAGTAATCGGATGGGATAGAGCGGAGCCGCCTCGATCCCCGCGCCACCTTTTTCGCCACGTATTGCGCGCGCGGTCGTTACGGGATTTGACAGAGCCACCTGGGCCTACCTGTCAGCCACTCGAAAGCGGCCTGATATAAAGCGCCGGACCGGAGTCTCCCGAACAGTGCATCTCATTACCTCTTCTCTTCCTCACGCCCCTCCGCTACGCTCGCTCTCACCCCAGCGCCACCGCACCGTACGCGTCTCGTCGGCGACAATGGGGAAGGAGAAGACAGCGGCTCTGGAGCGGGCAAAGAAGGCGACAGCAAGGTCGAAGGGGAAGGCGACCAGCCGAGGCAGATCTTCCTCACGGTCCGGCCTGCCGAGGGGCTGGATCCAGGGCGACTGGATCCACTCGAGGATCTCCCAAGAAGACCTCGACGACTTGGCCGAAGGGGGGCTGATCCCCTACGACTCGGCGCGGCTTCCGGGGAAGGAATCTAAGCCGCAGCCTCGGGAGGGTGAGCGTGTCCTTCTTGCCACCCACGTAGACCGTGGATTTTCCTTGCCCCTCACCCCTTATTCCGAGGGTTTCTGAACTTCTTTGGGGCACAACTCCGTCATTTTACCCCCAACTCAATCGTTTATCTTGCCGCTTTCATTTCTTTGTGTGAGAACTTCCTGGGTTGTCGGCCTCACTAGGGTCTCTTCAAGCATATTTTCACTTGTCGCTCCCAGACAGTGAAAAAGGCTAATCCGAGTGACGAGAGGACCCAAGTGATCCAGATGTGTGGGGGTCTTGGCATCCAGACGAGAGGGAAAAGCTCCTTTCCGGCCATGATTCTTCCTGACTCAGTTCGCGGATGGCAGTCGACCTGGTTTTACTGTAAAGACCAGTCGATGCCAGGGCAATCGACTGGCCTCCCTCCCTTTACCATGGACTGAGTGGAAAAACCCTCCCCTTTGAAGGTGCTCCCGGAGGAGAAGGCGCACGTGAAGGTGTTGGTCAACCGAGTGGTCCAGCTTATTCGTGACGGGGTCACTGGTATGGATCTCTTGGAGTTCTTCCTTCAGCGGCGCATCCAGCCTCTCCAAGCCCGAGACCATCCGATGTGGATGTATTCGGGTCTTGAATACTCCACTCGGATCCACCTAGAGGAGGTCGACGACGACACACTGGAGAAGTGGTTGTCTGGCATTACCGGGAATAAGGACAATCCCAGGGGAGCCAGGAGAGTCCCTCCATTCGACCAGTCTCACGCACCAGAGCAGGTCTGATTCTGAGTTTTTGCTTGTAATCTGAATTCACTCGCGTAGCTTCCTATATTGCGTCGACTGACTTTGATCTACCTGCTTTCTTTCATGCCATTATTGAAATGTATTCAATGCCCAACGGGGAGCAAGATCAAGCTCTGGAAGGTGAGGCGAGTGGCGGCGAAAGGGGCGAGTGGACTTCCAATGGTGAAGCGGATGGAGGAAGCGACGACTCAAGCGATGGAGAAGAAGTCGAGTCGCCTCCTCGCAGGGAGAGGCGATCCAAGCTTGACCAAGAACGGCCGAGTGCCCGTGACAAGGCAACTGCTCCGGTTGGTCAGCATTCGAAGCACCCTCGGATCTCTTCACCAACCCCGACTGAGAAGGCGCCAAAGCACCCCAGAGTTGCAGAGCCGAAGACTCGGAAGGCGTTGCCGAAAATCAAGATTGATATCCCCGTCGCTTCCGCGTGAGTGCCTCTCTTTGCATTCACTCGACGCTCCGCGCTGTTTGTTTTTCTTGTTTTAACTGGACGAACTTTGGAACTGTCAGCGCTACTACCTCCGAGACCTCAGCTTACTGGGACGAAGATGAGGTGATGGAGGATGCGGTCACTTCTCATCCGGGTATGATCCCTGCCATAGTGTCTTTATTTTGGTCGATTCAACTGCAACGCGTACCATTGGGTGATTTGATTTTGACGATTGAACTTTGCATAGCTCCCAACGTTATTGACCTCCCTGATGATGATGAAGAGCCCGAGAGGCCTTCGACGAGGAAAAATAGGCGAGCTCCTGCAAGCGAGGCGCTACAGACGACACCGAGGGCGGAACCAGTTGTTCAGGACACTGGCGACGTCAATCGGGGTTCTGTTACCTTCATTGAGCCGCTATTGAGTGCCTTTCCTTCTTCATCGACTGCTCAGGCCCCTGTCAACCCGCCTTCAGTTTTTGCGACCCATCATGTCCCAGAGGACGAGGTGAATGCTGCTAAGGAAGCCATACGTTAGGCGGGCATTATGATGGAGAAGATGAAGACGGTGCGGGACGCCAGCCAAGCCGCCTATGATGCCAGCTCGGCTCTCCAGAGCAACGTTCAGGTTAGTTGGTCGCCACTTGTTCTGTTAGGATATGTTACCTGAAGATTCTTTCCAAAAACCTTTGCATCTATACACCCACTGGGTGCGTCGATTGAATTTTTGGACTAGTGGAGGCACGCTGAGTGCACCCACTGGGTGTAGTCCCCGAGACTACGGTGGACTGCTGGCATTCGACTGTAGTCTTTGTATTTTGCCTAATGTATAAACCGAACTGGTAGTTTATCTCTTACACTCGACTTCGGCGGGCCGGTCGAGTGGGATCAGAACCGGTGGGGGCACGCTAAGTGCGCCCACTGGGTGTAGTCCCCGAGACTATGGTGGACTGCGGGTAGTCGACCGTAGTCTTACTATTTATTGCCTTTGTTGTTTTTGCTGTAAAAATAACTTCTCCCCTTTGATTTCAGAAATCTTGTGATCTTGGAGCTCGCTTTGCTGACTTGGAGAAGCAGCAGATTCAACTGAACCTTAACTTGGAGCTGGCAAGGACAGAGCTGCAAAAGGTCAGAGACGGCGCCGCGGGTAAGACGAGTTTGTCGACTGGTCAGTTTTAGGCTTAGGTACCCTTCTGCTATTTCTGAATCAATCATCATTTCTTTGCAAAAAAACTGAGAGAAGCTCTGGCGAAGAAGGATCAGGATTTGGCCGCTGCTCGTAAGGAGGCTGATGACAAGACCGCTCTGGCCGAACAGAAGCTGGCTTCGGTTGGCCAGTTGGAAGAAGAGAATACCAGGCTGAAGACCGCTCTGAATGACTCCAACAAGGAGTGCTCACGCTGGAAGAAGGCGAATCTCGTCCAGGGCGAGGAAATGGAAGGCATTGCTCGCAGGAGGGATGATCTGGAGAGTTATCTGAGAAGTCTTGCCAAGAAGCTGTTCATCAAGCTTGAAGGTGCACATTCTGTTCCGACTGACTTTTTTTTGAGTCGACTCAGTGTACAAAAATTGACTTATCCTTGGATCGTGAATGCAGAGTTTTGCCAGAACTTTGAAGAGGAGACTGGGAGGATCGAGCCTGGTTTGGATCGAATCAACTCTCCCGTGAAAGATGAAACTGCCATGAATCTGCTCCGTCTGGAATCTCGCATCGATAGTGTCGTGGACTACTTTTCTTGACTGAAGGTCGCCATGTCGCAGATTGACCCGGCACTTTGGCCAGAGGCTGTGCTCCAAAATGATATTGAGTCCCTGATGACTCGACTAAATGAAATCCCCGACCGAGTGCAGGAGTGGAAGAAGTCTGCTGCTCGGTGTGGCGCTGACGTGGCTCTGTCTTTGGTTCGTGTCCACTGCAAGGAGGTGCGACAGGACAAACTGGCAGCAATCAAGGTCACCAACACCCAGAAGCATGACTTCCGAACCTTTATGGAGACTTTCATCGCTGCAGCCACTCGGATAGCCGACGGCGTCGACCTGGATGAGTTCGTCGAGCCTGCCAACCCTCCTCCCGCGGAGTGAACAAACTCTTATGTCCCACCTTAAATTTGCCTCGGAATACCGAGTGGTTTTTGTAACCGTTAAAATTTTTCGGGCTGCATGTCTGAGTACTTCAATTTGTGATTTGGAACCTTTGGAATTTACCCAAACTTGGTTTACCATTGAATATCTTTATGAATCTCCTGCTGAGTGAACCCATTCTTCATTCGAGACAACTTTTGCATTCATAGCGCAGCTCCGAAGGAGAGGGAAGCAGTCGACCTATGTCTTGTATTTGCGGCGAAGCTCCCCAGGGGAAGGCGGCGGTCGACCCACACCTTGTTACTGCAGAGTGGGACGGAGCGCACATTGTATTTGTGGCGAAGCTCCCCAGGAGAAGGTGGCAGTCGACCCGCCCCTCGTCGTCCTTGAGGAATGAGATGTGTTTCGTACTTAGGCGAGTTCTGGACTGCAGCTAAGCCCCCGAGTGGGAGGATTGCTCTCCACTCGGTAGGATTTTTTTTCAAACTTAGGCGAGTGCCGGACTGCAGCTAAGTCTCTAAGTGAGAGAACTTAGGCGAGTACTGGACTGCAGCTAAGCCCCCGAGTGGGAGGATTGCTCTCCACTCGATAGGATTTTTTTCAAACTTAGGCGAGTGCCAGACTGCAGCTAAGTCTCTAAGTGAGAGAACTTAGGCGAGTACTGGACTGCAGCTAAGCCCCCGAGTGGGAGGATTGCTCTCCACTCGGTAGGATTTTTTTTCAAACTTAGGCGAGTGCCGGACTGCAGCTAAGTCTCTAAGTGAGAGAACTTAGGCGAGTACTGGACTGCAGCTAAGCCCCCGAGTGGGAGGATTGCTCTCCACTCGGTAGGATTTTTTCATACTTAGGCGAGTGCCGGACTGCAGCTAAATCTCTCAGTGAGAGAACTTAGGCGAGTGCTAGACTGCAGCTAAGCCCCCGAGTGGGAGGATTGCTCTCCACTCGGTAGGATTTTTTCAAACTTAGGGGAAACGGATTCATAGCTAAGTCTCTAAGTGAGAGAACTTAGGCGAGTACTGGACTGCAGCTAAGCCCCCGAGTGGGAGGATTGCTCTCCACTCGGTAGGAATTTTTCAAACTTAGGCGAGTGTCGGACTGCAGCTAAGTCTCTAAGTGAGAGAACTTAGGCGAGTGCTGGACTGCAGCTAAGCCCCCGAGTGGGAGGATTGCTCTCCACTCGGTAGGATTTTTTCAAACTTAGGCGAGTGCCGGACTGCAGCTAAGTCTCTAAGTGAGAGAACTTAGGCGAGTGCTGGACTGCAGCTAAGACCTCGAGTGGAAGGATTGCTCTCCACTCGGTAGGATTTTTTCAAACTTAGGCGAAACGGATTCGCAACTAAGCCCCCGAGTGGGAGACTGGCTCGCCACTCAGTAGGAAACTATTTTTACAAACTTAGGCGAAGCGGATTCGCAGCTAAGCCACCCACTGGGGGATTTCTTACGCAAACAAAAAAACAATAATAATCACTGGGAAAATTATAACGCTCTTGTCTTTGATAAATAAACTACAAGAGTTTTTCTTATTACATCTCATCCGAGTGAGAATTTAAGTATAAAAGGGGCGGAGTAGCTCCGCATTCCAGGCTCGTGGCTCATCAATCTGGCGATCGACATTGTAGAGGTGGTATGCTCCATTGTGGAGGACTCTGGTGACTATGAAGGGGCCTTCCCAAGTAGGAGCGAGCTTGTGTGGTTTCTGCTGATCCACTCGTAGGACTAAGTCTCCTTCTTGGAAGGCTTGGCTCTTCACGTTTCTGGCATGGAATCGACGCAAGTCTTGCTGATAGATGGTCGATCGAATCAAGGCCATTTCTCTTTCTTCTTCTAGGAGGTCGACTGCGTCCTGCCGGGCTTGTTCTGCTTCATCTTCTGAGTAGAGCTCGACTCTGGGAGCGTTGTGAAGCAGGTCACTTGGTAAGACTGCCTCGGCTCCATAGACCAGAAAGAATGGGGTTCTTCTGGTCGATCAATTCGGGGTTGTCCTTAATCCCCAAAGGACTGATGGAAGCTCGTCGACCCATGCACCTGCTGCGTGCTTGAGATCGCGCATCAATCGGGGTTTTAGTCCTTTGAGAATTAGGTCGTTTTCCCTTTCTGCTTGCCCATTCGACTGAGGGTGAGCGACCGAAGCATAGTCGACCCGAGTGCCCTGAGAGGCGCAAAAGGCCCTGAATTTGTCAGAATCAAAGTTTGACCCGTTGTCGGTGATGATGCTGTGCGGAACTCCATATCTGAATATCAACTCTCTGATGAAACTGATAGCGGTGCAAGCATCAAGATTCTTGATAGGCTTGGCCTCAATCTATTTGGTGAACTTCTCGACTGCTACCAGCACATGAGTGAAGCCGCTCCTGCCTGTTCTCAGTGGTCCTCTTTGGCCATCTCATTGGCTCTTGGCCAGTAGAACCCCGCTCGGTATGCTTTAGCCACAATGGTGCAAGAGGACGCATGATGACCACAGGTCCCCGAGTGGATATCGTTAAGGATCATCTGACCTTCTTCTGGTGTAATACACTTCTGGCCGACCCCAGTCGCGCTTTCTCTATATAACTGTCCCTTTATGACTGTAAAGGCCTTGGATCGACAGACGATCTGTCGAGCTTCTTCTTCGTCTTCTGGGAGTTCTTTCCTTAGGATGTACGCGATGTATGGTTCTGTCCAGACGGGAGTGATAACCAAGACTTCCATGATCAAGTCGACCACAGCTGGCACTTCAACTTCAGTCGGATCCGTGGCACTTTTTGGCTGCGGGGCCTCTTCAGTGAAGGGATCCTCCTGGACTGATGGTGTGTGGATGTGTTCCAGAAACACATTGTTGGGGATGGCTTCTCTTTTGGAACCTATTTTTGCCAGATCATCAGCTGCTTGATTTTTCAGTCGGGGTATGTGATGAAGCTCTAACCCCTCGAATTTCTTCTCCAGTTTTCTCACTGCATTGCAATAACCAGTCATGGCTGGACTTCTGACATCCCATTCCTTCATCACTTGATTGACCACCAAATCTGAGTCGCCATAGACCATGAGGCGACGGACGCCGAGTGAAATGGCCATGCGCAACCCATATAAAAGTGCTTCGTATTCTGCCTCGTTGTTAGAGGAATCAAAGTGGATTTGAAGAACATATCTGAGTTTATCTCCTCTGGGGGAGACCCAACACCACTCCGGCTCCGAAACCATTTAGCATCTTGGAACCGTCAAAGAACATGGTCCAATGCTCCGAGTGGACCGGAGTCGGCAGTTGCTATTCAATCCACTCGGCGACGAAATCCGCGATTGCCTGGGACTTGATAGCTTTCTTTGCCTCAAACTTGATATCTAGAGGAAGGAGTTCAATCGCCCATTTTGCCACTCGACCAGTTGCGTTCCTGTTATGCAAGATCTCTGACAACGAAGCGTCGCTGACGACTGTAATGGAATGATCAGAGAAGTAGTGGGCAACTTTCTTTGTGGTCATATAAATCCCATATACGAGCTTCTTATAATGAGGATATCTTTGCTTCGATGGGGTCAAGACTTCAGAAATATAATACACTGGGGACTGAACTTTGAAGGTTTTCCCTTCTTCTTCCCGCTCGACCGTGAGTACCGTACTGACGACTTGTCCTGTGGCTGCAATGTAAAGCAGCAAAGGCTCCTTGCTGATTGGGGCAGCAAGCACCGGCTGGGTGGAGAGCAGAGCTTTGAGTTCTGCGAACGCTGCTTCAGCTTCAGGAGTCCACTCGAACTTGTCAGACTTCTTCATCAATCGGTAAAGAGGTAATGCCTTTTCACCGAGACGAGATATGAATCGACTTAGGGCGGCCATGCAACCAGTAAGCTTCTGAACATCGTGCACTCGCACAGGACTTTTCATTCGGAGTATAGTACCAACTTTTTCTGGATTGGCGTCGATTCCCCATTCGGAAACGAGAAAACCGAGTAACTTTCCGCCAGGAACCCCGAATGTGCATTTTGATGGATTAAGCTTAATATCAAACCTTCTGAGGTTGGCAAAGGTTTCAGCAAGGTCAGTCAGCAGGTCGGAACCCTTCCGTGACTTGACCACAATATCATCCATGTACGCCTCTACATTCCGATTGATTTGGGTGAGCAAACACTTCTGAATCATCCTCATGAATGTGACTCCGGCATTCTTGAGGTCGAATGGCATGGTAACATAACAGAAGCACCCGAATGGAGTGATGAAAGCTGTTTTGATCTCGTCAGGTCCATACAGACGGATCTGATGGTACCCGGAATAGGCGTCTAAAAAAGACAGTCACTCACATCCCGCGGTCGAGTCGACTATCTGGTCGATGCGGGGGAGAGGAAAATCGTCTTTCGGGCAGGCCCGATTGATATGTTTAAAGTCAATGCACATGCGAAGTGACTTTTCCTTCTTGGGGACCATGACAACATTGGCGAGCCACTCGGAGTGGTAGATTTCTCGGATGAACTCTGCCGCTAAGAGCCGAGCTACCTCTTCGCCAATGGCCTTTCTCTTCTGGACGGCGGACCGTCGGAGATGTTCCTTGACAGGTATTATTTTTGAGTCGACTCTTAGGCGGTGCTCAGCCAGCTCCCTGGGAACACCCGGCATGTCAGAGGGCTTCCATGCGAAAATGTCCCAGTTCTCACGGAGGAACTGGATGAGCGCTTCTTCCTATTTGGAGTTGAGTGTTGTCGAGATATGAGTTGGAGCAGCGCTGGGGTCGGTCGGGTGGATATGAGCTGTCTTTGTATCGCCAGTCGACTGAAAAGCTGACTCTGTAGCGGGCTTCTTGGCTCGCAACAAATCACTCGGGTCTGCAGTCTTCTGGTATTCCCGCAACTCCACCACTGCCATCTGAGCGTCGGCGATCTTCGAACCTTTCTGAAAACATTCTTCCGTTTTATTCCGATTGCCCGTAATAGTGATCACACCTTTGGAGCCAGGCATCTTCAATTTAAGATACACATAACACGGTCGGGCCATGAAGCGTGCATAAGCCGGCCTGCCAAAAATAGCGTGGTAGGCACTCTGGAAGTCTACAACTTCAAATGTCAACTTTTCTTTGCGGTAATTCTTGGAATCACCGAAAACCACATCAAGAGCAATCTGGCCGAGTGATGCAGCCTTCTTCCCAGGAATGACTCCGTGGAAACTCATGTTGCTGGCACTGAGTCTGGACATCGGAATGCCCATCCCTTTCAACGTCTCAGCATACAATATGTTCAAACCACTGCCACCATCCATCAAGACTTTGGTCAGTCGAGTGCCTTCAACCACTGGGTCGATCACCAGAGCTTGCCTCCCAGGGGTGGCAATATGCGTTGGGTGATCGGACTGGTCGAACGTGATGGCAGTCTGAGACCATTTCAAATAACTTGGTGTCGCTGGAGCAACCATATTCACCTATCGGTTGATGACTTTCAGGACTTTTGCTCTCAACATCAGCAAAAATCATCAAGGTGGAATTGACTTGAGGGTATCCGTCGTCACTGTCCTCTTTGTCCTCGACCTCGTCCGACTCCTTTTCCTTACCTTTGGGTTGTTTGCCTTGGAACTGCTGGATCAAGAGTCGACACTGTCGAGTGGTATGTTTCGGGTAAACGAAATTACCCTCTTCATCTTTCTTTGTGTGGACGAGACATGGCAAGTCCAACACATCATTTCCGTCCTGGTCTTTAACCTTTTTAGGGTTCCAAGGCCCTTTAGGTTTCCCTTTAAACTTTCCTTGGGTTAAAGCGAAGGCTTCCCCGGGAGCCGCTAGCTTGGCTTTCCGCTTCTGTTTCCGATTGGAATTGCCTCCGGGTTCTTTGGCGACTGACTTGAGTTTGCCACTCCTGAGCCGATCTTCATCTTCGCCATTAGCGTACTTGGTGGCAATCTCCATCATTCGATTCAGGGACATATCCCCGGTTCAACCAAATTTCAAATTCAGTTCTCTGTACTTGACGCCTTCCTTGAAGGCACAAACTGCTTGGTGGTCAGGCACATTCTCCACCGAGTGATGTAACGTGATCCACCTCTGGATGTAATCCCTCAAAGTTTCATTTGACTTCTGTACACAAGACCGCAGTTCCATCAGCCCTGCCGGTCGCTTGCACGTACCTTCAAATGTGGTGACGAACACTCGGGAGAGATCCTCCCAAGTGTAAATGCTGCTAGGTGCTAACTGGTTCAGCCACACTCTGGCCGAGCCCTCCAACATGAGAGGGAGGTGCTTCATGGCCACTTCATCATTGCCGCCGCCGATCTGGACGGCCACTCGGTAATCTTCAAGCCAAGTATCGGGCTTGGACTCGCCAGTGAACTTACTGACTCCATTCGCCAACCTGAAGTTGGGAGGAATCACAGCGGCCCTGATGGATCTACTAAAGCACTCTGGCCCCGAAACATGTACTCTGCTGCTGGTAGGTGCATCTCTGTCGTGACCTTCTCGGTGAGCCCTGTTCTTGTCGACCAAACCCTGGACGAGAATGGATCTCGCGTCAAAGCCTGGCCCTCTGGGGTCGACTGGAATCCTTCGCCCACCACTATGAGGGCGCCTGTCATCCTGCTGGAGAGGCACATATGACCTGCTCCTCGGGGGAGGCGTGGGCACTCGACGTCGACCGTCACGATCGGCTCGGTGATCATACTGCTCATGGTTCCCATACTGGTCACGCCAGTCTCCACGTCCCTCACACCTCGGGGGCGATCTCGGGCTGTGAGCCGACTGGACTGTGTCTGCGGCAACGGATCTGCTGTGAATCCTGTTCCGCGACTGAGAAACAGCAGAATTCTGATCTCCTGTTGCCCGGAGTAACGCTCTGATCTGCAGCAAGCCTCTGCCATCCTTCGACTGGGAAGGCTGAATCGACTCCACTATACGGGCCGCAGCTGCTAAATTCTGAATCGGAGTTCGATATACCTGCGGGGGAGGGAAGAGCTCACGTCGACTAGATTCGGGAACCCGTTGTCGCGCACGCTTGTCGAGTGCTCGCTGGAGGTTTTCCAGTCGAGTGCGCTCAACCAAGTTTTCCAGGTGCGCGTCCTCCAAGGCGCGAGCCTCGGGGGTCTCTCCAACGATAGGAGTGTGCAGTGCATCCATGTTCCGGTGGCGAAGTTCTTCTCTCTGCAGCGACGTGAGAGGCTCGGGAAGATACTCCTCATGGAGACGCGATGGGTCGCCTCCACCCGCGCCTCCGTCGGTACGGGGAAAACTCGAAGGACTGGGCGGTCCATCGACCATCAGAACCTCCACCGCCGGATCACTGCTATCGCACTCGGATGCGGTCTCTGCTGAGCCAGTCGAACAGGCCGTAGAGGGATTCGTCGGGCTCGATCGCCGCGACCTGGGGGGTGGCCGACTGACGCGCCACCGCGTGCCTCACCCACCGCTGAAGTCTCGACCGACCGGAATGCTTGCGCCGGCAGGAAGCAGGGAGTGAGGACAACACATCAGCCGACCGATAGGGGGTCGACGGTTGCCGCAGGAGAACGCCACGGACGCACGCGCTAAAGTGCGTTGCCCCGCGACCAGGGAGTGCGTCCTCGTCGAGCGGAGCCTCCTGGAGCCAAGCAGAGTCGTCGACGATGAACGTGAGCGCGCCGAGACGGATCTCGCGGCCCTCCACCGAAACTCCGTCGAAAACCATGATGATTCGGGTCGGAAAAAAGTCACAACTTCTCCAACAAACGCTAAAACACCGGTCCCACGGTGGGCGCCAACTGTCGTGGTTCTAAGTCTGACAGTAGTGTAGGGGGGTAAGTATGGAGAGGCAAGATCTTAGCTATGGAGAAGTTGTAAGCACGCAAGCTTTACGAGTTCAGGCCCTTCTCGGAGGAAGTAATAGCCCTACGTCTCGGAGCCCGGAGGCGGTCGACTGGATTATGTGAATATGAGTTATAGAGGTGCGAACCCTTATCTGGAGGAGGGGGGTGGCTTATATAGAGTGCTCCAGGACCCCGTCCAGCCCATGTTACAAAGGGTTCAATGTACATTAAGGCAGGGCGTTACTGGTAACGCTAGTAATAAAGTGCTATGATGACCATAAAAGCTACTTAATGACCGACCATTAGCGTGCGGAGTGACTTCAGGTCTCCTGGCCGTCGAGTGGTTGGATCTT
The DNA here is from genome assembly GCF_003073215.2 of Triticum urartu. Classification (NCBI taxonomy): domain Eukaryota; kingdom Viridiplantae; phylum Streptophyta; class Magnoliopsida; order Poales; family Poaceae; genus Triticum; species Triticum urartu. The sequence goes on along the minus strand of NC_053025.1, from coordinate 574,155,832 downwards.
GGTCGAGTGATTGCTTCTTGGTCGAGCGTCTTCGAGTCTGTCGAGTGGAACACCTCCAAGTCGATTGAAAGGTGGTTTCTTCTAGAGATGTCCTTGGGTAGGGCAGTTAGGGCAGGTCCATGATCCTACCCTAGGTACATAGCTTCATCACTGAAAGATGTCCGCGGCAGTAAACTCCATGATCGGCGAGCAATCAGATTCGATCGGCAGGGGCGCGGAGGGTTTGGAGTCCAGAGAGGAGTCCGGCTCCTTGGAGTCATGAGTCTCGCAGAGTACGGGGCTGGTGTTCGGCTCAATCGCCGTTGGGATCGCAGCCCCCGAGGTGGCGTCCAACCGCCCATCCTCGATCGGCGCAGTTGGCTCCAAATTAAGGGTCGAAGCTGATGCGGCTGTGGCCTCCAGGGCACTGTTCGGCGGCAGAGCTAGATCATGCTCGTTGGGACAGTGCAGCGCGCTTGGCAGTGACTCGAATCCGTCAAAGATCAAGTCCCCGCGGATGTCAGCCGTGTAGTTTAAACTTCCAAATCTGACATGACGGCCAGGGGCGTAGCTTTTGATCTGCTCCAGACGGCCAAGTGAATTGGCCCGCAGTGGGAAGCCGCCGAAGACGAAGATCTGTCCGGGGAGGAAGGTCTCACCCTGGACTGCATCGCTATTGATGATCGTAGGAGCCATCGAGCCTGACGGCGACGACACAGAGGAACTCTCAATGAAAGCACCAATGTCGGTGTCAAAACCGGCGGATCTCGGGTAGGGGGTCCCGAACTGTGCGTCTAGGCCGGATGGTAATAGGAGGCAAGGGACACGAAGTTTTACCCAGGTTCGGGCCCTCTTGATGGAGGTAAAACCCTACGTCCTGCTTGATTAATATTGATGATATGGGTAGTACAAGAGTAGATCTACCATGAGATCGAATAGGCTAAACCCTAGAAGCTAGCCTATGGTATGATTGTTGTTGGTATGTTGTCCTACGGACTAAAACCCTCCGGTTTATATAGACACCGGAGAGGGTTAGGGTTACACAAAGTCGGTTACAATGGTAGGACATCTGCATATCCGTATCGCCAAGCTTGCCTTCCACGCCAAGGAAAGTCCCTTCCGGACACAGGACGAAGTCTTCAATCTCGTATCTTCATAGTCCAGGAGTCCGGCTGAAGGTATAGTCCGGCCATCCGGACACCCCCTAATCCAGGACTCCCTCAGTAGTAATTTCAAAAAAATTCCTACGCACACACAAGATCATGGTGATGCATAGCAACAAGAGGGGAGAGTGTTGTCTACGTACCCTCGTAGACCGAAAGCAGAAGCGTTAGCACAACGCGGTTGATGTAGTCGTACGTCTTCATGGCACGACCGATCAAGCACCGAAACTACGGCACCTCCGAGTTCTAGCACACGTTCAGCTCGATGACGATCCCCGGACTCTGATCCAGCAGAATGTCGGGGAAGAGTTCCGTCAGCACGATGGCGTGGTGACGATCTTGATGTTCTACCGTTGCAGGGCTTCGCCTAAGCACCGCTATAATATTATCGAGGATTATGGTGGAGGGGGGCACCGCACACGGCTAAGAGATCAATGATCAATTGTTGTGTCTTTGGGGTGCCCCTGCCCCGTATATAAAGGAGCAAGGGAGGAGGAGGCCGGCCCTAGGAAGGGGGCGCGCCAAGTGTGGAGTCCTACTAGGACTCCCTAGTCCTAGTAGGATTCCACCTCCCATATGGAATATGAAAAGAGGAAGGGAAAAGGAGAAGGAAGGAAGGGGGCGCCCCCCTTCCCTAGTCCAATTCGGACCAGACCAAGGGGAGGGGTGCGTCCACCCTTGAGGCCCTTTTCCTTCTTTCCCGTATGGCCCAATAAGGCCCAATACGTATTCCCGTAACTCTCCAGTACTCCGAAAAATACCCGAATCATTCGGAACCTTTCCGATGTCCGAATATAGTCATCCAATATATCAAACTTTACGTCTCGACCATTTCGAGACTCCTCGTCATGTCCCCGATCTCATCCGGGACTCCGAACTCCTTCGGTACATCAAAACTCATAAACTCATAATATAACTTTCATCGAAACTTTAAGCGTGAGGACCCTACGGGTTCGAGAACTATGTAGACATGACCGAGACACGTCTCCGGTCAATAACCAATAGTGGAACCTAGATGCTCATATTGGCTCCCACATATTCTACGAAGATCTTTATCGGTCAGATCGCATAACAACATACGTTGTTCCCTTTGTCATCAGTATGTTACTTGCCCGAGATTTGATCATCGGTATCCCAATACCTAGTTCAATCTCGTTACCGGCAAGTCTCTTTACTCGTTCTGTAATACATAATCCCGCAACTAACTCATTAGTTGCAATGCTTGCAAGGCTTATAGTGATGTGCATTACCGAGTGGGCCCAGAGATACCTCTCCGACAATCGGAGTGACAAATCCTAATCTCGAAATACGCCAACCCAACAAGTACCTTCGGAGACACCTGTAGAGAACCTTTATAATCACCCAGTTACGTTGTGACATTTGGTAGCACACAAAGTGTTCCTCCGGTAAACGGGAGTTGCATAATCTCATAGTCATAGGGACATGTATAAGTCATGAAGAAAGCAATAGCAATAAACTAAACGATCAAGTGCTATGCTAACGGAATGGGTCAAGTCAATCACATCATTCTCCTAATGATGTGATCCCGTTAGTAAAATGACAACTCTTTGTCTATGGCTAGGAAACATAACCATCTTTGATCAACGAGCTAGTCAAGTAGAGGCATACTAGTGACACTTGGTTTGTCTATGTATTCACACATGTATCATGTTTCCGGTTAATACAATTCTAGCATGAATAATAAACATTTATCATGATATAAGGAAATAAATAATAACTTTATTATTGCCTCTAGGGCATATTTCCTTCAAGAACAATGTCTACTGAGAGGGGACAAACACCAGCAAACAAGAAAGAACACAATAAATGCAATGCAACAATATGATGCATGATCATGGTATGGCAATATGCTGTGATTTGGGCTAATGCAATAGAAAGTTATTTTAATTGAAGTGGAATTCAAAAGTACATCATATTCCAACTCCAAACCTATTGTCAAATTTTCCCTAATATGTTTCATCCTAAACAGTGAGGTTAACTTGCTCAAACATGCATGCAAATGCCATAAACATATACTTTGGATTTCTCTAATAATTTTTCATATATAAGTTATTTCATTCTGAGTTATAGACTAATTTCTGTGAATTTTTGAAGTTTATACTATTTTCTAGAATTTCCTGGTTATTTTAAATTAGACTAAAACCTGAAAATGCATTACTACGTCAGCATGACGACTGCATGATGTCAGAAGGTTAACAGCGCCAGTCTAGGTCAAACCTGACGGCTGGGACCCACACGTCAGTGTCTTAGGGCTAGTTTGGGTGGATGACAGGTGGGCCCGGTCAATGCTGACTAGGCCAAGGTTAGAGCTGACACTTGGGGTCCATGGCATTAGCACTAATCTAACAGAAAAAATTAGACTAACCTAATTAGGCTCAAGGGCCGACATGGCAGTGGCTCAAGGGGGTGTTTAGAGTGGTCATTAGTAGCTAATGAGACTGCCACATCAGCTCGTCGGCGTTTAGCCGCCGGCGACCATTTTCCACAGCCGACGGGCGTGAGAAACACGCCATAGAGGGTGGTTTTGCACGCAGGTTAGTGTGTTAGGGAGCTGGTGGTGCGGCGCTTCCGTTGGTAGCCTCAGGGCTGCCAGGGATGGACGGAATCGAGCCCGGCGATGAGGTCAGGCGTCGGCGGAGCTTCGGGTTCAAGGCAGGCATCGCTAAGGGACACGGCGAGAGCAGCCGAGGGGCTATACGGGTTCATGGGGTCACCAAGAACACGCCAAGGGCATGTCTACGAGCAGAGGAGCTCGGGGACTACGCATGCAACGACAATGCAACGACAACGACAATGTAGCAGCTGCATCACGAACTAGAGCAAGGGGCGGAGGGGAAACGGAGAGGAGCTCACGGCGCACACGCAGAGCAGAATAGCAAGCTCGGGGAGGCACGGATGGCATCATGGTGTTGCCGGCGATCTCGGCGGCTGGAGGGAGAAGAAAGCGACGTAGACGGCGATGCAGGGCGGCTGAGCTCACGTCAAGGAAGAAGAGGTGGTCGTGGGGGATCTTCTGGACATGGAGAGAGGTTTAGGAGGAGGCGGTGGCTACGGTGAACGGCGTCGGTGGTGACGAGCCCTGCTCAGTGGAGAGAGAGGGGGATCCAGGGGAGGGGAAGGACGAGGGGAGCGAGGGAGAGGACTATGGGGTTGCATGGCGATGTCCAGGGCCTCCAGGGCGTTGAGGGGCAGCTAGGCAAGCAGGAGGTGGCCGACGCGCGGTGGACACGCCCCTGCTCCTACTGGCAGGAGGTTAGGGACAGTTGTGAGTTGGGCTGGGCCTCAGCCACAATGTTGGGCCGCCAGGTGAGTGGGCTTCCAAGTAAGGCGAGGTTAGTTTCCTTTCTCTCTCTCTCTCTCTCTCTCTCTCTTTTCTGTTTTCTATTTAGTTCAATCTGTTTGGTTTGATTCAAAGGCCAAACCACTTTCATAAATTCTGAAAATATTCATGGGCTCTCTCTGAGTTATTCCATATGCCCAAAAATAAATCCAGAAGTATTGAAGTTATAACTTATTTTATAGCATTTATTAGCTCCAATTCAAATAGGTAGTGAGTGAATTCAAAAATCCAAAAATGTCCTAGAAATATATTCATCATTTTTGGCAGAGGTTTCCACCTTAACCAGAAATCATGAACTTTTCTTAAGGGCATTTTGGGCTCACTGAAGATTATTTTACGTTGAATCTATTTGATTTGATCTGGTGCTAGGGTTTGAACAATCCCCATTTCAAGTTTAAATACAATTTAAACATGATGCAACACATGACTAGCTAGCCCAGAGAATACCAGAACTAGGGATGTGATAGAAGCAATGCAAGACAAAATGGAGCTGTGAAGGGTGCGAATCGATTGGCTCACGTGTGATGACCACTGGAGCAATCCACTCAGGTACTACGTTAAAAAATTCTTGCAAACACGGCCTGTTACACTGTTAGTAGGTGACCATGTGCTTGGCTCTTCTCCTCTTCCGAAAGTCGAACAATGATGATGGTACTATAGTGTAGATACTTCCGGTAATCTGGCACCGAATGAACTGTTGCACGTCCACTGCCTGTATTAAGCGCACTATTGTAAAGAAAAAGCTCCTCCTCGTCCTGCGAGCCACCGCGCGCGCGTGAGCGATAGAAGGGTTCATACTAGTAGTAGTAAGCAAAGCTTCTCCTTGTTTGCGAGTAGACCAAACACATCAAAAGTAGTGCATTAGTCTCCAAAAGGGGTTGACCATGTCCATGGCTACCATCCCGTGCTCCGTCATTCATTGTGTGCTTCTCGTCGTTCTATGAGATTACGGAACACATCAAAGTTAATACGTATTTAGTACTCTCTCCAAAAAGGGCCGACCATGTTCATGGCTACCATCTCGTGCTCCATCATTGAGTACATGCACTATTCACGTGCCATCGAGGAGGAAAAATATTGCGTAGTACTAGGTGCCATCGTAGTGCATGACTCACTTACGCACTGCTTATCTCCATTTTCTTGCATGACAAATGCACCTTGATGCTAGATGTCCCACGTGTTGGCAAAAGGATGAACGAAGCTCATGTAAAAAAAGAGTGGAAGAACATAGATTCCCGACGACCGAGAAGGAGCAATGAACCTCGTGGTGGAGCATTTGCACTCATAATATTTTATATTATTCAGCTATATAAAATCAACCAATCATCTCCACAGTGGACCGGAAGAGTACGAAACACGGCAGCCCAGTGTAGTTACATCATACTGTACATGGCCAACCCACGCTCTCACCATATTTCCTGGCCTCCGTGCAACACCTAGCTCTAGTAATCCACCAGCCCATATCGCTTCTCGCTCCTCTTCTCTCTCAAACTGCGGCGGGCTGGCGTTTTTGCCGTCTATTGAGGTCGGTTAACTCATGACATGTTAGCGACATGCCAAGAGCATTCTAAAAAAATTACTATACTCTATTGTTATGCCAAGAAGAGGAAGCACTTTGACCGACGGACCAAACAAGACATGCATGTCGTGCCGTGAGTGGGTCTAGTTTTTTGTTTTGAACTTGTTTGGTGTAGTAGTAACACTTAGTTTTGACTATTGATAAGATTTTATATAGGGCCTAATGTATTCTTCGAGGTTGCCTTTGACTGTTGATAAGATTTTATATAATTTGAAAATTATATCATTCGAAGATCCTTTCACGTATGAATTTGACTGTATGCTTTGAGCAACTTGCATGTCCTATACTACTCCTGTTTGGATACTCTAACTTAGCTAGAGGTTAGACTAACTCATGACTAACCCTGAACTAACTATAGCCCAAGAGGTGTTTGGATGACAGGGTTAGATTGACAATAAATGCACTTGATGGAGAGAGAAAAGTGATTTTTCAGTGGGCCCAATGAGAACTATCTCCAATTAGCACCTCTTGGGTGGGATAGTTTTTTTGGTGGGATCTATGCAACTTGCTCCAATTTAACCCTCATGTTTGGATACTTTAGGGCTATTTGAGCCCCAACTAGATCAAAATAACTCTAACCCATGGATCCAAACAGGGACAAAGTTAGTCTCAGAAAACGCATTAAGCCCTATATACATGGACAAACAGAGTACATGATACTAGCAAACGCTCACCATCAATAGTAGTTCATTGGTTGGTTTCGATTTTTGATTCAGTTGTTGTGCTGCTACGTACTGTCCAATATTCGCGTGTGGTTGTTTCTAGAATAAAAAAAGGAGTACTCCCTCCATCTAGGTGTGTAAGTCACCTAAGGTGGAGCAGCGCGACCTAGGTGGCTGTGGATTCGAAGAGGCCAAAGAATCCGACCGAAAATTCTTCCAATCACCGTGCCACTTTTTTCCTCCTAAACCAAACAGAGATTAGCAATGAATCCCTAATTAATAGGGCTGCCATTCCAGGCAACCGGTGCAGGCCCATTGACGTGCATGCAAACTGGGGTCAATCCCTCCCCTAATCAACGTGTTCCTTCTCTGCATGCATAGGTCGCTCATTCTCTCCCGCATTAACTTCCTACCCCACGTGTTTCGGCCAAAAAATTTGCTCGCTGATGAACGAGGCAGTGAGGGGAACAAGGACAGAATTTAATGCATTGCGCCTAAGTGTTTTCAGAATATCTGATTTTTGTAAGGTGACTTACACACATAGACATAGGGAGTAGTACTTACTGTGGGGAAAGGTGAAGTGATGGTTGCTTCGCCCGAGCAACTTATTACTCTGGGAATATGGGAGTACCAGCGGATTCAACGAACAGAGAAATGATGGATGCTTCATCTGAGCAACTTACTGTGGCGAAGGTGGGGCTCTGTGATTTGACTGCTCACTAGTCATTACTACTGCGGCGCAACGACCCGGGTGAATCTTTCCATGCAGTTGTGCGCTCAATATTGCTGCATGGCAGGTGGAGACGGATGAAGGATGTCCCACATGCCGGTGAAACGAAGTTGAATTGTTTCTGGCATTGCTATCAATCCTTCAGGATTTGTTTATATGTATGCATAATTTTAATGAAATTGTACTGTGATGCTATGAAGGTTTCAACTTTGGTTCCCGCAGGAAAAAAAGTTTCAACTTAGGATTCATGTGTCCTCTTGCCTCAAGATTATCTCGTTACAACATTGCATCAAATACAAATGAAACTACCATGGCTGCTAATGCATCTCAATGGTTCGCATATCAGCGCCAATATTCACATCACAACTGAAGACAAAGTTGTGAGAAGGTGTACAAATAAAGAAAATATATATTTGATTGATGTTGTTCGTAGGCATGGCTCCCTTTCCTGGGCACAATGTTCATTGGTTGATAGCTAGTTTCACCCAGCAATGTAGCCAAAAAAGAGGTGTATGGGGGACATCACAATCCGATCATTTTGTGCAGCTCCACTAAAATCGAGCTGACCATCCCTGTTTGCAAAGATATCCAATCAGTGTGATTATAATAATAGTGGAACTAGATGATTAAACATAACTCACACAAATAGGCACCTCCTTGTTGGAGAAGATTAGGCACAGAGTTGGATGAGGAGGATAGCAAAACCAATCTCCCTTTCTACAGTCCCACAAAAATGTAAAAACGTTGCCTGTGTGACATTTGGGCGGAACTGCACAAAACACTCTTAAGAAAAAGTGATTTGTGTAGTTCACCAAAAGGTCGCAATAGCAATGAGGTGAAATGGATAGCCCTGTTTGCAAAAGGAGGTAGAAAGGAAACAAATACTGTCTAATAACACGAGTTGAAGACACATACACCGACAAAAAATAAGCATATTCCATGTAATAAGGGAAAGATAGTAGCATGGTGGTTTATCAAAAATGGTTTGAGGATGAGATTGCAAGATGGAAAGTACGCCGATCGAGACACGTGATACGTCTCCAATGTATCTATAATTTATGAAGTATTCATGCCAAGTTTACAATAGTTTTATATGATTTCGGTATGATTTGATTAGAACTAACCCGGACTGACGCTGTTTTCAGCAAAGCTACCGTGGTGTTGTTTTTGTGAAGAAATAAAAGTTCTCGTAATGCGATGAAAATCAATGGAGAATTTTTCTGGAAAATATAAAAAATACTAGAACAAAAATCTACCGGAGGGGAGTACCGTTGGCCCCACGAGGGTGGGGCGTGCCCCTGTGCCTCGTGGACTTCCCGTGGGGCCCCCTGACTTGTTCTCGACGCCAACCTCTCCTATAAATGTCCAAACCTCCAGAAAATAACCTAGATCCGAAGTTCCGCCACCGCAAGCCTCTGTAGCCACGAGAAATCAATCTAGGCCCTCTCTGGCACCCTGCCGGAGGGGGCCATCATCACCGGAGGCTATGGAGGAGAATCCCGGAGGGGTTATCATCACCATGAAGGCCAAGGACCAGAGGGAGAACCTCTCCCCATCCAGGGGGAGGCCATGGAGGAGGAAGCACAAGGGGGAGAACCTCTCCTCCTCTCTCTCGGTGGCGCCGGAGTGCCATCGGGAGGGGAATCATCGCCGCGGTGATCGTCTTCATCAACATCACCATCCTCATCTCTTTTATGCGGTCCACTCTCCCGCACCCCGCTATAATCCCTACTTGAACATGGTGCTTTATGCCACATATTATGATCCAATGATGTGTTGACATCCTATGATGTTTTGAAGAGATATCCTTTGTCTTTGGGTTGACTATTGATCTAGATTGGTATGAGTTGTATGTTTTATTTTGGTGCTGTCCTATTGTGCCCTCCGCGTCGCACAAGCGTGAGGGATTCCCACTGTAGGGTGTTGCAATACGTTCATGATTCGCTTATAGTGGGTTGCTTGAGTGACAGAAGCATAAACCCGAGTAAGGGGGTTGTTGCGTATGGGATAAAGGGGACTTGATGCTTTAATGCTATGGTTGGGTTTTACCTTAATGATCGTTAGTAGTTGCAGATGCTTGCTAGAGTTCCAATCATAAGTGCATATGATCCAAGAAGAGAAAGTATGTTAGCTTATGCCTCTCCCTCATATGAAATTGCAATAGCGCCCACCGGTCTTGTTAACGATTGCCTAGGATAATTCTGCACACCGGCCCATCATTATTCCACACTCGCTATTTATAATATTTAGTAATATATTCTAACTTTATGATAACAGCACCTACTTTTATATTTTAGCTCTCCAATATCATACAAAGTGTCGGTGTACTAGATTAAGGGTACCCTAGTATCCCGAACTTGTGCACGGGCAGTCGCAGCATCCCGCGGCAAGGCTTGCCGGGTGACCGCCAAGGTCCTCCGTGGTTCCTTTGGAGCCATTCAAGAACAAAGTGTCCAAGCCAAGAAGACAAGACCCCGGCAGGAGGAGCTCGCCGGGAAGGCTGACAAAAGCATCCCAAGACCCCGGCAAGAGGAGCTTGCCGGGAAGGCCACCCAAGGCATTTGAAGAAACTTGCCGCGGCGCACCATGCGCCCCGGCAAGGCCCGGTGAGCGACAAGCTCCCGGACGCGACAAGATAACGACAGCGGCAAGGCGCTTGCCGCGGCAAGCCACCTTTCTGGGCCCGCGCTCCAGCACATCCACCAACGTGTCGCTCTGGGGCCCTTCCAGGCGCACGTGGCGGGAGGCTGTGCAGCCAGCGGCGTGCGGTGGCAAACGGCACTGACAAGATCGCCATCGTGGCGAATGGTGGTGTCCCTGGCGGTCCCTTTTCGCACTGTTTGGGCGACACAGACGGGCATTTAAGGCCCTTGTCCCCTCCCGTCAGGGTTAGGTATGATACACTGTAGCAGGTAGCTGTGCCTACCACAGCACCTTTCCATTTTTGCCCTTTACCTCCGTTGCCACCTGTCGGTGACCCCTTGCGCATATAAAAGGAGGCCCGTGTGCAACGTAGAGGGGGGTTCGAACACTCACGCTCGGTTTCGCTAGCTGCTGGTGTGTACTGTAGCAGCCCGCGCTCCCGAGCAAGAAACCAATACAAACCACAAAGCAGGAGTAGGGTTTTACGCATCCGTGCGGCCCGAACCTGGGTAAATCGCTCGCGTGCATCGCCTCGATTTGCTCTTTGCGCGACCTCCGCCCCCGCCGAACCGAAAGGGACCCGGTCCGCCGGTCCCATAGGTGTCCGTGGATCATTACCCCGGCATCTTTGGCGCGCCAGGTAGGGGGCGTCGAAGTTGTGTGAACCAGATCCGGCGTTCTCGCGAGCTAGATCTTCATCATCTTCATCAACATGCCGCCGAAGAAGAAGGTTTCGGAGGCAGCTGCTCCGTCCGCGCCGAGCCAACCACCACCGGAGCAAACGGTTGGTGGGGCAGACGCCGGCGGAAGAACGGGCGTCGACGAGGGAGCTCGCGGTGCCGCCAGGTCCAAGGACAGGGCCGCGCTGCCCATCGGCGGCGTAGCCGGTTCCCATAACGACCGGGCGCACTCCAAGACCTCAGCGTCCGTGCATGCACCGCGCCCGTCTCAGGAGGCGCGGGACTGGCAGCGTCATGGTACTCACGGTACCATGCGTTCGCTAGATCAAGATCGAGCTGGTGGATCTCGAAGCGCTCAAGACCACCAAGCACGTCAACCTGCTGGCGCGAGCGAGACACGGTCGCCTGGACGGGGTACTGCTCCTTCTAACGTGGTTAGAAGTCCCAGCATATCCCGCTCCTCGCACCGTTCGCCACCGCCACCTGCCACTGCAGCCGAAGCTTTGGCGCGAGCTCAGCTGGTCCTAGACTACCCTCCAACGGCGGACAAGATCGACGATTGGAGGGCCACCATCCAGAGTCTCATCGGCTTCGCCAACGGCGACACTCCACGGCAGCCGAGCGCGTCGCAGCCGCGGCAAGCCAGCCAGGCACGAGCCGGAGACGACAAGACTGGTGGGGGTGCAACTACTGTGCACTCTCTGCCCCGAAGGTCAAGATCGCCGACTCGCCGGATCCACCTCGACAGCGACTCCACCGCGTCATCAGATCCGCGAGCTCGTCGCGATCAGCGCCAAGTTCTTCAAGAATGACAACAAGAAGACGCTCGTACCCGCATCGAGCGTCGAAGAGAAGCACGACGTCAATCAGACCAGCGCGCTGGGCCCTCTGTTGACATGCATGCGCCAGGGGAACCAGGCGACTTGCCGTACGCGGTAGGTTGCCCTGCATTCACTCGTGGGCTGCGGCAAGTCAAGTGGCCCAGCACGAAGAATTTCAAGCCAGATGTACCGGAGAAGTATGACGGCAAGACGCATCCGTCGGAGTTCCTCAGCATCTACACCATCGCGGTGCAGGTTGCCGGGGGGCGAGACGACAAGATCCTTGACAACTACTTCCCGTTGGTGCTCAAACCCAACGTCAGGTCCTGGCTCATGCACTTGCCGGACAACTCCATATCCTCCTGGGCGGACCTGTGCCATCAGTTTGTTGGCGCCTTTACAGGCGGCCACAAACCTCATGGCCAAGAGAGTGACCTTCATCTGCTCGCCCAGAAGGAAGGAGAGCCCATACGCAAGTACATTCAGAGGTTCATCCGTGTACAGTATAACATCCCAGACGTCCACCCCGCCGCGGTCATCAGCGTGTTCCATCAGAACGTGCGTAATCGCAGGATGAGGGAGGAGATGGCGATGCGCAGGATCAGGGACGTCAGCGAGCTATACGCCCTGGACGACAAGTGTGCACGTGCTGAGGAAGGGAGGAAACTCCCCGGAGAGAAGACCGGAGCAGAAGGATCTGACAGCGAGGATGCTGCCCCGGCAAAGAAGAACCAGCGGCACAACAGGAAGAAGAAAGGCAAAGAGGTGCTAGTCGTTGAGCAGTCCGGCAATGAAGGTGGCGCCAAGAAGGCTACAGTTGGTATCTCCAGCAAGGAAGTTGCCGCGTGCACCAACTGTCAGGCTGTGGCAGTCGCCGACAAGCAGGACGGCTCCGACAAGCAATATTGCAAGATTCACCACACCAAGGGCCATGACCCCCGAAGCAGCCGCCAAGAAGGTCCCCAAGATCAACGCCAAGAGCGCTGCGGAGAAATCTGCTCCGGCAAGCCCTAGGGTTTGTTCCGTTGAAGCAGGAGCTCCCGACAAGTTTTGCTCCAGCAAGCTTGCCGGGGAACGTCACGCTCCGGCAGAACCGCAGGTTCTTGCCGTAGAAGCGGATGTTCCCGCAGCAGTCCCCAAGATCAACACCAAGAGTGCTGAGGAGCAGTCTGCTCCGGCAAACCTCAGGGTTTGTCCCGTTGAAGCAGAAGCTCCCGACAAGTTTTGCTCCGGCAAACTTGCCGGGGAACGTCACGCTCCAGCAGAGCCGCAGGTTCTTGCCGTCGAAGCGGATGTTCCCGCAGCAGAAGATTTGCCTTTAGTCCTTGTTGTCGAGCCACAAGCTCCAGCATGGGCACAGCAGATTGTCCATTTCCTTCAAACAGGAGAGCTTCCCGAAGAGCAAGAAGACGCGGAAAGAGTAGCCCGGCAGTCAAGTATGTACCAGTTTGTCGACAAGACACTGTACAGAAGAAGACTCAACGGCGTGAAATTGAAGTGTATTCACCAGGAAGATGGACAAAAGTTGTTGGCAGAGATACATGGAGGCATATGTGGTCACCACATTGGTGCAAGAGCGCTTGTCGGCAAAGCATTCCGGCAAGGTTTCTTCTGGCCAACAGCCCTCCAGGATGCAACTGCACAAGTAACCAAGTGTGAAGCGTGCCAGTTTCATTCCAAGCAGATACACCAACCAGCTCAAGCTCTCCAGACGATCCCTTTATCCTGGCCAATTTCGGTCTGGGGGCTCGACATCCTCGTCCCCTTTCCCCGAGCTGTCGGGGGCTTTGAGTACTTGTATGTTGCAATCAACAAGTTCACAAAGTGGCCGCAAGTGGAACCAGTGAGGAAGGTGACCGCACAGTCAGCAGTCAAGTTCTTCAGGTCGATTGTTTGCCGCTTCGGGATCCCTAACAGGATAATCACCGACAACGGTACACAATTTACGAGCCGCACCTTCATGCAGTACGTCCAAGATCTTGGCGCCAAGGTCTGCTTCGCTTCTGTTGCTCACCCGAGAAGCAACGGTCAAGCGGAGAGGGCAAATGCTGAAGTGCTGCGCGGGCTCAAGACCAGAACTTTCGACAGGCTGCACAAGTGCGGAAGAAACTGGATTGAGGAGCTGCCGGTGGTTCTTTGGTCGATCAGGACGACGCCAAATCGAGCCACTGGCCAGACACCTTTCGCTCTAGTCTATGGAGCAGAGGCAGTTATCCCCACGGAACTCGTATACGGGTCACCTCGAGTGCTCGCTTATGATGAGCTTGAGCAAGAGCAGCTGCGGCAAGATGACGTGCTGCTCCTTGAGGAAGATCGTCTTCAGGCTGCTGTGCGAGCTGCTCGCTACCAGCAAGCTTTGCGCCGCTACCATAGCCGCAAATTTAATGCCAGAAGTCTCAAGGAAGGTGACCTTGTTCTTCGGCGCGTTCAGTCCGCCAAGAATTCCAACAAGTTGACGCCGAAGTGGGAGGGCCCTTACCGGGTGAAACGAGTCACTAGGCCTGGCGCTGTCCGCCTTGAGACCGAAGATGGCATTCCGGTGAGCAACTCCTGGAACATGGAACATCTTCGTAAGTTTTACCCGTAAGTCGCGGTTGTCGGAACCTGTTCCGGCAACCACCTTTTGTACAAGTCTTGCCGCTATTGCATGAAATCCTTCGTACAAAGCCGGGCGCAGATCCCGTGCGTAAATAAAGCTCATGTGCTCTGCACATTTTGTCGATTTTATGCTTTCTATTTTTTGGCATATATGATCTGACACTTTGTGCAGCACCTACTCCACGGTAAGCAATAACAAGCCGTAAAGCTCCATATCTGCATTTGTCTCTTCTTTCTTTTGAAAGGAAGGTTCCCCTCGCCCACAAGTTTGCCGGGGGGGAGGAGAAGATAGTGGTATGGAATAGGCGTCGCTCAAGGAAGTTTCGCCTTGCCGGGAAGCAAACAACAGAAAAGCTAAGTTGCCAAAGTTTGAGCAATCAAATTTTTTAAAATTTTAAGTTATCTCCCTTGAACGACCACACTTTGTATGGAAAACCTGTGCGCGGAGGAACCAACTCGTAGCTAGTTGCGTCTTTACTTTGTTTCGAGTCCGCTCAACAACTTAAGCGAGCTGCTAGCGCCCTTACTTTGCTTCGAGTCCGCTCAGCAACTTAAGTGAGCGGCCAGCGCCCTTACTTTGTTTCGAGTTCGCTCGGCAACTTAAGTGAGCTGCAACTAGTTGCGACAAGGTTTCTTGCCGGTAGCGGCACCGCCAGCAGGCTGCTGACGTCCCGCACTCAGCGCTCGCGGCTAAGGTGCCTGCACCGGCAAGTTCCCTAAAAGCGTAGGGTAAAAAGACATACAAAGCGAGGGATCAAGTAAAGGGAATAACATTGCAGTCATTCCATAAAACAAAGCTATATTACAAAGATAGCTTGTCGCAGTTCTAATAGATTGTTTTCATGATATGATAAACAGCGACAAGGAAAGAAGAAATGGGCAGCCTAATCCACGCGATCGCCTTCGACCCTCTTGATCCCGCTCACCTTGTCCACAATGGGTGCGACAAGGGCCTTGAGCTCCTCCAGATCGGCCTCTGGCGGCAAGGTCCTGAGGATGTTGGTGAGGCGGAGGCCCGGATTGCGGAAGGCCACCTTCATCAACACTTTCTCGAGGGCTCCTGCGCAGATCTTGTGCGATTCGTCGGCCAGCTGCTTGGGGATCCTCTCCCGGAGTCGCTGGAGGGCTGTCGCCACGCCCTTGAAGAACAGGACGAGCTTGGCGCTGGGCTGGAGGTTGTCGTCAGAGGGAGGGGGCGGACGTTCCACATTTCCGAATAAAGAAACCCCCACGATCTCTCCCACGGCGCCACATTCGACGCGTGCCGTTCGGGGAGGGCGCGGTGGATACGGAGTGAGATACGGCGTAACCTAGGCCGCGCGTGCCCGTGCCCTGTTTTGGGCCTGGCCCAACAGCACTCGGCACCGTGTGTGGCCCAGGCCCGGGGGCTCCTGTCGGTGTACTAGAGTAAGGGTACCCTAGTATCCCGAACTTGTGCACGGGCAGTCGCAGCATCCCGCGGCAAGGCTTGCCGGGTGACCGCCAAGGTCCTCCGTGGTTCCTTTGGAGCCATTCAAGAACAAAGTGTCCAAGCCAAGAAGACAAGACCCCGGCAGGAGGAGCTCGCCGGGAAGGCTGACAAAAGCATCCCAAGACCCCGGCAAGAGGAGCTTGCCGGGAAGGCCACCCAAGGCATTTCAAGAAACTTGCCGCGGCGCACCATGCGCCCCGGCAAGGCCCGGTGAGCGACAAGCTCCCGGACGCGACAAGATAACGACAGCGGCAAGGCGCTTGCCGCGGCAAGCCACCTTTCTGGGCCCGCGCTCTAGCACATCCACCAACGTGTCGCTCTAGGGCCCTTTCAGGCGCACGTGGCGGGAGGCTCTGCAGCCAGCGGCGTGCGGTGGCAAACGGCGCTGACAAGATCGCCATCGTGGCGAACGGTGGCGTCCCTGGCGGTCCCTTTTCGCACTGTTTGGGCGACACAGACGGGCATTTAAGGCCCTTGTCCCCTCCCGTCAGGGTTAGGTATGATACACTGTAGCAGGTAGCTGTGCCTACCACAGCACCTTTCCATTTTTGCCCTTTACCTCCGTTGCCACCTGTCGGTGACCCCTTGCGCATATAAAAGGAGGCCCGTGTGCAACATAGAGGGGGGTTCGAACACTCACGCTCGGTCTCGCTAGCTGCTGGTGTGTACTGTAGCACCCCGCGCTCCCGAGCAAGAAACCAATACAAACCACAAAGCAGGAGTAGGGTTTTACGCATCCGTGCGGCCCGAACCTGGGTAAATCGCTCGCGTGCATCGCCTCGATTTGCTCTTTGCGCGACCTCCGCCCCCGCCAAACCGAAAGGGACCCGGTCTGCCGATCCCATAGGTGCCCGTGGATCAGTACCCCGGCACAAAGTTATCCTCTTCATACCCAGATCGTAGTTTTATTTCTTGTTTCTAGTTGGAAGCAAACATTCAGTGTACGTAGAGTCGTACTAGTGGCAGATAGGACTTGAGAGAATATTGATCTTACCTTTAGCTCCTTGTGGGTTAGACACTCCATACTTATCACTTCCACCATTGGGAATTGCTACGATGATTCCCTGCACTTGGGGATTATCAAGCTCTTTTCTGGCGTTGTTGCCAGGGAGCAATAGCATGGGGTTGATATTCTCATGTGTGCTTGTTTGCTTTCTTCACTAAGTAGATTTTGTTTTTCCTTTTTGTTTCTGTTTAGTTGTGTATGAAACATAAAAAAAATTAAAGAATGAAAATACAAAAAAAATACTTGCCTCTCATACCTAAAAAGTTTTACAACAAGAGAAGTGATTGGAAGGTTATGCATTGGAGAAGTGAGGGTCGACCTTGAACACTTGTGTTCATGCTCATGGAAATAATGTAAAAAAATTCATGGAAGCTTCTATGAAAATAATTATCCCCTTGCATATGTCCATTGTATTATAAAAATAATGTGCCAAGCCTTGGTTTTAAGATGATTAGATTGCTTGTTTACTTTGTGCAGTACAAAAACAGAAACTTTGGCTATAGCACGTGAATTTACATTTTTTACTGGAAAGTCAAATGGGTCTGAAACTTTTTGCACATTACTTCTGTACAAATTTTTAAAATTTTCATATATATTTTTAGAATTTTTGGAGTTACAAAAGTATACTAAACTTCCAGATTACTACAGACTGTCTTGTACTTGACAGATTCTGTTTTCTATGAGTTGTTCGCTTATTTTGATGAATCTATGGGCAGTATCGGGGGGTATGAACCATGGTGAAGTTGGAATACAGTAGATATAGTTCTAATATGAAATTGGAATAAGTTTGCAACATTACCTAAAGGTAGTGATTTGCTTTATTACACTAACGGATCTCACAAAGTTTTTGTTAAAGTTTTGTGTGGATGAAGTGTTCAAAGATCGAGGAGATATCAATATGAGAAGAATAAAGAGAGGCAAGAGCTAAAGCTTGGGGATGCCCAAGGCACCCCAAGTAAATATTTCAAGGATACTCAAGCATCTAAGCTTGGGGATGCCCCGGTTGGCATCCCATCTTTCTTCTTCAACAATTATCGGTATACCTTGGTTTTTGTTTTGTTCACATGATTTGTGTCCTTTGTGTTTTTATGTTTCCTTCAAGAACCATGCTAGTATGAGATACCCCTTCATTGATTTATAGAATGCTTCAACGGCTTCACTTATATCTTTTAAGTATGATCTTACAGAATTGCTCTTTGTGCTTCACTTAAATCTTTTGAGTATGGTTTTATAGATGCTTCGTGTGCTTCACTTATATATTTTGAGCTTGGATATTGGTTAGTCTATATTAATTGTATAATCCTCCATGAACTTCACTTATATCTTTTGGAGTATGAATAATACCATCATTTAAATTGGATTTAGAAGAAGTTTGCTCCCACTATTCTGAATGAGAAGAATTTTTCTTATGTGAAGACTAGTAAAATTTGTATGCTTGTAGATCATGAATAGAATGCTTTATGTGCTGGTTATATTGTTGAAATAATTCATGATGCTACTGAAAATTATTATGAGGGAGGAATACATGCTTGTAGGAGTTGCAATAATATCAAGTTTCCTCTCTATGTGCTTAAAGTTTTGAAGTTATACTTGTTTTGCCTTCCTATGCTAGTTGATTCTTGTTCCCATAAATTGTGTGCTCACAAAATCCCTAGGCATAGGAAGTGGGTTAGGTTCAAATGTGCTAGTCATATTCTTCATGATGCTCTCTTTATGTTTCAATTCTTATCTTTTATGTGAGCATCATTGAAATCATCATGCCTAGCTAAAAGGCATTAAAGAAAAGCACTTGTTGGGAGACAACCCAATATTTACCCTTACTATTTTTGTGTGTTCTCCTGATTAAGCTAATGTATTAATCATTTCTTATAGCTTTTGTTTCAATAAAGTGCCAAGTAAGACCTTTGGGAAGATTTGGGTGAAAGTTAATGTGATCTTGTTGTAAAAAATAGAAACTTTGCGCTCACGAGATTAGCTGTCATTTTTTACGGAAGAGTGCGATTGAGTTGATTGTTTTTCATAAGATTATTAGACAAATTCCTCATGTCCACCAATTTATTTCATAATTTTTGGTGTATCAGAAGTATGGTTGGTGTTTAGATCATTACAGACTGTTCTGTTTCTGACAGATTCTGTTTTCATTGCATAGTTTGCTTGTTTTCTAGTTTCTATGGCTTATATTTCCCAATATAAATTGTAGAAATGATATGGTACAGTAGTAATTGTGTGAGAACAATTATGAACCTTGTCTTTGACAGTACCAAAGTGAATGGTTTACTCTTTATCATATTAACCTATCTCACAAAGTTCCGTTAAGTTTTGTGTGATTGAAGTTTTCAAGCTTTGGGTGAGATATCGATATGAGGAGAATAAGGAGTGGAAAGACCCTAAGCTTGGGGATGCCCAAGGAACCACAAGGTAATACTCAAGGAAGACTCAAGCGCCTGAGCTTGGGGATGCCCCGGAAGGCATCCTCTCTTTCGTCTTCAAAACTATCAGTATACCTTACTCAGAGCTATGTGTTTTGCTTGGAGCGTATTTTCAATTTTACTTGATGTTTGAATAAAATCATTGGATCTGAAATCTTGAATGAAAATGAATCCTCCCATGGCTAGTTAATTATTTGACTAGTCAATGTTCTTCACTTATATCCTTTTGGAGTAGTTTGTCATTTACTCCCATGCTTCACATATATCCTATGAGTAAATGGTTGAATGAATTGAATATCATAAATCTGAATTAATATACGTTTTATATGCTTACAACATGGGGAGTAATGACCTCACACATAATAAGTATAGGTAGTAAACTTATTGGAAGTTAGCAAACACAGAATTGGTCACTTGAACAATTCATGAAAGAATATTGAAGGAAGAGAGATTTCACATATAAATATACTATCTTGGACATCTTTTGCAACTGTGAGCACCCATTAAAATATGACATGCTAAAAAGTTGATGTTGGACAAGGAAGACAACTTAATGGGTTATGTTTTCCTATATCCGAAACATTATATTGTTTTGTATCATCCAACATGTTGAGTTTGCCTCTCCCTCTCATGCTAGCCAAATTCTTTGCACCAAGTAGAGATACTACTTGTGCTTCCAAAAATTCCTTAAACTAGTTTTGTCATGAGAGTCCACCATACCTACCTATGGATTGAGTAAGATCCTTCAAGTAAGTTGTCACCGGTGCATGCAATAAAAATTGCTCTCTAAATATGTATAATCTATTAGTGCAAAGAAAATAAGCTTTATACGAACTTGTGATAGGGAAGAAATAAAAGTGATGGACTGCATAATAAAGGTCTTTATCACAAGCGGCAATATAAAGTGATGTTCTTTTGCATTAAGATTTTGTGCATCCAACCATAAAAGCGCATGACAAACTCTGCTTCCCTCTGCGAAGGGCCTATCTTTTACTTTTATCTTCTACCCTTATACAAGAGTCATGGTGGTCATCACCTTTACTTTTTACACTTTTTCCTTTGGCAATCACTTTGTGTTGGAGCGATCCGGATATATATATATATCCACTTGGATGTAGGTTTTCATAAATTATTATTGTTGACATTACCCTTGAGGTAAAAGGTTGAGAGGCGAAACTATAAGCCCCTATCTTTCTCTGTGTCTGATTAAAACTTTGAACCCATAAATATCACATGAGTGTTACCAATTGTGAAAGATTAAATGATAGTTGAGTATGTGGAGTTTGTTGAATCAGTATGTTTTAAGCAAACAACTAAAGAAGATCCACATGCAGGATTTTCCACGTGCAGCAACATGGGAAAATGGGCAGTGGAGCAAGGCCGGAGGAAGCTGTACCCGAGGGTCGTCAGGATGTCGCTAGGAGGGCGCCGGTGGCCGAGACCTGCCCATACTGTAGCAGCAAGCAAGTGGCGAAGGCCCTACTGCGCTAGAGCTTGGTCAGAGAGAACGGCCGATACCGCAGATCGGGACGTGCTGCCTCAACACCGTCGAACAGAGAAATGATGCACATCCTCCCTTTCCGCCGGCGGACGGGATGCGGCCGGGTCACTGACCAATGGTGAGAGAGAGAGGCCACCGCCTCCTTGTGTGAGATGGTGTGACGAGAGACAAACCCAGGCATGCTCCATTGTATATAGTGGAGTGGATTTTCCATTTTCCCCACGACAATCATTTTACATTCTACACGTGTCAAATTATCATGTGGGCTGCCTTTTCATACAGAAACCAACTCCACCATGTACCCGCGCGGGTGTGGCCGGGAACGAGACATCAGTACGTGCGTCCTGCGTGCACCTCTTCTTTAGGTGCAGGTACGTACGCGGGTGGGTGTGAGAGAGATGGTTTATGAGAAATAGAGGCAATGTGTTGATGATATCTCAAACAAAAAAACGTAACATATGCAATATGTGTGAAATGGAGTCATGGATATATCATATATAGAGGGAGCGATCCATGAGAAGAGAGTGGAGGGGTCATCGGCGTGAGATATTGATAGAATCGAAAACAGAGATGAAGTGTGTGGCTGCGCGATCGATAAAGAGTGCCATCAAATTTGTGTTTGCCCACGTCAAAGATATAGGGCGGCTGGCCTACTGGAATTTGAGAGGGCAGAGGTGCAATTTTTCTCTGTAGCATGTATACCTACCTACAACGTTCGACTATCGGTGTTGTGTGGGGGGGAGGGGGCAGAGACCTAACTATAAAGAGGTAGATCGACTAGTGTATGTGTGGAGAAGGAGAGAGACCTAGCTATGTATTGAGGGAGATCGATCAGCATCCATGCATATGTGTAGCAGAGGAATAAGGTTGGGAGAAAGACAAAGGTAGAGTGTCGGAGGGTTGGTGGTGGAGTGGCATCTCACAAATGGTGGGAGAGGCCTGCTAGACAAACAGAGGGTACGAGTGCAATATCAATAAGAGAGGGCTGGGGATGTCTGTCTGTCTATGCATGTGCGTGTGAGAGATGGGTCGGGAGGTATGCAAGGATGATGAGGGGGGACGATATGGTTGTGGTAAGCATACGCAACTACATAGTAAGATCAACCCCCGTGTGTCCGAGAAAGGGAGAGATATAACTAGTGGGGTAAGTCTATCGGTGCGTGGGGAAAAAGAATTATAGTCGACCTAGCTATATGTAGGGAGATCGGTACGTATACATGCATGCATGTGTTAGAAGCAAATAAGGTCCGGAGAGACGGACAGGGGGAGAGGGGCGCGGCTAGGAGGTGGTGCGAGAGGCCTACTATGTCGAGGGGGAGGAGTGTGCGAGTATGAGATCGATGAAAAGAGGGGAGGGATTGTGCACCTGTGTGGAACCGTATTGGACGTAGGAGGGCATGAACGGTGAGAAGAGAAGAGGGAAGTGTGTGTTTGTGGTAGGCACACTTGGCTAGAGAAGTATATTGACCGGTGTGTGCCAGAAAGAAGGAGTCGGGGGGCCTACACACACCGCCGGTGAACGACCTAAAGAGAAATAACGAACGTGCACGATGGAGGGGACGCCGAGGGAGGGTGAGAGGGGGCGGGCGTGTGCATGCATGATAGAAAGTTAGCGCTAGCTAGCTACAAAGAGAAGAGGATCGTGAAGGTGTAAAAGACGAACAGAGATCATAATTCATTATAAAAAAGTGGATACGGATACTTGAAGAAGATATCATAATGTAGAACATTGATTATAATTTGGGATAATGTGTGGATTTTGCAGCTCAAGGCTAAATACTTGTCATAATGTAGGGGGCGGGGCACTATACTTTGTGTGATAAACATGGTGTACGTATGGAACATGGTTTAGATTATGAATATCTAGTTAGTACATCAACTGTACTATTATTTGGAATCAACATCAAGTGTATTCAAAAAATTGAATTCAAGTTCATATAGTACACATAGTTCATATCTATCTCTATAGTAATCAAGTGGTGTGTTGTTAAGGTAATACACGGATGATGCTTGAAGTTGGCAACAATCATGATTGTAGATTCTTATTCAAATATAGAAACGAATTCAAATTTAGCTCGAATTCCAGCGGTAGTATAGACATTTGGAATGCACTAAAATGTTGGTATGAGTAGGTTACATGCATTATACAACCAACGAAAAAATTAATTGGACATAACATGGATTCATAGCTTTGAATAGCATTTGTATAGTAAAACGGGACAAGACTCTCTCTTTGTGTGGTGTGAATAGTTTTATTTTTTTCATTTTTTCGTTGAGGGAAGTGCGAATTGATTTGGTACGTACAAGTACAATATTACACGTTAGGCTTGTCCCTAAAATTCAACCCGCGCCTTGTTATATCCCGAAAATTTAGATATCGTGCTCCCAAAACTCGCGCCTTCACAACCCGTGCCTTGCTATCCCGAAATTACAATGCGCGCGAAAACTCCCTCCAGCTGCCAAATTCCGACACGGGAAATCCCCCTTCTAACCCTGAGCCGAAAGGGCCGCTAGTTCAAATCGGTGGGGGTACTTTTGTAACACACCCTACATTTTGGACAAGCGCGTTCCTAAGTCATGGTTACCCCCCTCCCATCACCTCCTTTTCACCATTTGAAATCCTAGGCCACCATAACCTCTCCGCTCCAGCAGCAAAACGCCACCCTCCTCCATCCGCCACCTCACAGCTGCCCAGCCGGAGCCTCTTCCCCGACGATTTCGTCCACCGCAATAGCTTGATGTCCCTCATCCACCTCCCCAGATGAGGATCCGTCATCCATCTCGTCGTCCCGTCGATTCAGCCGCCCCGTCCTCCACCTCCAAGGAGCTGCTCCGACGATCGCCTCATCTATCGCGGCTGCTCCATCCCCACAGCGCCACCTTAACCTGCTCCACCGGAAGTGCACCATCCTCACTGACTCCTCAGACGAAGCCGAGGCCTACTCGACGCCACCAAAGAGGTTGTACACTCATCGCATCGCACCTTCTCCTTCACTCGACCTCCCGGCACCGACGGTGCTCCATCCCATACCCCCATGGCACGGCTACCTCGAAGCCAGTGCAGCGGGCAACATCTCCATGGAGGCTCTCCACCAGTGCAAGGCCCCTTTAGCGGCGGCGGCCATACCAGTCGGATCTGCTGCTGCTGCTCCAGCTCTCGCTCACTCATTCGTGCTGCTGCTCCAAATCTTGCTCGCTCGCTCGCTCGGGCTGCTGCTACTGCTCCGGCTCTCGCTCGCTCGCGCTGCTGCTGCTGCTCTCCCCCTCGCTCGTGCTACTGCTCTGCTCCGATTTAGCTACACTTCAGTCAAGTGAATCAACTTTTGGTTTAGTCGATTTTTAGGGGGGGCTCGTCGGAGTTAAGGAAGAACCACCCACAGCGAGGAGGGGGGCTCACCGGAGAGTTACCCCACTATCTACATTACGGTTCAGGGTGGGGGCAGTGGTCGGCGGCGGTGGGGGCACGATGGTGGGCCGGTGGTGTGGGGATCGTCGGAGAAAAAGCTCGGCACGGGGGGGCTACAGGGCTGGCCGGGGCGGCGGCGGACCAGCGGTGGGGAGTTGTTTCGGGGCGGCGAGGCGGCGGGGGCTGGCGGCGAGGCCGGTGGTGGCTGGCGGCTCAGGGGGGTGTAGGTCGAAGATGAACTGCAGGCCCTCCCTAAACTACATGTGAAGTGCCTCTCTACTACCATTGCGTTCAGTTTCGACAGTAACATTCAGATTCCACAGTAAACTTCAGTTTCGACAGTTAAGTTCAGAGTCAACAGTTTTTACCTCATCTGTTGTAGTCAGGTGGTTTTTGGTGATGTAAATTTTAGATATATCACTTTTTGGCAATGTATTTTACATCATCTATTGGAGATGCTATTAGAATCCCACTTGAGATTAACGATGTCTGTCTTGTGCTGCTTCGGCCTCTATGTCTTATGGCTCGCCGGAGCTGCTCCAACGACGGAATGATCCATCACAACAGAGCAGTGCCCTGGACGCCATCTACAGATTCCTTAGATCTTCCTCCACACCTCCGACAACCACCTTTTCCTCAACTTCTTCAGCGACCAACCCAATGATGCTGAGGTCGACACGGCTACGGCAAAGAGGTTGTACACTTGTCTCATCACTTATTATCTACATTCATGTCGATCCATTAGTGCTATTTTGGTTCAACGGAAAAACATAGCAATAGGAAATTTTCCTATGGCACTCTACTATTTAATTATTCATGCATTTTGTTGAAAGGAATGGAGCAAAACATCCACCTTGACCTACTTTTCAAAATCCTATGCATGAAAACAAGACCAAGTGCATTAGTGGCAGAATAACATTCTAACTGTACACGCTTTCATATGGTTTCTTTTTATTTTGGCCATGTTTCTTTGCATTCCTCTGCTCTTCCAATTCCTATGAACCAAACAACCAAGTTGACAGAAATCCTGTGTTTACAAATGCTCTGTTTCCCATGTGCATTCCAATCCTATTCTGGTGTTTTCCTATCCCTGCATTTTTAGAACCATGCAAGCCAAATGAACCCTTACAGAATTATTTCAGTTACACGTAGGTGTCGAAGAAAACTTTATGTGGTTTGTCCTGCTCCTACCGCGACGTCATCCACCTCACCTGAGCTGCTCCATCGATAGAAGCATCGACCAAACCAGACATCACGACTCCTCGCCGTCTTTCGCCGCCTCAGATCTCCTTCCCTACCACCGGCACCCACCGCAATGGCATCGCCATCATCGACTCTAGCAGATGAACCTGAGGAGTTCACGGGTCCACAAGAGAGGTCACACTCTTTTGTTTCTGCTTATGTTATACATTGCTTAAAATTACCTGCTATTTTATCGTCATGTTCACCTCTTAGACTCCAAGTCAGGTCCAAATTAATGTTCAAACTTGAGTTCTAAATTAGTTGTGGGGCACATATCGAGGCAGCAATGAATAGTATCTCTTTCTAATATATGGTTCACCTAGGGTATGCCTATGATGTTCATCTTGAGTGGGAAACGAATAGTAAAGCAATCATCATCTGTCTTTTTATTAAATTAAAGCAATCATCAGCCTACTATCATTATTTTTTGATCCATCCACTGGTTGTTACCATCACTCTGGATTTCTGCATGCTCTCCTTACATGATCTCACCATATTTTTTCGTATGCATGTCAAATATTGTACACAGTCATGTTGAACATGTAGAGAAAAAGAGAAGAGTTTTGTGCGGCAATACAATGTCATGCAGACATCACTCCATGGTGGGTTCAATGGCAACCCCCCCCCTCTCCAGATTGTAATGCAGAGGAAGATATATGTTCTGAGGCGGATTCAGACGGAACTGACCACTCCTATTTACCTCCCAAGTTGTTTGCTCTACCTTGGCATGATGATATTAGTCATATCATGCATATGTTGCCTTGTAGTGCCTACTTTCGACATCATATATGTCATCTGCTTAGTGCATGTTCTATAATTAAACATATTTAGTTTCTATATCATATATGGGAATTATGCAGTCTCATGTCTTTTAGCCAGCCATAATATATGTGAAATGTGCAATTCCATCCTATTTAACCAGGCATCATATATTTGAATGATATCTTGCCCATGATTTTCTTCATTACATTTCCATTTGTCGACAATGTTTGTACATTAAACTACTCTTCCTGTGAATCAGCCATTTGAGTGGGAGATGGAAAAATCTGTAGTGAATACAAGGCCTTCAGAGCAGACAGTGGTACATGTCGAAGCAGATCTCTTGCTGGGTCCCGATAGCTCCTCAAATATTGATCTAGAGACAGATGGCCAGTCCTATTACCCCACCGAGGTGTATGCTCTAACTTGGCATGGTTATACTACTCATATCATGCATATGGTGTCTTGCATTGCATAGTTTAGACATCATATACACAATATTCAACACCATGTTCTTATTTTAGGCATCATATATGCAAATGACCTCTGCTTAGCATATAAATCACATATATGAATTAAATCATGCGATCCTGATTACTTAGATAACATGTATGTGAATTATGTCATGCGATCCTGTTTAGTTATTCATCATATCTTTGAATTATGTTATGCTACGCTATCCAGTTTAGATAGACATCATATATGTGAAATTATGTCATGCTATCCATTTTAGTTAAACAATATATGTGTCAACTATTTCATGCCCTCTTTTTTCCACCCAATCTATTGCATCTGTCTCTCACACAATGTCTGTACATTCAACTATGTTTCATGTTTATCAGCCATTTGAATTAGAGCGGGTGATGCCAGTATCTAGCGGAGTAAAAACACGGTCTTCAAATAAAACAGTGCTATCTCTTGGTGGAGATAGAACCCCGGTTGTACATGCACGAGAACTAGCCCTACCACACATAACCCAGACTCTCGCAGATTGTACCCCTACTGCGATGGACAGAGAACCAGCTTCATCAAATCTAACCCCAACCCCAGCAGATAGTAACCCAGTTCCTGTTGACACAACACCATCTCCACCACAGAGCTCTCAAACAAGAGCAGTTAGTAAGGCAGCTCCAGCACCCAAAGTGCTAGTACTACCATGGAGAACCCCAACTCCACCAGTTAGTACACCTATTCCTGTGGAGGAAGCACAACCAGCCAGTCATAGTTTAGCATCTATCGCATTTGATGTTGTTACAACCTATGTGCGTATCTTCCCATCATGGAAATATTATATTGAAGATGAAGGAAAATGACAGTTGCAAGTGTTTGTCAAGGAGTTATGCGTAAGTAATGTTATTCATGGCAATTACTTTGCTTTGTCCCATACATTCTACCTCCATGATGGTTATAAGACAACAAATTTTCCATTTTCCTCTATAGAGAAGGACCGATTTGGAAACTCAGGATGAGGTAACATGTGCTAATACCTCTGCTATCTTCAAGAATGCTTGGTGGTGGTATCAGAATTACTTGAAGAAAATGTACTTCACTGGCAAAGAAACTCATCAAATTCCCTTACGTTCTACTGAGACACATTTACTGGACAATGACTGGGAACGCCTTGTTCTGTACTGGTCCCGAACCAAGAATGTGGTAAGTTCTATGAGCTCATTTTCTATTTTTAAGTACTATATTCTTGCGTCTTATTGTACTCTGTTCATGTAGAACAAGTGCTTAAACCTGAAGAACAACTATTCTCATTTAAGATTCTATTGCTATCGTGCATACTGCTTTGCTCTTGTATCACTGTATTTACTCATAAAAACTTATTTTTAAATTGAATGATCCAATCAAAACTCCAATGGCACGGCTGGTATGTTCACGCATTTTTCTTTAACGAGTTTGCTCTTATAAATAGCTCTGTTCATTTCAATTTCAATTGTGTATACAGTTGACTTCTCATATCATGCACATTACTAGCATCACAACAGAGCCAATAGTGTTCTTGTACATGTAGACCCATGGTACCCATCTGAAATCTTGTTGTGCCGTGTAGTTTCCCATGCTTTGTATTCTTTTAGTGTTGCTTTGTCTTGAACTGATATGATTTGAACCGTGTCTCTATTTTAATTTGGCAAGACAATGCGGTGACCATAGGACATAGATATATGTTTGTTTGATGCTTTTATTATGTACTACTTGGCAATAGAAGACTTGGTAGTTTAATCATGTCCACCATAATAATGAACTGGTTCACCAAAATGAGTTTCATATACTAGTACATGCTAAACATGTTATGTGTCTGCTCGTTTCTTCTTTTAGAATGCTGACCGAATATTGGGGAAGAGTGCCTTATTAAGCAATGGTAAAGGAAGTAATGCATGTAAGGTTCAAGATAGTGAGACATCCTTGTTGGTCTCCAATAAAGCTGATAAAAAAGCTAAGCAAAACTATCTTGAAGACAGTGAGACAACCCCAAAGTCATGTCTTGGTTTAGTGTTCGAGTTACTAGCCACTACTGCTTGCACAAGCTATTCAAACTCACTGTCTGAATCATTTCGGTTTCTTGAGTCTCAACTACAAGCTAAAAGACATTGATCAGTTGTGCTGCGACAAGAGGCAGAAGGACTGCGGAAGTCCCTGGAGCATTCAGATGCGTACTTTCTGGTGCAACAACAAGCATTGGAGGATTTTAGCGCCAAATAGGACAAAGCTAATAAGATTGCTAAGCTTATTGCCAGCATGGTGGATACCCAGGATAACGTTTCTTAAGCTATTCTGAAGTTGTTTCAGTTATGGACTTGTTTTGCTGCCACGTTTATTTGCACTGGTGGCCAATTTAGACGGTCAGTGTATGTAATATGCTGCTTTGTTCCTTATATTTGCACTGGTGGCGAACTTTGATGCCTAGTGGATGTAATATGTGTAATAGTCGTAATAGCCTAGCGTTTGTTCCTTGCTTATTTATTTCCTTATTGTCTTGTTTAGTTGTTTGCTTGTAGTCACTGTAGTTCTTTTTCCGCGTTTTTCTAGTGGCCACAATAAACTAGGCCACAATAACCATGGCAACACATGGACTGTTGTGACCATGGTCCTGCTACTTGTTGTAGTGACCATGGCCCTCCACGGGCTGTACGATCCATGGGCCTTCCATGGGTCGTAGGATCCATGGGCCTTCTACGGGCCGTAGGATCCATGGGCCTTCTACGGGTCCTCTCATCTATGGGCCTTCTATGGGTCGTATAATCGTTTCGCCAAACATGGGTCGTACTATTCATGGACCAATGACGGACCACAAAATGGGTCGTAAACGGGCTAGAGTGGAAATCATCTGTTTTATGGCCCGACCATAACGGGACGTTAATAGGCCATAATTCATGACGCTACAAAAATAGTCCAACGTGTTAATGGGCCACAAGTAGGCCAACTGTAACCACAGGCTGAATTTGGCCCACAAGCTGAACAGGCCAGTAACAGACCGTAAGTAATCAAATTCTGGAAATGAGCCCAAGAATAAATGGGCCCTTAGAAGGCCGAAAGTTAACACAGGCTGGAAATGGCCGACGGACTAATGGGCCGTTAATGGGTATAAAGCGATACACTATTCATTACGGGCCAGTTTCACCACGGGCCGTTAATGGGCCAAGAGTTACAAAGGGCCTCATATGGGCAGAAAGACGTCATGGGCCATACATGGGCCGGAAGTTAAAATGGGCTGGAATCATACTAGACCGCCCAGATGACGCTACTAGGGCCTAATTCGGATAAGCCGTAACGGGTCGTGACCTAGTGGGCTATAAATGGGCTATATGCTGATAGGCCGTCAACAGGCTTTCCGTGGGCCGGCCCGCTACCTCTTTGACCAAGTCAAACGGGCTGACCTTTTCACCGGAATGTGCCTCTGTTGGGCCATGCCACGTGTTGATGTATCATAGGCGCCTCCTGTCCAATGAGTGGATGACATCTGTCTCAAAGGTGAGCCAACATGTGTTTCCTCCGGCCAATGAGAATTTTACAAGTGGAAAATCCCCATTGGTCCGGGCTGTTAATGGGTTATCGGGTCCAAAACCGGACCCAATAGCTTAACGGTGACCTGTTACGGTGGATGCCACATGTCGTTTACCCTTGACGAAAACACTTCCATGATGCGCCATTTATCGTCATGGAAGTGGACACTTCCATGATGATAATTTTGGTAATGCCATGGAACACTTCTACGACAGCACAGGTATGACTATCTTGATTCTTTCATAAAATCGTCATGGATGTACATGCTTGACAGAAAACGTGACCTACTGTGACAAACACGTATCATCACGGAAGTGTATTTTTTTGTAGTGTAAGGCTCTGAAAAGGATTGTGAGATACTTAATTCATACACCAATTTTTGGCATTTGGTATCCTAAGAGGTCTTCTTTTGATCTTGTTGGCTACTCCGATTCGGACTATGCCGGTGACAAGGTTAATAGAAAGTCCACTTCGGGTACTTGTCAATTTATTGGTAGATCTCTTGTGTCTTGGTCCTCCAAGAAATAAAACTCGGTATCGTTATCCACCGCCGAAGCAGAATACATTGTCGCCGGATCATGTTGTGCTCAACTACTTGGGATACATGTGAAACATGTTCCATTGCATTGTGATAATGAGAGTTCTATTAAAATTTCTCACAATCCCGTGCAACATTCTCGAACTAAGCATATTGAAGTTCGTCATCATTTCATTCGAGATCATGATGCTAAGGGAGACACCAATCTTAAGCATGTTCGTACCGATAAGCAATTGGCAGATATATTCACCAAACTGCTTGATGAGAAAGTATTTTGCCGTTTGAGAGGTGAATTGAACATCATTGATGCCTCAAACTTGGAGTATAAACTCCATTTAGATACAAGCAAGGCATGAGCCTTTTATAACTAATCCTTGATATTTCTCTTATGATGATGATCTTATGCCTTTGATCTATATTAGTACCCTTGCATGTTATCTAACCCTTGTTGGTACTTGGATAATTCCAAATCTATGAGATTGCAAGCCACTCACATTTTGAGCAATCTCCACATCACGGAGTTCCTTCTATATGGTTGTTGAACACAAGGAAGCACGAGTCCACTCAACATATCCTTTGACAATTTCTATATATCAAATTTCATTCGGTATCAAGCTTCATGATTGTCATCTTGGATTCACAAGTGCTTCTCCTTGCAAGACTAACCCATGTAGGAAGATGAACTCAAACTACAAGTGGTGCTCCAAACTCTTGATGAACTACATCAACCTTGAGCATCCAACACAAGTTCAACTACATGGTCAAGATCAACACCACCCAAGGTATGTCACTCCATCTTAGAGAAGCTTTGACACAAGTCATGAGTCAAAGCAACTCAACAAGATGTGAACAAATCAAAATTCTTAAAAGATAAATGGTAACCCCATTTTTAGCTTAAACGATGAGTATGACCTACGATCAAGTGTTATCACTTGACTCCTCAGTCTACTCTAACATAGATGACTTCGTCGCCGATCCTTTCTAGATGAAGTTCTCTAGTGTTTCTTTATTCACTTACTTTATGCTTTGCATATGTTTCTTGCTAGCTTGTTCCCCTTTTCGAAAAAAACTTCATCTAGATCTCTTTTCTTGTGTATGTTTTTCTCTGCTTTTTCTTTGTCAAATTCCTTGCAAATCTTTTAGTTAATTCATTGCAAATACTTTTGAGATTCCAAATTCGAAGTGAGCTGAGTTGACAAAAAATTTCCTTCAGTATTGAACTCGGACTCACCGATCCAAGCTTATCGGCTAGACCGAACTACAGGAGCATCTTCTAAATAGTTCATCGGTACAACCGACACGGACTAACCCGGTCTGACCGCTATGCATCATCTATGACACTGCTAACTCGGTGTCACCGATGAAAACATATCGGCGTTACCGATTTCACTGCTGAGAAAACATTTTGCCATTGCATATTTCATTTCTTCTCCAGCTCCACTCAATGATTCTTAGCCTCTACCCACATCTTAAACTACGTGCTGCTTTGTAGTGTGTCTCAAGGACCAAACCTATTTGACTCCAGCTCCAGGAGTACCCTTCTTTGAAATTGATGTCAAAGGGGGGAGAGAGCACATCAAAAGCTTATCATATGGGAGAGAGCACATGTTAGCTCTTCCAGTCCAGATGCTAGTAAAACAAGAGGAGAGAAGTAACATGTACTTAAGAGGGGAAAGACATGTCAATATGGTTGTTTGCACCATTTCATGCTCTGATTTTTTCTTGCTCTAATTTTCTCTTACCCTACCTTCTCCCATTATCAAATATCAGATTCAGGGGGAGAAAGAGTCCATTTCTAGGGAAGAAAATCTCTTGGAATTCATTGCGTATCCTTAATCTTTGGGGACATGTCTATATCCAAATGAAGTACTAAGTACTCACCCATTACATGTCATCCCCGTCTTGGTTCTCTTGTGGTTTCTGAAATTGCTTTAATTAGAGTGTTCTTGTGTTATCTAACCATGCTTTCTCAAGTTCACCTCTTCAAAAGCTAGCCCAAGACCAAAAGGTAAGTATATGCATCACACTCATGTGCATGATTATTTCTTGCTAATGTACATATTGTTTGCAAGAAGGATTCATGAACATGAAGGTACACTTACTTTTATCTACATCATTTGCTCTGATTCATATAGCCAAGATACATGTAACTCATTGCTTGCTCTGACATGCTTATGCATTCACATGGTCTTATATTCCATCTCTACATGATTGCATACATGTAGAGGGATCCTATGCTTATTACATGTCTTTCCAAAGCTTTACTTGTTACTCTTCATATCTTTTATATAAAGCTTTGATGTATGTTGTCATCAATTACCAAAAAGGGGGGATTGAAAGCACAAGTGCTCTCTGGGTGATTTGGTAATTAATGACAACATATCTCTTATTGGACTAATACCTTTATCTAGTATATTTCACATGAGTTTAATAATGGTGTGGTAAGGACAAGAGGATGAGGAACCCCTTCAAAATGCTAAGGACAAAGATTGGCTAAAGCTCAAGACTCTTCATTTCTATTTTAGTGATCCAAGATCACATTGAGTCCATAGGAAAGCCAATACTATTAAAATGGGATGAGGTGTTGCTTAATGGTCTCTTTCTCATAGTTCTTAGTGATATTCACTACTAGGGAAAACCCTAGTAGTAGCGCTTGAAATATACATAGCAGTTTCATTGGGAAACGTTGCTCCAAAAACCCTCAACCACTTACTCACTTCCACATTTGTCCAAAACTTGTTGGGAAATGTTGCATGGAAAACAAAAGAATTTATATGTAGACGCAATGATCTATCCATGGAGATGCATAGAAACTAGGGGGAGAGTGTGTCTACGTACCCTCGTAGACCAAAAGCGGAAGCGTTTGACAACGCGGTTGATGTAGTCGAACTTCTTCTAGCTCCGACCAATCAAGCACCGAACGTATGGCACCTCCGAGTTCTGCACACGATTAGCTCGGTGGCGTCCCTCGCCTTCTTGATCCAGCAAGGTGTCGAGGTAGTAGATGAGTTCCGTTAGCACGACGGCATGGTGATGGTGATGGTGAAGTGATCCTCGCAGGGCTTCGCCTAAGCACCGCGAAAATATGACCGGGGGTGTAAACTGTGGAGGGGGGCGCCGCACACAGCTAACAATTGATGTTGTGTCTTCTAGGCGCCCCCCTCCCCACATATATATAGGTGGGAGGGGAGGGGAGGCGGCCAGGGGGCGCCCCAAGTAGGATCCGAATCCTACTTGGGTTTTCCCAAGTGGCGCCCCCCTTTCCTTTTTTCCACCGGAGAAGAAAGGAAGGGAGAAGAAGAGAAGGAAGGGGTGTCGAACCCCCTCTTATCCTTCTCCTATTTGGCTACCTGCCATAGGCGGCACGCCACCCCTTGTGGGCTGGTGTGCTCCCCTCTCATGGACCATATATCCACCAGGGGGTTCCGGTAACCCCTCTAGTACTCCGATAAATACCCGATACACTCCGAAACACTTCCGGTGTCCAAATACTATCGTCCTATATATCAATCTTTACCTCTCGGCCATTTAGAGACTCCTCGTCATGTCCGTGATCTCATCCGGGACTCCAAACAACATTCGGTCACCAGATCACATAACTCATATAATACAATATCGTCATCGAACGTTAAGCGTGCGGACCCTACGGGTTCGAGAACTATGTAGACATGACTGAGACACATATCCGGTCAATAACCAATAGTAGAACCTGGATGACCATATTGGCTCCTACAAATTCTACTACGATCTTTATCGGTTGAACCGTTATGACAACATACATAATTCCCTTTGTCCATCGGTATGTTACTTGCCCGAGATTCGATCGTTGGTATCTTCATACCTAGTTCAATCTCGTTACCGGCAAGTCTCTTTACTCGTTCCGTAATACATCACCTCATGACCAACTCGTTAGTCATTTGCTTGCAAGCTTATGATGTGTATTACTGAGAGGGCCCAGAGATACCTCTCCGATACTCGGAGTGACAAATCCTAATCTCGATCTATGCCAACTCAACAAACACCTTCGGAGATACCTGTAGAGCATCTTTATAATCACCCAGTTACGTTGTGACGCTTGATAGCACACAAGGTATTCCTCCTGTATCCGGTAGTTGCATAATCTCATAGTCGAAGGAATATGTATTTGACATGAAGAAAGCAATAGAAATAAAACTAAACAATCATATTGCTAAGCTAATGGATGGGTCTTGTCCATCACATCATTCTCCTAATGATGTGATCCCGTTATCAAGTGATAACTCATGTCAATGGTTAGGAAACCTTAACCATCTTTGATCAATGAGCTAGTCTAGTGGAGGCCCACTAGGGACATGATGTTTGTTTATGTATTCACACACGTATCAAGGCTTCCGATCAATACAATTCTAGAATGAATAATAAACATTTATCATGAATAAGGAAATATAAAATAACAACTTTATTATTGCCTCTGGGCATATTTCCTTCAAAACTCTATGTCAAACTCGGCCCCACCGATGTGAACTATCTAGTGCCACTGAGTTCACTTAACCTAGCCACTGCCAGAAACCCTAGACAATTCGATCTCACCGATATGTGCAATCGGTCCCACCAAGTTTGCTTGACCAACTCTCTGTTTGCTCTTTGCTGAAATCGGTCTCACCGAGTTCATACAATCGGTCTCACCGAGATGAGGTTTTGCCCTAGCCCTAGCACATCGGTCCCACCGAGTTGATCATGTCTGTCCCACCGAGAATCCTAACGTTCACATTTTGAACTGAATTGGTCTCACCGAGTTCTTCTATTCAGTGTGACCGAGTTGGTTCAAATGTGTGTAACAGTTAGATTTTGTGTGGAGGCTATATATACCCCTCCACCCCCTTCTCCATTTGAGAGAGAGCCATCAAAACGTGCCTACACTTCCACTACTCATTTTCTGAGAGAGAGAACCACCTACTCATGTGTTGAGACTAAGACATTCCAATCCAACCACAAGAATCTTGATCTCTATCCTTCCCCAAGTTGCTTTCCACTCAAACCATCTTTACACCATAGCCAAATCTGTGAGAGAGAGTTGACTGTTGGGGAGACTATCATTTGAAGCACCAGAGCAAGGAGTTCATCATCAACACATCATCTATTACCTTTTGGAGAGTGGTGTCTCCTAGATTGGTTAGGTGTCACTTGGGAGCCTCTAATAAAATTGTGAAGTTGAACCAAGGAGTTTGTAAGGACAAGGATATCACCTACTTCATGAAGATCTACCCGAGTGAGGCAAGTCCTTCGTGGGCGATGGCTATGGTGGGATAGATAGCTTCATGGATCCTTCGTGGGTGGAGCCCTCCATGGACTCGTGCAACCATTATCCTTCATGGGTTGAAGTCTCCATCAACGTGGATGTACGATAGCACCACCTATCAGAACCACGCCAAAAATCTGTGTGCCTACATTGCGTTTGCACACTCCAATCCCATCACTTTACTTTCTTGCAACTAGCATGCTTTACTCTTTCCGTTGCTCATATTCTTGCCATGCTTGCTTGAAATGTATTGTGAATGCTTAAACTTATGCTAAAACTCCACCTCAACTTGAAGAACTTAAAAACTACTACTTTTGCTTGTTGGGCGTCTAATCACCCCCTCTAGACACCTCTTCT
The DNA here is from genome assembly GCF_003073215.2 of Triticum urartu. Classification (NCBI taxonomy): domain Eukaryota; kingdom Viridiplantae; phylum Streptophyta; class Magnoliopsida; order Poales; family Poaceae; genus Triticum; species Triticum urartu. The sequence continues at coordinate 574,119,621 of NC_053025.1, read as the reverse complement.
CGATCCATTCACCTTCCTCGACTCCCTGTGAGAAAGCAATCCCGGAGCCATCATATCCTTTTAGTGTCTCCAGTATCTAGTTCTAGTTGTATAGATCGGGATACAACTCCAAGAGTCCGTTACCATGGACACTGCTATTCAAATAGATTAACTTCCCTGCAGGGGTTCACAAACTTACCCAACATGCTCGATTAACTCCAGCTGAACACACTTTCCTGGGTCATACCCGGCCACGGTTGATCGACACACCATAGTCCTCTCTAGGCTCAATAGAGAGCTCAGCACGCTGGTCTACATCCTAAATGCGAAGGGGTCATGGGCCATTTGTCCTTTGCAATCTTGTGCATTACTAGGATGGCTAGGATCAGTCCTGGCTACCTCTTTATACAAAGCAAGTGCTTACGCGGACCACCCAGGTGCGTGCCGCTAAACCGTTGACGTATAAGAGCTTTCATAAGAAACGTATGATGCAGAGTGTCCATACTTATTCATGTGTGGTGGTCAGTGCGAAAAGTCCAAAGGCCTACTTGGATCACATATCCAAACCGTTAGTGTCATGGGAGCGTGCAGATACAATCAATGATCCACGTCTATGGTCCCATCGCCCTGTCTCGCGAACCTACGACAAGGGCTAAGAATGCCCGGCCGTGCCATGTAATTATCTTGCGGGTACCCTCACGGTCAACCCGACTCCACATCACTCGTGGGTACCCTCATGGTAAACCCATCTTCACATTTCTCGCGGGTACCCCTCGGGGCCGACCCGACTTTAACATGGTTCTAGGGTAAAGTCAAAGTAACCATGTGTCCATAACATCAAGGGGGAACCCCCGAGGGATCGCCCTTGATGGATTCCTACTCGATGTAGTTGTCAATGTGAACCTGGAGGAATCACCCTCGAAAGGTTCACACTTGAAGTGTTGCATGACAGAGTCATCATCGGGAGTGGGTATGAGGAATCACCCTCGGAAGTCCACGGTCGACTAGCTAAACTATAGAGATCATCAGGAATGCGATACGAGGTACCACCCTCGGCACTTGATACTAGCTCTGGAAAGTCGTACAACTAAGGGGATGTGAGGTGATGTGCATGTAACAAGAGAAGAACTAGCCATAATGGTAAAGTAAGCAAACAAGCAAAGAAGCAAACGAAAAATATTTTTTGTTTTTGTGAAAAGGTTTTAGAAGTGGGGAAGATGAAAATGAGAGGCAAATGGAAAATGAAAGTAAATGCAAGGAGATGAAAGTTTATGCGATGGTACTTGATAGGTTTTGGTGATGTCTCCCCAGCAACGGCACCAGAAATTCTTGCTGCTACTTCTGAGCTACGTTGGGATTTCCTCGAAGAGGAGAGGATGATGCAGTACAGTAGAGATAAGTATTTCCTCAGTTAAGAACCAAGGTAATCAATCCAGTAGGAGAACCACGCAAGACCCCGTGAACAACACATACACACAAAAGAACAAATACTTGCACCCAACGCAAACAAGGGGTTGACAATCCCTTCGCAGTTAATTGCAAGGATCAAATCTCGTAGTGATAGATAGATAAACAACAACACAAGATAAAATAGTGGTAAATAAATTGCAGCAAGCTATTTTTGGATTTTTAATATATGATAAAGATAGACCCACGGGCCATAATTTTCACTAGAGGCTTCTCTCTTGAACATAGCATACGGTGGGTAAACAAATTACTGTTGGGAAATTGATAGAAAAGCGCATAGTTATGACGATATTGAAGGCAATGATATCTACATAGGCATCATGTCCGAGACAAGTAGACCGACTCCTTCCTACATCTAATGCTATTACTCAACACATCGACCGCTATCCAGCATGCATCTAGAGTATTAAGTTCATAAAGAACGGAGTAACACCTTAAGCAAGATGACATGATGTAGACAAAGTAAACCCAATCAATATGAATAAATCCCATCTTTTTATCCTTAATGGCGACGATACAAATATGTGTCATGTCCCTTTTTGTAACTGGGATTGAACACCGCAAGATCGAACCCATCACAAAGCACCTCTCCCATTGCAAGATAAATCAAACTAGTTGGCCAAACCAAACACATAGATTGGAGAGAAATACAAAGCTATAACAATCATGCATATAAGAATTCAGAAAAGACTCAAATAATATTCATGAATAATCTTATCATAAACCCACAATTCATCAGATCCCAACAAACACACCGCAAAAAAGGATTACATTGAATAGATCTCCAAGAACATCGAGGAGAACATTGCATTGAAGATCAAAGAGAGAGAAGAAGTCATCTAGATACTATCTATGGCCCGTAGGTTTGTGGTAAACTACTCACACATCATCGTAAGGGCAACAAGGTTGATGTAGAGGCCCTTCGTGATCGATTCCCCCTCTGAAAGAGTATCGGAAAAGGTCTTCAGATGGGATCTCCAAAGAACAGAAACTTACGACGGTGGAAAAAGTATTTTGGGTAGCTCTCTGGTATATTGGGAATATTCGGGAATTTATAGAAGTGGAATTAGGTCAAGAGGTTCCACAAGGGGGCCCACAAGCCTTGGGGCGCCCCTGGGGCGCGCCCTCTGGGCTTGTCAATCCCTCGTGGCTCCATAGGTCTTCTCTCGAAGCTTCTAGGGTCCCTTCTGGTCCAGAAAAATTGTCAAAAAGTTTTGTAGCGTTTGGACTCCATTTGACACTGATTTTTGAAAAGCCAAAAAAGCATAAAACAGCAACTGACACTAGGCACTGGGTTAATAGGTTAGTCCCAAAAAATAATATATAGTTGCATAATAAACATCCAAGATTGATACTATAATAGCATGGAACAATCAAAAACTATAGATACGTTGGAGGCGCATCACTTGTCCACTGATCCAGTGTCATTTCAGAGATATCATGTTGAGTTGCCTCCTGACTATAAATAGCCCATCCCCTCCACCATAAGTTGGTGGCTACTCTGAGTTAGTGCACGACTTTTGTCATTTGAGAGCAACCCACCTATGAAGCCTTTGAGAGAGAATCCTTGCGAGGACGACAAACTCAAAACACCCGGGCCCAAAAGTGATTGAGCATCATTGAAGCCTTTATGTTCTATGTGAACCAAAGACTTGTTACACTTGAAGACTATGATCTTCCAGCTGGTTAGGCTTCACTTTCTGAGCATCCAAGAGTCATTGTGAATTGCCGATGAACAAATTCTGTGAATGTTTGGAAGTTTACCTTGAAGACTTATCTGAGTGATTGGGCGAGGTTTGTGGATCTTAGCTCAAGGAGAATAAGGTGAAGACTAGGTCTTCGGAGTTCAATCTCAGTCTCCCTAACCAGACGTACAGTTGTCACAGCAATTGGAACTGGTCAAACAAATCATTTGTCTTCTCGGAGCAGCTGGTTCTATCATTTCACTCCTTTACTTAGTATTTACCTTCGTGAAGATTTTGCTTGCTCATTCTGTTTGAAGACTATCACTCTGATTACCCCTTTGTGTTCACACTATCCTGCATAACTGCTTGTTCTACCTAGTTGTTATTGTCTTCTCATCTCACTTCAGTTGTTGTTGACATATCAGCATGCCTAGTGTAGTTTATCTTCCACCGTATCCTATTTAGTTATTGTTTTAGTTTCACGTCTTCGAAGACATTGCCCGTTCTGAAGACTTCCATAAAATTGTCTATTCACCCCCATCTAGTCGATAACTAGCACTTTCACTAACCCTAGGCCCTCAAACAGAGTACAGCGGAAGGGCACTACCTCCCCGGTAAAGTGGACCATATCGTCATCACTGCTGTCCTCTGAGTCTGCCCCAGAAGGCATTGTGGCAGCGGTGGCAAGGTTGAGCCACGGCGGTGGCGGCGTAGAGGGGAGCGAGAGCGGGTGCAGGTGAGCGAGAGGAGGGAGTGGGAAGTGGGCCACTGTTGCCTTTAGGAGAACGGTCCGACCGGCTTGATCGGTACGGCTGTTAACGCACGTTGCTGCTTGCGCCGTCCACCACTAGCCAGGTGGGTGCTTTGCCGAGTCAAAACAAGATCATTTTTTGGTTCAGTGTTTTTTGCCACTGTCAATTCTTTGATTCGGTGCAAAGTGTCATGTTTTGTAAAGTGGTGGTTTTACGCAAGTTGTGACACGAAAGTGGTGGTTCTATGCATTTTACTCGATGTATACCAATGTCTCCCTCTATTCGGATATTGCATATGGTCTCAAGATTAACTTTAAGCGTCCTTTAATTTAAAAGTTTGTGTAGGAATTTTACAGGATTGACACCCTCTGGTCATTCCTTAGGATTTAGTCCCATAGGAACTTCTAAGTTCATCTTCTAATGCGACACCGTCTTCGGAGAAGAGGGTGTACAAGTGGAGGTCCGATCTTCACAGTGTAGGATCGATAATGGATGGGGGTAACTAGCAGCAAGCAGCCAAAAAACAGAAAATAAGAGATTATGACCCAACGAGGAGGATGCTCAACGAAGCTTGCAATCCAAACATTCGCCGATCCGCAACCCGCGATACTACCCCACACAACCACGCTCAAATCGTGGAGCACGGGATAGGTGCAATCCACAAGGGAAACCATGAACTCTAACCCACACAACTATAGGAGATATGCCCTAGAGGAAATAATAAATGGTATTATTTATCTCCGTGTTCATCATTATGTTTATGTTCCATGCTATAACTCCTATGGTTCTCGAGTCTATAATAACACGAGGCTTGGAGGAAGACTCATATGCACGTGTGAAATAATAAACGGCAAAATGTATTCCTAGTTTGGCCTCTAAGACTAGCTCAAGTGTTGCATGATGGTTCTACTTTCCTGATCATGGGCATGACTGTGCCAGCAACTTTGAGGACACAATGTTAGTAGAACACTTGTGGTTTGATGTCGCTTGAAGCTACATCGGTATTTCCCCAAAGAGGAAGGGATGATGCATCACAGCGGCGGTAGGTATTTCCCTTAGATATGAAACCAAGGTTATCAAACCAGTAGGAGAACCAAGCAACACAACCTAAACAACCCATTCACACAAATAACAAATACTCGCAACCCTACGTGTTAAAGGGGTTGTCAATCCCTTTCAGGTAACGGTGCAAGAAATTGGTGCGTGGGTGGGAGAAAGTTGTAATAGATTGAATAAATAGATCGCAAATAAAATAAAGTGCAGCAAAGTATTTTTGGGTTTTTGGTCTAGTAGATCTGAAAATAAACGCAAAGGAAAAGTAGATCGCAAAGGCAAATAATATGAGAAAGAGACCTGGGGGCCGTAGGTTTCACTAGTGGCTTCTCTCGAGAAAAATAGCAAACGGTGGATGAACAAATTACTGTTGGGAAATTGATAGAACTTCAAATACTCATGATGATATCCAGGCAATGATCATTACATAGGCATCACGTCCAAGATTAGTAGACCGACTCCTGCCTGCATCTACTACTATTACTCCACACATCGATCGCTATCCAGGATGCATCTAGTGTATTAAGTTCATGGAGAAACGGAGTAATGCAATAAGAACGATGAAATGATGTAGACAAGATCTATCTATGTAGAGATAGACCCCGTCGTTTTATCCTTAGTAGCAACGATACATACGTGTCGATTCCCCTTCTATCACTGGGATCAAGCACCGTAAGATCGAACCCACTACAAAGCACCTCTTCCCATTGCAAGATAAATAGATCAAGTTGGCCAAACAAAACCCAAATATCGGAGAAGAAATACGAGGCTGTAAGCAATCATGCATAAAAGAGATCAAAGAAACTCAAATACTTTCATGGATATAAAAAGACATAGATCTGATCATAAACTCAAAGTTCATCAGATCCCAACAAACACACCGCAAAAGGGTTACATCATACGGATCTCCAAGAGACCATTGTATTGAGAATCAAGAGAGACAGAGGAAGCCATCTAGCTACTAACTACAGAACTTTAGGTCTACAAAGAACTACTCACGCATCATCGGAGAGGCACCAATGGAGGTTGTGAACCCCATCCAAGATGGTGTCTAGATTGGATCTGGTGGTTCTGGACTCTGCGACGGCAGGATCAATATTCGTCACCGGCTGCCGCGCCGCTGGACCTCCACGCCACGCACCCCTCTCCCTCTTCTCTGTTTCCTTCACCTCTGTTTCTCTCTCACACACAAGGACTCCCTCTCCCCTTCTTCTTCAGGAGTAGCCATGGCCAACGACTAACGCCGCCTCGCCCGGATCAGGCCGGAATCTACCTCCTGCAGTCGGATCCGCGCCATCCCGACCTCGCCGGCCTTCCTCCCCGTCTTCATCACGATCCATCACCGGGCTCAAAGACAATCCCATTATCTAGCAGCAACCGCTGCCACCGCCAGCAGCAGCAGCAGCAATAGGCGCGACCGAGATCGGTGGAGACGGGGGAGCACACGCTCCCCGACTTCTGCCTCCACCCCATCTGCGCGCACGTTCGCCATCGCAGCGCCAGTGGCTACTGTGCCCCGGAGGTGCTGGACACATAGCGGCCCATGCTGAAGGCAGACGTCTACTCCCTGGGAGTGCTCCTACTGGAGCTCCTCACCTGCAAGTCCCCGACACAGGCATCCATGCAGGACGGCGTCGGTGGCACGCTCAACCTACCGTACATCGTTGGTGCAGTCGGTGGTGCGCGAGGAGTGGACGACTGAGGTGTTTTACATGGAGCTCGTGCGGTTGGGTGCCATCATGATGAGGAGATGGTCGCGCTGCTGCAGGCAGCCGCAGAGCTATGGGCATAGAGGCAGCAACTCGAAATTCCATGGTTTGCACACAGCAGCACAACGCCACAGTCTGCATGCGGCATGACCAGCTCCACTCAGGATTAAATTATGTAGTTGTATACGATACTCCCTTTTGTTCAGGTTTCCATGATTTTTTTAGTTGAATTCAGTTGCAGATTCATTCAACTCATCTCCATTGCCACACACAGAAAGGCTTTGATTTTTATTTTTCTTCAGTTTAGTTCAGATTTTCATTATTCCAATTTTGATTTTGGTTCAGTTTTGGTCAGGTTTTCATTGTTTTTTAGTTGAATTCAGTTACAGATTCACCCAACTCATCTCCATTGTCATGCATAGAAAGGCTTAGATTTGATGTTGGGTCAGTTTAGTTCAGATTTTCATTATTTTTCAGCTGGGTTCAGTTTCACATTCATCCAACTCATCTGTGAACACAATGATCAAGTGTCTCTCTACTTGGTGAGGTAACTTGGGCAGTACTGTTTGAGATCGTTGGTGAGGGACTACTACGACGAGCTCGGGCAGAGCAAAGATGCCGGCAGGGTGAGATCAAGAAAAGGAATTGAATGGTATGGCTCAATACTATTGGGCTTGGCATTATTTTTGCAGCGAATTGTGTGTTTCTCTGAGATGAATTAAGTGCACCAAATAAATGCATCAGAATTATTGCAATCTTTATCGTTATCCACTAGTCAAAAAATTGATGTTCAAAATTGTCTTTCGAGAGTAGTTTAAGTTGGTACAAGTTTCAGGCACCAAATACACAAGAATTATACTCCCTCTGTATCATAATAGATGTCGTTCTAGCAGTTCAACTCATGGCACAGAGGGAGTCTTTGCTAAATGAGAAGCATAAGCATGATCAGTTAAGCTGATTCAGTTTTATGCTTAGAAACTAAATCACCTTCCACTCATTATTAGTGGTAATGGTTGTCTCCGTGTTTTTGTCTTATCAAATATGTGCCTAGGCCTCTATGTTAACCAATTCCAAAAGCATGCCTAAAAAATCTTGCTTGGACTTTTAAAGTTATTCCCAGTGGAATGCTAGTTATAGATGCGATGCGCCGAGCTCCCGCAGCCGCAACAGAGGAGCCGGAACTTGCAGCAACATCTACGACACCCTCCCAATGACCTGCAGGTAGGCCATGTCGTAGAAGATGGCCTCACGACAACCACCAGGTATGCCCCTCTGCTCCTTGCCCTTCACGCTGGAATCAACAAGGCCACATAATCTTCAGTGTTTCACAATTATGGTCTGCTTCATGTTCTCTGACCAGGTTGTAATATGATAATTATTTATATGTAGAAATAATGAGTTTTTTAGGGAATGTTGATGATTTCTGCAAGAGATTATGTTTCTACTTAATCATCAAACAAGGCGTTCGCTGGACGCAAGTATAACCTATCAAGTAAGGTGTTTGTGCAGTAGGTTACATCTTAAACATTTTTTCTGGTGAACTATTATCTACTCGAGGATAAATTATGGCTAACATGCATTTAATTATACTGTTGTTCGAAGGTGTATTCAAATGGCAATATAAGTTATGGCTATAATGCTGCCAACGGCTACTACGGCGTCTTTGTGGCTTCCAGAATATTGAACAACAAGTTAGTGAAACAACAGTGAAAGGTTTTCTAAGATAATCCTATATCTCTAGAACTAAAAACCAATTAATAATGTTGAATGGCATTACTAACTCTATATTTTGTTTGTCCTGCAGAAATTTAGCTCCTTCTGAGGTGTTTCCCAGAGCATGCTGTTGAACATGGAGGGTTAGAGCAAAGAAATACTTGCAGGCTGCCAATGTATTAATGGTTGGGCTTTTTTGGATTTGTCATGTTTAGATGTTTACTAGGGTAACCATAGCGGCTTCATTGCATCATACCCGAAAGTGAGATCTTTGGGACGGTGCCAGGTGCTACTAGACCAGTAGATACAATTAATGATTATCTGTCCAGGCGGCTCTCACATCATCCTGTGCTAGCTCCTCGACTTGGACAACAACAATTTTTTATCAAGTCTACTCAGCCATCGCCATGTGATTGTTAGTAAATCAAGCATTCTTTTCAAGAATATTGTTCCAAGTACGTGAGAATAATGTCTCGGGTTCAAGAAAATAGTAATTATCCATGTCAATTTTGAAAATATAAGATGCGTCTTTGGATAATAATTGCTCAAGGTAGCTGAATAAAACTTGCAATCACCATAACTCAGTCTCGATGTGCAACTTTTAGATGGAGTGAATAGTTTGTTACTTATTGGAGTAGCCATTTTCACTTACATAGTAGAAAGTAAGTGGAATGTGAAATCAACTGTTAAATCTGCTTTGTGTGCTTCTACTAAAGATCGAAAGTGAGAGATATTTCTACCTTGGGTCCATGCTTGAACCCCTTCTTTTTCTTGCTAATTTGGACAGAACTATCCAAGCTCTTCAAACGCCCATAAATCCTCCTCTCTCATCTGAGGACTGCAAGGAATCCTCAGTTGTTATACCCTAACCTCCCTATGTAATTCTTTGGTTCTCTATGCTAGCTATGCGTCCTGTTAGTGCTGCTGCATGGATCGCGAGGGAGGATGATCCAGAGTTCCTGTGGTGGAGGGTGGAATTGCTCTAGCGGGAGAAGGGCAGATGTGTCTTGCATTACTGCTGGGACGTCGCGGGCGTGTCTCACATCACAGCCATGGAGGGGTTGTTTACACACAATTGGCAGTCCTTCCTAAAACTTGGGGGCTACATATGGGTGAGTGAGATTTTTTTCCTCCCATTGCAACGCAGGGGCATCTTTGCTAGTGATTATAAAACATCCAAGATTGATAATATAATAGCATGGAACAATCAAAAATTAATACGTTGGAGACGTATCAGCATCCCAAAGCTTAATTCCTACTCGTCCTCGAGTAGGTAAGTGATAAAAACAGAATTTTTGATGTGGAATGCTGCCTAACATGCCATATCATATTCTTTTCTTTATAGCATGGAAATTTGGACTTTTATATTGTTCAAAGCAATAGTCTAGTTTTGACATGATAATTTAAATACTCAAGCATATCAACAAGCAACCATGTCTTTCAAAATATCAACGCTAAAATAAGCTATCCCTAGCCCGTCATGCTCAACCATTGATCCATTCATGAAACACACTCGCATATTAGCTACACCCAATACTCAAGTACGATCATATTGCCTCCTAGTTGGTTCTTTTATAAGAGAATGTGGAGAATTAAATTCAAAATAAAAATTGCATAAAGTAAAAGAAAGGCCCTTCGCAGAGGGAAGCAGGGATTTGTAGAGGTGGCAGAGCTCAAAGCGAAAAACTTCGAGATAAAAATATTTTGGGAGGTGTATCCATCCACCAACGAAAACGACTTATAGCTCCCAATACTTTCCATGCTTAGATATATCATAGGCGGTTCCTAAACAGAAAATAAAGTTTATTCCTTTTTCCACCATACTTTCACTTTCCATGGCTAGCTGTATCCACGGTTGCCCTCCATACCAACACTTTCCAAGGGATTTATTATTTGACAACATAAAGTAAATTCATTTTTTCATTTTGGGACTGGGCATCCCTAATACCTTTGCCTTACTCTCGTGCAATGACAAGTGAATAAACACTCATCGTGAGAATAACACATCTAGCATGGAAAATATTAGCCACCCCTCACCGCTCCACGAGCGAAACGAACACACAAAAGAAAAGTTTATTTTGAAAATTAGAGATGGCACATGCAAATTTGCTTAGAACGGTAAAAGAATACTGCATATAGGTAGATATAGTGGACTCATGTGGCAAAACTAGTTTAAAGGATTTGGATGCACAAGTAGAGATCATACTTAGTGCAAAATGAAGCCTAGCAAAAGATTGAGAAGCGACCAACCAAGAAACGGATAATCTCATAAGCAAGCATTAAGCATAATTAACAGCGAATAGTGCACCACAAGTAGGATATAATTTCATTGCATGACTATTGATTTTCGTGCTTGCATAGGGAATCACAAACCTTAATACCAATATACTTACTAAAGCATAATTACTCATCAAGATGACTCACATATCACATAATCATATCTCAAAACTATTACTAAGAATCAAGTTTACTTTGTCCAATGATCTTCATGAAAGTTTTTATTATATCCTTCTTGGATATCTATCACTTTGGGACTAATTTTCTTGTGTTGCTTTTCATAAGCTCAAACAAATATAAGTGAAGATCATGAGCATAATATTTGTTTCTTCCCAAATTAATTTAAGTGAAGCAACAAAGAATTTCTTGAAAATTTTACTAACTCTCAAATATATCTAAGTGAAGCAAGAGAGCATTTCTTCAAAAATACTAAAGCACACCGTGCTCAAAAAGATATAAGTGAAGCACTAGAGCAAGTCCATAGCTCATAAAAGATTTAAGTGAAGCAAAGAGAGCAATTCTAACAAGTCATGACATAATTTTGGTTCTCTCAAATAGGTGTGTCCAGAAAGGGATCAAGACTTAAAACACAAAATAAAACAAGCAAAGACTCATATCATACAAGACGCTCCAAGCAAAACACATATTATGTGATGAATAAAAATATAGCTTCGAGTAAAATACCAATGGGCGTTAGAAGAGAGAGGGAATGCCACTCGAGGGCATCCCCAAGCTTAGTTGGTTGCTCATTTTTGGATAATAGCTTGGGATGCCGGGGCATCCCCAAGCTTAGGCTCTTCTACTCCTTATTCCTTCATCCATTGTAAGATAACCCAAAACTTGAAAACTTCAATCACACAAAACTCAACAAAACCTTTATGAGATCCGTTAGTATAAGAAAATAATAAATCACTACTATAAGTGTTGTATCAAACCAATTCATATTTTGTTCTTGCATTATATCTACTGTATTCCAACTTTTCTATGGAAAAAACTCATCAAATAAAACCATAGAGCCATGAAATAAGCACATAACGCAAAGAAAAAAGAATAGTCTGTAGCAATCTGGCTATTTTGGATACTTCTGTAGCACCAAAAATTCTAAAAAATTAGGGCGACCTGAGCAATTGGTATATTAATCTACTGCAAGTGGAATGGGTATTTTATCGCTCTCTGGTAAAAAATGATAATTATTTTCGTGAGCGCAAAATTTTTTGTTTTTTCAGCAAGATCAAATAACTATCACCCAAGAAGATCCTAAAGCCTTTACTTGGCACAAACACTAATTAAAACATAAAAAAACACAATCATAATAGTAGCATAATTATGCTAACACTAAAAAACAGGAAGCAAAAAAGCAAAAATAAATTTTATTCATTGGATTGCCTCCCAACAAGCGTTATCGTTTTGTTTTATTTGTCCAATTTTTGAATCAAACACTTAGAATCCTTCCAAGATTTAGCATAAAGATCTTCAATAACAACACTCCTAGGAATAAATTCAAAGATTTCATTCTTGGAAAAAGGATCTCTTATCATTTCAACAAAATCCGGGTGAATACCAATCATATTAAGATCTTCTTTATTACTATTATTAGAAGTTGCACCCTTGTTCTTGGTAGCTTTGCCAATCTTTACGGGAGTTTTTGATAGTTTTAGCGGAAGCGAAAGCCGTGCTTACATTACTAAAAATTTCTTCTAGTTTATTGATCTGAGACGGGCTTTCTTCTATTCTTTCATGGATTACGGTACCCTTTTCTTTTAAAAACTTAAAAATATCTCCCGCTTTTGACCCAATATTGGTGGCAAAATTATGCATCTTTTTATCTACAATTTCCATATGATCTTCGGTGAGCATTTTCTTTTCAATAGCATCTAGTCTTTCCATAACATGCTCAAGAGTCAAAGTTGTTTCATTAATCATGAGAGGTGGTGAGCCCACTAAATTTCACATAGCATTAAAAGCATCAAGAGAAGGACGCATCAAGAAATTTCCACTGGTAATCGTATCAAGGACGAATCTATACGGAGTGGTGATGCCAACATAAAAACAACGAAGAAGAACAATGGTGGATTGCTTACAGGTAAATCTATTATGAGCATTGTAAATTCTATACCAAGCATCTTTTAAATTTTCTCGTCCCCTTTGTTTAAATTTGAGAACCTCGTTCTCGGGAGTGCAAGAAATAGAGGAAGAACTATCCATAATGATAACAACGGCAAACAAGATTGCACACAAAAACAGATCCGGCAAGAAAACAGCGAACGGAAAAGAGGGGCGAATAAAACGGAAAATTTTTGTGAAGTGGGGGAGAGTAAAACGAGAGGAAAATGGAAAATAATGTAAATTGCGAGGAGATGAGATTTGTGATTAGGAACCTGGTATATGTTGAAGATCCTCCCGGGCAACGACGCCAGAAATTCCTTTTGATGTCGCTTGAAGCTACATCGGTATTTCCCCAAAGAGGAGGGATGATGCAGCATAGCGGCGGTATGTATTTCCCTCAGATATGAAACCAAGGTTATCAAACCAGTAGGAGAACCAACCAACACAACGTAAACAGCCCCTGCACACAAATAACAAATACTCGCAACCCGACGTGTTAAAGGGGTTGTCAATCCCTTCCGGGTAACGGTGCCAGAAATTGGTGCGTGGACGGGAGAAAGTTGCAATAGATTGAATAAATAGATCGCAAATAAAATAAAGTGCAGCAAAGTATTTTTGGGTTTTGGTTTAGTAGATCTGAAAATAAACGCAAAGGAAAAGTAGATCGCAAAGGCAAATAATATGAGAAAGAGACCCGGGGGCCGTAGGTTTCACTAGTGGCTTCTCTCGAGAAAAATAGCAAACGGTGGGTGAACAAATTACTGTTGGGCAATTGATAGAACTTCACATACTCATGACAATATCCAAGCAATGATCATTACATAGGCATCACGTCCAAGATTAGTAGACCGACTCCTGCCTGCATCTACTACTATTACTCCACACATCGACCGCTATCCAGCATGCATCTAGTGTATTAAGTTCAGGGAGAAATGGAGTAATGCAATAAGAACGATGACATGATGTAGACAAGATCTATCTATGTAGAGATAGACCCCATCATTTTATCCTTAGTAGCAACGATACATACGTGTCGATTCCCCTTCTATCACTGGGATCAAGCACCGTAAGATCGAACCCACTACAAAGCACCTCTTCCCATTGCAAGATAAATAGATCAAGTTGGCCAAACAAAACCCAAATATCGGAGAAGAAATACGAGGCTGTAAGCAATCATGCATAAAAGAGATCAAAGAAACTCAAATACTTTCATGGATATAAAAAGAGATAGATCTGATCATAAACTCAAAGTTCATCAGATCCCAACAAACACACCGCAAAAGGGTTACATCATATGGATCTCCAAGAGACCATTGTATTGAGAATCAAGAGAGAGGGAGAGAGAGAGAGAGGAAGCCATCTAGCTACTAACTACGGACCCATGGGTCAAGAAAGAACTACCCACGCATCATCAGAGGCACCATTGGAGGTGGTGAACCCCATCCGAGATGGTGTCTAGATTGGATATGGTGGTTCTGGACTCTGCGGCAGCTGGATCAATATTTCATCGACTCCCCTAGGGTTTTGGGAATATTGGGGTATTTATGGAGCAAAGATGCGGTCCGGGGGGCACCCGAGGTGGGCACAACCCACCAGGGCGCGCCTGGGCTAGCGCGCCCTGGTGGGTTGTGCTCCCCTCGAGGCACCCCCCAGGCGCAGCCAGGGCCCATTATGTTCCTTCTGGTCCATAAAAAATCTCCATAAAGTTTTGTGGCATTTGGACTTCGTTTGATATTGATTTTCTGTGATGTAAAAAACATGGGAAAAACAGCAACTGGCACTTGGCACTATGTCAATAGGTTAGTACCAAAAATGATATAAAATAACTATAAAATTATTATAAAACATCCAAGATTGATAATATAACAACATGGAACAATCAAAAATTATAGATACATTGGAGACGTATCATGGTTGAATCAACCCGTTTGATGTTATGCTATGACATACCTTCGTCACAAGTTAATGGTTAATAACACAGAGGAAGTTTACGTTTGCATAATTCCTTAGACCATGAGAGTATCGAGTTTATTCATGCTTGCTTCATGAACTTTGGGGCAGGATTCGTCGTGTCGGGCTAATTCATTGTGGGAAAAAAGGGGGAAGGGAGTCACCTGACCTATGCGAAGGGAAGGAAGTCGTGGGCTGAGCTGGAGGTCACTTTTCCCGTTTGTTAAACGTCATCCGAAAATGGGTGGCTATTACGGTGGCTTACGGGTTCATGGAAAAGTATGTCAAGTAACTTGATAGCTCAAGATTGGGATTTGCTCCTCTATCGATGGAGAGATATCTCTGGGCCCTCTCAGTGTTACGGTATCCATCATTGTCTGGCCAGACACATTGTGATTTGATCACAGGGATGTCGGAACACATGAACGAGAAAAGAGAACAATACTGGTAACGAGGTAACTGCACTACTGCAAGATGCTGCTAATGCGCACTACGATCAGAGACCCTTCGACGAAACTGTGTGCGATGTCATAATCGCAAACGGTGGTGTAAAAAAACTTCAAAAAATGTGCAAAACGTTTGCGATGGCGGAGTCATCAAACATGGTTCAGATTTTAGTTGCGTGTGCGATGTAGGGCATACAGTTCAGTTCAATTAACTATTTGCGATGAGGAGGAACAAACGAAATGGGCAGCCAGATGGAGGTGTGTGCGATATACAGCATACGGTTCACTCGGATGAACTGTTTGTGATCAGGCAACACAAAAGAAACGGTCAGCCAGATGAAGGTGTGTGCGATATACGGCATGTAGTTCACTCGAATGAACTGTTTGCGTTGAGATATGAGAACAGAAATGGTTCAACTTAACAAGATGTGTGTGATACGCGACAAACAGGTATGTAATCAGAAATGTGTGTGAAGACCGATAATAACACAGACGGTTGCTGCTAATAAGACGTGTGTATTGTGCGATGGGATTGCATACAGAACAACACACACACACACACACACTTATAAGGACATGCTTGCATAACCAAATTAAACATCCACTTACATAGGTGGCTACTACAACCATGGTATTTCTATTTCGCGTAACAGAATATTATTCGGTTACCCTACTTGAACTGATGGTTTTAGGAGGTTATACTGATGATTTTCATCTCGTTGAACTGATCGTATTTTCGTTGAAATTGGGCGTGTAATATATCGTTGAAAAGCTCTTAACATCTACATTACAAATATACAGTATTTTTTGCAAAATCATTACGGTTTAAGAGCAGTTTCGAAAAAACATTTTTTTCAAAACCGAAAACGCGAATCGTATTTTGGACTTAATTCTCAAACGGTTTATCGAAAGTGAGCAAATAAGATGGCGTTGGAAAGCTGGTAAAAATCCACATCTTCCATATATGTATTGTTTTTTCAAATTATATACAATTTAAAAGTAATTTGAAAAACGATGAAATTCTGGGCGAAACATATTTTCACGTTTTTTTTTTTGCAAACGGTTTGTCGGATTGATGCAAATGATACGGCGTTGGAAAGCTATGGAAAATGCGCAACTTTTTCATATAGAAATGTTTTTATAATTCCTTACGGTCTAAACTCAAATTTAAATACGGTCAAATTCGATTATGAATGCGATTTTTTTAAGTTTGTCGAAATGGGGCAAATAATATACTGTTGGAAAGATATCGAAAATGCGAAACTTAGTCATGTTGAACGTTTTCTCAAATTCATAATCGTTGAAGAGTAATTTTGAATATGGTGAGACGGATCCTGCAGTTTTCCTGTCTGAAAAACAGAGTAGTCGTACTGATCGATGTGTGTGTCTGTACTGATTTATTTTTCATTGAGCAATTTTGAATGGTTCTAGAAAAAGAGTACTTGAACTGATGTCTGTATGGGGTTGTACTGAGCGTGTTTTCACAGACACTTTACTCTATTTTTTTACTGAAAATTGTTCCATCATTTGTTCGCAAATGATAGTACGAACTAAGATATGTGCGGGTTTGTACTGACCATTTGTTTCATCATTTGTTTGCAAATGATAGTACGAACAGAGCTTTGTTCATTTTTGTACTGAGCATTCTCGTCACAGTGTCAAGATCTCCAAGTTTATGTTGTTTTCTTCTGCGAGCTTCCGCAAAATTTTATTGGTAAATCACCCATGTTCTTCTTTTTTTTGCTAAATTTTTTGTCCTCTGAACTTATGACCTCTGGAGTTTGTACTGATATGAATCGTTTTGCTAAACCGCTGCAAATTTTTGTGTATTGCATCACTATATAACTTAGAACCAAATTGTCTTTTAACATATATTTGAACTTTTTTCTATATGTACATTGAATTGGGGGAAGAGTAGCAATAGTTATATATACTTTCTGGATAGTAATACCTGAACTTGGTAAATTGAAGAATGTACTCTGGACGGTAATACATGCCCTCTCGAGTTTGTACGAATGTGAATCCTTTTGAACTTGCTTTTGGACGGTAATACATGTCCACTCGAGTTTGTACTGATGTGAGTCCTTTCGAACTTGCGTGGTTTATTTTTCAAACTTGCCTGGAAGTAATGCAAGAACTTTCCCTGTACAAGATTTTTTGTATATAGTTGTTTATCAACCAAAACAGACAGTAGGGTTGAGAGAGCATTACAGGAAGGAAACAGAATTAATTTTTGTCTACTTTTGGTTTGCACCCGAGGCAAATGAATCATACCAAATACTGACAAAAAATCATACATTTTCCTCATGAAACCAAACTTCTAAACTTTCCTACAATAATTCTTTGAATTTGCACACACAGCTTAATTGAACTTTTCAACATTGGATCCCCTAATTACACATGCTAGTCAGTTTATACGAACTAGTTCTGCTTGGACTGATGTCCATGTTCCACCTGGACGGCTGCCAGTCACCATGGTGGACGAGCTCGTGGCCAAGTGCGGCCAAGGAGACCATCGGGGGACTGTAGGTGCTTGTGCTTATTCTCAACAATGAATCCACACAAGGTGGAGGTGATTAGGGGAAGCATGGTTCGCGGGTGACCTTCATCTTGCCGCCGGATACGGGCTGCTCGCGCTCGTGGACGCCGTCGACCGGACGCGAGGCAGCACCGCCGGATAGAGCCTGACATGCACACAACCCAATCCAATCCTGTCATATAACAAGGAACAAACAATAATTTATATTTTGTGAATAATTTATATTTTGTTAATAATTTATATTTTGTTAATTTCTGAAGGCATCTGTACAACATATTAGAACTTCAGAGGTATTTTTCATACAAATTGTGTCCATGCTATATGTTTGAATAAATTGAGAGAGAGAGAGAGAGAGAGAGTATTATGTACTAAATTCGTGTGGAGAGCAGAGCAGCTGCTCGTCTAGGATGGGCTGCCCCGGAGCAAAGCTCGCTCTCCCGCTGTTTGGATGACTTAACTTGGACGGCACCCAGTGCTCGACATGGACGGCGCCTAGCGCTCGACTTGGACGGAGGAGTTGCTGCGCTTGGGAGGCTCCTCGCGTGTATGGTTCATCTTGTTGGGCTGCTAAAATAGACACAAAAAATCACATCGGAGCAAATCATCATAAACCTTTTTACAAAACTGCTTGCCAAATCCTGGTTTAGTGAATTTACTATATCATCTACTGCCGAACTGTTTATTTAACACAAATAGAACTTTTTTATAACACACACTGATATAGCATACAACATATTCATAACATCACTTCTCCTAACTGCACTATGATCTATCCATTCAAGAGAGTTTGAACTTGCTAGCATCATCTCCTAACTGCAGCCATCCCATTAACTTTTACAGAACAATTCTTAATATGGAGCAAATAGCAACAGGAAGGAGGCCTCCACCATGCACATACAACATCAACATGACAGTTCACTGCCCTTGTGAGCCTCCAAAGCAAATGTGTTACATCTAGGTGATATCTCTGTACTTATAAAGTTTTTGAAGCTGAACTATAGCAAATGTTTATAGTCCACATAAAATTTTAAATACGTGTACTGCTCCACAGCAAATGTTTTATAGTCAACATGTGCATAAAAGTTAGCTATTATTTAACAACAAAGAAACATCACAAAAGATTATTTCAGTTCTTCTAGGCGTATCAACAAACAGCTTGTGAGCAACAGGAATAGAATAAGTTCTCCCATGCAAACTGAAGAAGTTCTCCAAGCATAAGAATAAACAACTAGACTCCCGTCCTGGACCCTTAAAGATGAAATACGCAGATGCATGCTTTTACTGGAATGAAGTTATCCACATTTTTGCATACTTGGCGCACCGGAGAACCTGCACTGCTCGATTGTTCGAGAGAGGACTGAGGGCAGCACATTCCTGTGGGTCTTTTTTGGAGTAGTCACTCTAAAGAACAAGTAAACAAATGCACAGTAAAATGGCAGCATTACACATACTCAAGAACTAACAGATTATTGGAAAACGCTACCAAAATTCTATTTCATGCAAATTTTGTGTCTACTTCTTTGGATATCCGCAGGAACCATGTCATACACCAACCAAAGATATTCGAAACGAGACCAATCAAATCACACAGACAACCCGCAATCATCAACTAAAGTTGTGTTATTCAGTTACTCTGACCAAGTTTGGTTTTCTTCAGAAAATGGATGAAAATTAGCATCGACTTTGCCATATATATTTTTAGCATGTATGGGGACAGAAAGGTGATGAGAAGATGGAGCTTCTCACGGTGGAGAAAAACTACCATCGGGGGTGGTAGGAAGACGTACTTGGGGAGGCTGTCGATGGTGCAACGTGGTCCCCAGCGAGTCGTCCCAGGCGGCTCTCACCGTCTCAAACTGGAAAAAGACCGAAGGCGATGGAGTAGGACGGACGCCGGCTACCGGATCGTTGAAGGTCTGATTCAAGAGCAACAACAGTTCAATTCAAAATAAATAGGCAGTTTATGAATTTTGTGCTAAGCAAGCATACACATCAGCACATGGAATGCCTTGGTGAAATGCACTCACCCAGTCCCCAAAATCAAAAAAGAAAACTACAGAGGCGGAAGAAAACAAGAGAAGATTTTGAGTTCTGACCATTGCTTTTGTTGAACGCCCCCTTGTTGAACGGCATTGATTGGAAGTGGTGAACGGACTAGGGTAGCGGCTGTGAACGACCTGGGGCGTCATCGCAGTGCGAGGGGGGCTCGGGAAACACATCAAGGTGGAAGGTCGGCTAGAGCAGCGTGGCGCGGTGGGACGCCGGCTGGAGTATCGCGGCGGCGAGGTAGGGCCAAACAGCGTAGCCGAGGAAGGTAGGCGGCGCGGTGGAGGTGGCCTGGTAGTGCGGCGGCCTTGGCCTGGTGGCACAACGGAGGCGGCCGGGCGACGCGGCGGCCGGGGCCTGGGGTCGCAGCTGAGGTAGCAATGCGGCGCGGCGGCGGGGGCCTGGGGCACGGCGACCGGGGCCTGGGGGCGCGGCGGAGGTGGCCTAGAGACGCGGCGGCACGGGGTGCAGCGAGGGATTGGGGATCAAGGAGGTCGGGGACGACTGCGGTCGGGCCGGGCTTCTGGGGTTCCGGAACATGCATCGGGCCTATATAGAGCGCCAGGGTAATAGAATAACCAGTAAGAGAATAATATTTTGTTACCATCGGTCCCTATAAGGTCGCGACGCGCAGACCACAAAACTCCCTGGCCCGTCCCCAACCTAACCCGCCTCCTAGCCACGCGCTGCCGCTGGCCGTCCGCCCGCCCCACCCTACCCACGCGTTGCCGCCGCCGTCCGACCGCCCCACCCTACACACGCACCTCCGTCGCGAACCCCGCTGCCTCCTCAATCGCACGCCGATGCCCTCTCCTTCCGCTCCGGCTGCCGCCTTCTCCTTGCGCTCCGGCCTGTAACAACGGCCTTCTCTCTCCCAGCCCTCCGGCCTTCTCTCTCCAAACGCTCTGGCCTTCTCTCTCCCAGCGCTCCGGCCTTCTCTCTCCCAGCGCTCCGGCCCTCTCTCTCCCAGCGCTCCGACCCTCTCCCTTCCCGCGCTCCGGCCTCCTCCCTCTCCCGAGCTCCGGCCTCCTCTCTCCCCGCGCTCAGTCCAAAGGGTGGTGAAGATGCAGTCTTGGGTGTGTAGATGATGCAGTGTGTGTCAGGTTGTGTGTGCGTGCATGCTAATTGGTGGTTGTTGTGTGTGTGCAGGGTACGTCCAACGATAATGAATAGGCGGCAAGTGTACTGGTGAGCAGCAGGACGGAGGCATGAGGCAGTTGAGTAGGTATGTGCGGTGAGCAGCTACTGAACTGATTCTGACACTGGAATATTAGTCCCACACAGCCTCTCATGACCTTGTCATTGTCTCTGAACCTGGTGGTCTTCGTGGCCTTGCTTGAACTTTCATGGCTCAGGCCGTTCATTACCTCCACCCCGAGGTCGTTCGACGATGCAGTGCTCAAGCCGTTGACCCTTACCACCACAAGCTGTTCACCTCTGCCACACGAGGCAGTGCGACGACCCAGCAATCAGGCGGTTCACCTCTGCCACCACAAACCGTTCATCTCAGCCATAGGAGGCCGATGCAGCACTAAGGATGTTGTGTTCTTTTTCAGTACATGTTTTGTGTGCTTATCAGTTAACCAACTTAACGATTATATGTCCAATTTCCCCTTGGTTTACATGTTCTTCCTATAGCACAACAGGTGTTGTGTGTCATGCCTTAATAAGCATTTGATAAAACCTTGTATGGATCGAAACTAGCATATGTTATGTTCTATTCTTGTAAATGAAGCTCCTTCTGTTTTGTTTGAAGTTACTTGGCATAAAAAATTGTACATGTTCTACCGTAAAAAAACATATATAAAATGTCTTGATGCATGAAATCTGAAAATACACTCGGTTTAGTTCCTATATTTTATTTCAGTTTAATTTAAAATTCTCGTTCAGTTCAATTCTGCTTTTGTTACACACTTTTTTGTCATTATATTTACTCTGCCATAATGGACATGGAGAGATCAGAGAAGGGCGCTGGAGCATGGAAATGGAATTAAGCCCATACTTTTAATTTCTTTGTGTCCTTATAAATACAACAAATCAACAGATCATGGTGATACCTAATCGAATTCAACAAATGAACAAATCAATCAAGGGGCGGTTGACCATTGGTCATCTCTCCTTCTTTTACAGCAAAAGCCTCAGCTTCTTGGTGGGCAGAGGGCTCTGCACCTCCTCCTCGGCCCACCTCTTCATCCTTGCGTTCTCCGGCATCGGCAGCAGGTTCAAGTCGAAGTTCCTCAGCACAGCGCAGGAAGCCGACATGGAGACGGACATTGTCATGGACACGGAGGTGCCATCCCAGTAGTGGCTGCACTTGTGCCCTCCGAGTGCCTGCCCGGTCGTGAAGCTCCGCCCGCAGACGGTGCACTGATGTAGGCCGCCGCTGCTCCTGCCCGAGGACGCCGCCATGCTCATCTCCGACCCACCGCCTGCGTACGCCTGTGTGGTGATGTAGCGCTCTCTGGTGGGCGGCGGCTTGCGGTGGCTGGACTTATGCCCATCGAGCGCCTAGTACGACGCGAACGCCTTCCCGCAGACTGCGCAGCTGAACCGCGTCTCCTGAGCCGGCGCGTGGGACGGGTTCCACGCGCTCGCGTGCTGCTCCTTGCTGGTGGCGGCGAGCACGGCAAGGCAGATGGCGAGGTAGTCGTCCTTGTTGAGCGCCAGCGTGGCGGTAGGAACCAAGAAGAGGAAGAGGGAGAGGTCGGTCTGGTCCGCCACCATCCCACGGAACGTCACCTGCTCGCGCCACGGCGGCACGCGCTCCGCCACCCGCGAGGCCGCCGCGTCGGACATGGAGTCGGCGCCCGCGAAGGCCCTCAGGGCGAGCAGCTCGAGCTCCTCGACGGCGGCGGTGGCTATGGCGACTATGCTGCGGGGATGAAAATGCCATGAGTCCGGTAACACAAGTCCAAACTGAGCCATGAGTCCGGTAACACAGGTCCAAACTGAGCCATGAGTCCGGTAACACAGGTCCAAACTGAGCCATGAGTCCGGTAACACAGGTCCAAACTGAGAGCATCAGTTCATAAAGAAGATGATCAGTTCGACAAAAATGAGAGCATCAGTTCAACCCCTCGAATTCGCCAGTTCAACAATAGTAACAGAATAATATTATGTTACGCGAAACAGAATAGCCCAGATGTATACACACACACACTTATAAGGACATGCTTGCATAACCAAATTAAACATCCACTTACATAGGTGGCTACTACAACCATGGCATTTGCACACACCAAAGTAAACTATTACATGCATAATTACATAGGTAGCTACTACACACGTGACATTTCCACACACCAATAAAGTAAACTATATATTACATGCATGATTAACTAGCATAAACGATCATCTGATCATCATCTACTTCTTGTGACGCTTGCTCTTCTTGTGGCTCGATCTGGGCTCGTCGATTTTGGTAACCAGGCACTTCCTCATGTCAACAATCCACCTGTGCATCTCGTAGCATGTGTACACGCTCTTGGCCGCGAACCTGAGGTGAGGTTCATGTTGGGGAATGTAGTAATTTCAAAAAAAATCCTACGCACACACAGGATCATGGTGATTCATAGCAACGAGAGGGGAGAGTGTGTCCACGTACCCACATAGACCGAATGCGGAAGCGTTAGCACAACGCGGTTGATGTAGTCGTACGTCTTCACGATCCGACCGATCCAAGTACCGAACGCACGGCACCTTCGAGTTCTGCACACGTTCAACTCGATGACGTCCCGCGAGCTCCGATCCAGCAAAGCTTCACAGGGGAGTTTCGTCAGCACGACGGCATGGTCACGGTGATGATAATGCTACCGATGCAGGGCTTCGCCTAAGCACTACTACGATATAACTGAGGTGGAATATGGTGGAGGGAGGCACCGCACACGGCTGGAATAGATCAACTGATCAACTTGTGTGTTTAGAGGTGCCCCCTGCCCCCCTATATAAAGGAGCAAGGGGGAGGCCAGCCGGCCCTCTATGGCGCGCCAGGAGGAGGAGTCCTCCTCCTAGTAGGAGTAGGACTCCCCTCTTTCCTACTCCTACTAGGAGGGGGAAAGGAAGGGGGAGAGGGAGAAGGAAAGGGGGGCGCCCCCCCCCTCTCCTAGTCCAATTCGTACCAGAGGGGGAGGGGCGCCCGGCCTGCCCTAGGCCAGCCCTCTCTCTCTCCATGAAGGCCCATAAGGCCCATTACTTCTCCCGGGGGGGTTCCCGTAACCCTCCGGCACTCCGGTTTTCTCTGAAATCACCCGAAACACTTCCAATGTCCGAATATAGTCATCCAATATATCGATCTTTGCGTCTCGACCATTTCGACACTCCTCGTCATGTCTGTGATCATATCCGGGACTCCGAACTACCTTCGGTACATGAAAACACAAAAAACTCATAATATCGATCGTCACCGAACTTTAAGCGTGTGGACCCTATGGGTTCGAGAACTATGTAGACATGACCGAGACACGTCTCCGGTCAATAACCAATAGCGGACCTGGATGTTCATATTGGCTCCCACATATTCTACGAAAATCTTTATCGATCAAACCGCATAACAGCATACGTTGTTCCCTTTGTCATCGGCATGTTACTTGCCCGAGATTCGATCGTCGGTATCTCAATACCAAGTTCAATCTCGTTACCGGCAAGTCTCTTTACTCGTTCTGTAATGCATCATCCTGCAACTAACTCATTAGTTACAATGCTTGCAAGTCTTATAGTGATGTGCATTACCGAGAGGGCCCAGAGATACCTCTCCGATAATCGGAGTGACAAATCCTAATCTCGAAATACGCCAACTCAACAAGTACCTTCCGAGACACCTGTAGAGCACCTTTATAATCACCCAGTTACGTTGTGACGTTTGGTAGCACACAAAGTGTTCCTCCGGTAAACGGGAGTTGCATAATCTCATAGTCATAGGAACATGTATAAGTCATGAAGAAAGCAATAGCAGCATACTAAACGATCAAGTGCTAAGCTAACGGAATGGGTCAAGTCAATCACATCATTCTCCTAATGATGTGATCCCGTTAATAAAATGACAACTCATGTCTATGGCTAGGAAACATAACCATCTTTGATCAACGAGCTAGTCAAGTAGAGGCATACTAGTGACACTCTGTTTGTCTATGTATTCACACATGTATTATGTTTCCGGTTAATACAATTCTAGCATGAATAATAAACATTTATCATGATATAAGGAAATAAATAATAACTTTATTATTGCCTCTAGGGCATATTTCCTTCAGTTCATCCAGTTGCCGCATCCAGTCCCTGTGTCAGGATAGGGGACTTGTTCTCTGGGCATCCTGCTTCATCTTTTTGTAGTAGGGGTCGATGATGGCCGAGGCGAGTTCGACCAGGGAATCCTTCTTCATGCTAAGAATCTTATTCTAATAACACCCACCTTATTCTGCTAACACCCCACGTACCGCTGTAGCTACAAACTGACGACCAAACTGCGCATGCCAGAAAAAACACCCACCTTATCTTTTCGGGCATCAACTCCCCTCTCTCCCCGTGCCTCTCTGTCCACTCCCCACGACCACCACCTCCCACCCCGCCCCCGCACAACCTCCACCTCCCACCCGACACCACACGACCTCCTTCCCCATGCCTTCCCGCCTCCTCCTCCTCCCGGCCGGCGCCGCCCCGCCTCCTCCTCCTCTCGGCCGGCGCCGCCCCACCTCCTCCTCCTCCCGGCCAGTGCCGCCCCGCCTCCTCCTCCTCCTGGCCGGCGCCGCCCCGCCTCCTCCTCCTCCTGGCCGGCGCCGCCCCGCCTCCTCCTCCCGCCCGACGCCTCCCCGCCTCCTCCTCCTCCCGTCCGGAGCCGCCCCGCCTCCTTCTCCTCTTGTCCGGAGCCGCCCCGCCTCCTACTCCCGTCCGGCACCGACCTGCAGCGTCGCCCAGCGATGGCCCCGGCCCCACCCCGCTACAGCCATGGCCACTACACCGCATGCGCTCGCCGGTGTCAACGGCCCCTGCCCCTCCGCACGACGCCGCCCGACCCCGTCCACGGCCTCGGCCGCATCTTCCCGGCGTCGGATCCATGCCTCACCGGATCAAACACTTCACAACGCCAGGCATTGACCTCGGCACCAAGCAGATTGAGGGCAGAAAAGCAGCGCGGGGGTTCCCCCATTCCTCCTCTCTGGCGACGACACCAATAGGGAGAGTCTCCTCTCTCTTGGGAAGTTCGGCTTCAGGTGATGTGCAGGTCAGTCTGGCGATCATGCAGTATGGCTTGCTGTTCGACTGCTTCCACATGGTCAGGGCGCCATGTCGCCTTGTTGGTGGAGGCGCATCACGGGGCTTGCAGTTCGCTACAGCTTGTTGTGCAGCTGTTCGCGGAGAATGAAGAAGTGCCATGTCATGATCTGAACAGCGTATGGGGGCGCGCGGCAGGGCCCAGCCCGGATAAGCACCCACGTCAGCCACGCAAGGAGAATGAGCTCAAGTCCAACTGAGTCATGTGTGTAGTTTGCCGGAGGGCTGCTGTGTTCGGCAGTGTCGCCATGCAGCCCACGTTGAGGCGTGCAGCCCGTGCGCCGGGGTCGTGCAGTTCGCTATTGTTACCTTTCGTGTTGGCCGTCATCGCATACACCGGCATGCTTGCCTCCCTCCCCCGTTGCTCTCTTCCTTTCAATTAGAAAACTCCTCACCTGTGCGCATGATGTAGTCTGTAGGTGCACACCATGCGGTCCATGGCGTGTGTCAATCCAGTGCGGTGCTCTTTTTCATGCGTGCACTCCGGCGGTGCTACGCATGTAATGCTAGGGTGAGGTCCGTTAGGCATCAGTGTTGTGAAGTTATCACTGTTCGTGTGTTTGTTTTGCAGAAATAAGACAATTCTTTTTTGCATATGCAAGCAAGATCTTAAGGCACCTTGAGTTATGCGTGCTATAGGGTGGCCTGAACGCTTGATGCCGCTCCCTCCCGACTTCACCACCTAAACAGCTTCTCCATCCGCTGGTCGCGCCGGTCACCGGAGGCGGCGCCGAAGCCGCCATTTCCTCTGCTCCCTCCGCCTCACCAGCGATGATGTAGTCCACTTTAGTCTCACATAAAGAATGCATTTTGTTATATTGTTTGTAAATCTTCCTTTTCAAAGCAGCTTGTTTGTAAAATCTTTCCTTTTAAAGCAACCTGCTTAGCCCATCAACGGCTTGTTCGTTTTGTTGTTGTGAAAAAAGTCAAGTGCAATGTGGTTCAGTTAACTCTTTCTTGCAGGGGAAGATGAAAACAAAGGGCACTGCACGTGTTTGTTGAAGCCTAAAAAAGGCTCGAGATGCACTGCAGTCTGGTGCGCGTGCGCGTGCAGTGCGCAAGTGCACAGGAAGCCGCCCCATATACAGACCGATGTAAAAAGATTTTTTTTATTAAATGTCATTTTTTGTTCAAATGCAGTTCTGCTGGCTGCTAGTGCTGATTTTGTGTGTATGTATGCGTGTGGCTGTAAAACAACGAATGGATGTATGTGTGTATGACCATCATCGGCGGCCATGAAACAAAATGCACAAAACAAAATGTAAATTCAAATGCAGTCCACTTGCCCCATTCATGCAACTCACTAACATTGATCATGTAGTTTCGATGAATTTATAAAAAAGAAAGTTAAAATGACAAAAAAGAAGTCAAACTTTAGTTGACCAGATCAACACTTGTAGACCGTTTGGTCCTCGGAGGTGGTTCATTTTTTAGAGTGTTGCTGTTCACTTGCACCTATCATGAAAGTGTGAAAATTTTAGCGAAACAACAAGACAGTAATGCGGCTCACTTTGATATATGATGTGGTTTACTTGCCCTAGTCTTTGCAGTCCACTCTCGTTCATAAAAAAAGCTAAAAAAACAACAAAAACTCGTTCGACAAAAGAAATTATGCATCTCACTTGCCCATCCGATGCAGTGCAGTTTTCATTCTGAAGCAGTGCGGTCGGATGTATGATGTTGTTCATCTCGTAAGTGCAAAAAAATTATTACGAAAGCGACAAAAAGTAATGCAATTCACTTCTTGATAGTGTTGTGGTTCATTTACACCCGATGTGAAGTGCACTCTACTTTCTCGTCCTTGAAAAAATTACGTTTGAATAAAATAAACCATGCAGTTCTCTAACACGTCTAATGCAGTGCGATTTTTTGTCCGATGCAGTGCGGTTTTCAGTTGGATGAAGTGCCCACGTCGATTTGGGTGTCGCAAAAAACAGAGTGTCCGTATTTCGGTAAATTTAAAACTGCTCTCAAACCTTAAAGGATTAGAGAGAGTGTTCTACATGAAAAAGTTGCGTCTCATCGATATCTTTCCAACGGCATATCATTTGAATCATTTCAACAACCGGTTTGTAAAAAAATTCGCAAAAAACGGCCGCTGCCACTTGTCATCCGCCGCACGATTTTCAAAATTAACTTAAAACTGTAAGGAATCTCAAAACCAATTATACATATGAAAGTTTCTCATTGTCCATAGCTTTCCAGCGACGTATTACGCGCCTCGTTTCGACAAGTGATTCAAAAACTAGAGCAAAAACAGTACCAAAAATTGCAAAAAAATTCAAAAAAACAGAATTCCGCGATTTAGTAAATTCGAAACTGCTCTTGAACCGTAATGAATTAGAGAAAATAATAAATATGAAAAAGATGCGCCTCGATGATATCTTTCAAACGGCGTATCATTTGCCTTATTTCGATGAGCGGTTTAGAAAAAAATCACGAAAATACACTCGCTGCCACTCGTCATCCGCCGTACCATTTTTGAAACTGCTCTTAAACCAAGAGGAATCTAGAAAAGTGTTCAACACGGCGAAGTTGTGCCTAATCAATAGCTGTTCAACGATATATTATACGCCTAGTTCCGATAAACGGTTAAAAAATTAGAGCGAAAACAGTACCGAAAAAACACTGCGTGCACTCGTGTGAGTACTGCAGCACACTTGATTCAAACAATGACGTGCACTTGCATTGGGCGTGCAGTGCGGAAGTGTTATTAGAATAACTATTCTGATAATATTATCAGAATAGACCGGCTATATATATATAACACTATTCTGATCACGGGATCAGAATAATATTCTAATCACAACCTGACCTGCCCCGCTAGTAGTACGTTGAACTTCCCTGTGAACTAGGTTGAACTTCCGCCAACATTGCCCAAATGGGGCTTGCGATATACCGTTGGAAAGCTATGGACACCAATATCATGACGCAACTTAAATTTTTGAAAATATAAGCGGTTTAAGAGCAGTTTTGAAAACCGTTTTTTTCGCACAAAAAACGTTAATCGTATTTTCGATCGCATTTCTAAACCGTTTATCGGAATGAGGCATATAATATGGCGTTCGAAAGCTGCTGCGAAACCGCTCCTTCCACATGTTGAAAGTTTTCTCTAATTCCCTATGGTTAAAGAGTAATTTGAAAAAGCGTAAAATTTCGTAAACGGAACAGCTGAGTTCGTTTTTTCGATGTCATTTCTAAACGGCTAATCCAATGGAGGAATATGATACGGCGTTGGAAAGCTTATGAAACTGCGCTACTTTTTCATCTTCAAAGTTTCTTTGTAATTTTGAATGGTTTAAGAGTAATTTAGAAAATGGTCCAAGTCCTACCGAGTTCGTATTTTCAAGCTAATTTTTTAACCACGCGTCCGAATGCAGCAAATGACATGGTGTTGGAAAGCTTGAACAAATGCGAAACATTTTGGTATGTATTGTTTCTCCCAATTCTTTACGGTTTTAAGTCAGTTTCGAAAATGGAAAAAAACGTATTTTCGCCGTAATTTCTACAAACTTTATCGGAATGGGGCAAATAATATGTCGGCGTTCTGGGAACAGGGGTCCCCAGACTTGCCTGCCTGCGGCCTGCGGCGTGGCTCAAAAAGGGGCCCAGCACGGCCCATCTTCACCAACACAAACCCAAGACCCTCGTGAGGGGCCAAGCCTCGCGGGGCGGACGACGCGAAGATTCCTCAGGCACGACCTCGTCAGGCTGGCTCACGAGGAGGCGGCGAGATCAAGGCGGGGTACCTCACGAGGTGCCCATGACGCAAGCCATGACAACTCAGGGCGCCAGGCGGGTGCCAGCCCGCGCAGCGTCCTCCTTTCCTCTTTGGTGCAAAGGGGGCAAGCGCAGCCGCGGAGTACCGAGGCATCAGGCAAAGGTTGCCATTTCGGTGCAACGAGACCAAGACCAGGAGGACTACGAGACGGAGGTCACCATGGAGCCCAAGACGGCGTCATCACCAGAGCTTTGCGCAGGCGAAGACTACCTTTGTCAGGATAGCTGATACTTGCTGTCCCCCTTCAAATTAGCCCGCCATTGTTGGCTCCCTTCCCGCTCAATATTTGGGAAGAGGACCAGGGCCTCCGTAAATAGGACCAGCCACCCACACAGCAAAAGAGGTCAGAGGGGGAGAGAGAGAGAGAAAGGTGGCTGAACTCCTCCCAGCAGTTCATCGCCTCAGCCAAGAATAGACCCTCGCGAGGCTGTTCTTCCTTGTATTGTTCATCATCACCAGCCCAAGAGGCAATCCACACACCACACATTGGAGTAGGGTATTACACCACAACGGTGGCCCGAACCAGTATAAACCCTGTGTCTCTTGTGTTGTTCTTTCCTTAGTTTAGATCTTAGCATGGCGGAGGGGTGCAGGTAGGTAGGAGGCGAAATCTCCGTGCGCACCCCAGTGTTCAAACCTCAAGGGTCTGCCGGAACCCAAAATCTGACATAATATACCGCTGAAAAGCTACGGAAAATGCGAAACTTTTTCATGTTGATGGTTTTCTCTGATTACTAGCCGTTTTCAAGTAATTTCGAAAACGGCGGGATCATGCGTTCTACCTTTATCGCGAAACAGAATCTTTGAAAATGCACCGCGTGAAGAACCTGAACTTCTCGGCGCGTGTACCTAAACTTCACTCTGTTTTTCACGTGATTTTTTTGCTCGTAGGTCTCCATCCACTGCTCGTAACTCTCCATCCATTCATCGGAATTGAGCAGGTGATATACCGATGGAAAGCTGCTATAAGCACGCAAATTTTCCGTGTTGATCATCTTTTCATACTCGTGACAATTTTAAAAGTTTTTCATCTAAAATCCATTCAATGTAGTAGTTGAACTTCCTGCTGTTTTCACGTTGAACTTCTGTGACGTATTTTTGTTTATAATTTTCTCATCCATTCGTTAGTGTTACACAAATAATATTTCCTTTTGTACAAACGTCTCTCACAAGAATTTTTTGAACTTTCTCCGACCGAGGACTTGAACTTACACAAATGATATTCCTGTCGTTTTGAGGTAAATTAAAAATGGCGAGATCATGATTTATGCGTTCATCGCGAACGAAAATGCACTGTGTGAAGTAGTTGAACTTCTGGGGCATGTTTGTTTGAACTTCACTCTGTTTTTGACGTGCTGTTTTTTGACGTGTTGTTTTTTGCACTGCATGAAGTAGTTCAACTTCTAGGGCATGTCTGTTTGAACTTCACTCTGTTTCACTTTATTGTATTTTTATTATATGAAATACACACCATGTAGTACGTGAACTGCCGATCGTTATCACTCTGAACTTCTCTCTGGTTTGAGAGAATTATTTTAAAACACAAAAAACAACATATATTTTTTGTATTTTCGACATCTAAATAGATGGTGAAGCTCTCTCACAAGAATTTTTTAAACTTTTCCTCGCCGAGCACTTGAACTTCTAGCAACCATTTTTTTCATATATGAGTTGTTTTTAAAAGTGCAAAAAATAGCTTATGTTTTTTATTTTTTTTAACAGGTAAATCCTATGTTTTAATAAACTCTGAACTTCTCTGTTATTTCAATTTGAACTTCACTTTTTCATATTTTGAGTAAAGAATTGTATTCATTTTTTATACGGAAAAAATTGAACATGGAAATACAAGGTGAACTTCTCTCACAAGAATTTTTGAACTTCCCCGGACAGAGCACTTAAACCCTTTCAACAAACCTTTTAAGCTTTTTGTTTTCTATTTCTTTATATTCCTATCTGAAACGCATTTTCATGTATTAGTTGAACTTCCCGTTGTTTTCATCTTGAACTTCTGTCACGTATTTTGTTCAACTCTCACACAAGAATTTTTTAAATTTCTCGGGCCGAGCACTTGAACTTCTAGCAACAAAACGTTTAGTCTTTGCTTTTCCATTTTTTGTTTCATACAAAATGCACACCATGTAGTACGTGAAATTCTGGCAGTTATCAATCTGAACTTCTCTCGGTTACGTGAAAATATCTGATTGTTTATAGGCATCAAATTGCTCTAACTTTAGTGTTTGAACTTCTTTTGTGTATTTCTAGAAATGTGAAGATTGGAATTTTGTTCGAAACATCGAACTTCTTTGTTATTTTCAAATTGAACTTATTGGTTTTATTTTTTAATAACTTAAAAATCCGATTTTTAAAATAAATATCAAACTGCTCCGCTTTTTCCAATTGAACTTCTTGGTTTTATTCTCTAGTAATGAGAAAACCTACGTTTTTTACATACATTTGAAGTACTCCATTTTTTCAAAATTGAACTTCTTGGTTCGGATCTTAGTATTGGGGGAAAATAGCCGAAATGGCATTGTTTTTTGTTTTGTTTTTTGAGCTTCTAAATCAAAGTTTTTAATATACTTTGAACTTCTGCATTATTTTAATTTGAACTTCACATTTTTTTGTTGAGTAAAGAATTGTGTTTGATTTTAAAATAAACATTGAATTTGAATTTTTTTTCAGTTCTTGAACTTCATGGTTGATTCTTTAATAACGACGAATATTTTTAGTCTTTTTTATGGTAAAGTCTTAGATTTTTTTTCATAAACATCGAATTACTTCGTTATTTCAGTTTTAAACTTCTAGTGTTTTGAATAACAGAAAATTTTCTTTTTTAAATCATGTTTCTAGGTTTTCCTTTATTTTATTTTGAACTTCCGCATTTTATTCTTCAGTAATAAGAAAAAAAATCTGAGTTCTTTATAAACTTTGGACTTCTCTGTTATTCTAATTTAAACTTCACATTTTTATTTTAAATAAAGAGTTGCTATTTATTTTAATAAATTTTCGAACTTCTTTGTTTTTTTTTTAATTTGAACTTCTTAATTTTATTTCTAAAATAATACAGTTTTTAATAAGCATCAAGTATTTTTTAATTGAACTTCATACTTTTATTTTCAGGAATGAGAAAAACAATGCATGCATGCATTTTGCATGAGCACACAACCAGACAAACAAATACACACTTTTTTTGAGTGGGAAGAAGAATGAGAAGTGATCAAGTTCCTGTCCGTGAAATCTCAACCTTTGAAATTTTCTTCAGCTTCGCGGTTGTGCTACAAGAACAGAAAGGCGACAATGTGCAAATATCCACAAGAAGAAATGGTTGTAGCGTCTCTCTCTCCACAGAATGCCTCCCAGATAAAATTCCTCGATGGTCCAAACACTGATGCATCTAAAGTTCATGACAGAGCAGAGGAGCAGTGTTCACTGCAGCTTGTTGCAGCCACACATATGGGTAGAAGGCGGACCTGCACGACCGGCACATGGAGTTCAACAACAGTGTGGCTGCTGGAAGGTGCGCTAGAGAGGGACTACCGATGTTGGGCAGTCGGGCATTGCACCTGTAGGTAGCCTCATCCACCTGCGCGCGGGATAGCGAGCAGAGGAAGCAAGGGGAGACAGGGGCGAGCGGAGAGTAGCGTGGGTCATTGAGGAACAGAGCAGCCGACACCGGGGCGCGTGGGGGAGCCCCTGCATCCATCTTGGATCTGACTAGTGTCCATGGATCCAGGCTTGTGGAGGAACGAGGCACCCTCGATCCAGTGTGCGGAGGCGGGATCCGAAGACTGCTGGAGGCGGGAGCTCGTAGACGAGCGCCGACGAGAAGAGGTGGCGCAGGGGCTAGGCCGCCGGCGATGGAGCTCGTGACTGGGGGCGGCAACTCTGGTGGCCGGCAACGCTTGGGGCGGGGGTGTGCCGCGGCTCCGGTGGCCCGCTGTAATTGGGGTCTGTTGGTCGGCGGCAAGAGAGGCGACGGGGTCGGGGGCGGCGGCGGAGGTGGTGCGCTGGGGCCGAGGGGCCGGTGGTGGGAGCCGCGCCGGAGTTGGGGGGCGGCGGCGGGAGGTGGTCGGGAGATCCAGGAAGAGAGCGGTGCGGTGCGGGAGGAGGTGGAGGTGGGAATGGGCCGGTCGGGTGTTTTGTTTTCTGCGTTTTCCGGAGTTCGGGAGGCCCGACAGAGCCCTATATAGGACTGATCGTGATTCAAATAACTATTTTGATCCCAGGATCAGAATAGTGCCCCTCTCTCTCTCTATATATATATATATGATAAATTTTATCTACAAGCAGTGGTAGTTACCACCACCTCTTCTTTGACCTCCACGTGTTTCTCTTCCCCCTCCCTCAAACGTGGAATCAAGTCAGCCGGGTAAATGGATACGGTTAGCAGGTGCCCATGCAATTAGTAGGCAGAAACTAATTCGGTTTTTATAATAAAATAATCCGGCAAGTTGGTGACAGGCTGTTGCAACCACCTACTTAATCCCTGCGTGTGTACAACAATTTTTCCATCGGATAAGCATATGAACGTGATATTATTGCACTGTAGATGGTAATTTTTTATCCAGATTACATACTTAGTTTTTTAAGTATTTTTTATTGGAAATAGGTAGTATGGGAATGTATAACTCTTTTTGGATTCTTCTAATATAGTACGAAATATATTGCCCATTTTAAAACCGCATAGAGTATACTCATGTATACATGTAGGAGTTTTTCTTTTTTTTGAGGGTCTGTAGTATGGAGTATGAACATGTAATGATTGTAGTATAGAGTATGCACTACTACCCTAAAATTGGAGTACGAAGTATAACCATTTGATTATTGGAGTATGGAGTATTAACACCAAGCTGGAGTATGGAGTATTAAAACCCTTTTACGTGTATGTGTCCCAAAAAAGTAGTATCTCGTGTGTATGTTCGTTTTAGAATTACGGTGCGTACAACATACTATACTATAGTATGGAGTATATTTACAAATTTTCACATGGAGTATGTGTATGTGTATATAGAAGTTTTTCTTCACAAAGACTGTGTGTGTGTGTGTGTGTGTGTATTATTTTCAAAAAAATAGTATGTAGTATATCTTTTTCATGTAGATATAGTTTTTTTAGTATGTAGTATGTAGTATGTTGTAGGTAGTAGTATAGAGTATATGTGTATATAAAAAGGGAGTATGTCCCGGCAAAAAAAAAGAAGAAAAAGAAGTATGTATGGAGTATACATATAGGAGTACCGTGAACGTGATTTACAACAGTGTATCTACATAGACATCTAGCTAATGCATCCGATCAGATCAGTATGAAGTAGTACACGGCACCTAACGGCATGCATGTACATGATGCAGACGTGATGCCATGCATGGATCATCGGAAGATCTCAATGGGAGGTTCCCATTATCTACGCCACCGTACATCATTAGCGGCGCCGTCGTCGTGCGCCGTATGTTGCCCTTGCACCGCTGAACTTGTGGACATGCGGCCATTCGTGCATCTGCGCGTCTGCAGCAGCCGTACGTTGTTCTCGTCGCAGCTGACATGCCGATAGTCGCCTGTTAGTTTCTGCGCCTCCTAGGTATTGACACCGTCGGCAAACACTCGAATGCAAGAGCAGCATCAATCCATGCGCGCCCAAGACAGGACTCAGCGGAAAAAAGGAATAAAAATCAGTATGATGTATACGTACGATTGCTTTTCGATCCAATTTCATACACATCATTACAGTTGGCAGGGATGGGGAAGGACATGGCCGGAGGCCGGCGATGGAGAACATTGGAGCCATGTCCCGCCTGATGATTAAACAAAAGCAGAATAGGAAATGAATCAGCTTCTCACGTATATGCATGTACTTCAGCAGAACAATGATTGTGTACCTTTTTCCTTTTGCCGTTTTGTTGAATATCCGCCGGACGTAGAGATCTACTTGGAGAGAGAAATGAGGTTATTTAGATTGCATGCATCCTCCAGATCCAATCTTAAATATATACAGACGACCAAAACGATCGGCTAGGCCAAGAAAATCGGGAGCTCAGCAAACAAATTAAGCGGGTCCAAATAAATCTACCTTGCCTCCACCCATAACCCGATAAGATGAGATCGGATCTTGATGCAATCTGATGGCAGCGGGGGCAGTGGTAACTACCACTAGGTGGTAGGATGTATTTTCCCTATATATATATATATATATATATATATATATATATATATAGTTATTTGGATCACAGCAGTCCTATATAGGGCCCGACCAGGTGTTCCTGAACCCGTTAAGAAAAACCCGAGCCTAAAACTACCCGGTCCACCCGGCCTCCACACCTCCTGCACAACCCACCTCCCCCGACTGATCCGCACTACCTGCCCCCGATCGATCCCCTGCCCCAACCAACGCCACCGGCCCCGCTCCACCCGCACCCCGTCCCAACCGGCGCCTCCGCCACCGCGCAGCCCGCACCCCGCCCCAACCGGCGCCTCCGCCACCGCGCCGCCACAACGGGCATCACTGTAGCCCCGCCCCCGCGCCGCCCCAACGGGCCCTGCCACCTTTGCTGGCTCCCGCTTGGATCCGGTGACGCCATCGACCACCGGAACAGGCGCCGCTCGCACCCCCGGTCACCTCTGCTGCTTGCACACCACCGTTGTGTGCCACCGATGCAAGACACCTCCTGATGCTCTGCCGCCGTGCCATGGATGACCATGAGTGACCTTCTTCCACCCCCACAAAAGCCGCCACTCGGGACACCCCACAATCAGTCCCTCCCCTTGCCGCCGTGAACTTCTCCCCCTGCCACCGCGACCTTCTTCCCCTTGCGCCGCGACCTTCTTCCACCTTCCTCCACCACCCTTCGGCCGCGAGGCAATGCTCCAACCAGCCAAATGGGTCACCGCCCACCACCTGTGCGCCATCCAACACAGATCGATGTCGGACAACATTGAGATCTCCCTCCTCCCAACGCCTCTCTACCATCCTACAGGTATTGACCCTCCCTGTCTTCTCTAAACTCTCACTTCGGGAGTGTTTGATCTTCTCTGAACATTTGTTTTTGAGTTTATTCTCTGAAAAACTGAACTTGGAAGACCCCTTTTATATATCTGATGGTGGTTTGAGGTTTGAGCATAGTTGAACTGCAATTTAACAAAAAATGTGAAAAAATGCAGGTCTGTCACATTCGTTTGGTCACGACGGTGCTCCATTTGAGCAGCCATAGCATCATAGAAGCTCTTCAAAAAATGGACCTGATGGTGGTCCATGTGAGCAGCCATAGAAAACAATCTCTACCAGATATCTAAATTCTTCAAACATAGCACTGTGTTTTTGTATTTTTCATTTGTAGGTTGCTCTGTAGAATTTGTAATAGTAGCATGGGCAGATTCAGATTATAATGTGCCATTTTTTAACTAAGGATGGCAATTTTACCCATGGACATGGATATCCATGGATATCCGACCCGAATGGACAGGGTCTGGATATGCTTTTGTGTCCATGGACGCCGCCCAAACCCGACCCGGTTGCTAGCGGGTAGGGCATGGATATAATATTGTACCCGTGGATATATCCAAACCCGACCCGATAGTGTGACTTAATGGGCTGCTATCCCTACCCCACAGTCACACCCACATGTCCCACTGCAATTTTACACTTTGTTATCTAAAACATGTAAAAGAAATTGCACAATCTCCGTCGTAACTTTTATTAGTTGACATTCAATCCCCTGCCCCTTCCCTTATTTTTATCTCCTTGTTAAATGACTCGTCATTCACAACTATTAGAAAAATACAAAATGATCTTAGCATGTTAGTGGATGTTGATTTACCATAAGTTGATGTTTAGCATAAGTGAGGCCTAGCCTGCCACAAGGTGAAGAATGGAGCAGCTTATGTTAACGCTGTGTTATGTGTAATTTATATTTCTTGAGAGGACCCAATGGATATCCAGTGGGTATGGATATCCATCGGGTTTGGACATGGACACAATTTATCACCCATGGATTTTTTCGTGGATGGACAAAGACTGTCTTCATGGATATGGATATGGATTTAATATTGTTCAACCCGATCCAAACCCGACCCATTGCCATCCTTATTTGTAACACACAATGTGCCATTTTTAGTTCAAAGTCTAGCAGAGATTTCAGTTTAGGAAAAGGTTTTTGTAAACTATAGTATGAGCCATTTCTAGCTCATGTTCAGCAAAGTTTTCAGTTTCATGAATATTTTGTAGAAAAGAAACTATGAGCCGTTTTAAGTTCAAGTAACATGACATGTGCAACATTAAACCTAGTTGCCACAAAATGAAATGTGTGGCATATATTCCAGTATGTGGACAAAAAGAGAACAATGAATTTTTTGATTACTTAGTCATGCAATTGCCCGAGTCATGAGGGTAGAAAGTTCAACCAAAAATAATATAGTAGTTCAAAAATAAAAGAGCACTTAGAAGTGGATATTCCACGGTTTCTAAAAATAAAAAACAAGAAGTTCGAATTTTAAAAATGGAGAAGTTCAAAAATCATAAAAAGGACCTTTCATCATTTCTAGAATTAAAAAACTCTATAAGTTCAAATTAAATTAATGGGCGGTCAATATTTATTACAAAACTAGGATATTTCTATTATTAAAAGAAATAATCAAGTACAAATTACAAAAAATAGAGAAGTTATATATATATATATAAAACTTTGATTTTCCTCGTTACTAAATCATAAACCAAGAAGTTTAATTTCAAAAAATGGAGCAGTTCAATATTTATTAGAAAAACTCAAAATTTCCCGTTACTAACGAATAAACCAAGAAGTTGTATAATGTTTATTACATTTCTAAAAAATACACAATAAAGTTCAAATAAAAAAGGTAGAGCGATTCAATGCCTATAAAAAACTCAGATATTTTCATGTAACCGAGAGAAGCACAGGTTGATAACTGCCAGAAGTTCACGTACTACACGGTGTGCATTTTGTATGAAAAAAACGAATAATAAAGCAAAGGCTAAAAAATTTGTTGCTAGAAGTTCAAGTGCTCTGTCCGGGGAAGTTCAAAAATTCTTGCGAGAGAGGTTCATGATACGTCTCCAACGTATCTATAATTTTTGATTGCTCCATGCTATTATATTATCTATTTTGGATGTTAATGGGCTTTATTTTACACTTTTATATCATTTTTGGGACTAACCTACTAACCGGAGGCCTAGCCCAAATTGATGTTTGTTTACCTATTTTAGAGTTTCACCGAAAAGGAATATCAAACGGAGTCCAAACGGAATGAAACCTTCGGGGACGTGATTTTCTCAACAAACGTGATCCACAAGACTTGGAGTGGGCATCAAGAAACGATCGAGGAGGGCACCAGGTAGGGGGCGCGCCCTCCACCCTCGTGGGCCCCTCGTTGTTCCACCGACGTACTTCTTCCTCCTATATATATCCACGTACCCCCCAAACATCCAGGAGCACCACGAAAACCAAATTCCACCACCGCAACCTTCTGTACCGGAGAGATCCCATCTTGGGGCCTTTTCCGGAGCTCCGTCGGAGGGGGCATTGATCACGGAGGGCCTCTACATCAACTCCATGGCCTCTCCGGTGATGTGTGAGTAGTTTACTTCAGACCTACGGGTCCATATTTATTAGCTAGATGGCTTCTTCTCTCTCTTTGGATCTCAATACAAAGTTCTCCTTGATTCTCTTGGAGATCTATTCGATGTAATCTTCTTTTGCGGTGTGTTTGTCGAGATCCGATGAATTGTAGGTCTATGATCCAATATATCTATGAACAATATTTCATTCTCCTCTGAATCCTTTTATGTATGATTGGTTTATCTTTGCAAGTCTCTTCGAATTATCAGTTTGGTTTGGCCTACTATATTGATCTTTCTTGCAATGGGAGAAGTGCTTAGCTTTGGGTTCAATCTTACAGTGCTTGATCCCAGTGACAGAAAGGGAAACGACACGTATTGTATTGTTGCCATCGAGGATAAAAAGATGGGGTTTATATCATATTGCATGAGTTTATCCCTCTACATCATGTCATCTTACTTAATGCATTACTCTGTTCTTATGAACTTAATACTCTAGACGCATGCTGGATAGTGGTCGATGTGTGGAGTAATAATAGTAGATGCAGAATCGTTTCGGTCTACTTGTCGCCGACGTGATGCCTATATACATGATCATACCTAGATATTCTCATAACTATGCTCAATTCTATCAATTTCTCGATAGTAATTTGTTTACCCACCATAATACTTATGGTCTTGAGGGAAGCCACTAGTGAAACCTATGGCCATCATATTAATATTTCATCACTTAGTTATTTCTATTGCTATTTATTTTACTTTGCATCTTTATTTCTCTGTATCATAAAAATACCAAAAATATTATCTTATCATATCTATCAGGTTTCACTCTCTTAAGTGACCGTGAAGGGATTGACAACCCCTTTATCGCGTTGGTTGCGAGGTTCTTATTTTTTTGTGTAGGTGTGTGGGACTCGAGCGTGATCTCCTACTGGATTGATACCTTGGTTCTCAAAAATGGAGGGAAATACTTATGCTACTTTACTGCATCACCCTTTCCTCTTCATGGGAAAACCAACGCAGTGCTCAAGAGGTAGCAAGAAGGATTTTTGGCGCCGTTGCCGGGGAGATTCGCGCGAAGTCAAGTCAAGATTTGACTCCTGACAATGAGCCATTTTTGGCACCGTTGCCGGAGAGTCTACGCACAAGTCAATACATACCAAGTACCCATCACAAACTCTTATCCCTCGCATTACATTATTTGCCATTTGCCTCTCGTTTTCCTCTCCCCCACTTCACCCTTGGCGTTTTATTCGCCCTCTCTTTCCGTTCCCCTTCTCTTTCCCAATTTGCCTCTTTTTCCCATTTCCTGTTTTCTTGTGTGTTGGATTGCTTGCTTGTCACGATGGCTAAAGATAATACTAAATTGTGTGACTTTACCAATACCAACAACAATGATTTTCTTAGCACTCCGATTGCTCCTCATACCGATGTTGAATCTTGTGAAATTAATGCTCCTTTGTTGAATCTTGTCATGAAAGATCAATTCGCCGGCCTTCCTAGTGAAGATGCTGCTACCCATCTAAATAGCTTTGTTGATTTGTGTGATCTGCAAAAGAAGAAAGATGTGGACAATGATATTGTTAAATTGAAGCTATTTCCTTTTTCCCTTAGAGATCATGCTAAAGCCCGGTTTTCGTCTTTGCCTAAAAATATTATTGATTCATGGAATAAGTGCAAAGATGCTTTTATCTCTAAGTATTTTCCTCCCGCTAAGATCATCTCTCTTAGAAACGATATAATGAATTTTAAGCAACTTGATCATGAAAATGTTGCACAATCTTGGGAGAGAATGAAATTAATGATACGTAATTGCCCTACACATGGTTTGAATTTATGGATGATTATACAGAATTTTTATGCCGGATTGAATTTTGCTTCTAGAAATCTTTTAGATTCGGCCGCGGGAGGCACTTTTATGGAAATCACTTTAGGAGAAGCCACCAAACTCCTAGATGATATTATGGTTAATTATTCTCAATGGCACACCGAAAGATCTACTAGTAAAAAAGTGCATGCGATAGAAGAAATTAATGTTTTGAGTGGAAAGATGGATGAACTTATGAAATTGTTTGCTAATAAGAGTGCTCCTACTGATCCTAATGATACACCTTTGTCTACTTTGATTGAGAATAATAATGAATCTATGGATGTGAATTTTGTTGGTAGGAACAATTTTGGTAATAACGTGTATAGAGGTAATTTTAATTCTAGGCCGTTTCCTAGTAATTCCTCTAATAATTATGCTAATTCCTACAACAATTCTTATGGAAATTTTAATAAGATGCCCTCTGAATTTGAGACTAGTGTTAAGGAGTTTATGAATTCGCAAAAGAATTTTAATGCTTTGCTTGAAGAAAAATTGCTTAAGGTTGATGAATTGGCTAGGAACGATGATAGAATTTCTCTTGATGTTGATTCTTTGAAACATAGATCTATTCCACCCAAGCATGATATCAATGAGTCTCTCAAAGCCATGAGAATTTCCATTGATGAGTGCAAAGAAGGAACCGCTATGATGCGTGCTAAAAAAGATTGCTTTGTGAAAGCGTGTCTTCTAGTTTCCATGATAATAAGGATGAAGATCTAAAAGTTATTGATGTGTCCCCTATTAAATCTTTGTTTTGTAATATGAATCTTGATAATGATGGGACTAAAGATGATCCACCATTACCTAGAAGGCGTTCCAAAAATTCAGGGTTTTTAGATCTTGATGCAAAAATTGTTAAAAATGGGATTGAAGAGGTTAAAACTTTAGATGTCAATGAACCCTCTATTTTGGATTTCAGGGAATTTAATTATGATAATTGCTCTTTGATAGATTTTATTTCCTTGTTGCAATCTGTTCTAAATTCTCCTCATGCTTATAGTCAAAATAAAGCTTTTACTAAACATATCGTTGATGCTTTGATGCAATCTTATGAAGAAAAACTTGAGTTGGAAGTTTCTATCCCTAGAAAAATTTATGATGAGTGGGAACCTACAATAAAAATTAAAATTAAAGATCATGAGTGCTATGCTTTGTGTGATTTGGGTGCTAGTGTTTCCACGATTCCAAAAACTTTGTGTGATTTGCTAGGTTTCCGTGATTTTGATGATTGTTCTTTAAACTTGCACCTTGCGGATTCCACTATTAAGAAACCTATGGGAAGAATTAATGATGTTCTTATTGTTGCAAGTAGGAACTATGTTCCTGTAGATTTTATTGTTCTTGATATAGATTGCAATCCTTCATGTCCTATTATTCTTGGTAGACCTTTCCTTAGAACGATTGGTGCAATTATTGATATGAAGGAAGGAAATATTAGATTCCAATTTCCGTTAAGGAAAGGCATGGAACACTTCCCTAGAAATAAAATTAAATTACCATATGAATCCATTATGAGAGCCACTTATGGATTGCCTTCCAAAGATGGCAATACCTAGATCTATCCTTGCTTTTATGCCTAGCTAGGGGCGTTAAACGATAGCGCTTGTTGGGAGGCAACCCAATTTTATTTTTATTCCTTTATTTTTTCTCATGTATAGTAATAAATAATTTATCTAGGCTCTGTTTTGGTTGTGTTTTTTGTGTTTAATTAGTGTTTGTGCCAAGTAGAACCATTGGGAAGACTTGAGGAAAGTCTTTTTGATCTTGATGTGAAAAATAGAAACTTTAACGCTCACGAGAATTTCTGCCATTTTTATTTGGAAAGTTATATTTAATTAATTCTTTTTGCAGATGATTAATAGATAAATTATTCACGTCTAGAAATTTATTTTAGAATTTTTTGGGTTCCAGCTGTGGTCGAAACCTACAGATTACTACAGACTGTTCTGTTTTTGACAGATTCTGTTTTTCTTGTGTTGTTTGCTTATTTTGATGAATCTATGGCTAATAAAAGAGCTTATAAACCATAGAGAAGTTGGAATATAGTAGGTTTAACACCAATATAAATCAAGAATGATTTCATTACAGTACCTTGAAGTGGTGTTTTGTTTTCTTTCGCTAACAGAGCTCACGAGATTTTCTATTTTGAGTTTTGTGTTGTGAAGTTTTCAAGTTTTGGGTAAAGATTTGATGGATTATGGAACAAGGAGTGGAAAGAGCCTAAGCTTGGGGATGCCCATGGCACCCCAAGGTAAAATTCAAGGACACCAAAAAACCTAAGCTTGGGGATGCCCCGGAAGGCATCCCCTCTTTCGTCTTCGTCTATCAGTAACTTTACTTGGAGCTATATTTTTATTCACCACATGATATGTGTTTTGCTTGGAGCGTCTTGTATGAATTGTGTCTTAGCTTTTTAGTTTACCACAATCATACTTGCTGTACACATCTTTTGAGAGAGACTCGCATGATTTGAAATTCATTAGAATACTCTATGTGCTTCACTTATATCTTTTGAGTAATATAGTTTTTGCTCTAGTTCTTCACTTATATCTTTTAGAGCTTGGTGGTAGATTTGTTTTATAGAAACTATTGATCTCTCATGCTTCACCTATATTATTTTGAGAGTCCTTTATAACAACATGGAAATTTTCTTTTAGGAATAATATAAAGACTTTCATAGAAAGTGCATTGAATACTATGAGAAGTTTGATACTCGATAATTGTTTTGAGATATGGAGATGGTGATATTAGAGTCATGATAGTTGAGTACTTGTGAATTTGAGAAATAATTGTGTTGAAGTTTGTGATTCCCATAGCATGCATGTATGGTGAACCGTTATGTGATGAAGTCGGAGCATGATTTATTTATTGATTGTCCTCCTTATGAGTGGCGGTCGGGGACGAGCGATGGTCTTTTCCTACCAATCTATCCCCCTAGGAGCATGCACGTAATACTTTGTTTCGATAACTAATAGATTTTTGCAATAAGTATGTGAGTTCTTTATGACTAATGTTGAGTCCATGGATTATACGCACTCTCACCCTTCCACCATTGCTAGCCTCTCTAGTATCGCGCAACTTTCGCCGTAACTTAAACCCACCATATACCTTCCTCAAAAAAGCCACCATACCTACCTATTATGGCATTTCCATAGCCATTCCGAGATATATTGCCATGCAACTTTTCACCGTTCCGTTATTATGACACGCTTCATCATTGTCATATTGCTTGCATGATCATGTAGTTGACATCGTATTTGTGGCAAAGCCACCGTTCATAATTCT
Organism: Triticum urartu; assembly: GCF_003073215.2. Classification (NCBI taxonomy): domain Eukaryota; kingdom Viridiplantae; phylum Streptophyta; class Magnoliopsida; order Poales; family Poaceae; genus Triticum; species Triticum urartu. The sequence goes on along the minus strand of NC_053025.1, from coordinate 574,075,136 downwards.
TCATACATGTCACTCATGCATCATTGCACATCCTGGTACACTGCCGGAGGCATTCACATAGAGTCATATTTTGTTCTAAGTATTGAGTTGTCATTCTTGAGTTGTAAGTAAATTAAAGTGTGATGATCATCATTATTAGAGCATAGTACCAAGTGAGGAAAGGATGATGGAGACTATGATTCCCCCACAAGTCGGGATGAGACTCTGGACGAAAAATAAAAAGAAAAGAAAAAAAGAGGCCATAAAAAAAGAAGAAGGCCCAAATAAAAAACAGAAAAAATGAAAATGAGAGAAAAAGAGAGAAGGGACAATGCTACTATCCTTTTACCACACTTGTGCTTCAAAGTAGCACCATGATCTTCATGATAGAGAGTCTCCTATGATATCACTTTCATATACTAGTGGGAATTTTTCATTATAGAACTTGGCTTGTATATTCCAATGATGGGCTTCCTCAAAATGCCCTAGGTCTTCATGAGAAAGCAAGTTGGATGCACACCCACTTAGTTTCTTTTGTTGAGCTTTCATACACTTATAGCTCTAGTGCATCTGTTGCATGGCAATACCTACTCACTCACATTGATATCTATTGATGGGCATCTCCATAACCCGTTAATAGGCCTAGTTGATGTGAGACTATCTTCTCCTTTTTGTCTTCTCCACAACCACCATTCTATTCCACATATAGTGCTATATCCATGGCTCACGCTCATATATTGCGTGAATATTGAAAAAGTTTGAGAACATCAAAAGTATGAAACAATTGCTTGGCTTGTCATCGTGGTTGTGCATGATTTAAATATTTCGTGTGGTGAAGATAGAGCATAGCCAGACTATATGATTTTGTAGGGTAACTTTCTTTGGCAATGTTATTTTGAGAAGACATAACTGGTTAGTTAGTATGCTTGAAGTATTATTATTTCTATGTCAATATTAAACTTTTGTCTTGAATCTTTCGGATCTGAACATTCATGCCACAATAAAGAAAAATTACATTGATAAATATGTTAGAAAGCATTCCACACAAAAATTCTTCTTTTATCATTTACCTACTCGAGGACGAGCAGGAATTAAGCTTGGGGATGCTTGATACGTCTCCAACTCCAACGTATCTATAATTTTTGATGCTCCATGCTATTATATTATCTATTTTGGATGTTAATGGGCTTTATTTTACACTTTTATATCATTTTTGGGACTAACCTACTAACTGGAGGCCCAGCCCAAATTGTTATTTTTTGCCTATTTTAGAGTTCCGCCGAAAAGGAATATCAAATGGAGTCCAAACGGAATGAAACCTTCGGGAACGTGATTTTCTCAACAAACGTGATCCAGGAGACTTGGAGTGGGCGTCAAGAAACGATCAAGGAGCGCACGAGGCAGGGGGGCGCGCCTACCCCCCTGGGCACGCCCTCCACCGTTGTGGGCCCCTCGTTGCTCCACCGACGTACTTCTTCCTCCTATATATATCCACGTACCCCCCAAACATCCAGGAGCACCACGAAAACCTAATTCCATCGCTGCAACCTTCTGTACCCGAGAGATGCTGTCTTGGGGGCTTTTCCGGAGCTCCGTCGGAGGGGGCATTGATCACGGAGGGCCTCTACATCAACTCCATGGCCTCTCCGGTGATGTGTGAGTAGTTTACTTCAGACCTACGGGTCCATATTTATTAGCTAGATGGCTTCTTCTCTCTCTTTGGATCTCAATACAAAGTTCTCCTTGATTCTCTTGGAGATCTATTCGATGTAATCTTCTTTTGTGGTGTGTTTGTCGAGATCCGATGAATTGTGGGTTTATGATCTAGTTTATCTATGAACAATATTTGATTCTCCTCTGAATTCTTTTATGTATGATTGCTTTATCTTTGCAAGTCTCTACGAATTATTAGTTTGGTTTGGCCTACTAGATTGATCTTTCTTGCAATGGGAGAAGTGCTTAGCTTTGGGTTCAATCTTGCGGTGCTTTATCCCAGTGACAGAAAGGGAAACGACACATATTGTATTGTTGCCATCGAGGATAAAAAGATGGGGTTTATATCATATTGCATGAGTTTATCCCTCTACATCATATCATCTTACTTAATGCATTACTCTGTTCTTATGAACTTAATACTCTAGATGCATGATGGATAGCGGTCGATGTGTGGAGTAATAGTAGTAGATGCAGAATCTTCTCGGTCTACTTATCACGGACGTGATGCCTATATACATGATCATACCTAGATATTCTCATAACTATGCTCAATTATATCGATTGCTCGACAGTAATTCATTTACCCACCGTAATACTTATGCTCTTGATAGAAGCCACTAGTGAAACATATGGCCCCCGGGTCTATCTTCCATCATATTAATCTTTCATCACTTAGTTTTTTATATTGCCGTTTATTTTACTTTGCATCTTTATTTCTCTTTATCATAAAAATACCAAAAATATTATCTTATCATATCTATCAGATCTCACTCTCGTAAGTGACCGTGAAGGGATTGACAACCCCTTTGTCGCGTTGGTTGCGAGGTTCTTATTTGTTTGTGTAGGTGCGTGGGACTCGAGCATGATCTCCTACTAGATTGATAACTTGGTTCTCAAAAACTGAGGGAAATATTTACGCTACTTTACTGCATCACCCTTTCCTCTTCAAGGGAAAACCAACGCAATGCTCAAGAGGTAGCAGTTCACCTTGTATTTCCATGTTCAAAAACACAAAAAATAAATTATTTTTTTGCGTTTTAAAATAATTCTCACAATCCACAAGAAGTTCAGTTATTATTTGGGAGCAATTTGATTTCAAAAAGAAAATAAAAAATTCAAATTATAAAAATGGAAAAAGTTCATGTACTACATGATGTGTGTTTAATATGGGGAAAATGAATTAAAAGGCAAGGTCCAATTTTTTGTTGTTATAAGTTCAAGGACTCGGTCGGAGAAGTTAAAAAAATTATTGTGAGAGAGCTTTGAACAAAAGGAATATTATTTGTGTAGCAATGACTAATGGATGAGAAAATTACAAACGAAAATACGTCACAGAAGTTTAACGTGAAAACAGCAGGAAGTTCAACTACTACACTGAATGAATTTCAGATGAAAATTAATAAAATCGTCGCGAGTATGAAAAAATGATCAACACGGGAAAGTTGCGTGTTTACAACAGCTTTCCATCGCTATATCACTTGCTCAATTCCGGTGAGTGGATGGAGAGCTACGAGTAAAAAAAGCACGTGAAAAAATAGAGTGTAGTTCAAGTTCAAGTAGACATGCTGAGAAGTTCAAGTTCTTCACGCGGTGCATTTTCGAAGAATTTGTTTCGTGATAAAGGCAAAATGAATGATCTCGCCATTTTCGAAATTGCTTGAAAATGGCTAGGAATCAGGGAAAATCATCAACATGAAAAAGTTTCGCATTTTCCGTAGGTTTTCAGCGATATATTATTTTCCCCATTCCGATAAAGTTTGTAGAAATTACGGTGAAAATACATTTTTACCAATTTCAGAATTGACTTAAAATCGTAAGGAATTGGGAGAAACAATATATACCAAAAAGTTTCGCATTTCCTCAAGCTTTCCAACGCCATATCATTTGCTGCATTCGGACATACGGTTAAAACAATAGATCGGAAATACGAACTCGGTGGAACTTGCACCATTTTCTAAATTACTCTTAAACCGTTCAAAATTAGAAAAACTTTTAACTTGAAAAAGTAGAGCATTTCCATAAGCTTTCCAACGCCATCTCATTTGCCTCAATTGGATTATCCGTTTAGAAATGACATCGAAAATACGAACTCGGCTGTTCGGTTTGCGAAATTTTACGATTTGCCAAATTACTCTTTATCCATAGGGAATTAGAGAACACTTTCAACACGTGGAAGGAGCGGTTTTACAGCAGCTTTCCAACTCCATATTATTTGCCTCATTCCGATAAACAGTTTAGAAATGCGACGATTCACATTTTTTGTATGAAGAAAAAACGGTTTTCGAAACTGCTCTTAAACCGCTTACATTTTGCCAAAAAAATTGACTTGGATCATGATACTAGTGTCCATAACTTTCCAATGGTGTATCGCAAGCCCCATTTGGACAAATGTTGGCGGAAGTTCAACCTAGCACAGGGGGAAGTTCGGGTCGAACAACTCATGCAGTAAAATTGCAAAAACGCAATTTCATCCTGACCCGAGAGCAAAATCCGACAACGAGCGAGATTCCTATTTAAAACCGGTATTTAGTTGCTAAAAACGTTTCTAGATTACACTAACATCATATAGAACACGACTAACTAGTATAATTCGCGGGGGAAGCCACGGTTGCGAGGATAGCCCGAAGGTCGGGTTCGTACAGAGGGAAGTCCAGGCGCATTAGTCAGGCAGTTCAGGTCAGAATAGTGTTTATGTATATATGTATATGCATATAGCAGTTGAACGCGCAAGGAAAAGTTGTCCCCAAGCCGAGCGCGCCGACAGACGCGAGCAGAGCGTGCCGTGGCGCCTAACGGCGAGCACAGCATGCTGCGGCGCCTAACGACGAGCAGAGCTTGCCGAGGGACGCGAGCAGAGGCCGGCACAGTGATATGTGGCAAATAAGATGAACTGTGCGAGCGATGTCGAAGACATCAAGCACGAATCAGATTAGAGTTGCGTGTGCGATATGTGGCATATAGTTGATCCATCCGAGCTGTTTGTGATGGAATAAGACGTGTGTGTTGCGGGCAAACGCGTGCTGGTATATAACCTTAAATTTAACCAAAAAAAGTGTTAATGCATGTTACAAAAATTGTATAGCTGGAAACTATGTTCAAATACAACTCCAACGATATAATCTTTGGCGACATGCATTCGTATTTTATTAGTTAAATCCTACTTATAAACCAGGACGGGGGTATAGTAGGTAATTAAATCGCAAACTTTTTTTGTACTAACCATATGTGTATGTGTCCTTTCGTCCTCCTCTCGCACGTCTTGTCACCCCGCTGCCGCACACAGCTTACAGCACAAACTTGCGCAGCGCGCGGGGGCGTTCTTTTAGCCAAACGGTGGCGCCAATGAATCGTCGGTGAGCCCATTCCCGCACAACCTCATAGGTTCCCGCGCAAGCTTCCCGCCCAACTCGGTGAAATCCCCCAAAATCCCAATGCTTACCGACCTTCTATAAAAACCCTCACGGTCGGCGACTCCTGCATCGCATTTTCCCCTCCCTCCCTGTAGCTTATCTCGTGTGCTTCTCCCATAATCGCCAATGGCACCGGTCCGTCATCGTCGCTCAGCCACTCCGCCGTCATCAGAGGATAGCTCCAGCTGGGAGGCTACACCACGGCGGCGGCGGAGTCCCCGGCATAGTGTAGTGCGCGTGGCGTCCCTGTTGGGTGTGCACGGAACACCCACCACACGCTCCGCCGCCACTGCCCGTCGGCAGCTGTTGTCAGCCGCCGTTGCCGCCACACCACCATTGCAAGCCAGGGTGCTACCTCTTGAGCATGCGTTGGTTTTCCCTTGAAGAGGAAAGGGTGATGCAACAAAGCAGCGTAAGTATTTCCCTCAGTTTTTGAGAACCAAGGTATCAATCCAGTAGGAGACCATGCGCAAGTCACCTCGTACCTACACAAACAAATAAGAACCTCACAACCAACGCGATAAAGGGGTTGTCAATCCCTTCTCGGGCACTTGCAAGAGTGAGATCTGATAGACATAATGATAATAAGATAAATATTTTTGGTATTTTTATGATATAGATTGAAAGTAAAGATTGCAAAATAAAGTAGATTGGAAACTTGTATGATGGAAAATAGACCCCGGGGCTCAGCCTGTGCATCCAGTTTTTTCGGTTTGATTCGGTTCGGTTTATACGGTTATCGGTTCATATGGTTTTTATACTTAGGTTTATACGGTTTTATACATATATACGGTTCGGTTTCGGTTGTAACCGTTTGCTTTCGGTTCGGTTTCGGTAATAACCAAAATAACCAAAGTTGACGCGAACTTCTGACCAAGACATGGTTTTGGTACATGAAGAAACAAATTTAGTACATGTCCAATACAAGTAGGGGGTACAAGCACAACCTAGTGACGTGTTTGAAGAAATTATAGAAAATTTATGTTCCAGTACAAGCACTTAGTACATACAAGAACAATCCAGTACAAGGTCAAGACTACAAGTACAAGCACTACAGAACTACACAATAACACAAGGCACAAATCAATCCAGTACAAGCACTTAGTACATGTCCAGTACAACACCATGAAGAAATTCTGGAACAACAAAATGAAGATAATAAACTCCATTACAAGTTCAGATGAAATTCTGGCGCATAAGCTGAGTACAAGTACAATAAATTCTAGAACAAGCAAGTTCAACACAGCCAAAGTTCAACATAGTGCAAAATGGGTTCAACACATGACAGATGACACACACACAAACTGCATCACTTCAGGCAGCAACTGGCACAAGTTTCCACTCCAGTTCCACACATGAAGATCAATCAATCGATATTACACCGTTATCGTCCAATCGAAGGGCTCCCACACCTACAAAAAGTAACAGAAATATTGCATGATCGAGTAAATAACATAAATTTTGCATGGTCATTGAAATAACTGAAATGCACATCCATTTAAGTACCTTCCTCCAGTTTGGTCAACTCAGCAAGATCAAGTTCAACATTGATAGGCTTACTATGCAACCAATCTTGCGTACATATCAACGCTTGGAGTGTTGCTGGTGTCAAAGAGCTTCTGAAGTAATCAAGAATACGGCCACTAGTGCTAAAAGCTGATTCAGAAGCAACCGTTGAGATGGGGATTGCTAGTATATCACGAGCCATTTTTGACAGGACATGAAAGCGAGCAGCATTCAACTTCCACCACTCAAGAAGGTCAAATTCTGTAGTCAACTCTTCGGTATCCTCAGCTAGGTACTTGTCTAATTCAGTTCTCATATTTGAGCTAGTGCTACCCTCTGCACAAGATCTCATTCTCTTCTTATTGTAGCGTGACCTCATAAGAGAATTTTCAGAAGCATTTTCACTAGCACGAGCTTGTGATGCTAATTCACTAGTAGAACTAGTTCCATACAATTCTTTGTATTCTCCAAAAAGAGAGACAAATTCATTGTGTGAAGAAGTCAAGATTCTGTTACCTATTATACAGCCATAGGTGTCTTCAACCATGTCCTTAAAGAAATGAGATTCCTTGGTCCTTGCATAAAGAATTAAGACAAGACAAGGCAAGTTAGAAAGACATTAAGAACAGCATACATATAGTTGACAAAAGAACAACAACCAATCAACCACATACCTAGGATCAAGGATGGCGGCAATGAATATATATTTGTTCATCTTTTCAGGATCACCCCAATACTTCTCATACTTCGCTTTCATCTTGAGAGCCATGCATTTAAATATTTCATCATCGCCACAGATCACATGATCACTCCATTCACCCAACAAAAAGTTAACATCAGCAATCTCTTCCAAGAAGGTGTTGGTTGTAACATACTTGGTGCTAGAAACCTTATTCGTGAGTTCATAGAAGTGTTGGAGGAATTGTTTGAACTCACAAACATATACCCAATCACTTTGAGTTGGAGGACCCCGTTGGTCAAGAGCATCGGGCTTAGGTTCTGGACCAGTTTTTTCTAACTCGGTCTTGTAGTTGGGATCATGAAGTGCATATTGCTCAAATGCCCTCTCAAATTTCTCAACATTGTCTAGCATTACAAATGTAGAGTTCCATCTAGTAGCCACATCAATATTAATCAAACCTTTGCTCGCTACCTTGCTGAGTTGCACACACTTCTTAAATACATCCAGTCTAGTTGGGGAGGCTCTAACAAACTTGATAGCATGGTGAATTCTGTTTACAGGATGGCACATTATCTTTAGCCCATCTTGAACCACAAGATTAACAATGTGAGCCACACACCTCATGTGAAGATATTGACTTCTTGCATGTGTGCATCCCCTATTAGTCAAAGATCTCTTCATGTAGGCTAAGCAGGAGTCATTAGAACTCGCATTATCTACTATAATAGTGCACACTCGTTCAATGCCCCACTCAATCAGTAATTTTTCTAACGATTTCCCAATATCGTCCCCTTTGTGTCCATCTACCAAGACAAAGCTAATAATTTTTTTCCTAAGGTTCCACGAAGAATCGATGAAATGTGCAGTAAGAACCATGTAGCTTTTCTATCTTTTTGATGTCCATGTATCAGTGGTGAGGCAAACAGTTTGACGTGAATCGATGAAATATTTTCTAAGCATAGCTTTCTCAGTTTCATAAAGAGCAATGATATCTCTATACATAGTGGTCCTAGATGGCACATTGAACCTAGGGCAAGCTTTAGACATGAAGAACCTAAATCCTTCTTTCTCTGCAAATATGAACGGAAGCTCATCTACCACTATCATGCGAGCAAATGCTTCTCTAACTTCTTTCTCATTGTATTGCCAAGGAACCACAGAATTGTCATCAGCACAAACTTGGTAGGTAAGCTCGGTTTGATTGCTACCGATGTGGGCAGGATTCCTTTTGCAAATCTTCAAATGGTTTACTAAAGAAGCAGTACCTGCCGATGTGGATTTGCAACCCAATATAGCACTACAATAGTTGCAGTTTGCATGATCTGGATCATCGTTCTGAATTGTGAAGTGTGTCCATGCCTTTGACCTCTTGTTCCTTTTCTTGCTAACACTGTCAGGGGTAACATCAGGTTGTGTTTCAGGTAAGGAACCTTGACTAGCAGCATAACCAGCACCAAGGTTGACACTATCGGACACCTGAAGAAATAAGTTAGGTAGTTCCCATTCAGATTAATATAAACAACAGAACCAACACTGGAAAGTAATGAAATAATTGTTCAGTAGCAAACACACACTACTGCAACTGAACGGAAGTGCTTGTTTTTCTCAGCCAGTAGCCCACTACTACTGCAGCCGAACTAGCAAATGCTTTTTTTCTCAACCACTATGACTGCAACCAAACTGAGCAAACTAATGTATGTATCATGAGATCAGGGAGATACTATGCTATTGAACAAGTATCCAACCAGATCAAACTAAAGGTCAAAGTATGGGCTTACCATGATGGCGTCGACGGCTCGTGTTGCTCCATGGAAGCGTGGGATGGCGGAGCCGTGGAGGTCAGCAAGTCAGCGACTCAATAACGTGGAGGAAGGAGGGTGGAGCCGGAGGTCAGCGGCGATGCGGAGGACGAACGGCGGAGGTCAGCGTCGCCGGTGTGCACGATGGAGGACGGAAGGCGGAGATGGACGAAGGCACGGAGCTTCGCCTGCTGGGGGTGGAGCCGCGGAGGGGGCGGATGGATGCGCCGGAGTATGACCTAGCTAAGCTAGGGCGCCGCCGCCACCCATATTCTACTCTGCGCGGCTGGCCTCTCTTGGTCTCTCCTCTCCGTGAGGGACTGGGGGTGTGGCTTGTGAGTTGCCCTAGGGCAATTGGGCTAGGTTGAAGGAATAAAGGAGAAGGCCCAGTTTGGGCTGGCCGACTGGGCCTGTAATTTTTTGATGTTGCTCGGCTTTCGGTTTAGTTCGGTTTAACCGAATTTTTTTGGTTTTAAACCAAAAAACTGAATTGAGTATGGTTTTGGATTTTGCAAACTGAAACCATAACCAAAACCTGAAAAAAAATTGAATTTTCGGTTCGGTTTAGTTTTTTCGGTTCGGTTTTTGGTTTTCAGTTCAGTTTTGCACAGGGTGACCGGGGGCCATAGGTTTCACTAGTGGCTTCTCTCAAGATAGCATAAGTATTACGGTGGGTGAACAAATTATTGTCGAGCAATTGATAGAATTGAGGATAGTTATGAGAATATCTAGGCATGATCATGTATATAGGCATCACGTCCGTGACAAGTAGACCGACTCCTGCCTGCATCTACTACTATTACTCCACACATCGACCGCTATCCAGCATGCATCTAGAGTATTAAGTTCATAAGAATAGAGTAACACTTTAAGCAAGATGACATGATGTAGAGGGATAAAGTCTTACAATATTATATAAACCCCATCTTTTTATCCTCGATGGCAACAATACAATACGTGTCGTTTCCCTTTCTATCACTAGGATCGAGCACCGCAAGATTGAACCCAAAGCTAAGCACTTCTCCCATTGCAAGAAAGATCAATCTAGTGGGCCAAACCAAACTGATAATTCAAAGAGACTTGCAAAGATAAACCAATCATACATAAAAGAATTCAGAGAAGATTCAAATATTGTTCATAGATAATCTTGATCATAAACCCACAATTCATCGGATCTCGACAAACACACCACAAAAGAAGATTACATCGAATAGATCTCCAAGAGAATCGAGGAGAACTTTGTATTGAGATCCAAAGAGAGAGAAGAAGCCATCTAGCTAATAACTATGGACCCGAAGGTCTGAGGTAAACTGCTCACACATCATCGAAGGGGCCATGGAGTTGATGTAGAGGCCCTCCGTGATCAATGCCCCCTCCGGCGGAGCTCCGGAAAAGGCCCCAAGATGGGATCTCTTGGGTACAGAAGGTTGCGGCGGTGGAATTAGGTTTTCGTGGTGCTCTTGGATGTTCTCGGGGTATATGAATATATATAGGAGGAAGAAGTAGGTCAGTGGAGCAACGAGGGGCCCACGAGGGTGGGGGCGCGCCCCCCTGCCTCGTGGCCTCCTTGGTTGTTTATTGACGTCCACTCCAAGTCCCCTGGATCACGTTTGTTCCAAAAATCATGCTCCCGAAGGTTTCATTCCGTTTGGACTCCGTTTGATATTATTTTTCTGCGAAACACTGAAATAGGCAAAAAAACAACAATTTGGGCTGGGCCTCCGGTTAATAGGTTAGTCCCAAAAATAATATAAAAGTGTATAAATAAGCCCATTAAACATTCAAAACAGAATATATAATATCATGGAGCAATCAAAAATTATAGATACGTTGGAGACGTATCAAGCATCCCCAAGCTTAATTCCTGCTCGTCCTCGAGTAGGTAAATGATAAAAACAGAATTTTTGATGTGGAATGCTTCCTAACATATTTCTCAATGTAATTTTTTTATTGTGGCATGACTGTTCAGATCCGAAAGATTCAAGATAAAAGTTTAATATTGACATAAAAATAATAATACTTCAAGCATACTAACTAAGCAGTCATGTCTTCTCAAAATAACATGGACAAAAAATTTCATCCCTACAAAATCATATAGTTTGGTCATGCTCCATTTTCATCACACAAGAATGCTCTCATCATGCACAACCCCGATGACAAGCCAAGCTATTGTTTCATACTTTAGTAATCTCAAACTTTTTTCAACTTTCACGCAATACATGAGCGTGAGCCATGGATATAACACTATGGGTGGAATAGAATATAATGAAGGGGGTTATGTGGAGAAAAAAAGAGGAGAAAGTCTCACATTGACGCGGCTAATTAATGGGCTAGGGAGATGCCCATAAATTGATGTCAATGCAAGGAGTAGGGATTGCCATGCAACGGATGCACTAGAGCTATAAATTTTTGAAAGCTCAACAAAAGAAACTAAGTGGGTGTGCATCCAACTTGCTTGCTCATGAAGACCTAGGGCACTTGAGGAGGCCCATTGTTGGAATATACAATCCAAGTTCTATAATGAAAAATTCCCACTAGTATATGAAAGTAACAAAACAAGAGACTCTCTATCATAAAGATCATGGTGCTACTTTGAAGCACAAGTGTGGAAAAAAGGATAGTAGCATTACCCCTTTTATTTTTATTTTTTGGGGCCTTCCTTTTTTGGCCTTTATCTTTTTTTATTTTTTTATTTTGGGACAATGCTCTATTAATGATGATCATCACACTTCTATTTATTTACAACTCGATACTAGAACAAGATATGACTCTATATGAATGCCTCTGGTGGTGTACCGGGATGTGCAATGACTCATGAGTGACATGTATGAAAGAATTATGAACGGTGGCTTTGCCACAAATACGATGCCAACTACATGATCATGCAAGGCAATATGACAATAATGGTGCGTGTCATAATAAATGGAACGGTGGAAAGTTGCATGGCAATATATCTCGGAATGGCTATGGAAATGCCATAATAGGTAGGTATGGTGGCTGTTTTGAGGAAGGTATAAGGAGGTTTATGTGTGATAGAGCTTATCGTATCACGTGGTTTGGATGCACCGGCGAAGTTTGCACCAACACTCAAGGTGAGAAAGGGCAATGCACGGTACCGAAGAGGCTAGCAATGATGGAAGGGTGAGAGTGCGTATAATCTATGGACTCAACATTAGTCATAAAGAACTCACATACTTATTGCAAAAATCTACAAGTCATCAAAAACCAAGTATTGCGCGCAAGCTCCTAGGAGGATAGATTGGTAGGAAAAGACCATTGCTCGTCCCCGGCCACCACTCATAAGGAAGACAATCAAATAACACCTCATGTTTCAAATTTGTTACACAACGTTTACCATACGTGCATGCTACGGGACTTGCAAACTTCAACACAAGTATTTCTCAAATTCACAACTACTCAACTAGCACAACTTTAATATCACTATCTCCATATCTCAAAACAATCATCAAGTATCAAACTTCTCTTAGTATTCAATGCACTTATATGAAAGATTTTTATTATGCCTAAAAGAAAATTGCCACATTTTTCTAAAGGACTCTCAAAATAATATAAGTGAAGCATCAAAGATCAATTATTTCTATAAAATAAAACCACCACCGTGCTCTAAAAGATATAAGTGAAGCACTAGAGCAAAAACTATATAGCTCAAAAGATATAAGTGAAGCACATAGAGTATTCTAATAAATTCCAATTCATGTGTGTCTCTCTCAAAAGGTGTGTACAGCAAGTATGATTGTGTTAAACTAAAAACAAAAGACTCAAATCATACAAGACGCTCCAGGCAAAACACATATCATGTGGCGAATAAAAATATAGCTCCAAGTAAAGTTACCGATGAACGAAGACAAAAGAGGGGATGCCTTCTGGGGCATCCCCAAGCTTAGGCTTTTTGGTGTCCTTTGATTTTACCTTGGGGTGCCTTGGGCATACCCAAGCTTAGGCTATTTCCACTCCTTGTTCCATAATCCATCAATTCTTTACCCAAAATTTGAAAACTTCACAACACAAAACTTAACAGAAAATCTCGTGAGCTCCGTTAGCGAAAGAAAACAAAACACCACTTCAAGGTACTATAATGAACTCATTATTTATTTATATTTGTGTTAAAACTACTGTATTCCAACTTCTCTATGGTTTATAAACTCTATTACTAGCCATAGATTCATCAAAATAAGCAAACAACACACGAAAAACAGAATCTGTCAAAAACAGAACAGTCTGTAGTAATCTGTAACTAACGCAAACTTCTGGAACCCCAAAAATTCTAAAATAAATTTCTGGACGTGAGGAATTTACCTATTAATCGTCTTAAAAAATAATTAATTAAATATCACTCTCCAATAAAAAATGGCAGCAATTCTCGTGAGTGCTAAAGTTTCTGTTTTTTACAGCAAGATCAAAAAGACTTTCCCCAAGTCTTCCCAACGGTTCTACTTGGCACAAACACTAATTAAACACAAAAAAAACAACCAAAACAGAGGTTAGATAAATTATTTATTACTAAACAGGAACAAAAATCAAGGAATAAAAATAAAATTGGGTTGCCTCCCAACAAGCGCTATCATTTAGCGCCCCTAGCTAGGCATAAAAGCGAGGATAGATCTAGGTATTGCCATCTTTGGTAGGCAATCCATAAGTGGCCCTCATAATAGATTCATAAGGTAATTTAATTTTCTTTCTAGGGAAGTGTTCCATGCCTTTCCTTAATAGAAATTGGAATCTAATATTCCCTTCCTTCATATCAATAATTGCACCGATCGTTCTAAGGAAATGTCTACCAAGAATAATACGTCATGAAGGATTGCAATCTATATCAAGAACAATGAAATATACAGGCACATAATTCCTATTTGAAACAATAATAACATCATTAATTCTTCCCAAAGGTTTCTTAATAGTGGAATCTGCAAGGTGCAAGTTTAAAGAACAATCATCAAATTCACGGAAACCTAGCAAATCACACAAAGTTTTTGGGATCGTGGAAACACTAGCACCCAAATCACACAAAGCATAGCATTAATGATATTTAATTTTAATTTTAGGTTCCCATTCATCATAAAGTTTTCTAGGGATAGAAACTTCCAACTCAAGTTTTTCTTCATGGGATTGCATCAAAGCATCAACGATATGTTTAGTAAAAGCTTTATTTTGACTATAAGCGTGAGGAGAATTTAGCACGGATTGAAACAAGGAAATACAATCTATCAAAGAACAATTATCATAATTAAATTCCTTGAAATCCAAGATAGTGGGTTCATTGCTATCTAAAGTTTTAACCTCTTCAATCCCACTTTTATCAATTTTTGCATCAAGATCTAAAAACTCCGAATTTTTGGGACACCTTCTAACTAAAGTTGACTCATCTCCAGTCCCATAATTATCAAGATTCATATTGCAAAACAAGGATTTAATGGGGGACACATCAATTACTTTTAGATCTTCATCTTTATTTTCATAAAAACTAGAAGAACACGCCTTCACAAAGCAATCTTTCTTAGCACGCATCGTAGAGGTTCTTTCTTTGCACTCATCAATGGAAATTCTCATGGCTTTGAGAGACTCATTGATATCATGCTTAGGTGGAATAGATCTAAGTTTCAAAGAATCAATATCAAGAGAAATTCTATCCATGTTCCTAGCCAATTCATCAATCTTAAGCAATTTTTCTTCAATCAAAGCATTGAAATTCTTTTGCGAACTAATAAATTCTTTAATACTAGATTCAAAATCAGAGGGCATCTTATTATAATTTCCATAAGAATTGTTGTATGAATTACCATAATTATTAGAGGAATTACTAGGAAATGGCCTAGGATTAAAATTACCTCTATATGCGTTGTTACCAAAATTGTTCCTACCAACAAAATTCACATCCATAGATTCATTAATATTCTCAATCAAAGTAGACAAAGGCATATGATTGGGATCAGTAGGAGAACTCTTATTAGCAAACAATTTCATAAGTTCATCCATCTTTCCACTCAAAACATTAATTTCTTCAATTGCATGCACCTTTTTACTAGTAGATATTTCTGTGTGCCATTGAGAATGATTAAGCATAATATTATCTAGGAGTTTGGTAGCTTCTCCCAAAGTGATTTCCATAAAAGTGCCTCCCGCGGCCGAATCTAAAAGATTTCTAGAAGCAAAATTCAATCCGGCATAAAAATTTTGTATAATCATCCATAAATTCAATCCATGTGTAGGGCAATTACGTATCATTAATTTCATCCTCTCCCAAGATTTTGCAACATGCTCATGATCAAGTTGCTTAAAATTCATAATATCGTTTCTAAGAGATATGATCTTAGCGGGAGGAAAATACTTAGAGATAAAAGTATCTTTGCACTTATTCCATGAATCAATACTATTTTTTAGGAAAAGACGAAAACCAATCTTTAGCACGATATCTAAGCGAAAATGGAAATAGCTTAAGTTTAACAATATCATTATCCACATCTTTCTTCTTTTGCATATCACACAAATCAACAAAGTTGTTTAGATGGGTAGCGGCATCTTCACTAGGAAGGCCAGAAAACGGATCTTTCATGACAAGATTCAACAAAGCAGTATTAATCTCACAAGATTCATCGTCGGTAAGAGGAGCAATCGGAGTGCTAATAAAATCATTATTGTTGGTATTGGCAAAGTCACACAATTTAGTATTATCTTGAGCCATCGTGACAAGCAAGCAATCCAACACACAAGCAAACAAGTGAAGAAAAAGTGAAAGGAAAGAGAGGGCGAAAGGAAAAGAGGGCAAATAAAACGGCAAGGGTGAAGTGGGGGAGAGGAAAACATGAGGCAAATGGCAAATAATGTAATGCAAAGGATAACAATTGTGATGGGTACTTGGTATGTCTTGACTTGGCGTAGATATCCCCGGCAACGGCGCCAGAAATCCTTCTTGCTACCTCTTGAGCATGCGTTGGTTTTCCCTTGAAGAGGAAAGGGTGATGTAGCAAAGCAGCGTCAGTATTTCCCTCAGTTTTTGAGAACCAAGGTATCAATCCAGTAGGAGACCACGCGCAAGTCACCTCATACCTACACAAACAAATAAGAACCTCGCAACCAACGCGATAAAGGGTTGTCAATCCCTTCTCGGCCACTTGCAAGAGTGAGATCTGATAGAGATAATGATAATAAGATAAATATTTTTGGTATTTTTATGATATATATTGAAAGTAAAGATTGCAAAATAAAGTAGATTGGAAACTTGTATGATGGAAAATAGACCCAGGGGCCATAGGTTTCACTAGTGGCTTCTCTCAAGATAGCATAAGTATTACGGTGGGTGAACAAATTATTGTCGAGCAATTGATAGAATTGAGCATAGTTATGAGAATATCTAGGCATGATCATGTATATAGGCATCACGTCCGTGACAAGTAGACCGACTCCTGCCTGCATCTACTACTATTACTCCACACATCGACCGCTATCCAGCATGCATCTAGAGTATTAAGTTCATAAGAACAGAGTAACGCTTTAAGCAAGATGACATGATGTAGAGGGATAAACTCATGCAATATGATACAAACCCCATCTTTTTATTCTCGATGGCAACAATACAATACGTGTCATTTCCCTTTCTATCACTGGGATTGAGCACCGCAAGATTAAACCCAAAGCTAAGCACTTCTCCCATTGCAAGAAAGATCAATCTAGTGGGCCAAACCAAACTGATAATTCAAAGAGACTTGCAAAGATAAACCAATCATACATAAAAGAATTCAGAGAAGATTTAAATATTGTTCATAGATAAACTTGATCAAAACCCACAATTCATCGGATCTCGACAAACACACCGCAAAAGAAGATTACATCAAATAGATCTCTAAGAGAATTGAGGAGAACTTTGTATTGAGATCCAAAGAGAGAGAAGAAGCCATCTAGCTAATAACTATGGACCCGAAGGTCTGAGGTAAACTACTCACACATCATCGGAGGGGCCATGGAGTTGATGTAGAGGCCCTCCGTGATCAATGCCCCCTCCGGCGGAGCTACGGAAAAGGCCCCAAGATGGGATCTCTTGGGTACATAAGGTTGCGGCGGTGGAATTAGGTTTTCATGGCGCTCTCGGATATTCTCGGGGTATATGAATATATATATATATATAGGAGGAAGAAGTAGGTCGGTGGAGCAACGAGGGGCCCACGAGGGTGGAGGGCGCGCCCAGGGGGTAGGCGCGCCCCCTGCCTCATGGCCTTCTCGATTGTTTCTTGACATCCACTCCAAGTCCCCTGGATCACGTTTGTTCCAAAAATCACGCTCCCGAAGGTTTCATTCTGTTTGGACTCCGTTTGATATTCATTTTCTGCGAAACACTGAAATAGGCAAAAAACAGCAATTTGGGCTAGGCCTCCGGTTAATAGGTTAGTCCCAAAAATAATATAGAAGTGTATAAGTAAGCCCATTAAACATCCAAAACAGAATATATAATAGCATGGAGCAATCAAAAATTATAGATACGTTGGAGACGTATCACAGGGCCATCTCCCGCTCTACCGCTGCGGCCCGAAGGCGGGAGGTGGCCGTCGTGGTTGCCACCCCACTGCCGGCCACCATGGCCATCACCCGCTCCGCCACCGTGGCCCGAAGGCGGGAGGTGGTGGTCGTGACCACCACCCCATTGTCGGCTGGCGTGACCGCCAGCCCACCGTCGACCGCCGGGATCATCACCCGCTCTGCCACCGCCACCCGAAGGAGGGAGGCGGAGGTGGAGCCCGCACGTGCGTCAGCGACCTTGCGCGCTACATCGAGTTCCTGCGGGAGGAGGAGGAGCGCCTCTTCGAGCACGCAAAGAGCCTTACCGTAGGCTGTAGCACACGCCGACGTAGAGGCGAGGAATCAGGAGATCTACAAGCAGTACAGCCGCTTTGAGAGGGATAGTCTGGAGCGGCAGTGGGCGTTCGAGCTGGCAAGCATCGACACTGAACGTGCAGCAATGGCAGGCACCGTATTGCATTTCTCCAGCTCATCGGTAGGCTCCTCCTCCTCTGCCTCTTACTGAGCGCGCTCGGCAGAGGAGAGGCTGCCGGAAGTAGCACAAAGCCCCTCCTTGGTAGTAGTAGTATTTAGGGGTTATTTTGTTTAGTTCATCTGACTATAGATGTGTGGTCGAACTGTACAACGTACTTAAAATTAGCTAGTATGTATATATATATATAGTTGAAGTAGCTATTTCAGTACGTGGTTGGCAACAATTGGGGAAAATTTTGGTCGGTTCAACTGTCGAGTTGAACTATTTGTATAAATTAAGAACGACTGCTTAATCTATGAATGAAATCTATGCTTAATTACTGAATTTTTTTTGCAAAAATAAGATAGTGCTAGTGATTTCTAGCTGCATATTTGGACAAAATTGCACACAGGTCATCCAAAACAACCGTTTGCGTTGAAGGGATGCACAAATCTTGTGCTACGGATTTTCCCTCGACTAAAGGGGGAAGACCATAGCTCTCACTTTGCATATGGGTGTTCTATCTAAAACGTTTGTGATCAAGAGTTGCAGAAATCCTGCTCGGCACATTTTCTCTTGGCTTCCTGGGGAAGCTGTTGGCACTCCTTCCGTTTAGTAAAGCACTCAAGGACCTGTCTGCATGGCACCTCCTAGCCATTAAAAAGAGTGAGGCATGGCGTCACATGAATGGTTTACAGAACACACACAATTTAAATTATACAAAACGTTTGAGATGTTACAGTGGCAACTATTTGTTTCAAAATGCCTTTGTTGGCTGTTATTTGAGTGCGTCTTCTCTCAAAATGGACACGAAAAATACCATAGCATGTCGGGTGCCATTCCATTATAGCATGCCAAGTTTCATGAATTTCAGATGAGTTTTGGATTTACTAGAATTTAAAAACAAAGTATCACAACGTTTTGCCGGCAATCAACAGTGCCCTGGTGTTTGAAATTCATTCCCATTTCTTGCATGGGACCTAAGCATGCCCTAAGGACACATTTTGGTTTTTCAACCAATTTATATGCACTGGAACTTGTGCATGTAGTTCAAATTTGAATTATGCACATGAAATGCCTAGAAAGCCCAGTTAATGTATAAAAATGTCCAAATGAACCCCGAAAAATTCCAAAAGTAAACACAACACTCATGTTGTTCTATGTTAACACTAGAAATTTTTTGAAAGCAATAAGAGGCAACGGATATCGTTTCGTCCCCAAAGGTGGCACGTTCCCTACCGAAACCATCACGCTTGTTTTGAGAAGCTAAGGTTTGTGAGAAGCTTATACCCAAACTTGCCCCAAATGGGACAAAAACTTTACCACGACATGTTGATGCCGCTCCATGATAGCATGCCAAGTTTCATGAATTTCAGACGAGTTTTGGATTTACTAGAATTTTAAAACCAGGTATCTCAATGTTTTGCCGGCAATCAACAGTGCCCTGGTGCTTGAAATTCATTCCCATTTCTTGCATGGGACCTAAGCATGCCCCGAAGGACACAGATTTGATTTTTCAACCAATTTATATGCACTAGAGCTTGTGCATGTAGTTCAAATATGAATTATGCACATGAAATGCCTAGAAAACCCAGTTAATGTATAAAAATGTCCAAACGAACCCCAAAAAATTCCAAAAGTAAACACTGTTGGGGAACGCAGTAATTTCCAAAAAATTCCTACGCACACACAAGATCTATCATGGTGATGCATAGCAATGAGAGGGGAAGAGTGTTGTCCACGTACCCTCATAGACCATAAGCAGAAGCGTTATGACAACGCGGTTGATGTAGTCGTACGTCTTCACGATCCGACCGATCCTAGCACCGAAAGTATGGAACCTCCGTGATCTGCACACGTTCGGCTCGGTGACGTCCCATGAACTTTCGATCCAGGTGAGTGTCTGATGTCTACTACACAACCTTCTTCTTGTAGACGTTGTTGGGCCTCCAAGTGCAGAGGTTTGTAGGACAGTAGCAAATTTCCCTCAAGTGGATGACCTAAGGTTTATCAATCCGTAGGAGGCGTAGGATGAAGATGGTCTCTCTCAAGCAACCCTGCAACCAAATAACAAAGAGTCTCTTGTGTCCCCAACACACCCAATACAATGGTAAATTGTATAGGTGCACTAGTTCGGCGAAGAGATGGTGATACAAGTGCAATATGGATAGTAGATAATAGTTTTTGTAATCTGAAATTATAAAAACAGCAAGGTAACGAATGATAAAAGTGAGCGTAAACGGTATTGCAATGATAGGAAACAAGGCCTAGGGTTCATACTTTCGCTAGTGTAAGTTCCCTCAACAATACTAACATAATTGGATCACATAACTATCCCTCAACATGCAACAAAGAGTCACTCTAGAGTCACTAATAGCGGAGAACGAACGAAGAGATTATGGTAGGGTACGAAACCACCTCAAAGTTATTCTTTCCAATCAATCCGTTGAGCTATTCCTATAAGTGTCACAAACAGCCCTAGAGTTCGTACTAGAATAACACCTTAAGACACAAATCAACCAAAACCCTAATGTCACCTAGATACTGCAATGTCACCTCAAGTATCCGTGGGTATGATTATGCGATATGCGTCACACAATCTCAGATTCATCTATTCAACCAACACAAAGGACCTCAAAGAGTGCCCCAAAGTTCCTACCGGAGAATCACGACGAAAACGTGTGCCAACCCCTATGCATAGGTTCCCAATGTCACGAAACCCGCAAGTTGATCACCTTAACATACATCAAGCGGCACGTGGTATCCCATTGTCACCATAGATATCCACGGCAAGACATACATCAAGTGTTCTCAAGTCTTTAAAGACTCAACCCGATAAGATTACTTCAAAGGGGAAACTCAATTCATTACAAGAGAGAAGAGGGGGAGGAGAAACATAAGATCCAACTATAATAGCAAAGCTCGCGATACATCAAGATCGTGCCAAATCAAGAACACGAGAGAGACAGAGATCAAACACATAGCTACTGGTACAAACCCTCAGCCCCGAGGGAGAACTACTCCCTCCTCGTCATGGAGAGCACCAGGATGATGAAGATGGCCACCGGAGAAGGATTGCCCCCTCCGGCAGGGTGCCGGAACGGGTCTAGATTGGTTTTCGGTGGCTACGGAGGCTTCTGGCGGCGGAACTCCCGATCTATTGTTCGTTCTGGAAGTTTTAGGTCACGTAGGTATATATGGGTGCAGGAGGTATGCCAGGGGAGCCACGAGGGCCCCATGAGACAGGGGGCGCGCCCTAGGGGGGGGCGCCCTAGGGGGGGCGCCCCCCACCCTCGTGAGCACCTCGTTCCTTCCTTGACGTGGGGTCCAAGTCCATCAGGTGTGTTTCCTTCCAAAAATAACTTCTCCAGTTGATTTCGTTCCGTTTCGACTCCGTCTAATATTCCTTTTCTTCAAAACACTGAAATAGGCATAAAACAGCAAATCTGGGCTGGGCCTCCGGTTAATAGGTTAGTCCCAAAAATAATATAGAAGTGGATAATAAAGCCCAATATTGCCCAAAACTGTAGATAATATAGCATGGAGCAATCAAAAATTATAGATACGTTGGAGACGTATCAGTGTCAAGGGAGAGCTTCGTCAGAACGACGGCGTGATGACGGTGATGATGAAGCTACCGGCGCAGGGCTTCGCCTAAGCACTATGCCGATATAA
Source organism: Triticum urartu (assembly GCF_003073215.2). Classification (NCBI taxonomy): domain Eukaryota; kingdom Viridiplantae; phylum Streptophyta; class Magnoliopsida; order Poales; family Poaceae; genus Triticum; species Triticum urartu. The sequence goes on along the minus strand of NC_053025.1, from coordinate 574,053,386 downwards.
CCGAGGTGGATTATGGTGGAGGGGGAACCGCACACGGCTAAGGGATCAATGATCAACTTGTGTGTCTATGGGGTGCCCCCTCCCCCATATATAAAGGAGTGGAGGAGGGGGAGGGCCGGCCCTCTATGGCGCGCCCTAGAGGAGTCCTACTCCCACCGGGAGTAGGATTCACCCCTTCCAAGTAGTAGGAGTAGGAGAGAAGGAAGGGGAGGAGAGAGGGAAGGAAAGGGAGGCGGCCCCCACCCAATTCGGATTGGGCTAGGCGGCACGCCTCCCACATTTTCCCTTCCTCTCCTCTATTCCACTAAGGCCCAATAAGGCCCATATACTCCCCGGGGGGTTCCGGTAACCTCCCGGTACTCCAGAAAATGCCCGAACTCATCCGGAACCATTCCGATGTCCAAACATAGGCTTCCAATATATCGATCTTTATGTCTCGACCATTTTGGGACTCCTCGTCATGTCCGTGATCATATCCGGGACTCCAAACTACCTTCGGTACATCAAAACACATAAACTCGTAATACCGATCGTCACCGAACGTTAAGCGTGCGGACCCTATGGGTTCGAGAACTATGTAGACATGACTGAGACTCATCTCCGGTCAATTACCAATAGCGGAACCTGGGTGCTCATATTGGTTCCTACATATTCTACGAAGATCTTTATCGGTTAAACCGCACAACAACATACGTTGTTCCCTTTGTCATCGGTATGTTACTTGCCCGAGATTCGATCGTCGGTATCTCAATACCTAGTTCAATCTCATTACCGGCAAGTCTCTTTACTCGTTCTGTAATGCATCATCCGGTAACTAACTCATTAGTCACATTGCTTGCAAGGCTTATAGTGACGTGCATTACCGAGAGGGCCCAGAGATACCTCTCCGATACTCGGAGTGACAAATCCTAATCTCGATCTATGCCAACTCCACAAGCACCATCGGAGACACCTGTAGAGCATCTTTATAGTCACCTAGTTACGTTGTGACGTTTGATAGCACACTAAGTGTTCCTCCGGTATTCGGGAGTTGCATGATCTCATAGTCATAGGAACATGTATAAGTTATGGAGAAAGCAATAGCAACAAACTAAACAATCATCGTGCTAAGCTAATGGATGGGTCAAGTCAATCACATCATTCTCTAATGATGTGATCCCGTTAATCAATCACAACTCATGTCTATGGTTAGGAAACATAACCATCATTGATTCAACGAGCTAGTCAAGTAGAGGCATACTAGTGACATTCTGTTTGTCTATGTATTCACACATGTACTAAGTTTCCGGTTAATATAATTCTAGCATGAATAATAAACATTTATCATTATATAAGGAAATATAAATATCAACTTTATTATTGCCTCTAGGGCATGTTTCCTTCAAATCTCTTCATCATTTTCTTTCTCTGAAAAATTTCTGAAATTTTTTAGTGACTCAAAATAAAAGTGAATCAAACTCAACGAGATTGATAGCAACTACTCACACAGGTGCCTAGAGGCTATATCATGCATTAAAACTTCTTTGGACCATATAAATTTGACATGCAAGCTCAAGAACAGGGTCACCTAGCAGAAAAATTTGCAATAAATAAATCACTAGAACAAAAACTAATTGGACCATTAGAGGAGTCGCATACCGAAGAACAATCCCCCAAAACAGTTTTGTGAATGGAGCTTTGAGCAAAGAGATCGAAAATGGCAGTAAGATGAGCTAGAACACGGGTTTGAGCTATGGGAGGATTTTTCTGGAGGAAGACGAAGTGAGTGGGTGCTGGAATAAGTGGAGGGGGTCCACATGCGGCCCATGAGGTAGGGGGGCGCCTAGGGGTGGGCGCACCCTGTGCCCTCGTGGCCAAATGGTGGGCCCCTGGTGTGTTCTCAGTGTCAGAAATTCTTAAATATTCTACAAAAAATCATATTTCATTTTCATGACATTTGGAGAACTTTTAGTTTGGGGGTATTTTTATTGCAAGGATAATTCAGAAAACAGACAGAAAATACAATTTTTGCTTTATTTAATCTAAATAACAGAAAGTAAAAGGAGGATACACAGATTTGTGCTTTCTAACTTCATCCATCTCGTGCTCATCAAAAGGAATCGACTAACAAGGTTGATCAAGTCTTGTTAACAAACTCTTTCCGAATAACATGAAACTGGAGAATTTTTGAATAACACTAGGTTACCTCAACGGGGATATGCATGTCCGCAACAATAAGAATATCATATTTCTTCTTGACAGTAGGAAGAGGGAATTCAAAACCTCCAATAATAATCGTTGAAAATTTTCCAATATGATTGATACTGTGGACTTGAGGTTGTTTCCTCGGAAAGTGTACCGTATGCTCATTACCATTAACATGAAAAGTGACATTGCCTTTGTTGTAATCAATAACAGCCCCTACAGTATTCTAAAAGAGTCTACCAAGGATAATCGACATACTATCGTCCTCGAGAATATCAAGAATAACAAAGTCCATTAAAATAGTAACGTTTGCAGCCATAACAAGCACATCCTCATAGATACCGACAGGTATAGCAGTTGATTTATCGGCCATTTGCAAAGATATTTCAATAGGTGTCAACTTATTCAAATCAAGTCTACGATATAAAGAGAGAGGCATAACACTGGCACCTGCTCCAAGATCACATAAAGCTGTTTTAACATAGTTTCTTTTAATGGAGCATGGTATAGTTGGTACTCCAGGATCTCCTAGTTTCTTTGGTATTCCACCTTTAAAAGTATAATTGGCAAGCATGGTGGAAATTTCAGCTTCCGATATCTTTCTTTTATTTGTAACAATATCTTTCATATACTTAGCATAAGGATTCATTTTAAGCATATCAGTCAAACGCATACGCAAAAAGATAGGTCTAATCATTTCAGCAAAGTGCTCAAAATCCTCATCATCCCTTTTCCTCGATGGTTTAGGAGGAAAAGGCATGGGTTTCTGAACCCATGGTTCTCTTTCTTTACCGTTCTTCCTAGCAATGAAGTCTCTTTTATCATAATGTTGATTCTTTGACTGTGCATTACTGCAGGAGACTGCTAACGCGACACTACGATCAGAGACCCTTTGCCAAAACTGTGTGCGACGCAATAATCACAAACGGTGGTGTAAAAAACCGTCAAAAAAGGTGCAAAACATTTTCGATGATGGCTGCATCAAACACGGTTAAGATTTTAGTTGCGTGTGTGATGTAGGGCATACGGTTAATCCATTCAAACTGTCTGTGATGAGGCAGAACAACAGAAACGGGCAACCATAATAAGTGTGTGCGATGCAGGACACACGGTTAATTCATTCGAACTGTTTGCGATGAGGTAGAACAACAGAAACGGGCAGCCATATCAATGTGTGTGTGATATATGGCATACGGTTAACTCGGACGAACTGTTTTTGATTAGGGAACACAACAGAAACGGTTCAACTTAACAAGATATGTGTGATATGCAGCATACAGTTCACATGGATGAACTGTTTGTGATGAGCCAAAAGAACCCAAATGATTCATGTAAACAAGATGTGTGTGATACGTGGCAAACAGCCGACTCGGATGAACTATTTGCGATGAGAAATTACAACACAGACGGTCAATACAGTTACTTCGTGTGTGATTCTGTGTGTACAAAAAACTTTGAAAAATGCAAACTAGTTGCTTGCGGTGGCTAGGAGTATCGCACACGATGCGTGTGTGAGTACTTGTGTGCGATGATTAGTATGTTACACATACATTTCCTTATGCGAACATTTGTGTGAATTTGCAATATGGACAGTTAATATGCAAATGCCTTCTGGACATCGGGCACACGCTTAAACTCAATGAAGTGTGTACGATACTAATACTTTCCGTGAAAATTTATGAACTTGGGTAACAACATTTGAGTAACATATATATAATGGTTACACTATTCGACAAAAGGAGGATCTTCGTAACACGGTTTTGACAACCATATGGTCCATATCTACATACTTAACATAGTAACAACTATCACATTTTAAGAGGCTAAGGGCCAACAACCATATGGTCCATATCTACATACTTAACATATATAGTAACAGCTATCACATTTTAAGAGGCTGAGGGCCAACAACCACAACTATCCACTGGAAGCAGCTTGATCACGGCGACTCGACATCTCGTCAATGAAAAGGAAGAGCCCTCATGTGCCTTGGTAGAGCAGGAGTACAACAGTGTCTCCAATTTTCCAATATGGATGCATTGCCACGAGAAACGAGAACTTGTTAATTTGAATGGTTGGATTTTGGTGGGAAATGCAGTACCTTGCAATCACTTTGGCGTTATTAGCAGGCACAAGTGTAATTCGACCACGCTGGGAAATCGATCGAGGAACGACTATAGGGGCAATTTATGTTGATATGTAGAATAAAAACAATTGTAACATACCATTGAAGATATATATATATATATAGTTTATGAGCATCAACATTAAAATAAGACTTTTTACCATCGCTTTGTGCACACAATTGGTCTTGTTCAGTGTGTGCACCATAGGTCTAATCAATCCCATCCAAAATCCAGCGTCCATACGATGTGCTATCTCTGTCAGATTATCAACAAAGTTTATGACATGCTTCAAGTCCTTCCAGTGAAATTTGGTACGCTTAGTAACATACAGATCGTTCACTATGCATCCAACATATCCTGCTTAAAAGGTGGAAAGATATTATTTATTCAGAACATGGCAGAATAATATATAGTGCGCATAAATTGGTAAACTGAATTTGTTACTGCCTAGGAACGGAGTCAGAATATGATATCACAATTGGTTGCTTAAATAGTGATCAATTGGTTGCTTAAATAGTAATATGGCAGCATGGAGAAAGTTGAAAGGATACTAGCCTCGATCAGACTTTGATCGGCTGATGATGTTGGGGAAGTAAACATCCATGTTAATTAGACCAGGTTGTGATGCACGCACTAGAATTTTATTGCCAGCTTTTAGTTCATAACACTTAGACATTTTTCTTCAAAGGTCCGCATTAAAATAGGAGTGACCATCTTTATCAAGTTTTACGCTAACCGTCATTGTAAATCCATGTTGGGTTGTCAATATGACATCCTGGGAGTCATCAGCAAAGTAAAGCCCAAGATTTCCTTTTACTCCTGTTCTTGCAAAGCAAGGGATGTACTACTTGAAATGAAAATTAAGATCGTAAATTAGATATATTGAAATAACCGAGCAAGATGCAAATATGGGAGTAACTGATAGAACATATCCATATATAGATGCAAGCAAAGTACAAAACTATAGAATTAAAAATAGATAATGTAACAAAGATTTGGTGCAAATATATAGATAATGTAGCAATAGACGGTATATGTTCACAAATTTAGGCCATGCCGACCGTTGTAGATTGAGATTGAACATATCGAGCGCTCCTTGAAGTCATCCGGAATAGTGAGATAGAACTTCGTTTCCGACTGGCCACGACCATAGTTGCCCGATTTGTGCTCGCACTGTGCACACATGAACGAACACCCACGAATCAGCTAGAACAAAAATGATTCCACGGCGATTTCCGCCGGTTGATTAACAGCAACGGGCGGACCGCGATAAGAGATGAGTGAATATTTTGCTAATTAAGTTGATTACCTTCTCCATGAGAAAAATCCCTGGCCCAATCCCGCAGAAAACCCCAGTCGTCCAGAGTCTAGAATGTCAGTGCAGATAGGCGGCGGAAAGCGGTGGAGGCGAAATCTGGTGCCGTTTGGAGCGCGACCTACGCCCGCCGCCAACAACCGTCGAGCTTAGGGTGCAGAGTTGCGGAGGAGTCCGCGGCGAGTGAGTGGGGACGAAGTGGGCGAGGGTTTTCTTTTCCTTTTGCATGTGTGAGTGAACACACACGGTTCGCAGAGGCGACGACGATGAATCATGTGCGATAGAAAATCACCAAGATTGAATGAGAATCCAAATTTCCTTTGTCCTTCATCCATGAGTTTTTTTTCTACGATGAACATAAACCATGCTAATCACCGTGTTCAAATTTGACAATTTTCCGGGTTCATTTACAATATTTAGGGGATTATGTGCATTTTGTAGGCATTAATGCACGTAATTCAAATTCAAACAATTGGTGCATGAAAGGGTGCACAAGAACGGTCTGGAAAAACCATAGTCATGGTATTTAGTAATTTCTCAAGCCTTTTACAAGGAATGGGCAGAGATCTCAATGGAATGCATGGCAATAGTCAACCACAAACGCGTCATTTACTGGGTTATCAACTATAGAGCAATGAAATATGTGCTTGAAAAACATGACGACTGGCATGGTGCCATGGTATGGCCTCACCGTGCCCTGGTTAAAAGCTGAGAAGGTTTGATTTATGTCGGCATGCATGCCCTTCATAAATCGAACCATCATCGAGGAAGTTCAATGCTTTCGACAGGGAAATCACCAAGATTGAAGGGGAATCCAAATTTTCGTCCTAGTTTGTCATTCAGTTTTTTTCCAATGATCAACATACCGCCTCCAATGAAACGTGTTCAAATTTGAGATTTTTCCAAACTCATTTACCATATTTAAGAGATTGTGTGCATTTTCTAGGCACTAATTATGCACATAATTCAAATTCGAACAATCAGTGCATGAAAAGGTGCACAAGAATGGTCTGGAAAACCATGCTCATGCTATACAAAAAATGAAACACATGGTTGGAAAACATGACGCCTGGTGTGGTGCCATGGTATGGCCTCACCATGCCCTGGTAAAAATTGGAGAATGTTTTCCTTATGTCGTGATGCACGCCTTTCATAAAACGAACCATCATCCGAGGAAGTTTCATGGTTTCGAGGGGGAAATCAACAAGATTGAAGGGGGACCCAAATTTCCTTTGTCCTTTCTCCACGAGTTTTTTTCTATGATGAGCATACCACCTGCAAATCACCGTGTTCAAATTTAGCACTTTTTCGGGTTCATTTGCCATACTTAGGGGATTACGTGCATTTCCTAGGCATTAATGCGCATAATTCAAGTTCAAACAATCGATGCATGAAAGGGTCCACAAGAACGGCCTAGAAAACCATGCTCGTGCCATTTAGTAAATTATCATACCTTTTACAAGGAATGGACAGATATTTCGATGAAATGTGTGGGCATAGTCAACCACAAATGTCTGTTTGTTGGGTTTTCAACTATAGAAAAAAATGAAATAAATGCTTAAAAAACATGATGCCTGGCGTGCTGCCATGGTATGACCTCACCATGCCCTGGTAAAAATTTGAGAAGATTTGGCTTGTGTCGTCATGCACGCCCTTCATAAATCGAACCATCACCGAGGAAGTTCCGTGCTTTCTAGAGGGAAAATCCCCAATATTGAAGGGGAATCCTAATTTCCGTCCTAGTTTGTCATCTATTTTTTCCAACGATTAACATACCGCCTCAAATGCAACGTGTTCAAATTTGACATTTTCCCGGGCTCATTTACCATATTTAGGGGATTATGTGCATTTTCTAGGCATTAATGGACATAATTCAAATTCGAATAATCGGTGCATGAAAAGGTGCACAAGAACGATTTGGAAAACCATGCTCGTGTTATTTAGCACATTCTCATGCCTTTTACAAGGAATGGGCAGATATTTCAAGGAAATGTGTGGCAATAGTCAACCATAAATGCGTCGTTTACTGGGTTAACAACTATACAAAAAAAGAAACACATGGTTGGAAAACATGACGTCTGGCGTGGTGCCATGGTATGGCCTCACCATGCCCTGGTAAAAATTGGAGAATGTTTTCCTTATGTCATGATGCGCGCCTTTCATAAATCGAACCATCACCGAGGAAGTTTCATGGTTTCGAGGGGGAAATCACCAAGATTGAAGGGGGATCCAAATTTCCTTTGTCCTTTGTCCACGAGTTTTTTTCTATGATGAGCATACAACCTGCAAATCACCGTGTTCAAATTTGGCACTTTTCCGAGTTCATTTGCCATATTTAGGGGATTATGTGCATTTCCTAGGCATTAATGCGCATAATTCAAGTTCAAACAATCGATGCATGAAAGGGTCCACAAGAACGGCCTAGAAAACCATGCTCGTGCCATTTAGTAAATTCTCATACCTTTTACAAGGAATGGACAGATATTTCGATGAAATGTGTGGCAATAGTCAACCACAAATGTCTGTTTGTTGGGTTTTCAACTATAGAAAAAAATGAAATAAATGCTTAAAAACATGACGCCTGGCATGGTGCCATGGTATGACCTCACCATGCCTTGTTAAAATTTTCATAAGGTTTGGCTTACGTTGTCATGCACGCCCTTCATAAATCGAACCATCACCAAGGAAGTTACATGCTTTCGAAAGAGAAATCCTCAAGATTGAAGGGGAATCCAAATTTTCTTCGTTCTTTGCCCTGGAGTTTTTTTCTACGATGAACATACACCCTGCAAATCACTGTGTTCAAATTTGGCATTTTTCCGGGCTCATTTACCATATTTAGGGGATTATGTGCATTTTCTAGGCATTTAGCACATATAAATCCAATCCAGCTAGAGGTGCACGGGTGTGATGTGAGGGACGTGGTTTGCCGTTCGATCGCGGCGTATCCAATGGTGCACATGCGCGATCCGCGTGGCTGGGGTTCCGGCCAATCATAACGCAACACACAATAGGCTCAGCGCACACTATTTCTGGAAGCGACGAAGATTAATCGTGTGCGATAATGAACGAGCAAAATTGTAAGGGAAGCCAAATTTCTATTGTCATTTGTGGTTGAGCTCTTGAATACCACCGCACTGTATGGCTGCCCGGCCCCTCCATCCCAGAGCTCTCTCCAGACGGCGTCCATGGCACCACGGCGCACAGTAACTTGTAAGGAAGCGATGGCATCCTGCCGCGCCGCGTTCCTCGCCGCCTGCGACCGCACACATGGTAAGGAAGCGATGGCATCTCGCCGCGCTGAGTTCATCGCCGCCGGTGGCCAGATAGTTACATGGGCGGACTTTGAGGCTGCCATGGCCGAATGGGTGGTGGATCTAGAGGCGGCCAAAGCTGCACAAAAGGAGCGGAAAAGACAGAAAGCAGTCAAGAAAAGAGAGTCCCGCCGCCGCAAGAAAAAAGAGGTCGCACGCCATGGTGAGGAGAGCTTGGCGAAGATCGAAGCACGGTGGGCAGCCGCCTACAAGGCCGGGAAGGAGAATGCCGGCGTCTGGCCAGCATGCCCTGATGGCAGCATGTGAGAAGTAGTTTAAGTTTGTAGTATTAGAGCAAATTACCAGTAGTACTTTAAGTTTGTAGTATTAACATACAATGTCGGTAAGAGCATCCTTTGAGGGCTTTGAGCGTTGATTAGCATGTGTGCCCGTGTGCATTTTTTGCGTTAATCATTAGAAGATCACAAAACACGTGGTTTCTATGCCGTACCCGTCTGCGTTTTTGCGTTAATGACCCATAAGTTAGTTACCTGTGCGATATTTCCTAATAAACTAGGTGTACCATTGATCGAAAAAAATCATGTACACATGTACATTTTTTTGGAGACGGGATCTGCCAACTTTCTTTTTTCTCGCATACGAGTATTTTATGCGCTTCGTCTGCATTGTGTGTTTCCCCCGCCCAAGTTTCAAATTTCGCACCAAAATTTTCATTAGGTGCATGATTTCAGAATTTATTCGTCCAACCACATCTCCTTCCCCTCATTACCCCCCTCCCTCGCGCCTCCCCCTACCGGCATCTCAAACCACCGCCGCCGCAACCACAGCTTCAACCACATCTACGTTCTGCTCGGATCTAGTCAGGTAACCCACCGATATCTATCACGTCCCCGGCCTGATTGCTTAAATGGCGCCTGTGAAACATCCTCATGCCTCCAAATCCCCCCCTCCAGGAGCTAATGGCGGTCCATGGCGCGATGGCCGCTGTGCGTGTTGACCCGGAGGAACACCTCGCCTTCGCCGCCGCCGCCGACATGGTGCAGGCTCTGGCCTAGATGAAGTCCCCCAGCGACTACCTCCAGGACATAAAAGGAAAGATCTGACCAGCTAAATCTTACCAATACCACTTGCAGCGGCTATGATTTGTACGGTTGATTTATTAAGCATGTCCGTGCCATGTTTATTTCAGTACTACACACTGTGTGATGTTCAAATATTACCGTGTCTAGCTCAATTTCACCAATACCAGCAACAAACTTACAATACATGACTTGGGATATCACTAGAGATGCTACCCATTTGCTATTTTTGGTGGATGCTAACCCTATTGCACTTAACATGCCTGTCCATGTACTTACGCAGGGTCATAACGGCTGATGCTTTTGTTTGCCGTCGAGGTGAGCTATATCCCATGTCTTATAGTATTTCACATAATTTGTGCAATTGCAGTTTAACTTCTACCCATTTACTGGTTGCATGTATCTAGGTACACATGTCACTGGCACTGATCCATTCTTCGACCCGGAGGAATAGCTCGCCTTCGCCGTCACTGACTTTGGGCGAGCTCTGGCCAAGATGAAGTGCCCCAGCAACTACCTCTCGGGACTTACCAAGTATGTACTCACCAGTTCAATCTTACCAATACCAGTTGCAATTAATGGCTATTTTCTGTACGGTCTATGTATTAAGCATGTTCTAGTAAACATGCCTAACACGTTTTTGCTACTTTCCCTACCTTTTTATAGACATCTGGGCCATTCTCTGCTCTGGCAGCACCTGCCTTGTGATGTTTAACTATGCCAATTGCATTTTTATCAGTACCAGTTTCAATGTCTATTAAGCATGTTGCAATTAACAATTGAATCCATTTTTAAATAGTTGCATTTCAATGGCTACAAACTTACAAAACATGACTTAGGATGTCGTTAAGCCTGTTGCAATTAACAGTTGTATCCATTTTTTAATCTATCCATTTGCTACCATGCTACTCTCTGCAATGAAGATATACTAGAGATGCTTCCCCATTTGCTTTTTTGGTGGATGCTAACCCTGTCGTACTTAACATGCTTGTCCATGTACTTACGCAGGGTCATAAGGGTCGATGTTGTTGTTTGCCGTCAAGGTTAGCTGCATCCCATGTCTTACAGTATTTCACATCATTTGTGCAATTGCGGTTTAACTTCTACCATTTACTGGTTGCCTGTAGGTACACATGTCAGTGGCACTGATCCACGCTTCGACCCAGAGGAACAGCTCGCCTCCGCCGCTGCTGACTTTGGGCGGGCTCTGGCCAAGATGAAGTGCCTCAGTGTCGGTATCAAAACTGGCGGATCTCGGGTAGGGGGGCCCGAACTATGCGTCTAAGGTCGATGGTAACAGGATACAAGTGACATAATGTTTACCCAGGTTCGGGCCCTCTCTATGGAGGTAATACCCTACTTCCTGCTTGATTGATCTTGATGAATATGAGTATTACAAGAGTTGATCTACCACGAGATCGTAATGGCTAAACCCTAAAAGTCTAGCCTGTCTGACTATGATTATGAGAATATATGTCTACGGACCTAGACCTCCGGTTTATATAGACACCGGAGGGATCTAGGGTTACATAAGGTCGGTTACAGAGAAAGGAATCTTCATATTTGGACGCCAAGCTTGCCTTCCACGCCAAGGAGAGTCCCATCCGGACATGGGTAAAGTCTTCGGTCTTCGTATCTTCATAGCCCATCAATCCGGCTCATGTCTAATAGGTCGGACGTCCGAGGACCCCTTAGTCCAGGAATCCCTCAGTAGCCCCTGAACCAGGCTTCAATGACGAGGTGTCCGGCGCATAGATTGTCTTCGGCATTGCAAGGCGGGTTCCCCTTTCTGAATACTCCAAGATAGTATTCGGACGTAGTGAACGTGTCCGGATCTGCAACACAGGTACCACACACAACCACAGAGAATATAATATTACACGAGTCCAATCCGCTGGCAACTTTTTGTAATATGACATCACGTTTGCCCGGTCATTATTTCGAACCGTTTCTTGTCCTGCCGTTCCACGTTTCGAGGCGCGGTTTTTATTGGCACATCTTGTCGAAGCAGAGATCGTGTCCCCTTATTACGGGGTTCTTATCAATACGAGCGTGGGTAACCCAACCGTTCCATTGGTATGATTCCTTAGGAATAGGCAGGTTTTCAGGCTTAGGAGGAGGCGTTCGATATCCGTTGCCTTTATAAAGGAGCCAAGGGCCGTCCTATTTTACGCCGACCCTTTCCTCAGCCCTTCCAACTTCGAGTTCTAGCACCCAAGGTTCGAATTCATTGCTTCAAGTTTCCCAATCATGTCCGGACCCAGCCCACAGGGCCGATGGGTGGCTTTCTCTATTACAGAGGAGGACATCACGAAGCTTCGTGCGGCCAGATACCTAACCGCGGAGATCCCCCACAGGCTTCCTGCTCGAGGACAGGTTATTCCTACTCCCAGATCCGGTGAGAAGGTTGTATTCATCTCCCACTTCCTGTGAGGGCTAGGATTCGCTTTTCATCCCTTCGTCCGGGGGCTCATGTTTTACTACGGACTAGATTTTCACGATCTAGCCCTAGATTCTTTCCTTCACATCTCGACATTCATTATCACATGCGAGGCCTTTCTCCATATTCCCCCACACTTCGGCTTATGGCTCAAGACCTTTAGTGTGAAGCCGAAGGTAGTCGACAGGGAACACACGGAGTGTGGAGGTGCCACAGTACGCAAGCTTACCAATGCTCCTTGGCCAAAAGGCTCTTTCACCGAAACACCCAACCTATGGCAGCGAGAGTGGTTTTACGTCACTGAACCCCGCGGTACCAAGTGGGCGGCTATACCTGTGTTTCGATTTGGCTCTCTGTTACAGCTTGCATCATGGATTAATAAGGGGCTGGACTAGGGATCAATTGACGAAGTGTAGACTCTACAGAGCCGCATCCAGAGCCTCCTTGAAAAGGACATTGGTCTTATCAACGTGGTCTAAGTAATGCTGGTCCGCCGGGTTCTGCCGTACCAGCAATGGCCTCTCCGTATGTGGGAGTTTAATCCGAAAGGACCACGGACCCTCCAAGACTTCTTCGGTACTACGCACAAAGGAATGTGGAAGTTGTTTTTCGGGAAACGAAAACAATGGTTGGACACCACCGAGGACATTGGCCTTGACCGCAACCATCCAGATACCTCGGTAAGCGCTCGACTCCTGAATAATTTTTAGCTATGTGTGCTGTAATCCTATACTGATCACACTATCTTCTTCCAGGGCTGGATAAAGAAAGCAGAGCGAATTAGGTGTTCGGCCCCCCTTCCCGAAGACTCAGCGAATCCCGTATTAACAAGGATGCTGGCCCCGGCACCGTACCAGATGCCTATGAAGGAGGACAAGACGGAGAGCGGGAGGACCGAAGGTGGCCTCCATCTCGAAGATATATTAGATGTTGTGTCCCGGGAGATCAAAATCCCATCGCCCGAAGACAAAGGTAAAGGAGAAGCCAACATTCCTTCTCCCCATGGTAAGAAAGGGGCCATCTCCGAAGATCGAGAGGAAAAGGCTCCCAAGAGAGGCAAGATGCCCCTGTCGGGCGGCTCGGGCTTGGAGGACGACGTTATCGCGCAGTCCCCCGGCGAGCGCAAGCCTAAATCGTAAGCGAACAAGGGTGTTTTAAACATATCCCGCTCCTCTCCTGTGACGAGGGTAACATCTAGAATATATGTTTTTGAAGCTCGGCACACAGTCTTCTTCAACGATCCTCTTCCTCGGGGGATCTTCTCCCGGAGATGATGGAAAGCGAGACGCCTCCACCGGTCTCCTCGCCCAATAGGGCGGACGACTCTGAGGTGTCATCTCAGAGGGTCTCTCCTGATCAACAAGTGATGCGAGGGATGATGAAAACACTAACCGAAGGTGGTACTTCGGTAGCCCAGGGTCCAGGGGCCAACAATAAAGGCCCCGGACTGTCCGGCTTACAGCCGGAGACAACTCTAGGGAAGAATGAACGGATCCCTTCGAAGGGAGTTCGTGCTGCTACAGCAGCTTCCGGAGATCCAGAAGCGCCGGATATATTGACAAACATGTTGCGAAGGGCGTCCGTCTCCGAGGACCATCGTATCTTGATGAGTACGGTGGTTGAAAAGGTCCTGTCCACGAAAAGTGGATTGAATGAGGCCTTCACGAGCCTTCTAAGAGGCTTTGAGGTTTGTACTGTAATGCTTTCAATTGTGTTTCATTCACAAAATACTCATGTGTATAGATAGTAGCCCCTGAGACTCTGATTGGCCTCCCAAGGGAGGTAATCAAAGGATCAAAAAGATATGTCCAAGAAATAATCTGACTACTTGGAACACAGGCTCTTACCTTCCCGGCTACTGCCCGATCCACAGAGGTTGCAGATTTGCAGTGGAAGATTGATGAGGCGGATAATGGCATAACACTTATCAACAGGCGGCTTGACGAGGCGCAAGGTATGTTTTTGGGGCAGTCAGTATATGTATGTATGATAATATATGCACGAAGCTAGAATTGTATACTAAGACGCGCATAACTGCAGATGGTGTTGCCGCGGTGGAGGTCCTTCGGGTTGAACTTGCCCTTGCCAAGGAGCAAACCCGGATGAGTAATTTGGCTGTCAATAAGGCAGCTGACGAGTTGAAAACCAAACAGTCTGCTCGGTGCCAGTGTGAGGAGAGAATTTCTATCATGGCATGCGAGCTAGAGAAAACCACTGTCCAGTGTGAATTCCTCAAGAGACATAACCAAGACAAAGCGGCCGATCTCGATAAGGCCTTACAAGAGGCGAGAGAAGCACGATCCGAGTCTAGAGCGGCTCGGGAGGAGATCCGGCAAGTTGGGGAGATAGCGGCTGGTAAGCCTTTCTTGTTACAGACTAAATTTGGCGATCCAAAGTATTCCCCGCTTAATCAGATGTGGAGCTCTCCAGACACATTCTTGGACCTGCCGAAGAGCACCTCCCATGCGGCGCAATTTTACCAAGCGCAGGAAGGGTGTGCCATGGAGAAGCTTTTTTGGTCACAATTCAGCGCGCCAAAGCGTCCGCTGTTACTGAACAAACAGATGGCCCAGTGGGCAGAGCTCCACAGGATATCCGGTTCTGCCATGAAGGACATCATAGTCCGGTTGTGGCCTACTGAGCCAATTCTGAATATTTATTTCGGTTTGGTACAGCGGCTTGTTGATGCGGTGCCACGTATCGACGCCGTTAAGCGTTCAACATGCATTGAAGGTGCACGGATGGCATTTGCCCGTGTGAAGACATATTGGCTGAAGATGAAGGCCACCGATGTTGTGGCGAGGAGTCCCCCCAAGGGCAAGGGCCATCACGCACCAGAGCGTTATCTCGAGGACGTCTTAGAGGGTGCCCGCTTGATAGAAGGTCAGTGCTCGAAAGACATGATATTCGAATGAAATGTATTGAAATTGTAAAAGACAATATTATAATAATATTATGATATTTGCTTTAAAGCTTTGGTTCCTCCTATGCGGCCGTTCTTGTATAATCTGAAAGTTTTCCAGTCATCGGCTTCAGCCCCCTCGTAGAAAATACAGGGGTGTTCGGAAAAGCACTTGATCACTCTTAACCCAACGTCTTGGTCCATGAAGGAGGTGTCAATGCGGTGAACGAGGCAATCAGACTATAGGGCGTTAACAGTTTCACTTAGCCATAGGAGTTTTATGGTGGGTCTACTATATAGACCCTGGTATGTACGCGGTTATCCCAATACGGTGTGTAACATGTATGACCTGAAGAAAGGTCCTTCGTGTAATACGGAGGGAATCGCGAAAGATTCTGATAAGTCATCGAGTGGTTGACCAGCTCTCATCGCATCATGACAGTCAGTTTTCAGCTTTCTCTACTTAGGTGTTTGACCAGATGAACCGGAAACACAATCACAATAGTTCTCTCTTTTCTAGCTTAGCCGATAGAGCGGAACGTAAGGTAGCAAGCACAGGAGCCGGGCAACCCAACTATTGACCCAAGACATGATTCGGAGCTGATGCATATAAGGCCAAACTCGCGACGCCGAAGTATGCTATAAAGTTGTTCGGACTTGTTGGCAATTTATTTTGTTCCCATATCGAGCCCCTGGCGAGTTTTGTCGGGGTGTGTGAAATAACACAAGGAGCAAAATTCAGTTCTTTAGAGAAAAGTGAATACTGGATACAAGTTATGTTCACTAGAACTTTGAGTGATATGCCAATCGTTGTTTTGTATATAGTAACACCGTGACCCCGGCTATTTAACATGCCAGGGGTTGACGTCTGAGGAAGAAGGCACTTTGTAGGCTCGCAAAATAGAGAGTGCGGTCTACAAAAAGTTGTTTCGGACCTCCTGTCACACATCTGCGCCGCCATTCCTCAGTGAAGCGGCTCCTTAACAGGAGTAGCCTTTGGGTGAATGTACAAACCTGAACTCCAATATAGTCAGTGAGATGGTCATCCTGCGAGTCACATGTGGTAAAGGATAATGAAAAAGGAAAGAGTAGTTAGAAAAGAAAAGAAGGAGGTTATGGGAGTACCTGTAGGCCCGTCTGTATTGTGCTTCCACCGATGCCCATGGTATTTTGAGTGCATAGTTATGTATGCACGGTACAGATTTCGCGGGTGTATGAGGCGGACGGCGGAAGCCAAACTGCTAGTCCCACTCCAAAATTGGTTGGTCCTGCTGAATGGGGACCGGCGGCTTAATGGCCGACAAGGCATGCGGTTTAATAAGACCGCTTTGTTCTTCGGCTGGAGTAACCGTAGTATGACCCTCAGTCCAGAGGGAGTGCTTCTCATGCTCCCCTGTAGAGGTGTGTGTCACGTATACCATGTTCACTGTTTTTACTTCAGGGGAAATTGCTTCTGACCCCCGGTATTTGGTTGGTGAGTCTCTTCGTCATCGCTATCACCGGGCGGCCTCTTCCCCTTGTGTTCGGCGTTGACCTTGTCGGCCTGCTTGAAGACCCAACAGCTTCTGTTGGTGTGATTGGTTGGTTTATCGGGGTTGCCATGAATCTGGCAGGGCCGATCCAATATCTTGTCTAAATTGGATGGCTTGTCTCTGTTTGCCTTGAATGGCTTGCTTCCGTTGACCGGGTTTCGGGCCGCTGAATCTGGCATTGACCGTTGTGTCATGCATTTTTCATTATTGTTGCGACGTTTGTGTTTGCTGCGTCGTGGTTTGTCATTACCGTCTCGGACTTCGGAAGTGCCCGGATCGCTGGTGCTATTGCTTCTACGAGCGAGCCAACTGTCTTCTCCCGCGCAAAAGCGGTTCATCAGAGCGGTAAGGGCTGACATGGATGTTGGTTTCTCCTGACTGATGTGGCGGGCGAGCCACTTGTCCCGGACGCTGTGTTTGAAGGCCGCTAGGGCTTCCACGTCCGGACAGTCGACGATTTGGTTCTTTTTGACTAAGAACCTAGTCCAGAGCTTCCGGGCTGACTCTCCGGACTGCTGGACAATGTGACTCAAGTCATCGGCATCTGGTGGCCGGACATATGTACCTTGGAAGTTGTCGCGAAAGGCGTCTTCCAAATCCTCCCAACTGCCTATAGAGTTTTCAGGCAGACTGTTTAGCCAGTACCAAGCTGGCCCTTTGAGTTTTAGTGGGAGATATTTGATGGCATGAATGTCATCTCCGCGGGCCATGTGGATATGGAGAAGGAAATCCTCGATCCATACCGCGGGATCAGTTGTTCCATCATATGATTCGATATTCACGGGTTTAAACCCTTCTAGGAATTCGTGCTCCATTACTTCATCTGTGAAGCAAAGAGGGTGTGCGGCGCCTCTATGTTGGGCCACATTGCGATGTAGCTCAAATGGAGTCCGTCTGTGGTTTTTGGCCCGGGTGTGACTAGGCTTGTTACGTTCAAATAGATAGCCGTCGTCACGTGTCGGGGCACATCCTCGCGATCCGTAGATCGATCTGGTATGTCCTGCTTTATTGTCCCGGTCCTGCCGAAGGTCATATGTGTGACCACGAGCTGTGTTGTCACTGCCTTTACGGTGAGGTGGGCGTGCTGGTGTTCGGCTTGAGTTGTTGCTTTGTCCCGACCGCGTGGTGGTTGGTTAGCCGCATTGTGCGGTGATGGTATGGGCTCCGGCGCCTCGTCATCGAACTGAGGTAGCAATTTGCGCTTCGGGTAAATTTTGGCTGGGCGCTTGAGGCCGTATTCTTCGGCTGCTAGGACATCAGTCCATCTATCATTAAGCAGATCTTGGTCAGCTTGAAGCTGCTACTGCTTCTTTTTCAGGCTCCTTGCAGTGGCTATTAGCCGGCGCTTAAAGCGCTCCTGCTCCTGAGGTTCCTCAGGCACGATAAAATCATCGCTGCCAAGGCTCACCTCATCCTCGGAGAGTGGAAGATAATTACTGTCCTCTGAGTTGTCATTTATGGCCTGTTCGTCAGGGCTAACTTGCCCGTTTTCCCAATCGTCCTGTTCGGCAGTTCGTTCGTCGGGACCTTCTCTGTCTTCGGCACCGTTCGGAGTGTTATCGTCTCCCGTGTCGGTGTTGCTGTCTTTGTTGCGATGTGATTTAGAGCAGCGCCGCTGACGCCGGGCTTTGATTTTATCTCGGGAGGTTTATCCCCAACCGGATCTTCATTGTCATCGACGCTATTCTCTTTTGGTGCATCCACCATGTATACGCCATGCGAGGAAGTGGCCGTCCAGTGTCCGATAAACGGCGGGTTTTGGGCCTCTTCTTCTTCGACATCGTCGTCCATACCGTCGATGTCGTCGGAGCCGTAATCGAGTGTGTCGGTTAAATCTTCGACAGTGGCTATGAAGTGGGCGGTGGGTGGGAAGCGAAATTCTCCGTCATCAGCCTCCGGTTCGAATCGGATATAATTCGGCTGTAAGCCCCCCCCCCCCCGCTAAGGATAGTGCTCTTAACGAGTTTAACACGTCGCCCAAAGGCGAGTGCCGGAAGATGTCCGCGGAGCTAAATTCAATGATCGATGGTCGATCAAGCTCAGCGTATGCGGATGCACAAGGTTCGGAACCTGTAGCCGGAGACGAGTCCATGGTTCCGGTGACACAGATGTCACTTGAAGTTAGATTTGTGTGCGGCTCCAATGCCGCTGAGTCTGCGGCTTCCGCGGTGGGGTTGGGCTTCCCGTCTTCGGATGGCGCGATCTGCTCCGGATCTAGGGCCATAGCAGCTACAGGTACTATCTCCTGGGTATGGTCTGATGACAGATTTACGTCATGTTCATCGTGGTGGCAGGGAGCGGCTGTCGTGGTCTTGAATCCATCAAAGATCAAGTCTCCACGGATATCCGCGACGTAGTTCAAGCTTCCAAATCTGACCTGATGGCTAGGAGCGTAGCTTTCGATCTGCTCCAGATGGCCAAGCGAGTTGGCCCGCAGTGCAAAGCCGCCGAACACGAAGATATGTCCGAGGAGGAAGACTTCCCCTTGGACAGCGTCGTTGTAGATGATTGAATGAGCCATCAAACCTTTTGACGACGGCATAGTGGAACTCTCAATGAAAGCACCAATGTCGGTGTCAAAACCGGCAGATCTCGGGTAGGGGGGCCGAACTGTGCGTCTAAGGTTGATGGTAACAAGAGACAAGGGACACAATGTTTACCCAGGTTTGGGCCCTCTCTATGGAGGTAATACCCTACTTCCTGCTTGATTGATCTTGATGAATATGAGTATTACGAGAGTTGATCTACCACGAGATCGTAATGGCTAAACCCTAAAAGTCTAGCCTGTCTGACTATGATTATGAGAATATATGTCTACGAACCTAGCCCTCCGGTTTATATAGACACCGGAGGGATCTAGGGTTACATAAGGTCGGTTACAGAGAAAGGAATCTTCATATTTGGATGCCAAGCTTGCCTTCCACGCCAAGCAGAGTCCCATCCGGACATGGGTAAAGTCTTCGGTCTTCGTATCTTCATAGCCCATCAGTCCGGCCCATGTCTAATAGGTCGGACGCCCAAGGACCCCTTAGTCCAGGACTCCCTCACCCAGCAACTACCTCTCATGACTTACCAACTATGTACCCACCAGTTCAATCTTACCAACACCAGTTGTAATTAATGGCTATGTTTTGTACTGTCGATGTATTAAGCATGTTGTAGTAAATGTGCCTAACACGTTTGAGCTATTTTCCCTACCTTTTTATAGACAACTAGGCCATTATCTGCTCTGGCAGCACCTGCCCTGTGATGTTTAACTCTGCCAATTGCATTTTTATCAATACCGGTTTCAATGGCCATTAGGCCTGTTGCAATTAACAGTTGTATCCATTTTAAAAGAGTTGTATTTCAATGGCTACAAACTTACAAAACATGAATTAGGATGTTGTTAAGCCTGTTGCAATTAACAGTTGTATCCATTTTTTAATCCGTCCCTTTGCTACCGTGCTACTCTTTCGAAATGAAGATATCACTACAGATGTTGCTATTTTTGGTGGATGTTAACCCTGTTGTAGTTAACATTGGCTTTCCATGTACTTACATAGGGCTAAAATGGGCAATGTTGTTGTTTGTCGTCGAGGTTAGCTGCATCCCATGTCTTATACACCATCTATTCCTAAATAAAAGTATTTTTAGAGATTCCAATATAGACTACATAAGGAGCAAAATGAGTGAATCTAGATTCTAATCTAAACTATATCTATAACTCTATATACATATGTATGTAGTTCATATTGAAATCTGAAAAAAATACTTGTACTTAGGAACATAGGTAGTTGTATTTTACATCATTTGTGCAATCTCATTTAGCTTCTCACATTTACTGGTTGCTTGTAGGTACATATATGAGGGGTACTGATCCACGCTTCGATCCCTTTTGCGTATGGGGCAATGAGATATTCATGAACAAGCGTCAAGTGAGGAAACTAAGAAAGATTGTTAGGCGAAAAAATGGGTGATTGGAATTAAGCTCTTTATTTACACTTTGTCGAAGACAACAATGAACTTTAGGATGGTAAGTAATGTGTTGCCTTTTCCCCCTGCCCACAACAATTTACTCTATTAGACCTCAGTATCTGATATTTTTCTCTTTTTAGTGGTTTCCGAAGCTATTTACTGATGATTACTTTGCAAACTACATGACCGGAGTGGAGGCAACTAAGGTTAAAGTATATAATTCATGCTACCATGATAATGCTCTAGAAGTCTTCTGAAGGCGGTGAGGGATGGGCGGGCGATCGTCACAAGGGGTTGGACAAAAGTGGTTCGTGCCTATGGCATGCAGGAAGGCACATTATGGGCATTCCACTTCTTCAACACCGTCGTCAGTCAAAATGATTTACACTTGTCTCTTCACCTTTACCGCCTTTAAATATTGCGGTTCATCATAGTTAATTGCTGCCTAATCCTGTAATTACTGAACATATTGTACTGGCAATTTTATTTATGGATTCGTTGTTGAACCATTGTGCTGAGAATTTGAATTGCACGTTTCGTATTTCAAAATTTCCAATTAGAATAATAAATTACAGGCAAAAATAAAAATAGAACACACGGTCATGGACCTTTGCAAACGGTTCTAGCAGTAAAAGCGCTTGCGATGGATAGCCCAATGCCACACAGTTTTCTACATCAAAACGTGTGCGATGTAGTTAATGAAAGCAAACAGTTAACCAAGGCAGAGCATGTGTGATAGTTACATCTTTCACACATGAACGTATACATAAAACCATGTGGGATGTACATCTGAACAGAAACATTTTCCCTGGATTGACTATGTGGGATGTACATAAGAACGGAAACTTATTCCTTGGATTGACTGTGTGTGATATACATACGAACGGAAATGTTTTTCTGGGATTCACCGTGTGGGATGTACATACCTACGGAAATGATTTTCTCGGATTACCGTGTGGGATGTACATACCTACGGAAATGATTTTCTCGGATTACCGTGTGGGATGTACATATCTACGGAAATGATTGGGTTTCGATGCCTCGCCCGATCGCACACGACCCCAGCCTGGGTCCCAGGAGGGCTTATCCCCGACGATTTCTGGGTCGTATGGGAAGGAAAACCTATCGCACACACTCACTTGGTGACGGTTCCAAATGCCATCACGGATAGGGGTAGAAAATTGTTTGTTTAAGACCGACGCGCACCAGTGGTGGGTTATCAAGATCAACAGCAGGTTCAATCTCTACATCACTGTTATTGCTAGGTTGAGCATCAACATGAACATCATCATTATCACTAGGTTCATGTTCATTACTAGATTGTGTTTCAGCATCAGAAATAGAAATATCATTGGGATTCTCAGGTGTGTCAACAACAGGTTCACTAGAAGCATGCAAAGTCCTATCATTTTTCTTTTTCTTCTTCTTAAAAGGACTAGGTGCATCAACATTAGTTCTCTGAGAATCTTGCTCAACTCTCTTAGGGTGGCCCTCAGGATACAAAGGTTCCTGAGTCATTCTATCCCCTCTAGTCATAACTCTAACAACATTATCATTTTTCTTATTATTTAATTCATTGAGCAAATCATCTTGTGCTTTAAGCACTTGTTCTACCTGAGTGGTAACCATAGAAGCATGTTTACTAATAAGTTTAAGGTCACCTTTAACTCTAGACATATAATCACTCAAGTGTTCAACCATATAAGCATTATGTTTCAATTGTCTACCAGCATAAGCATTGAAGTTTTCTTGTTTAACAATAAAATTATCAAACTCATCCAAGCATTGGCTAGCAGACTTATTACAAGGAATATCACCTTCGTCAAATCTACAAAGAGAATTTACCTTTACTACCTGTGTCGGGTTATTAAGACCATGTATTTCTTCAATAGGTAGTAAATTCTTAACATCTTCAGCTTTAATACCCCTTTCTTTCATAGATTTCTTTGCCTCTTGCATATCTTCAGGACTAAGAAATAGAATACCCCTTTTCTTCGGAGTTGGCTTAGGAGTTGGTTCAGGAAGTGTCCAATCATTATCATTACTCAATATATTATTCAATAGCAATTCAGCTTGCTCAACCGTTCTTTCCTTGAAAACACAACCAACACAACTATCCAGGTGGTCTCTGGAAGCATCGGTTAGTCCATTATAAAAGATATCAAGTATTTCATTTTTCTTGAGAGGATGATCAGGCAAAGCATTAAGTAATCGGAGAAGCCTCCCCCAAGCTTGTGGGAGACTCTCTTCTTTAATTTGCACAAAATTATATATTTCCCTCGAGGCAGCTTGTTTCTTATGAGCGGGGAAATATTTAGCAGAGAAGTAATAAATCATATCCTAGGGACTACGCACACAACCAGGAGCAAGAGAATTAAACCATGTTTTAGCATCACCCTTTAATGAGAACGGAAATAACTTAAGGATATATTAGTAACGAATTTTTTCCTCATGAGTGAATAGGGTGGCTATATCATTCAATTTAGTAAGATGTGCCACAACAGTTTCAGATTCATAGCCATAAAAAGGATCAGATTCAACCAAAGTAATGAACTCAGGATCGACAGAGAAATCATAATCCTTATCAGAAATACAGATAGGTGAAGTAGCAAAAGCAGGGTCATATTTCATTCTAGCATTCAAAGACTTTTCTTTCAGCTTAGCTAACAGTTTCTTAAGATCATATCTATCTTTGCAAGCAAAAAGGTCTCTACCAGTTTCTTCATCCATAACATAACCCTCCGGCACATCAGGCAATTCATAGGGGGAGAATCTTCATCATCACTTTCATCAATATTATCTGTTTCAATAATTTCATTTTCTCTAACCCTAGCAAGTTGTTCATCAAGAAATTCACCTAATGGCACGGTATTATCAAGCATAGAAGTAGTTGCATCATAAGCATCATGCATAGCAGAAGTGGCATCATCAATAACATGCGACATATCAAAATCAATAACATGTGCAGGTGTCGCAAATTTACTCATAACAGAAGGTGAATCAAGTGCAGAGCTAGATGGCAGTTCCTTACCTCCCCTCATAGTTGAGGGAAAAATCTTGATTCTTCCATCTTTCAAGTTCCTCATAGTGATCAACAGATATAATCCCAAGTGACTCAAAGAATAGAGCTATGCTCACCGGCAACGGCGCCAGAAAATAGTCTTGATAACCCACAAGTATAGGGGATCACAACAGTTTTCGAGGGTAGAGTATTCAACCCAAATGTATTGATCCGACACAAGGGGAGTTGTGACGCCCGGATAATCAAGCTACAGTAACCTCTGCTAATGATGCCACGTCACCTCCATTACTATTGCTAATCTCGCGCTAGTTAAAAACGATTCAGATTCAAATTTAAAATAAAGACAAACATCAAAAGTTTTCAAGCATTAAAACTAAAATGTTCAAACTGGGACAAATAAGTCCTAGGTAATAATGGTGGAGAAACCATAATTTAATAAAATGTGTAAATACTCAAGAATGAATAAAATAGTAGCAAAAACAATTAGGTAAATGATTATAAAATAATAAACAATTACAAACTATTTTATATTAAGTGCCAAGTTAATTGTGGTAGTGGCATAAGTATTAATAATATTTTAGGCACAACTTGGGTATTTCATAAAAACAAAATTTTAATAAAACAGAAAATAAGAAATAAAAGAAAAGAGAAAATAGAAAATAGAAAACAATAACTAAACTAAAACTAAAAAAAGGAAAGGCCACCCCCCTAGTGGGCCTCACGGCCCAGCTGGCCATCCAACCGGACGGCCAGGCCGGCCCACTTTCCCCCTCACTCCCCTTATCCTCCCCTCCCCGTGACCTAACCCCCCACGCTCCCCCACTCCTCTGCTCGATCCCCACCCCCTCCCTCGCTTTCCCTCAACCGCCGCCACACACATACCGCGCCAGGGAGAGGGCAGCGCCCAACTCCGCGTGAGCGCGCCGCGCCCCCAAGCCCCGCCATCCTCTGCGCCCCCACCTCCTACCATCGGCGCCCCGCCATCCTTCGCGTGTCCCGCCCCTGCCGCACGTCCCTGTCGCCGGTGCCGCCCCTGACGCCGCCGGTGCTCACCGTCGCCACCGTCCTTGCGTCGCCGTCCTCACCCAGGAACTGGCAGGATCTCGCGCCTCCACGTCCTTCGGCGCCCGATCCAGCCGTCTCGGACCTCCCCTGCACCGCTGCAGCCCCGCGCCGTCCTCTCCGTCGACGGTGCCGCATCGCCGGACCTCCCCGACTCCTCCACGAGCCCATTGCCAGACCCCTACAGCTCCGCCGTGAGCACCGCCTCCTCCCTCTCCTCGCACTCCCCTTCTCCCATGTCGGACGTCGCCGTGCACGCCGTCCCGCACCCGCGTGCCCCCGCGCCCGCCTGCGGCCCCTCCCATGTAGCCCCCGCCGTCATGCTCCGCTTGCACCGCCGCTTGCGGCCGGAAGCCTCCGAACCGCGCCTCGCGCTCGCCAGCGCTTCCCGCGTTCGCCGCCCTCGCTCTGCGGCCTCGCCCCCTTGCTCCCGCTGTGCCGCAGCTGCTGACTGCTGCTGCTCCGGCCGGCGAGCCTCGTCGTGGCTGGCCTGGGCCAGTGCCCCAGTCGGGCTAGCGCCCGTGCGCCCGTGCCCGTTGTGGCCTGGGCCACTGGCCACTTGGCCAGTGCCCCCCCGGCCCTATGATAGTGGGGCCCTGCCCGGAACATTTTAAAAAATGTTGAAAAATAATAATAATAATTAATTAGATTTAAAAATAATAATAATAAAAATAAATAAATTTAATTAATTAACTAATTAACTAACTTAATTAATCCTGATTAGATTAGCCCAATTAAATAATTAAGCTAACTAATATGTTATTTAAACTAATTAAATTGGTTAATTAGTAAATAGTCTATGACAAACGGGCCCCGTCTGTCAGTTTGACCCAGTCAACACCCCTGTTGACTGATGACATCATGCTGACATCAGCAAGCACAATTCTGGATAATGTTGAATTAAAATAATTAAATAAATCCTAAAAATGATTTAAATCTTTTAAAATTAATATAAAATAAACCGAAGCTCGGATGGAAAAACTTTGTACATGAAAGTTGCTCAGAATGACGAGACGAAACCGGATACGTAGACCGTGCATCCGCCACACATCCCTAGCATAGCAAACACGCAACTTTCCCCCTCCGATTCATTTGTCCGAAAACACGAAACACCGGGGATACTTTACCGGATGTCTTCCCCCTTCGTCGATATCACCTCCTACTGCGTTAGGGCACATCTAGCACCGTTACTTGTCATGTCATGCATCGATATGCATCTGTTTGCATTGTATTCATTATTTCTTTCCCCTCTTCTCTCTGGTAGACTACGAGACTGACGCCGCTGCTGGTGCCCCGGTCGACTACGTTGTTGACGACCCCTACTTGCCAGAGCAACCAGGCAAGCCCCCCCCCTTGATCACCAGATATCGCCTATTCTTCTCTCTACTGCTTACATTAGAGTAGTGTAGCATGTTATTGCTTTCCGTTAATCCTATTCTGATGCATAGCCTGTCCTTGCTACTATTGTTGATACCTTACCTGCAATCCTAAATGCTTAGTATAGGATGCTAGTTTATCATCAGTGGCCCTACATTCTTGTCCGTCTGCCATGCTATACTATCAAGTCGTGATCACTCGAGAGGTGATCACGGGTATATACATACATACACTATAAAGGTGGTGACTAAAGTCGGGTCGGCTCGTAGAATACCCACATGTGATTTCGATGTGGGGGCTAAAGGGACAGGTGGTTCCATCCAGGTAGTGGTGGGCCTGGGTTCCCGATGGCCCCCGACTGTTACTTGTGGCGGAGCGACAGGGCAGGTTAAGACCACCTAGGAGAGAGGTGGGCCTGGCCCTGGCCCTGGTCGGCGTCCACGGTCATTTCAAGATAACACGCTTAACGAGATCTTGGTGTTTGATCTGAATCTGGCCACTGGCCTATACACACTAACCAACTACGCGGGAACAGTTATGGGCACTCAACGTCGTGGTATCAGCCGAAGCCTTCGTGACATCAGCGACTGAGCGGCGCGTGCCGGATTGGACTGGAATGCCTGCTCTTGTATTAGGGAGGCTAGGTCTGCTTACCGGCCGCCCACGCAACATGCAGGTGTGCAATGGGCGATGGGCCCAGACCCCTGGGCCATAGGATTTAGACCGACGTGCTGACCTCTCTGTTGTGCCTAGGTGGGGCTGCGATGTGTTGATCTTCCAAGGCCGGGCATAACCCAGGAAAGTGTGTCCGGTCAAAGGGGATCGAGCTTGTTGGGAAATGTGGTGCACCCCTGCAAGGAAGTTGATCTATTCGAATAGTCGTGTCCCTCGGTAAAAGGACGACCTGGAGTTGTACCTTGACCTTATGACAACTAGAACCGGATACTTAATAAAATACACCCTTTGAAGTGTCAGATACAACCCGGTGATCGCTCTCTCACAGGGCGACAAGGGGAGGATCGCCGGATAGGATTATGCTATACGATGCTACTTGGTGAACTTACCATCCACTCTCTTCTATATGCTTCAAGATGGAGGCTGCCAGAAGCGTAGTCTTCGATAGGACTAGCTATCCCCCTCTTATTCTGGCATTCTGCAGTTCAGTCCACCGATATTGCCCCTTTACACTGATACCCATGCATTTGTAGTGTAGATCCTTGCTTGCGAGTACTTTGGATGAGTACTCACGGTTGCTTTTCTCCCTCTTTCCCCCCTTTTCCATTCTTCTTGATTGTCGCAACCAGATGTTGGAGCCCAGGAGTCTGACACCACCTTCGACGACTGCTACTACACTGGAGGTGCCTACTACTACATGCAAGCCGTCGTCGCCGACCAGGAGTAGTTTAGGAGGATCCCAGGCAGGAGGCCTGCGCCTCTTTCGATCTGTATCCCAATTTGTGCTAGCCATCATATGGCAACTGGTTTAACTTATGTCTGTATTCAGATATTGTTGCTTCCCACTGACTCGTCTATCATCGAGCACTTGTATTCGAGCCCTCGAGGCCCCTGGCTTGTATTATGATGCTTGTATGACTTATTTTATTTTAGAGTTGTGTTGTGATATCTTCCCGTGAGTCCCTGATCTTGATCGTACATGTTTGCGTGTATGGTTAGTGTACGATTGAATCGGGGCGTCATAGGAGCCAAAGAATATTCTCAAGTATTAGCAGTTGAGTTGTCAATTCAACCACACCTGAAAGACTTAATATCTGCAGCAAAGTATTTAGTAGCAAAGTAGTATGGAAGTAACGGTAACGGTGGCAAAAGTAACCGTAGCAGTTTTTATAGCAATCATAACAATGGCAATGGAAAAGTAACTGAGCAAAGATCAATATGTGAAAAGCTCGTAGGCAATGGATCAATGATGGATAATTATGTCGGATGTGATTCCTCATGCAACAGTTATAACATAGGGTGACACAGAACTAGCTCCAGTTCATCAATGTAATGTAGGCATGTATTCCGAATATAGTCATACATGCTTATGGAAAATAACTTGCATGACATCTTTTGTCCTACCCTCCCGTGGCAACGGGGTCCTATTGAAAACTAAGGGATATTAAGGCCTCCTTTTAATAGAGTACCAGACCAAAGCATTAACACTTAGTGAATACATGAACTCCTCAAACTACGGTCATCACTGGGAGTGGTCCCGATTATTGTCACTTCGGGGTTGCCGGATCATAACACATAGTAGGTGACTATTGACTTGAAAGATAGGATCAAGAACTCACATATATTCATGAAAACGTAATAGGTTCAGATCTGAAATCATGGCACTCGGGCCCTAGTGACAAGCATTAAGCATAGCAAAGTCATAGAAACATCAATATTAGAACATAATGGATACCAAGGATCAAATCCTAACAAAACTAACTCGATTACATGGTAAATCTCATCCAACGCATCACCGTCCAGCAAGCCTATGATGAGATTACTCACGCACGGTGGTGAGCATCATGAAATTGGTGATGGAGGATGGTTGATGATGACGATGGCGACGGATTCCCCTCTCTGGAGCCCTGAATGGAATCCAGATCAGCCGTCCCAAGGAAGATTAGGGCTTGGCGGCGACTCTGTATCATAAAACACGATGAATCCTTCTCTCTGATTTTTTTTCTCCCTGAAAGCAAATATATGGAGTTGGGGTTGAGGTCGGTGGACTCCCAGGGGGCCCACGAGGTAGGGGGGCGCCCTAGGGGGGCACGCCCTACACCCTCGTGGACAGGGTGTGGGCCCCCTGATGCTGATTCTTTCGCCGGTATTTTTTCATTAATTCCAAAACGTGTCTCCGTGGGTTTTTAGGTCATTTCGAGAACTTTTATTTCTGCACAAAAATAACACCATAACAGTTCTGCTGAAAACAGCATCAGTCCGGGTTAGTTCCATTCAAATCATGCAAGTTAGAGTCCAAAACAAGGGCAAAAGTGTTTGGCAAAGTAGATACGTTGGAGACGTATCAGTCATCATGCTCGGAGAGATCTTCATGGGAGATGTCATCACCATCATGTGCAGCTCATCGCCGGTGATCAGCAGCAAACCCGCGGGGCTCACGGCCTCGCCTGTGAGATTCTCCTCCATGCAGCCCACCCTCACAGGGGTAGCAAAGTTGGCACGCCTCCTTTTAGCACCAACAGCAGGGGCGTCGTGGGCATCAACCCCTGCAGCTCTTCCACAACCATCGTGGCGGTCCTCGTTTTCGTGACGTTGTCGGTTGTCGGAAGCCAGCGAGGTAGCGGGGCTGTGCTGAGGTAGATCCCCATTGCCCGCCATAGGAAGCTGATCTCTGAACAACCTTTGCATCGCCGCAATCACCCTGTCTTCAATCTCCGCACCAAGCGTCGCACGATTCTTGGGATGTCAATCTTCCACATTTTGATGTCCATGTACACTCGAGTTGGAACCTGACATGTTATCTCTTGGAAAGAAGTGGACAAAAGAAAAAATATATATGTGGAAAACACTCAGCTCACCTTCTTGCTTACCCAAATTCTAATGATTCCTTGGCGGTTGTGCGGTGGCAGAAATTCAGGAGTGGACAGGCGAATGAAAGGAAAGAAGCTAACGGTTTGTAGGTGGATCTAGGTGGGGGTAAAATGGGGAGGGCTAGTGCTGAGATCCAATCGATGCAAACCAAATGAACAAGAAAAAAATTTGTAGATCCTTGCACCATGTTTGAGCTGCAACACTTGCCACTACAACTTCTGAAATTTCTCACCCAACTGAATATGATTGCACACTTGCTCAAGACTTTATCTTCTCTTTTTTTGCTTCTTTTTCCCCTCTTTTTTGTGCAACACAAAAGATCCAACAACAAGACTCAAAGAAAAACAGCAACAACTTTGGATAGAACTTGTTGCAAACACAAAGAGGAAAGCAAACAAAGGCTCAGATTTTTCTGCCGCTTTTTGGCTTTGGACTCCAGGGTGGGAAAAGCAAACTAAAAAGGATAGATCTAGCTACAAGGATATAGATCCTACCATGTAAACCTTGCTCTGAATACCAGATGATGCGACACCGTCTTCGGAGAAGAGGGTGTACAAGGGGAGGTCCGATATTCACGGCGTAGGATCGATAACGGATGGGGGTAACTAGCTGGAAGTAGCAAAAAATGGAAAATAAGATATTATGACCCGACGAGGAGGATGCTCACCGAAGCTTGCAATCTGATTATTCACCGATCCACAACCCGCAGTATTACCCCACACAACCACACTCAAGTCGTGGAGCACGAGAGAGGTGCAATTCGCAAGGGAAACCACGAACTCTAACCCACACAACACGATCTAGTCATGGATCACTAATTAGGAGCAATTTCCATGAGAATAAGGATAACAAGAGCTCTCCAATCTCAGGAGGAGTCTATGTCTTTGGTCTTTGATAGAAATGACAAAAGTCCCCAACGAAGGGAAGAGCTAGCCTATTTATAATAGGGACACCTCCCTGGAAAGGTGTGAAACTGAACTAGCTTCGGGAACCTGCTTAGGTCTGAAAGAGAACCAACTTTGGTTTAACTAAATGGCTTCGAGACTTAATGAGGCAGCTTATGGAAAACTCTTGTTGGAGGTGGTTGTGAAGTAAATATGCCCTAGAGGCAATAATAAAGTTATTATTTATTTCCTTATTTCATGATAAATGTTTATTATTCATGCTAGAATTGTATTAACCGGAAACATAATACATGTGTGAATACATAGACAAACAGAGTGTCACTAGTATGCCTCTACTTGACTAGCTCATTGATCAAAGATGGTTAAGTTTCCTAACCATAGACATGAGTTGTCATTTGATTAATGGGATCACATCATTAGGAGAATGATGTGATTGACTTGACCCATTCCGTTAGCTTAGCACTTGATCGTTTAGTTTGTTGCTATTGCTTTCTTCATGACTTATACATGTTCCTATGACTATGAGATTATGCAACGCCCGTTTACCGGAGGAACACTTTGTGAGCCACCAAACGTCACAACGTAACTGGGTGATTATAAAGGTGCTCTACAGGTGTCTCCAAAGGTACTTGTTGGGTTGGCGTATTTCGAGATTAGGATTTGTCACTCCGATTGTCGGAGAGGTATCTCTGGGACCACTCGGTAATGCACATCACTATAAGCCTTGCAAGCATTGCAACTAATGAGTTAGTTGCGGGATGATGTATTACGAAACGAGAAAAGAGACTTGCCGGTAACAAGATTGAACTAGGTATTGAGATACCGACGATCGAATCTCGGGCAAGTAACATACCGATGACAAAGGGAACAACGTATGTTGTTATGCGGTCTGACCGATAAAGATCTTCGTAGAATATGTAGGAGCCAATATGGGCATCCAGGTCCCGCTATTGGTTATTGACCAGAGAGGTGTCTCGGTCATGTCTACATAGTTCTCGAACCCGTAGGGTCTGCACGCTTAACGTTCGTTGATGATATAGTACTATATGAGTTATGTATGTTGGTGACCGAATGTTGTTCGGAGTCCGGGATGAGATCACAGACATGACGAGAAACTCCGGAATGGTCCGGAGATAAAGTTTAATATATGGGATAATACTGTTTGGTCACCAGAAGGGTTCCGGAATTCACCGGAAGGGGTTCCGGATGTTTCCCGAAATGTTTGGGTACGAGAACACTTTATTTGGGCCAAAGGGGAAAGCCCATAAGGTTTTTGGAAAGCGCAAAAGGAAGTTTTGCGGAGTCCAAGGGCCAGACGCCAGGGTCCCTGGCGTCTGGGTCCAGACGCCGGGAACCCTGGCGTCTGGCCCTGGAGTCCGAGAAGGACTCTTACCTTTCGGGTGAAACCAACTTTGTGGAGGCTTTTACTCCAAGTTTCGACCCCAAGGCTCAACATATAAATAGAGGGGTAGGGCTAGCACCCAAGACACATCAAGAAACACTAAGCCATGTGCCGGCAACCCCGTCCCCTCTAGTTTAACCTCCGTCCTAGTTTTCGTAGTGCTTAGGCGAAGCCCTGCGGAGATTATTCTTCACCAACACCGTCACCATGCCGTCGTGCTGCCGGGACTCATCTACTACTTCGCCCCTCTTGCTGGATCGAGAAGGCGATGACGTCACCGAGCCGAACGTGTGCAGAACTCGGAGGTGCCGTGCTTTCGGTACTTGGATCGGTCGGATCATGAAGACGTACGACTACATCAACCGCGTTGATATAACGCTTCCGCGAACGGTCTACGAGGGTACGTAGACAACACTCTCCCCTCTTGTTGCTATGCATCACCATGATCTTGCATGTGCGTAGGAAATTTTTGAAATTACTACGTTCCCCAACAGGTTGGTGGTTCTCGGTCAAACATGGTTTACTGGAGTGAAACAATGTTTCCTTCAGCAGCAAACTCGAGTTATGGAAACCTTTCGCAAGTTGAGATATCCAAACTCGTGAAAAACATTGTTTCACCAGCGCCAAAACATTGTTTCTTCAGCAAACAGCCTATTTCTTTGCAACTCTGTTTCTTTGTCATAAAACACTGTCTCGGCTCGGACTAAAAATGTTGTTGGTCTTCTTTGATGTTGCACCCGAGTTCAACCAGCAATGAAGGAGGTGAAGGCATAACCATATTTTTAAGGTCAAATGATAAACTTAAGTTAGCGTTCACCTGATCACATATTTGCTTGCACGGCTTCTTGTGATTGGACCGTTGGTTGGGATGTCCTTATCATCTTCACATGAAAACAAGCACGAGGTTAGACTTCATGGAAAAATTTCTCTGTTTTGCTACTCGTCTACTCGATGTAGGATTTCAGTGGATAGTGCATTCCATTCATGAACGTATCCTATTTCTACGCTTCCCCAACATGTGAATCAAAGGAGCCCTTAACCATTCATATGATAGGATAATTTTTTTACATCAGGACAGGATAAATACTTATTCAGTAGTACTATCTCGGTTTTAACTAGCCTACCAAAACGCACTCCCTCTGTCCAGGTGCATAAGTCATCTTAGAGCAAGTACAATAAGGTACAGTCAGCAAGCTGTAAGGAGTAAAATAATATTTTTGTGCTTAGTTGGAGGAGAGAAGATAGGAGAGAGAATGTAAGCGGGCTCTCATGCAAGAGCTAGCTGTAGCACGTGCTCCTAGGTACTACTCCCTTCGTTCCGAATTACTTGTCTTGGATTTGTCTAGATATGGATGTATCTAGACTCATTTTAGTGCTAGATACCTCCGTATCTGGACAAATCTAAGACAAGTAATTCGGAACGGAGGGAGTATGTGAGAGTGGAAGGTGAGTCATGTATTAATAAAGTAGCACCTATTTATAGCTAATTGTTATACATGTTAGCTACAAGGTTGGCTATAGATGATATGGCACTTTCTTATAGCCAATAATTGGATATACTATTAACCATGCTCTTAGGTTATGCACCGCGACCAAGGCGGAGAGGAAAACAAGAGAACTTAATGTTTATTTGCTAATTAATAGAATTGCATGCCATGAACTGACTACTGCATGTCGTGTTTGATAGTCTCAAGTCATTGAAAATATACAGCCCCACGTCTCTTATTGGTCGATTCCTTTATTTATGTCAAGAAACAAGAAATGATGTAGGAGTTAATGTATCGCGCCTAAGTATTTTGGGATTATTTGGTTTTCATAAGATGACTGTAGTATTTTTTTTGAAAAACCCAGCCCATATATTAATTAAAATAGAATGTTCATACAATCATTCATTACAGCATCAGCCACACAGGCCGGAACACTATTAATAAGAGCACCATCACGTCTATTAATAAAACTAAACTTAGCTAACTTGTGCGCCACCATATTAGCTTTTCTGCTAATCTTGGAAATCTTAACATTCGCCGGCATCTTCGAAATACTCAAAGCTTGTTTCTTTAGATCAGCAAGGGGAGATCTGTCACAACTGTCATTTCCAAGAGCACCGACCACAAAAAAACAATCAGTTTCTAAAATGATGGATTAATGCAGGGTAATACCGATATACAATCCGAAGAGTGCCGCCCTAAGTTCCGCTTCCTCGGCGATATAGCAAGCTCCAATATAATCCCAAAAGGAGATGACAACTTCTCCACAATGATGGCCTCGACTTATTGAAACAAGGTGTAATTTGGAGAGTTGTCGATGGGGCCAGTATAAACATATGGAGAGATAATTGGATCCCTAGGGAGTCTGGCCTAAAGATTACCGCTAAGAAAAATAGAACGAGGATTAAATGGGTGTCTGAGTTATTCATGACAGATTCTAGGAGGTGGGATGAGAATTTGATCAGGCACTTATTTTATCCTCATGATGCAGATGAAATCTTAAAGCTACGTACTCGGGATTTGGGTGAAGGGGGCCTTATTGCTTGGCATTGTGAGAAAAGTGGCATATTTTCTACAAAGAGTGCGTATAGGCTCGCACTGAATATCAGGGACTCAACAGTTAGTTTGGGGAATTCTAGTGGAGAAGTTAATGTAGAGAGGAGGATCTGGAATATTATCTAGAGAGCTAATGTTCCTCAGAAGATTAGAATTTTTGCCTGAAGAGTTGCTTCAAACAGTTTGGTAGTTCAAGTTAACAAAGTTAAGCATTATCAAACCATCCTGAGTACATGTACAATCTGTGGTGTGGAGGATGAATGCACTTTTCATGCCTTGGTGAGTTGTCCAAAGGCTTGTGCATTTTGGATGGCTTTGAGAAACGTGTGGAATTTACCAGCCGAAGGGCTTCTCAAAAATACGGGGCCAGATTAGCTCCTTATTTTACCGGATCAATTAAATTCGTTGGCGCGTGAGCAAACTATATTGATGTTGTGGAGAGCTTGGCATTTAAGAAATGATCTGATTTTTGGTAAAGGTAAAGAAGAACCTATCTCAGCTTCTGTGAATTTTGTACAAAATTACTGGGCTTCCTTTTCTTCTTGCCACGCAAAACCGCAGGCAGTGATAAGTAATAAAGGCAAGGAACTGGGGGATAACATTCGGGCTTTGAATAAGTATGAAGAGGAGTTCTGTTGGTTGTCAACCTCTCAACGAGGAGTGCTATAAGATTAATGTAGATGCAAGTTTTGTGGAGGCAATCAACCCTGCGAGTATATTTTGGAACGGAGCATAGTACTACTTCTCTCTTTATGTGTGCCAAAGTTAAATTATGTTTAGATGTGTGTGCCACTACTATGTCTGGCCCGGCCGTCACTGCAACCGAATTAACGAGTTAATGAAAGCGACACCACAATCCACTTACACCGGAGAGAAGACAGAAATGCCCCCTGAACTCCATTTCCGAGCACGATAGATTCTTCCCTTCCTTCGGTCTCCATTCCATTCCATTCCTGCGACGCTTGATTGAATTGAACCTAACAACGCCCGAATCCATCGATTCTTCCATTTCCAATCCCCCGACTCCTTCAAAACCCACAAATCCCCAGATCCTGGATCGAAATTAGGAGCAAAGGCAGCGCCTTTGCGTCTCTCCTCGTCCGCCTTGGCGCGCGCCACCGGGGACGCGCGCTAGCCGGCAGCGCCGCGCGGAGGAGACGCGCGCCGGCTCCGACCTCCGGCTCTGTTCGCATCGATTTACTGATGCCCGCGGCCGTCATGGCGAAAGAAACGGTGCTCGTCCGGTAGTCTGACCATGCTCAAAATCCGTTCGGCGAAATGCCCCTGGGCGTCCGTCGGCGCGGCCGGCGCCCTCGTGATGCTCGTCACCGCCGTCCATGTATTCATGGTGCCGATCCTCCCCTCGTCCCTGGATTTCTCGGCCGCTCGCCGCAGCGTCCACCACCGGCCGAGGAACGTGCTCCCGGGCGCTGGGGTTGTGGACTCACGCCTCAGGGCTCGGTTTCCTGCCGATTCATACGAAGCCGTGACGTTCCGTGCCGCGCCGTGGAAGGCCGAGATCGGGAGGTGGCTCGCTGGGTGCCATGCCGAATCATCAGCTGTCAACATTACTGAAGTGTGCACTAGGCTTTTTCACTCATCAGTGTACTCCGATTTAGCTTTGCCTTGGGTTAATCTTGTTGTTATTTCTGGACAGGCTATTGGCACAAAGAGGTGCGAGAAAGACTGCAGTGGAAATGGTGTGTGCAACTATGACCTGGGGGAATGCAGATGCTTCCATGGATATGCTGGTTAGTCTTACTTTGTCAGGCCCAACTAATGCTGGTAGTCTTGCTCACTGGTCACTTGTTGTCCATCGCATCTCATTTTGATAGGGGATTTTTGTAGATCTGATAGTTCTTTGGACCTGGACAAACTTGGTATGGAAACAAAGGCGAGCGAGAAAAATGATAAAAAGAGGTTACTTCATAGGGCCGAAAGCACGAGAGACTAGCTCTGGGTGTTTATATTGGACATAATAATAACACTTACATATCTCACTAGCCATATACATCTGCGAGTGGGCTTATGTAATAAAAGAGTGCACATCCCTGGTCTGTAGTTAAGCGGTTGAGGGCATCCTGTGCTTCTGCAAAAGGATACATAATGTTCAGTTTTCGCGGTCATCAATGTAGGATTGTAGGAATGTTGCATTAAGTCTCAAATATTTAATCTGTTCTGTGACCATTATCAGATATGCTTGAATCGGGAATGAACTTGTGCATTAATAAGCTGTTACATTTTAGTTAGAGGGCTATTGTCTTACTTGTCTACCTTTTTGTGGAATATAAGCAGTTAATGGCATGTTCGTTTTTTTAGTAATAGTTAACAAAAAAGGCAACTCTTTTGTTTCTAAAGGAAGGAGCATATGCATTATGTGCTATGGCAAGGTGGGGTTGTCTACTGTTCCCTTGGTCGTATTGATTTGTTTTTTGTCAACCTTTCCCTTCTAACATTTTAATTATAACAATTTTGTTTATCAAGTAACCATATGGCTTTGTTAATACAGGAAAAGGATGTGAGAGGGTTCTGAAGTTGGAGTGCAACCTCCCAAGTTCCCCAGAATGGCCTGTAGGACCCTGGATAGTTTCCATATGTCCAGCCCAGTGTGACACAACCAGGACAATGTGCTTTTGTGGACCAGGAACAAAATACCCGGATCGCCCTGTGGCAGAAGCTTGCGGCTTTAAAACAATGTAAGAGTATCATATGCACTGATTTTGATTATTTTTTTATGCTTCAGAATGTGTACCATTGATACTGTAGTATTATTGAACACCTTTAGTTCATCCTTCTAGCGTGCCTGCAAAACCTGATGACCCGAAGCTTACCGACTGGACAACACCTGATCCAGATGTATTCACAACAAACAGCAGTAAGCTAGGATGGTGCAATGTGGACCCTGAGGATGCATATTCTTCCAAAGTGAAGTTTAAAGAAGAATGTCATTGCAAATATGATGGACTCTGGGGGCAGTTTTGTGAGACACATGTTGAATGCATTTGTATTAACCAGTGTTCCGGACATGGACATTGTCGTGGTGGTTTCTGTCAGGTATGTCTTGGGCAAAGTTTTTTGTGGTATTTATCATGAAAATACCGTGACATGCTGTTCTGTATTCGTAACCTGTGTTATGATCTAATTGAGGATTTCTTTCAGTGCGACAGTGGATATTTTGGGATTGATTGCAGCATCCCATCGGCTTATTCAGTTGCATATGAATGGCCCTCATGGCTCCAAGCACCAGTGAACCTACCAGACCTAAAAAATTTAAGCAATATCCCCATCAATGTCAATGCTGTTGTTGAGAAAAAAAGACCACTAATATATGTGTACGATTTGCCAGCTGAGTTTGACAGTCATCTTCTTGAAGTAAGTCTAGACCACAAGTTTTGCTCCCTGTTTTCTTCTCTTCATGAAGTTTTGCTGCAGCTTTGACATCGCAGGATATGTTCTATTGCAGGGACGACATTACAAGTTAGAGTGTGTGAACAGAATATATGATGAAAAGAACAGAACTATATGGACGCGGCAACTGTATGGTGCTCAGGTTTGCTAAACTTGTCAACTAGCAGATATGGAATGTTGGTAGCTCCATGTTTATAGTAACAACAATCGCGTTTACAAGGGCACAAGAAGATCTGAGACATGTTTTATTTTTCATATAGATGGCACTCTATGAGAGCATTCTTGCTAGCCCTCACCGCACACTGAATGGGGATGAAGCTGATTATTTCTATGTGCCGGTTCTTGACTCTTGTCTAATAACTAGATCCGATGATGCCCCACACCTGCAGATGCCGGTAACCATTATCATCAAGATGTTGTACTATAGTTGGCAATGTTTCTCCTTCAGTAATTGAGTTCTAATTTTAGGAGGACCTGCGCCTCAGGAGTTACCATACTCTTGAGTACTACAGAAAGGCTTATGATCACATAGCTCAGAGGTATCCTTACTGGAACCGCACTTCTGGAAGAGACCATATTTGGGTGGGTGTTTACATGAAATTGATAGTACAATGATCCTTGCATAACCAATAACCTGTACTTTCAACTTACAAAAAAAAAACAGTTCTTTTCGTGGGATGAAGGTGCCTGCTATGCTCCAAAGGAGATCTGGAACAGCATGATGCTTGTCCACTGGGGAAATACCAACACAAAACATGAAAAATCAACGACTGCTTATTGGGCTGACAACTGGGATGATATTCCTTTGGATAGAAGAGGCAGCCATCCATGTTTCGATCCGAGAAAGGACCTCGTGCTTCCAGCATGGAAGGAGCCTAACCCAGGGGCCATCTGGTTAAAACTATGGGCAAGGTATGTCTCAATGCCTGAACTTAGAGATGTGCCTTTTAACTACTGGAATGTTTAGACCCTCACTGTACAACTTTTTGCAGGCCAAGGATCAATCGTACAACACTTTTTTATTTCAATGGTAATCTAGGACCAGCCTATGAAGAGGGTCGCCGTGAAGACACGTATGTATATATATATATGTGTCTGTCAATATATGTGACCAAATTGTATATTAATCTGCTTCCTCTGTATAACACAGGTATAGCATGGGGATTAGGCAAAAGCTGGCAGCTGAATTCGGTTCAACACCAAACAAGCAAGGGAAGCTTGGAAGGCAGCATATAGCCAACGTAACAGTTACGTACGTAAAATCTGAGATGTATTATGAGGAACTAGCAAGCTCCATTTTCTGTGGTGTCCTGCCAGGGGATGGCTGGAGTGGGCGCATGGAAGACAGCATGCTTCAAGGATGCATTCCTGTCATAATACAGGTGCTACAACGTCATCCTATAGTCCTATGATGTGTATCTGACAAGACTTAACAACAGAGCAACTAACTGTGTGATCATACCTATCTGCTTCCATTGCTTACACTGTAGGATGGAATATTTCTTCCGTACGAGAATGTGCTTAATTACAACAGTTTTGCAGTCCGCATAGAAGAAGATGAGATCCCCAACCTCATGAGAGTCCTCCAAGTAGGTTCTATTTTTTGCTTTCCTTTTCTCTTCTTATGTGCGTTACCTGTGCAGTGTACTCACCGTTTTCATCTCACCAGGGAATAAACGATACACAGATAGATTTTATGTTAGGAAATGTTCGCCAGATCTGGCAGAGATTCTTTTATCGCGACACCATGTTGCTAGAGGCAGAGAGGCAGAAAAAACTGTTTGCTGAAGAGGAGGCGGCCTGGTCAGTCGAGGTTTCGAAACTAGAAGATGGTGATGATGTCTTTGCAACTTTCATACAGGTAACTTCTGAAAATTCCGAGCAAAGCTTCTCCATTTAGTTTTTATGGTGGAAACCTCATGATAATGATCATTGGCGTCAATCCCACATTCATTACCATAAGCAATATTTGTAATTTTCATTTTCGTCCCGAGGCAAAGCATTATGCATTGTGTGCTCACATTGCCGGATCATACTAGAGCCAGTCGTTCTGTCGTCATTCCCGATTTGCTGAGGAGGAATGTCTTTTTTACAGGTATTGCATTACAAGTTATACAATGACCCATGGCGGCAAGGTCTCCTCCTAGAAAAGGAAACCGGTTTGCCGAGCATCTGCTCAAAGGCTTCCTGAAGTGCTCCGCGGATGTTGCGGCTGTGGCGATAGGCTTAGGATAGGCGTACTCACTCTCTTGATCCCATGTGAAAAAAATTCGGTACATATGGTCCTCCAAAGGGATGATCTGATAATGGAAATGGGACTCGCCTTTTCATTTTTGGTTTCCTTTGAACAGATTATTGCTGTTTTGACAGAAGATAACCCAGACCATTCTCTGGAAAAAGGGATAGATCACAGCAACCTTGTGTGTTGAGCCAAAACTGATACACCAAACAAATTGGAAGCAAATGTGATGTAGTATATGGTAATTTTATTTTGTACCGCTGTCGGGCTGTATCTTTTTGTCCCTGCGCTGGAAGCTACTAGAGCTGGTCAAACTAGCTATAGGAGGGAGGGCTCAGGAATCACGCGGCGTGTGCAAAAACATGGACACATGCTGCACCCGTCCGTCCGACGTGGACGAGAAGCATGTGAAGAGCGCGCTCGTGAGAGCCCCAAATGCTGTGAGGTGGATCTTTATTTATACCATCTTGCATTCATGCCATTCCATCTTATCAGCATGGATGATAATGCTGCATCGACATACATGTCCTGCAAGCCCTAGCCGTACGTACATACGTACGTTCCACGGATGAATATGCTTGGTGCTTTGTGATCTTTTTTTTTCATTTTGCCGATGCACATCGGTAGTGAAACAACCAGCACTTAACTTGAATTAGACAAACCCAAGTTGATAGTGATAGTTCATTTTTCTATTTTATATATTGTTGGTTTCAGGAAGTACTTCTCACTTGTGCCAAAAGGTCCTGGGTTTGACGCGCCCTCTCTGCATTGCCTTGTGCAGGGGAATGGTTTACCTTTGTATATTCCTCCCCAGACCCCACCTAGTATGGAGTTTCAAGCATTGGGTCTGTCTTTTTTTAGAGTGGTCTGTCCTTTTCTTTATACAGGATAGTTGGCCAGACTTGCAGCCCGGTAGTGATAGGATTTATTTAGCAGTTGAAGGATTACAATGAGAAGATCATGATGCAACCAACACGTGGTACTCACATCCGTTCTACCGTAATTAAGCTACACTATGTGCAACCCTGTTCTATTATTCATGTTTGTGAACTATAAAAATATCCAGAATGTTTTAATAATGTTCATGAATTTTTTAAAATGTTCATGATTTTTAATAAATATTCATGAATTAAAATGAAATCTGAAAATAAAAAACAAGAAAGGAAAACGCCAAAAGAAAAACAATTAAAACCGACAAAAACATTTGAAAAAATAGGTAATACCTTTTCAAAACCAAGAAAACCGACCAACCCATTACATCTATATAGGTGTGTGTTACTATCAGCCAGCAGCGCACACCCTTACACGCGAGGCACACAATGACCCATAGGCTCCGATGCACCAGGAGGCTCCAAATTTAGAGAGCTTAGTATCTTAATTAATAGACAGATTCAACAAGTAATGCTTCACCATCAAAATTACCTCCGTCATTTCGGATCATAGCACCATACTTGCATCGACTAAACGCATATAACAGTAAGTTGTCCAGCCTAAGGGCATCTTCTTCGTGGACCTCTACTTTTGCCCTCAAATGTCTAGCCTTGATATGGAAACTTGCTAAGTGGTAATTTTTTTTGGAGAAACCTTGTAATTAAACAAGGTTCTCGAACTAGAATACAAACAAAAAGGATATGTGCAGAGAGACTCAATGAAAGTTGTTCTAAAAAATCGACCAGACGGTCCTAACAATATTTAGACGTCCAACATGGGCCCCTATTTTGGGCCAGACACGTCGTCCAAAATCGCCTAGTCCAGCCTCAAATTGAGGGGCGGTTGTAGGGAGTTCGGACGTCCACCACCTCGGCCTGACGGCCCCTCCCCCACCATCCTTTTTCACACCCCACCCATCTCACTCTCACTTCACTTCCCTACCAAACCCCTAGCCACCAGTCGCTACCACGCCAGGACCATGGATTCAGGAGGAGCTTTTGATGCGTGGAGACACATCATTGCCGCAAACTCGCCCTGCGGCTGCGTCTCGCCGCCACAGGTCTCCGAAGTCGTCATCCTCAGTCACTTCATCCGTCATCAAGGAGGAGCCAGTTGATGAAGATGATGATGGCCTCGATGTTGGGGAACATAGTAATTTCAAAAATTTCCTACGCACACACAAGATCATGGTGATGCATAGCAACGAGAGGGGAGAGTGTGATCTACGTACCCTTGTAGACCGACAGCGGAAGCGTTAGCACAACGCGGTTGATGTAGTCATACGTCTTCACGACCCGACCGATCAAGCATCGAAACTATGGCACCTCCGAGTTTTAGCACACGTTCAGCTCGATGATGATCCCCGGACTCCGATCCAGCAAAGTGTCAGGGAAGAGTTCCGTCAGCACGACGGCGTGGTGACGATCTTGGTGTTCTACTGTTGCAGGGCTTCGCCTAAGCACCGCTACAATATTATCGAGGATTATGGTGGAAGGGGGCACCGCACACGGCTAAGAAAACGATCACGTGGATCAACTTGTGTGTCTAGGGGTGCCCCCTGCCCCCGTATATAAAGGAGCAAGGGGAGGAGGCCGGCCGGCCCTATAGGCGCGCCAAGGAGGAGTCCTCCTCCTAGTAGGAGGGGGAAGGAAGTGGGGAGGGAGAAGGAAAGGGGGGCGCCGCCCCCCCTCTCCTAGTCCAATTCGGACCAAGGGGGAGGAGGCGCGCGGCCCACCTTGGCTGCCCTTCTCTCTCTCCACTAAGGCCCATATGGCCCATTACTTCTCCTGGGGGGGTTCCGGTAACCCTCCGGTACTCCGGTTTTCTCCGAAATCACCCGGAACACTTCCGGTGTCCGAATATAGTCGTCCAATATATCAATCTTTATGTCTCGACCATTTGGAGACTCCTCGTTATGTCCGTGATCACATCCGGGACTCCGAACTAACTTCGGTACATCAAAACTCATAAACTCATAATATAACTGTCATCGAAATCTTAAGCATGCGGACCCTACGGGTTCGAGAACAATGTAGACATGACCGAGACATGTCTCCGGTCAA
Organism: Triticum urartu; assembly: GCF_003073215.2. NCBI lineage: Eukaryota > Viridiplantae > Streptophyta > Magnoliopsida > Poales > Poaceae > Triticum > Triticum urartu. The sequence continues at coordinate 574,010,079 of NC_053025.1, read as the reverse complement.
TAACCAATAGCGGAACCTGGATGCTCATATTGGCTCCTACATATTCTACGAAGATCTTTATTGGTCAGACCGCATAACAACATACGTTGTTCCCTTTGTCATCGGTATGTTACTTGCCCGAGATTCGATCGTCGGTATCCCAATACCTAGTTCAATCTCGTTACCGGCAAGTCTCTTTACTCGTTTCGTAATACATCATCTCGCAACTAACTCATTAGTTGCAATGCTTGCAAGGCTTATGTGATGTGCATTACCGAGAGGGCCCAGAGATACCTCTCTGACAATCGGAGTGACAAACCCTAATCTCGAAATACGCCAACCCAACATGTGCCTTTGGAGACACCTGTAGAGCTCCTTTATAATCACCCAGTTACGTTGTGACGTTTGGTAGCACACAAAGTGTTCCTCCGGTAAACGGGAGTTGCATAATCTCATAGTCATAGGAACATGTATAAGTCATGAAGAAAGCAATAGCAACATACTAAACGATCGAGTGCTAAGCTAACGGAATGGGTCAAGTCAATCACATCATTCTCCTAATGATGTGATCCCGTTAATCAAATAACACAACTCATGTCTATGGTTAGGAAACATACCATCTTTGATTAACGAGCTAGTCAAGTAGAGGCATACTAGTGACACTCTGTTTGTCTATGTATTCACACATGTATTATGTTTCCGGTTAATACAATTCTAGCATGAATAATAAACATTTATCATGAAATAAGGAAATAAATAATAACTTTATTATTGCCTCTAGGGCATATTTCCTTCAGAGTCTCCCACTTGCACTAGAGTCAATAATCTAGTTCACATTGCCATGTGATTTAACACCAATAGTTCACGTCATTATGTGACCAACACTCAAAGGGTTTACTAGAGTCAATAATCTAGTTCACATCGCTATGTGATTAACACCCAAAGAGTACTAAGGTGTGATCATGTTTTGCCTGTGAGAGAAGTTTAGTCAACGGGTCTGCCATATTCAGATCCGTATGTATTTTGCAAATTTCTATGTCAACAATGCTCTGCACGGAGCTACTCTAGCTAATTGCTCCCACTTTCAATATGCATCCAGATTGAGACTTAGAATCATCTGGATTAGTGTCAAAGTTTGCATCGACGTAACCCTTTACGACGAACCTTTTGTCACCTCCATAATCGAGAAACATATCCTTATTCCACTAAGGATTATTTTGACCGCTGTCCAGTGATCTACTCCTAGATCACTTTGGTACCTCCCTCCTAGACTTATAGCAAGACACACATCAGGTCTGGTACACAGCATTGCATACATGATAGAGCCTATGGCTGAAGCATAGGGAACATCTTTCATTTTCTCTCTATCTTCTGCATTGGTCGGGCATTGAGTCTTACTCAATTTCACACATTGTAACACAGGCAAGAATCCTTCTTTTGCTTGATCCATTTTGAACTTCTTCAAAATTTTGTCAAGGTATGTGCTTTGTGAAAGTCCAATTAAGCGTCTTGATCTATCTCTATAGATCTTAATGCCCAATATGTAAGCAGCTTCACCGAGGTCTTTCATTGAAAAACTCTTATTCAAGTATCCCTTTATGCTATTCAGAAATTCTATATCATTTCCGATTAGTAATATGTCATCTACATATAATATCAGAAATGCTACAGAGCTCCCACTCACTTTCTTGTAAATACAGGCTTCTCCAAAAGTTTGTACAAAACCAAATGCTTTGATCACACTATCAAAGCGTTTATTCCAACTCTGAGAAGTTTGCACCAGTCCATAAATGGATCGCTGGAGCTTGCATACTTTGTTAGCTCCCTTTGGATCGACCAAACCTTTCGGTTGCATCATATACAACTCTTCTTCCAGAAATCCATTCAGGAATGCAGTTTTTACATCCATCTGCCAAATTTCATAATTATAAAATGCGGCAATTGCTAACATGATTCGGACAGACTTAAGCATCGCTACGGGTGAGAAGGTCTCATCGTAGTCAATCCCTTGAACTTGTCGAAAACCTTTTGCGATAAGTCGAGCTTTTGTAGACAGTAATATTACCGTCAGCGTCAGTCTTCTTCTTAAAGATCCATTTATTCTCAATTGCTTGCCGATCACTGGGCAAGTCAACCAAAGTCCATACTTTGTTCTCATACATGGATCCCATCTCAGATTTTATGGCTTCAAGCCATTTTGCGGAATCTGGGCTCATCATCGCTTCCTCATAGTTCGTAGGTTCGTCATGGTCAAATAACATGACCTCCAGAACATGATTACCGTACCACTCTGGTGCGGATCTCACTCTGGTTTACCTACGAGATTCGGTAGTAACTTGATCTGAAGTTACATGATCATCATCATTAGCTTCCTCACTAATTGGTGTAGCAGTCACAAGAACAAATTTCTGTGATGAACTACTTTCCAATAAGGGAGAAGGTACAATTACCTTATCAAGTTTTCTACTTTCCTCCCGCTCACTTCTTTCGAGAGAAACTCCTTCTCTGGAAAGGATCCATTCTCAGCAACGAATATCTTGCCTTCGGATCTGTGATAGAAGGTGTACCCAACATTTTCTTTTGGGTATCCTATGAAGACGCACTTCTCCGATTTGGGTTTGAGCTTATCAGGATGAAACTTTTTCATATAAGCATCGCAACCCCAAACTTTAAGAAATGACAACTTTGGTTTCTTGCCAAACCACAGTTCTTACGGTGCCGTCTCATCGGATTTAGATGGTGCCCTTTTTAATGTGAATGCAGTTGTTTCTAATGCATAACCCCAAAACTATAGTGGTAAATCGGTAAGAAACATCATAGATTGCACTATATCCAATAAAGTACGGTTATGACATTCGGACACACCATTATGCTGTGGTGTTCCAGGTGGCATGAATTTGTGAAACTATTCCACATTGTTTTAATTGAACACCAAACTCGTAACTCAAATATTCGTCTCCGCGATCAGATCGTGGAAACCTTATCTTCTTGTCATGATGATTTTCCACTTCACTCTGAAATTCTTTGAACTGTTCAAATGTTTCAGACTTATGTTTCATCAAGTAGATATACCCATATCTACTTAAATCATCTGTGAAGGTCAGAAAATAACGATACCCGCCGCGAGCCTCAACACTCATCGGATCGCATACATCAGTATGTTTTATTTCCAATAAGTCAGTTGCTCGCTCCATTGTTCCGGAGAACGGCGTTTTAGTCATCTTGCCCATGAGGCATGGTTCGCAAGCATCAAGTGATTCATAATCAAGTGATTCCAAAAACCCATCAGCATGGAGTTTCTTCATGCGCTTTACACCAATATGACCTAAACGGCAGTGCCACAAATAAGTTGCACTATCATTATTAACTTTGCATCTTTTGGTTTCAATATTATGAATATGTGTATCACTACGATCGAGATCCAATGAACCATTTTCATTGGGTGTGTGACCATATAAGGTTTTATTCATGTAAACAGAATAACAATTTATTCTCTTACTTAAATGAATAACCGTATTGCAATAAACATGATCAAATCATATTTATGCTCAACGCAAACACCAAATAACACTTATTTAGGTTCAACACTAATCCCGAAAGTATAGGGAGTGTGCGATGATGATCATATCAATCTTGGAACTACTTCAAACACACATCGTCACCTTACCCTTAACTAGTCTCTGTTCATTCTGTAACTCCCGATTCAAGTTACTAATCTTAGCAACTGAACTAGTACCAAATATTGAGGGGTTGCTATGAACACTGGTAAAGTACACATCAATAACATGTATATCAAATATACCTTTGTTTACTTTGCCATCCTTTCTTATCCGCCAAATACTTGGGTAGTTCCGCTTCCAGTGACCAGTCCCTTTGCAGTAGAAGCACTTAGTCTCAGGCTTAGGACCATACTTGGGCTTCTTCACTTGAGCAGCAACTTGCTTGCTGTTCTTCTTGAAGTTCCCCTTTTTTCCTTTGCCCTTTTCTTGAAACTTGTGGTCTCGTCAACCATCAACACTTGATGTTTTTCTTGATTTCTACCTTCGTCAATTTCAGCATTACGAAGAGCTTGGGAATCGTTTCCGTTATCCCTTGCATATCATAGTTCATCACGAAGTTCTACTAACTTGGTGATGGTGACTAGAGAATTCTGTCAATCACTATTTTATCTGGAAGATTAACTCCCACTTGATTCAAGCGATTGTAGTACCCAGACAATCTGAGCACATGCTCACTAGTTGAGCGATTCTCCTCCATCTTTTAGCTATAGAACTTGTTGGAGACTTCATATCTCTCAACTCGGGTATTTTCTTGAAATATTAACTTCAACTCCTGGAACATCTCATATGGTCCATGACGTTCAAAACGTCTTTGAAGTCCCGATTCTAAGCCGTTAAGCATGGTGCACTAAACTATCAAGTAGTCATCATATTGAGCTAGCCAAACGTTCATAATGTCTGCATCTGCTCCTGCAATAGGTCTATCACCTAGCGGTGCATCAAGGACATAATTCTTCTGTGCAGCAATGAGGATAAACCTCAGATCATGGATCCAATCCGCATCATTGCTACTAACATCTTTCAACACAATTTTCTCTAGGAACATATCAAAATAAACACAGGGGAGCTAAACGCGAGCTATTGATCTACAACATAGATATGCTAATACTACCAGGACTAAGTTCATGATAAATTAAAGTTCAATTGATCATATTACTTAAGAACTCCCACTTAGATAGACATCCCTCTAATTCTCTAAGTGATCACGTGATCCAAATCAACTAAACCATGTCTGATCATCATGTGAGATGGAGTAGTTTCATTGGTGAACATCACTATGTTGATCATATCTACTATATGATTCACGCTCGACCTTCCGGTCTCCGTGTTTCGAGGCCATATCTGTATATGCTTGGCTCGTCAAGTATAACCTGAGTATTCTGCGTGCGCAACTGTTTTGCACCCGTTGTATTTGAACGTAGAGCCTATCACACCTGATCATCACGTGGTGTCTCAGCACGAAGAACTTTCGCAACGGTGCATACTCAGGGAGAACACTTCTTGATAATTAGTGAGAGATCATCTTAAAATGCTACCGTCAATCAAAGCAAGATAAGATGTATAAAAGATAAACATCACATGCAATCAATATAAGTGATATGATATGGCCATCATCATCTTGTGCTTGTGATCTCCATCTTCGAAGCACCATCGTGATCACCATCGTCACCGGCGCGACACCTTGATCACCATCGTAGCATCGTTGTCGTTTCGCCAATCTTATGCTTCCACGACTATCGCTACCGCTTAGTGATAAAGTAAAGCATTACAGGGCAACTGCATTGCATACAATAAAGCGACAATCATATGGCTCCTGCCAGTTGCCGATAACTTGGTTACAAAACATGATCATCTCATACAATAAAATTTAGCATCATGCCTTGACCATATCACATCACAACATGCCCTGCAAAAACAAGTTAGACGTCCTCTACTTTGTTGTTGCAAGTTTTACGTGGCTGCTACGGGCTTAAGCAAGAACCAATCTTACCTACGCATCAAAAGCACAACGATAGTTTGTCAAGTTGGTGCTGTTTTAACCTTCGCAAGGACCGGGCATAGCCACACTCGGTTCAACTAAAGTTGGAGAAACTGACACCCGCTAGCCACCTTGGTGCAAAGCACGTCGGGGGAACCGGTCTCGCGTAAGCGTACGCGTAATGTCGGTCCGGGCCGCTTCGTCCAACAATACCGCCGAACCAAAGTATGACATGCTGGTAAGCAGTATGACTTATATCACCCACAACTCACTTGTGTTCTACTCGTGCATATAACATCAACACATAAAACCTAGGCTCTGATACCACTGTTGGGGAACGTAGTAATTTCAAAAAATTTCCTACGCATATGCAAGATCATGGTGATGCATAGCAACGAGAGGGGAGAGTGTGATCTACGTACCCTTGTAGACCGACAGCGGAAGCGTTAGCACAACGCGGTTGATGTAGTCGTACGTCTTCATGGCCCGACCGATCAAGCACCGAAACTACGGCACCTCCGAGTTTTAGCACACGTTCAGCTCGATGACGATCTCCGGACTCCGATCCAGCAAAGTGTCGGGGAAGAGTTTCGTCAGCACGACGGCGTGGTGACGATCTTGATGTTCTACCGTTGCAGGGCTTCGCCTAAGCACCGCTACAATATTATCGAGGATTATGGTGGAAGAGGGCACCACACACGGCTAAGAAAACGATCACGTGGATCAACTTGTGTGTCTAGGGGTGCCCCCTGCCCCCGTATATAAAGGAGCAAGGGGAGGAGGCCGGCCGGCCCTATAGGCGCACCAAGGAGGAGTCCTCCTCCTAGTAGGAGTAGGACTCCTACTAGGAGGGGGAAGGAAGTGGGGAGGGAGAAGGAAAGGGGGGCGCCGCCCCCCTCTCCTAGTCCAATTCGGACCAGGGGGGAGGAGGCGCGCGGCCCACCTTGGCTGCCCTTCTCTCTCTCCACTAAGGCCCATATGGCCCATTACTTCTCCCGGGGGGGTTCCGGTAACCCTCCGGTACTCCTGTTTTCTCTGAAATCACCCAGAACACTTCCGGTGTCCGAATATAGTCGTCCAATATATCAATCTTTATGTCTCGACCATTTCGAGACTCCTCGTTATGTCCGTGATCACATCTGGGACTCCTAACTAACTTCGGTACATCAAAACTCATAAACTCATAATATAACTATCATCGAAACCTTAAGCGTGCGGACCCTACGGGTTCGAGAACAATGTAGACATGACCGAGACATGTCTCCGGTGAATAACCAATAGCGGAACCTGGATGCCCATATTGGCTCCTACATATTCTACGAAGATCTTTATCGGTCAGACCGCATAACAACATACGTTGTTCCCTTTGTCATCGGTATGTTACTTGCCCGAGATTCGATCGTCGGTATCCCAATACCTAGTTCAATCTCGTTACCGGCAAGTCTCTTTACTCGCTTCGTAATACATCATCTCACAACTAACTCATTAGTTGCAATGCTTGCAAGGCTTATGTGATGTGCATTACCGAGAGGGCCCAGAGATACCTCTCCGACAATCGGAGTGACAAATCCTAATCTCGAAATACGCCAACCCAACATGTACCTTTGGAGACACCTGTAGAGCTCCTTTATAATCACCCAGTTACGTTGTGACGTTTGGTAGCACACAAAGTGTTCCTCCGGTAAACGGGAGTTGCATAATCTCATAGTCATAGGAACATGTATAAGTCATGAAGAAAGCAATAGCAACATACTAAACGATCGAGTGCTAAGCTAACGGAATGGGTCAAGTCAATCACATCATTCTCCTAATGATGTGATCCCGTTAATCAAATAACAACTCTTTGTCTATGGTTAGGAAACATAACCATCTTTGATTAACGAGCTAGTCAAGTAGAGGCATACTAGTGACACTCTGTTTGTCTATGTATTCACACATGTATTATGTTT